>NC_141697.1:846831671-847507071 GCF_964263255.1 Lissotriton vulgaris
CAACCAGGTAATGCACTGTCCCCATCCTCATCCTGGTCAGCACAAACTGATGCGAAACTCTAGTCACCTGAGTCAAGTACGGTTGGAGTCCAATAAAGTCATTCATACTGTTATACAGCATACAGGTAGAGAGATTCGGTTCCTGCAATGCACTCCTCTCTGCACAATAATTCAAGAAGGTGACTTTCAAATTAGGCTTGGAAATGTCAGAGGCACAATGTCGATCATTGGATACATTAAGCCCAAAAACCTTTTGAAAACTGTCAATCGTATATTTGATCCATGGGATCTTTAAATGATGATCCAAAGTGAGGCAATCATCGATAATGGCTCTATTCAGGGAGGTACCATCATTCAGCCATACCGAGCGCCACAATAATAGGGGTCTTAACATAATCATATCATTCAAAAATTGAATCCCCAATTCCTTGTGGACCAAGTTATTAGAGGTAGATTTGGGTAAACACAGAAGCCTTTTCAAAAAATTATTCTCCTCTACCTGCAGACTCCCGGCTGGTGACACACCCCATACTCCAGCCCCATAGAGGGCCGCGGAAAGACATCTAGATTGGAAAATATTTAACATGTCTTTAATCCGCCTGTTCCCCAACTTCTTAGCGAAAACACATACCCCATTAGCACTCCTCGTCATCTTTGTTTTAACAGCCTTATGCTCTATATCCCAGCAGCCGTTTTTGGAAAATGTAATCCCCAGGTAGCAAAAGTTATCAACTTTATGGACCGGTTCACCTTCTATGAAATAATGGGAATTAAATTTTGTTTTAGATCGTCCTGTCCCACACTCCATAACGTAAGTTTTAGTTCTATTAATCACCAGTTTCCTGCTTTTGATGAACTGTACAAACCTGTCCATCAAACGTTGGAGGCCTAATGGGGTCCTAGACAGCAATACGGCATCATCCGCATAGAGTAACACAGGGATGTTAAAGTTGTTAACTCTCGGGGCATCTGCCGCAACTGTCTGTAGAACAGAATCCACCTCATTAATGAAGAGTGTGAAAAGCAGGGGTGCTAAGACACACCCCTGCCTTATTCCCCTCCCGATCCTGAACTTGCTAGTACACTCCCCATTAGGTCCATACCGGACACTGGTGCATAATTTTTCGTACAGGCGAGCCAGGAAATAGACTATACCTTCGGGTGCTCCCATTTCAATCAGTTTGGCCCAGAGTATAGCGTGGTCTACCATGTCAAAAGCGCTGCTTAGGTCAGCGAAACATAAATATATACACCCTTTTTTGGCCTGGGTATATTTCCCTACCAAAAGTTCTAAGTTTAAGCATTGCTCAATGGTGCCACGCCCCTTCCTAAACCCAAACTGACTGTTGGTTAAAATCCCGTTGGTCTCTGCCCATTCCTCTAATCTGACTAAAAGGACCCGGCTCATAACTTTTACAGATGAATCCAGTAAGGATATTGGCCGGTAATGTTTTGCATCACCCCGATCACCTTTCTTAAAGATGGGGACAATTATTGATTCTGCCCATGTTAACGGTATCTCACAACAAACTGCTGCGTTAAAAGTCTTAACCAACAATGGGCCCCATATCTCCGGGGCTGTCTTGTACACATCTATAGGCACCCCATCTGGTCCCTGGGCCTTCCCTCCCTTACTAGCTCTAATCATATCCATGACCTCAGGTGTGGTGATATTTAGGGCAACGATGGGCCAACCATCTCCAAAGGAGACCGGTCCATTACCAGAGTCAAAAATAATGGAGAAATGTTGGATCCACGATTCCATGCTCACATTTGATGTTAGCTCCGGTACCTTCTCATCCTTAAGAAATGGGCAGTTCACAGTGGCCCAAAACAGTGTACAATTTTTCAATTCTCCAGCTTGGCTAAGATTGTCCCACGCTTCCTGCTGGAGTTCGGCCTTTCTGCGCTTAAGGGTCAAGTTGTAATTCAGCCTAAGTTGGGTCACCAGACTCTTATCTCTGGGTTTAACTGCTAAGGCCTCTTTTAGGCCTTTCCGGGCGATAGTACAAGCATGGTCAAACCATCCCCTTTGTTGTCTACTCTTGTGCCCAGCTATTCTGGTGAACTTTTTGTTGATGATTGCATTAATTCTAACAAAGTGATCAATACTTTCAGACGTGATTGCTTCCTGTTCGAGGATCACCGTAATTTCTGTCATACAACTATTAATGATAGAATCGGATGTTATTTCGGCTTTATCCCCTTTCCACCTCAACCTGAAACCTTTGGGTCTATGGGGTTCAATATTAACAACAGTACCCGAATGGGAAACAGGGGCAGATTTCCAAATCATGGCTTCAATAGTTAAGCAGTTATGGTCACTTAGCATAACATCAACCACCTTCGGTTCTGAGCACAAGGGGATTAGGTTAGAGGACATGCACATAAAATCAATGACAGTATTAGCCCCCCTCCCTATGAAAGTCGGTAAACTTTCTCCCGTCATTCTTCCCATTTTCCAAAATTTCCATATCATGGGCTACCAATAAACAGTTCAGAGATTCTCCATACAGATTATGGGGAAAATGGACATCGGCATCCCCTAAACGATCGAAGACACCACATAAATTCTGATAGGATAAGGGGCAAACTGAAATGTTAAAATCCCCCACAAAAATAAATTCATAAACAACATTAAAATTATTCACAATACTACTTAGCGCATTTTCTAAGTCGTTAATTACTGTGTGCCTGGTACCATCAAATATATTATTATAAAAATTAATCAAGAGGATATTTCTACCCACTTCTTGTGCTAGCCATAGAATTTGGGAGTGAGCCCCCACTAATACATGCTTTTTCACAAAAATTGGTAACTTGACTGAAATCAAAACCAACAACCCCCCTTTTGCCCTACCAGAGGGCGATGCCAAGGCGGGAAGTTCGTAGGATACAAAGCCATCATTACCCTTGAAATGTTTACACCAAGTTTCCTGCAGGCAAATAATGTCAAAAAGACTGATAAATTCTTTCCATCCTAAAATATCCTCTTTGGCCATCAAGCCTGCAACATTCCAGCTGGTGATATAGCAAGTTCCACTTTTCCTACAATGGCTAACATTTGGTGGGCCATCACTAAGTATGGACATGTTCTCATTTAAATTAAAAACCTGAGTGTTATGCCTAGAAGTCTCATCATTTCCTCCAATGGACACACAATCTATAATCACACTATTTACCAATTCATTTTCAGACATGGTTGACTCTCCATTACAATTTTGGGATGGCTGAGTAGTCTTTAGTCAGTCATTTGAGTCTAAACCGCTCAGGGCTTGATATCGATTGAACGTTGGTATCTCCAGGCCCCTATGCCTAGAGTCCCCCCAGCCTCCTCTCCCCCCTGGACTTAGTTTAGGCTGAGCAAATAAATGCCTATAAAAATATCCCAGGGGTCTAAGTGTTATTCCTTGATCGCTAGGTGGGCGTGAGGTAGCTCTGATCAGAGAGGTAGTGGCTAGATGCGGGTCCTTAAAATTCACTATCACACAGTCACCACTAATATTTTTCTCAGATTTACCAATCCATTTAGTCCTGGTTGTAGCCAAGATCTGATCGGTTAAATCTAATGGAAAACCACATTCCAGGTTAAGCCAACTCACAGTTCTATTCTTTAATGACTCATGGGTTTCCATGTTACCGTGAAGCCCTGACTCATTCACGGGTGGTACACTGGTCAGAACTGCCACATACGGGGCACAATCTGGCGGTAAATCCGGTTGGGAATACCCATATCGCCTAGGTTTCCCTGTCCCTGACTTTGGTTTAGCCCCTGGGGTGTTGGCACTCACTATATTTGGGACTAACACAGGCCTGATAGTAGGGGCAGCCTCTGTGACTACGGCTTTTTCAGCAGGAGTGGTCATCTGAATCACCGCTGGAGGTGATTCACTAGACTTCCTGCTAGCTTCAAGGGTAACATGGTCTGAGTTAGATTCCTTCAGTAAGCCCCCTAATCTCACCACCTCCCCTGTAATAAAATCCAGTTTATCCATTAATGGTTTAATTAATGTCTCAACCTTGGCATCAATGATATTAATAAGCAGATGAAGCTGGTCAGAGTCTAATGTTATCTGGTGACTGTTGGCCATAATGGTAGGGTCACAGCTAGTGGTATCAGCTACTGGGGCTAATCTCTTCTTGGCCGGTTTACCTCCTCGTTTTTGTAAAATAGGCCTCCCAAAACTTCTACCTGATCTTAATGTTCTCTGTATTCTGGGGGCTGGAGAATCAAATACACTTAAATCAGAAACATCCGGGGAAGCAGGTACTATATCATTGGGAGGGCACTCAGAGCTGACCAGATTAGACTCATCCCCCGTTATTGTGTTGGTTACGCTAGCCAAATTTGACTCATCCCCAGTTATTGCATTAATTAGGAATGCTACAAGGGGGTCTGGATCACAGCTAACATCAACTAGAGTAGTTGATACCGGCGTTGGTAAGGGGGATTGATAAAAGCACTCAAATCCAGGAGTAGTTGTAGAGTAGCTTTAATATGCAACTCATCGACAAGCACAGCAACAGCAACTGAATCCACAGCAATTGAAATGGCATCATTCTAACAATGATGTAATCAGCTAGGAGATTCTTAAAGATACAGTAAACATAACACATCCCCTTTACATAAAGAAGAAATAAAACAAAGCTTGGAAAACAGTGTAGAGTAACAAGAAAGAAGGAAATACAAGCAATAAAATATTAATGCATCACAAAGTCATTGAACTTCCTGGGGAGCTGTAAGGTCCTCCTAGGAGTAGCTCTTTGGAAACCAGAAGGAGGAGCAGCACTAGGATTACTGGAAACACTAGGAGGAGCAGCACAAGGATTATCAAAGCACCTGGAATCACTATTGAAGTGAGGCTTGGCATCATTGCACTTGGCAAGCTTAGACATATTCCAAGTGCAACCGTTATCCAAAGTGACAACATTTTTCCTAATGGAAACAATGGTGAAAGGACCAATGAAGTTCAAAACACCCTTGTGACCAAATTTCGTTTTTTTCACAAGCACACAATCCCCCACATTCCATTTCCTAGATTTGACAACCATCCTAGCATCATAAAGTTGTTTATATTTCTGCTGATAGTTTGTCAAAGCCTCTCTCCTTTTCACTACCTTTTCAACACTGTCACTACAAACTCTCCCCAGAAGCCAAGTAGGATTCAGCTTAGAGCAAGCTAATCTCCCCCTCAAAGCCTCAAAAGGAGATCTCTGCATGACAGCATTAGGAGTCGTTCGATGTGCCCACCACGTCTCCCTCAAAACACTGGCAAAAGAGACTTTGGACTCCAAAGCCCTCTGCGCACAACTCTTCACCACTCTATTCATCCTTTCTGTGAGACCATTCGCCTGAGGAGAATAAAGAGCTGTTTTCTGATGAATGATTCCCAAGTTACTTAAAAAACAACTCATCTCATTGGATGTGAATTGTACGCCATTGTCAGTGAGTAAGAATTTAGGCACACCTTCAGACACAAACACTTCTTTCAAAAATTCAATCACAGTCCTGGAATTCACAACACCCATGCATTTGGAAACCACCCATTTGGAAGTGTAATCCACCAACAACACAACAAATCTCTCATGAGAAGGCATAAGTTCAAACGGACCTGCAATATCTAACCCCAACTTTGTCCATACAGTAGCAGGAACCTCAACAGGAGAAAGCGGCGCTTGGCTGGAGGTGCGTGATTTATCATTGACAGCACATAAATGACAATCTTTGACTACAGATTCCACCATTCGATCCATACCAGGCCACCAGTACCTTTCTCTAATTCGAGCTTTCTGAAGATTCCTTCCTAAATGCCCTTCGTGAGCAAGATTAACAACTTTTTCCCTTAGGCTATTTGGAGGCACTATTCTGTCACCTCTCATTAAATTATCTTCGAAAATAGACAAGTCATCCTTTATTGTCCAATAAGGCTTCAAATCACACTCAAGAGTATCATAGTTGGGCCATCCGTTCTTGATGACGTTCTTTAATAAACGAAATATGACGTCATCCTCGACACACTGTAACCATGCCTCCTTGGAAATGCTAGACTCCAATATCCAATTTATACATGCGGAGACACCATCAGTAACACAATCTCTTTGAATTGGAAGACGTGGTAAACAATCAGCAGGCTTATTATTCTGTCCAGGAATATACTGCACCCTGAAATTGTACTCCTGCAAGCCTTCACTCCATCTTTTTAACCTGGGAGTCATATGATCAATCTGATGACAAGAGAAAATTTGAACCAAGGGACGATGATCAGATTTCACAATAAACGGTATCCCCCACAAATAAAATTTGAAGTGAAGTACAGACCAAAATACTGCCAATGCTTCTCTTTCAATACATGAATAATTGAACTCAGCTTCCTGACAGCAACTGAATCCACAGCAATTGAAATGGCATCATTCTAACAATGATGTAATCAGCTAGGAGATTCTTAAAGATACAGTAAACATAACAGGGATTTTAACAGAGGCACTGGTAAAGAGCCACGTCCCAAGGAGAGTCGCCGCTCTTTATTTATTTTATCCACTACCTTGATAAGATAGTGGATAAAATACACTGCTCTCCTTCGACATAGTTACACACTCAATCACACAAATATATTAAAAACGAATATAAGCCTTAATGAATAGTATTGGAATATCCGCAATAGTAAACAATTTAAGATAGGGGGCCCAGCACGGGGGGGATCAGTCACAATAGTTCTTTAGTCAGTTGTAGGAGTTCAGTACCTTTTATTTATCTCCTGTATCATCCCGGATGCAGGGTCCGTGGCCCTGCCCTGTCTACTTCTGTCTCTGACTGTCTAGGACTGTCCCGCCCTTGTCCCGGGCTACTCCCGGGCAGCTCCCGCGCACGACTCGCGGGTGCGAGGGGCGTTCCGTGCTTTAAGGCGCCTCCGGGCGCTCGTGCGGCGTCACTCCCGCCGCCGGGGCACCTGGGTATTGTAGTTCTGGCGTCACCGGGAGCACAGGCCGTTTCCCTCACGGCGGTGCTGGAGTGCTGGAGCCTGGACACGCTGGCCGTTCACCTCACGGCTTTTCGGTGAGTCCCCCAAGGAGCTCAGGGCGCTCCGTGCTTTAAGGCGCCTCGGGCGCTCGTGTGGCGTCACTCCCGCCGCCAGGGCACCTGGGTATTGTAGTTCTGGCGTCACCGGGAGCGCTGGCCGTTTCCCTCACGGCGGTGCTGAAGCGCTGGAGCCTGGACACGCTGGCCGTTCACCTCACGGCTTTTCGGTGAGTCCCCCAAGGAGCTCAGGGCGCTCCGTGCTTTAAGGCGCCTCCGGGCGCTCGTGCGGCGTCACTCCTGCCGCCGGGGCACCTGGGTATTGTAGTTCTGGCGTCACCGAGAGCGCTGGCCGTTTCCCTCACGGCGGTGCTGGAGCGCTGGAGCCTGGACGCGCTGGCCGTTCACCTCACGGCTTTTCGGTGAGTCCCCCCATGTTACAGTCAATATTCAACCTATGTTAGGTAATTAGAAGCAAGCCAGTGTAACATCATCCTTATTTCACCATACACTGTCCCCATGAAAAATCTCTCTCTGCATGAGCCACCCTCTGTTGCCTTTATGGGCCGTTGTTTTACAGTCATTTACTGTCCCTCTGGCACAAGCGTTCAATCCCTCTTGCCCGAAACAGCTAATCACAAAGTTGCTCAAATATACTGTTCAAGCTTGGTCCTCAGCGACCCAAACGAAGACCGGCACTTTCCCCTGGGCGTGAGGAGCCCTAGCAAAATTCACCCAATTCCGTTAGTAGATCTGAATGACACACACTCCAGGAGATTATGCAGTAACAATATAATGATTATTGTCAGGCAAATGACCCTACTCATCTGAGCCCCACAGGCCCTTGATCACAGGTACAGGCATAGCATAAAGAAATTTTTTTATGCAGTGAAAAGTGATACTGGTGTGTACAACAAAAACAAACACCATAACAGTTACGTAAAATGGATGTACAAAATGATCACGCATGCATTTGCAAAGCATGTCTTTACCACTCATCACTTACAACATAATGCCTTTACCACCCAAAACTTTGCCATGTATATACCTTCACCATGCCTGCCTTTACAATGCAAGGTAACTATACTTAAGGTAAGTGAAACCGATATATACATATATTAACTACAGGTGGTAGCTAGAAGATAGTTAGAGTTGTAAACATGTTTCCATCGGAAAAGCTTTTTTTAACTTGCCTATATCTTTGGCGCCGCTTGACAAATCTTCACAACATTTTCCAATTTGTTTTTTCAAGTTTGGTCTTGTTGTGCAAGGAAAGTGGCGGGGCGATCTGTCAAGGTGAGGCTGAGAAAAACAGGGGTAACCAATGGGGAGTTTTCACATGCTAATCACAATAGAGATTTTAGACACGACTAGAGCCCAAACAGCTGAATAGAAGTATACCAAATTTGGCAGAAAGGCAGCTCTTGGTCTAGAAAGAACCCTTTTAGGTCGATCATTGCGGCAGCATGCATGCGCTGCTCGCTCTGCGAGGCATGCTGTATTGAGTATGGAATACAAGCTCCGCCCATTCCTCCCATCTTTGCAAATGGCCCGTCCTTCCTAAATTGTTGCTTTTCATTGGTAAATAGGCTTACCACACCGCCGGGGCCTATGCTTCTGCAGCGGTTTCAGTTTCATAGAGTTCGGAGTGCGTTAAAGGAAGTATTGGGCCCTGAAATGGAGGAACCTCCGGAGGTCCCTGAGCTCACTTATGTTATTAATTCCACGTCATCCCATAAACTAATCTCCAACCTGAACAAACTGGGTGTTACACATCAACAGATCCAGCATTCAAAAGCTAGAGATGAGTGGCAAAGAGATCTGCAGCTGCCGATTGATGACGACATGTGGAGATACTGCTGCTCTAGCACGAGAAGACTCTCCCTTAATGGAAGGCATAGACTAGTGCACTTTAAGTTTCTACAGCGGGTATACTACACACCGGAGAGGCTGCACCGATACGGGCTCAGGCAGACGGCGGAATGCGAACGGTGCCACGCGCCGGTTGCAGACTTTATCCACATGGCGTGGTATTGTCCGGGAGTTCAGAGATTTTGGGCGGAAGTTTTCTCAGAGCTCAACACGACTCTGGGCTCGGAGTTGACTATTGGACAGGCATTGGCGCTTCTGGGGTACTCTAAGCCACTTCCGTTATCCCAGCGACGACTTGTAGATATGGCCCTACTGGTGGCCAGAAGGGTAGTTGCCCAGTGTTGGATGAGGGGACCGCTTTCCACCAAGAAGAGATGGGCGGGCGATTTACTCTACTGTTGCACTCAGTCAGAACTTTATAGCGAACTACTCCCTCCCAGAAGCAGGCCCAAAAATTTCTGGGGTCTCTACCAGGCATACATACAGCAGAGTGAGGAGGAGAGCTCGGACAGTGACGGGGCACTGGACCTCCCGGAATCCCCAGAGGGTCATGTGGGGCAGTAGACGTAGTGTCTTGCGGGGAGGGGTGCGGGGGGGGACTTGGTAATAGCACACGCAGTGTCCCTTCCAGGCAGCCTAGATCTTGGAGCAGGGATCCCGGAGTAATAGCTGTAGGCAGTGAAGTATGAACTAGCCGATAGTACCAATTGGAGTACATTACTAGGAACATGATTGCTGGCACACGGGGGAGGGAGGGGGTTAGTTGGGGTAGCTAGTTTGTTTCTAGGCCTTTTTCATATACCTAGGGTTTTGGGCACATGTGAAGGGGCGACCGCCGATGTGTGACTCACGGGCACAGCCGTGGCATGTGTATGTTGGAGAAGTCAGGTACTTGCAAACACTTATGGACCTATACATTCTACTGCATTGATGTGGCTAAACACTGTTGACTCTGCACGTCTGCTGCATTGTACGCCGCCGGGCCCCAGGGATGCCGGCTAAATGGCTGTGTCCAACATGCTTATGCTATGCCGCTAAGTAGAGTTACTTTGACTACACATACGAGATTGTGAGATATGTAATGCATACTGTTTTATGAAGAATAAAGGTCTCTTTATTAAAAAAAATAGGCTTACTGATCCCTCCTTGGTACCGCCTTGTCTGCATTTGTAACCTCCCACAAGGACTGGAATATTTGCTTGTGGTGTTATTCGGTGTGCGTCATATAGTCGGTGAGCACTATTTTCTTTAATGATCTTTCCCTATTACACTAACGACATCGCAGCATGCCTCGGCGCCCACTTTATAATTGTTGTCTTGTCAATAAGAATTACGTTGCCTTGTTTTTTAACAGTACGTAACACTGCATGCAATTACCGCTGAACGAAAATTAAGCAAACAATGGCAGCCGCACTGCTCACCCAACCCCATCTACATCTCCGCTTTTATTTTCACAACATAGGCGTCACGCTTTAGGTTGCATCACGGTGCCCCCTTTTCCATTATTTGCTCCTCGTTTCTGTCCCACACCAAGGCTAAACTTTAAGTATTAGCAATAAGGGTGCCGCACTTCATATTTTAGTAGGCACCCGTTTTTATATATTTTTGGAGGGGTTAATTGATGTTAATATATATATTTTTTAAACCATATTAACACTGCATGTAATCCCGGCTGACCGGGGACTAAGCAAACAATGGCAGCCACACTCGGCTCGCCCAACTCCTTGTTAACATCTCTGCTATGGTGGGGGGAGGAGAGAGAGGGGAGGAGGAGTGACACGCGACCTTCTAATCTGCTTTACTTATCAGACGTAGGTGCAGGGAGATTTTCCTTGTGCCATAGTGAAGTCTGCACCAATGGCTAAGACTCGGAGCCTCACCATACCACCAGGTGGGCTCTGGGCTACTCCTTTGCTGTTCCTGTAGTGGGGTTTGCCAAGCTAGGCCTCCACAGGCTGTAGCAGCAATGCCCCGTCAGTCCTGTAGTGTAGTTCCTATTTTCCCAATAGACTCTGCGCATTGGAATACCATAAACGATAGTTTAGACGTAGGACTGAGGTCGACTAGGTCTCAATTGAATATGTTAGACTTAATTAGGTTTGCCAGCTAGCTCAGAGGTCACTAGAAACTTTCTCGAATGAACAGGGAGTAGTTAACTTCCCTGATTAGACAAGAAGGGATTAGCTTCTGACAACCGCATAAACAAGTTTGCTCCCCCAGAATAAAGAGTATATCTCCAGAGTTGTGTGAAAACAATAGATAGCTATTTCACTCAGTCAATAGTGCATACTTAGTTTCACCAGAGTGCAGAGAAATAGAGAGATGGGCGTTTTCAATAAAAGGTGTTATTTATTGAGCAGTCTTCTTTCTCATGCAAGAGAAGTGAATTGCTATAATTGCAATACTTGTCATAAAGTAAAGTGCGTACAGTAAAAGGAGTATTATGAAATAATACTGTAAAAGCATTGATATGGTTTCTGAGCCATGTGATACTTAAAATGTATAAAATATATACATTACATACAATTATAAAAGTTGACTAAATGTACTCAACTGATGTTTCTAAATACGCCTACCCCAGTGTACCTAACCTAAGCCTAGTACGTGGAAGGAGTAAAGGAGTTTTTTAAGTTAAGTTAGTTTTGCCAAGAATCTGACTCAAGAATTCTCTAAGGATCTAATCAGCTCCGTACCTTGGTTTTAGAATGAAGGAGGTCTTGTATCTCGCTCTCAGGACTCGATCTCCCAGTAACCCGCAAGGGTGACTGGAAACACTGGAGCTGGATTTTCTCGGCAGGAGAAAAAGACAGCGTCTTTCTCAGTGCGTCAAATGGGAGGGACGGCTTCCTTCGGCACTCGCATCAGCTGGGCTTCGGATAAGTAGATAGCCGCTCTGCTCCAAACCACCGTGTGTTGCTTAAGGCAAACGCGGGTATATTTATACCTGGAAGGTGCCGTGTTTGACGTAAGGTTGGACATAAGACGTCAATAAAAGATGTCAATATGAACTGGCCGTTCTTTCGGACTCGCAGGAGTTCTAGGACAAATCAAAACAAAAGCATGGGGAATTCCCAGGTTGCTGGAGGTTTGGTTTGTTGAAAGAACTTGTTGTACTTTCTAGGAGTCTAAGGAAGTAGCCTTGCCGTATTTGGACTGCATTGGCTATGACTAAATATGGATATGATTCTTATGCCTTTATAAGGATATAATTTGTTATAACCACATAAGGGCATACATCGGGAATATTTATTAGGGTCCTAGATACGTTCAAAACAGTCTTTATCACCATCGATGCTCATGACGAGCTGAGCTCGTCATCAGGCACGGCGCTCCAGTGCTCATGACGATCTCAGCTCGTCATGAGTCATGGAACGCTCACACGCGTGGATAATTCCCCTGCTGTGCTGAGCATTCCACGGGAACGGGTGCATCTGTGACGAGCTCAGCTCGTCATGGGCACCGGAGTGCCGTGCCTCATGACGAGCTGTGCTCGTCATGAGCATGTAGGTGCTGTGCGCGCCCCCCAGCACAGCGGGGGAATTACCCCCCGCAGCGAAGGGGTTAACGCCTAACCCCCAGTCAGATCAAAACACCAAGCAGTAGCCACATTTAAGAGTGATGGATGAGAAGAGCATTTGAAATTTGAGACTCATTTCTAAAAATGTTAATCCCTGTAAAGACGTCCAGGAGCATCTCAGGAGTAAACTTTGTAACATATGCAGGCCCACAAGCTAGGAATGTTGTAGAGAAACGCAAGGAGAGACTTACAGTAAAATAAGGAACGTTTTCATACAACAAGTATGTTTGCCATCAGAAATGGATGACACCGGAAGAAAACCAGTGTACTCATGCTTGGAGGGAAACATCTACTACAAGGAATAAGGCCATTTGGTCCATCAATGGCTCCTGACAGACAGTTTGGCTTCACATTTGTGCCATGTGCACTTTCTGGCCTACTTCCCCATGCACTACTCAATGCTCTCTTATTGTCACATAATGAACCCAACTAACCTCATTTTTTTATCCATGTCTCAGTCAGTGAAGCTTGGGCATAGAGCCCTACAACTAATTATGCATTAACCTCTTGGCCAGGTCATGCTTATGTACTGTAGGTTTTGATTTCGAGTTCTCTTTTCCCAACACTGGTGCTCACCCTCACTATTTCCTACCTTTTGTTTTGTCTTTTATTCACACATTATTCCTGGGTGTGTTTTTTCTCTCTCTGGTCAGTGGCTATTTTTTTGTTTTGGTCTTTTTTTTGTGTGGAAATGCAGGCAGCGTTTGAATGAACATCCTGACTGTGTTTGGAATGTGAGAGGCAAAGGATGTCCTGGTCAAGTTCAGGAGTCCAGCAGAGGTCAATTAGAGGGTTTAGAGGAGATGGGAGCGCCAGCCTCCCTGCATCTAGTTGAATGTGAACCTCTGTGTGTCTTTGTATGGATCTTACAGAAACAACTACTTGCAACTGTAAATATTTTGGAACATGCTAAAATGTACTTGTCTTTGTTATGGATATTGAACTTCAAAGTTATTTCGGTCATTTGAAATTCTGCTACAGCGAGAGCATTTAGGTGAAAGCATTTTGTATAAACTTCTGAACTTCTATTCTCAAGCAATCAATCAATACATTGACACTATCAAACAATCAATCAATCAATACATTTGTAAAGCGCACTACTCACCGTGAAAAAAAGAAGGGACTCATATGGCATGGGACGCTTGGGAATTTTGTGATCACATTGTTATAGGTGAGTTGCATTATTTTCCCCATGTTTGCAGATTCCTCTTGTAGCATCCAGACTCACATCTGCAGACGCAGGGCATGGTTATTCTTTAGTGTATAGACTACTAGAGGCTTCCTCGTGGTCTGACCACCTCACCAGTCTGCTTTCCTCCTAAACGTCAAACCAATCCAAGACGGTGCAAAGAACCCAAGATATTTTTAACATCGGTTGTTTATGCCTTGCCTGATGGCTCCCAGTAACAATGGATGGCGCTTGCTATTCCTTCTTGGGCAGGCATTGAGTCTGGAAATATAAAAGAGCCATTGGGGATCTGTGGAATGCCCCACTGCAGGCGAACTGGAGATAATTTACATTCAGATCGAGTCACGTAGTACGGTACTAGCGCCTTTAAGGTTTGCTGTCGTTTAATTCTATTAGCTCACAGACACAATGGTGAGTTGCCCTGAATTTTGCCGTCCACATCCAGATTTTAACTAGGAACCGTGCAAAGGCTGAAAAAAGCTGAGGAACTTGAGGAAAAGGGAGTGCTCTGCTTTGAGCTATCTCTCTACGATATTACACCTTCTAAGCTATATAAGCTTTATAAGCGCAAAACTTACCACGGGATTCAACTTGCAAAACTAAACAAAAATATATAGTACTATTTGCATGACACTGTTCTTCAACTTAAGTGAATGAGCATAGAATAACGTGTTGTTTGGGTATGCATTAATTATAATAATTTTAGGAAAAAAAAAATAATGTATTGGTACCCTAATTTCTCTCCTGGTTCTGTATCATTCACTATGCAGCTGATCGTTCTGCGTAGTTATGGCACCTCAGTACAGCATCACTAAGTGCGTTTTTAGGTGAAGCCTGGGCAGCGAATGCGTTGCTTGGGGAGACATGCTGTATTCGAGTATGGACTTAAAGGTCCCCCCACTCTCCGTTCATATTTTTCATTGACTTGTGTCATTGTCCGTTGTAAATGCTGGCTTCTGATTCGTTAATAGGCTTGTTAGTCCCACCTTAGTACCACCTTGTCTTCATTTGTAACCTCCTATGAGGACTTGCCCTTTTACTTCTGCTGTTACACAGTATGTCTTATTTAGTCTGTAATCACTATTTTCTTTAATGAGTTTCTCTTACTGCAGACAGGACTTGCTTTCCTGCAACATTCAGCAAGTCATGCACGCTTTCACTTTCCAAGCAGCCCGGGACAACGGCAGCTCCTTCTTTGAATATATAGGTCTCGCATTTACAAGAGTTTGAGCTATAGGCTTTGTAAATGATGAGGCCTTTTTGTGTTAATTATCAAAACATAAATACAAGGCATTGTCTTTTACAATGCCAATAGCTTAAACTCTTGTAAATGCAAGACCTATTGCATTGCAAATGCATGTTGTTATTTTGTGTGAATCCATTCAGTAGTGTTTCACTTACTATAAGAAACCCAAATGTGTATATGTAGGGACACAGTATCTCCGAGGATATGACAGTCCGCATGCTGAAATCTGATTGGCTGCCAACACTTCAACCAGGAAGGGTTGGTAGCCTTTTTCAACATTTTTTTTTAAAAACAGGAAAGAGGGCAGGTTAGGAATACCCTGATCCCTTAGGATTGCTCAATGGGTCCCAGAGGAGCCCCAAAAGGGGCACAAAGTGTGGGTTCTGTGCTTGTTTTTCATGAAGCCCTCGGTTGCACCACATTCTGTAGGCAGTTATTAAAAACAAGAGGGGAGCACACAGGGCCCACCTCCTAAGGCTCCTAGAGAACCAGAGACCACAAACTCCCCAGGCTTATTTACAAATTGAAGGGGGGGCACGTGGACCCCTTTCCATGGGCTCTTTTCAGCCCTGGGACTACCACCTCCCTGGGGCTTAATTTAAAATATTGGAAGGGGCCGAGCGGACACCCCTCCATTGGATCCTTTGAGCCCTTGGAACCCTCACCTCCCCAGGGCATAAGACTAATAATTAGCCATGGCCATGTGGACCCACACACCCTGAGGACCACTGCATCCCTGCGGCTAGCATTTACAATATATGTGGGAGGTGGGCTGTGCAACCCCCTCCCGGGCCTTGCATGTCCCTGGGGACTGCCACCTCCCTGCAGTGGCCTGTAAAAAGAGAAAGAGGGAGTCAATTGCACCCCCCTGCAAGAGCCAATAATGGCCCTGGGGACCGCAACCCCCCCCCCCCCCCCCCCCCAGGGCTGGCTCCTGCTGTGTCCCAAAGTCCCCATCCATGGACCATAGCTGTTCGCTTATGCTTAGCAAAAGCAAGAACTTCAGTTTCGGTGGGCGGGAGCTGTCAAAGTGCTCCCGCCTGCTGGAAGTGGAGATGTCATCTCTTTCCCTGCCCGCAGACATACTGTGCCTGGAGTGGTAAAAGGCTTTTGTCATTTTACAGCTCAGCGTGGATGGCACTGTGCTAATCCTATACCTAAAGACTTTGCGGTAGAAATAGCAAAAGGCTAGCCCTTTTTATCTTGGGGTGGATGGCACTTTGCTAATCCTATGCTAGAAAACCAGACATTTGAGGTAAGCAAATTCAGACTGTCGTCGGTGTTGTAGGGTGCTCTATACAAGAGCTGCTTTCCACCTTAACTTGGGAACTACTTCTCTGCTCTTTTTTTGCATAAAATGTATGCAGCACTCTATGCCTTAAAGAGGATTGTTTTATTATATATTCCCTACCTGGTGGAGGTCATCAACAAGTGGTTATAGTTAGGTCTGTTTTTCCAAAAACATAGCGTTTTTTGGTTTGCTACTAACTTTGGCCCCATTTGAGAAATCTTCACAAAACTTCCTGAATAATAAGTTATTCTATCTCAGCACCTTACTAAAACATTTTGGGGTGATCCGCCAAGTGCGGGTCGATAAAAAAAGGGAGGCCAAAATGTAAAATCGCCATGCAGTTTCCATAGACTTCTTAAGCCAGAGCTATAGCAAAAACTGTTGAACGGAATTACACCAGATTCAGCTGGCAGCTAGATCATGGTCTGCAGATTGTGCTTTTAAGGTCTCGCCTGAGCCAGTGCGCATGCGTTGCACTGCAAGACATTTAGTAAGGACGTTAAACTTTGGAACACATGCTCATGCGTGTGCCTTGGTTTTCTTCACTTGCTATTGGCCTTTGCATGCGTCTTTCTATAAAAGACAGCACGCAATTGGCCAAAGGCAGGTGCATGCCCCGTCTTCTCTCTGCCCTGGCCAAGGGTCTGCGGGAGCGAGCACGGCTTTCCTCCCTTGTCATGGCTCATTAAGCACAGCGTGCACTTTCAGCTCCAAATGCGGTTGCTTTCACTTTTGTGTACAGCGCTTGTTTTATTTATTTATTCTTTTCTTTGTGAGCTACTCTCACCACGTCCACCACCACCACGTCCACCACCACCACGTCCACCACCACCATGTCCACCAACACCACGTCCACCATCACGTCGACCACCACATCCACCACCACCACAACATCCACCACCACAACCACCTCCACCACAACGTCCATGTCTGCCACCACCACATCCACCACCACGTTTATGTTTATGTTTATGTTTAAAAGACTTGTAGAGCGCACTCATACCGATTGGTTTCATGGCGCTGTAGAAAAGACAAGGAACAGATTTGAAAGGGCTTTTAGTTGTATACTTGAATTCAGTGCTAGGCTTGCTTATAGAGACAGGTCTTAAGTGCTCTTCTGAATTTCATACGGTCCGGGCAGATTCAGATCTCAAGAGGAAAGGAGTTCCAGAGGCGAGGGGCAAGTGTCGCAAATCGACAGCCACCTGTGCACTTCCGTTTGAAGGAGGGGTTATGCAAAAGTGAGAGATGGGCTGAGCGCAGATTGCGGGTAGGGCTGTGCCTAGTTATCAATTTATCAATAAATTTGGGGCTTTTACAGTGTAGGGATTTAAAGATCATGCAACCTGTTTTAAAGGTATAGCGCTGGGACATGGGGAGCCAGTGACGTTTCATAAGTAGTGGAGTGGCAGATGTTGAGGGAGTCGGAGATGGCCCCATGTCTGTCGGCCAATAGTGTGGGCCCCAGTGTTTGACACTGTCCCCTGTGAGTACCAGCTCAGTCTTACCCGGGTTCAATTTAAGATGATTTTGTTCCATCCAAGCTTGGATGAACCTCATGGTAGACTGAAAGCTGGAAATTGAAATTTCGGTATTATCAATCGTAAAGAGCAATTGCAGATCATCTGCGTAATTGAAAACCGTCACTTGCCTTTCTCTAAGGGACTGGATTAAGGGGAAAATGTATAGATTAAACAAGTGGGGGGACAGGGAGGAGCCCTGTGGGACACCGCAAGGGATTGTCTGTTTGGGGGCAACCAGGTTTCCAATGCGAACTGCCTAAGATCTGTTCTCCCAAAAAGATTTTAACCAGCTGACCACTGTGCCCCAGATACCGGCCTGAATGACACGGTCGATCAAGATGGTATGATCGACTGTGTCGAATGCGGCCAAGAGATTCAGGAGCACCAAGGCCTGAGGGGAGCTGTTGTCTGCGCAGTCGCGCAGTGTATCCAGTACAGTGAGTACAACAGCCTCCGTCGAGTGCGCAGGCCGGAACCCTGCCTGGTGGGGCTCGAGGTAGTTTGACTCCTCCAGAAAGTTGGACAGACATCTGGCTACATGGGCCTCCATCACTTTTGCTTAAAAAAAGGAAGTAAGGAGATAGGGCGGTAGTTTCCCTTGCATGTTGGATCAGCCCCAGGTTTCTTCAGAAGAGGTACCACTGTTGCTTCCTTAAATGCTAATGGGACTTGCCCCGATGATAAAGAGTCATTCAGGAGAGTACAGGCGATTTCAGGGAAGACAGAGAAGCAGTCTCTAAGAATATGGGGGGAACAGCTATCTGAAGGGGCACCAGATTTAACTTTAACGAGGAGCTCTTGAAGTAGCTCTGGGGTGATAGGAGGGAAGCTGCTGAGAGTATAATTATTTATGACAGTAGCAGTGACGAGAATGGTAGAATTGGGAGATTCCGGAATACTGGCTTTGATATCCGAGATTTTCTCGATGAAGTAATTATTAAGTGAGTCACAGAGGGTTTGGGTAGGGGTCATCCTAGGGCGGACACTATCTAAATTGGTTAGTTCATTCAATATAGAAAAAATGTCCTTCGATCTGTTAGTAGAATTGAGGATACGTGAGGGGAAATAAGCAGCTTTAGTGGAAAGGATATCCTTCATATATTCCTTCCGGGCAGTAGTGAATCTACTCTTTAAGTCAGGAGTGTAGCTACGGCGCCATTGTCGCTCGATTTGGCGTAAGGCCAATTTCTTCGCTTTCAGCTCAGTCGAAAACCATCTCTGGGCGTCTGCACGTCGCACCAGTTTAACTTTCTTATAAGGGGCATGTGCGTCACTCGCTGCTTGCAGCCAGCCAGAAAGGTTGGCTTTGTGTATATTAATATCAGAGTGAGGGGGCGGAATAGTGTTGGTAAGTGTCTGCAAGAATTCCATTTTATCTAATGCATTCCATTTCCTAGCCCAGCCACCAGCCATTGTGGCAACTGTCTTGGTGGTAGAATAGACAAGATTCAATTTGAGTAGAAAGTGATCGGACCAAAGGCAGGGGAATGTTGCCGGGGTCATGACCAACGAAGAGTTGGTCCAGACTTGATCCACAATATGGCCTTTACAATGGGTAGGCAGGGGGACCTGCTGAGTAAAATTTAAGTTCATGAGAAGCTCTGTCAGTTCGCTAGAATGCGGGCCTTCAAGGGGGTCATTGAACCAATAGTTGAGGTCACCTAAAAGGAGAAGCCTAGGGTCTATACACGAGCACGCACGCAATGGTTACGTGGGAAAGAGCGAGTTTTAACACCAGATTCTCCCTGTCCGGGAGATTAGGGCAGGTGAGAGCATTTACTTTAAGGTTGGAACGAATAATGGCCGCAACCCCCCCGCCAGGTTTACCCGACGGACGATCAGCATGTAGAATGTAATAATCCAATGGAAGTGCTGCCAGTATGTCAGGGGCAGAGTCGGGTGTCAACCAGGTCTCGGTTAGAAAGAGTATATCAGGTCTGTCTGCAGCCAGCAGGAGAAAGATATCTAGCTGATGTTTCACAAGGGAATGGGTGTTGAGATAGAGAATGGCTAGGGGAAGGAAACTAGGCTCGGTTTGTATGGAGGAGTCTGTTCTTGTAGAATTAATTGGTATCGTAGGTTCCGGAAAGGAAGTGCTAGGATTCCCTGTTTATTGGCCCGATTGCAGATGTCCTTAGGCGGGCGACCTTAACCTACGTTGTATCTAATAAGGTCATCGCAGGGATATGTAATCCTACAGGCAGCATGGCTGGCCCCTGGCCCCGTCTGGGCACGGACGGGTGCAGACGGGCTTGCCTTTGCCGCGCCATCGGCCACCCGCTGCGCGCGTCCGCTGCACGGTCTTGCCAAGGGCTTCATATGTACCACCGTCTACCACGTCCACACCACCACCATGTCCACCAGCACGTCCACCACCATGTCCACCACGTCCACCACCATGTCCACCACCACGATCACATCCACTATGTCCACCACTTCTACCACCACCACCTCCACCACGTCCACCACCACCACGTCCACCGCCATCACGTCCACCACCACCACATCCATTACCAGGTCCACCACCACATTCACGACCACCATGTCCGCCACCACCACATCTACCACCACATCCACCACCACCATGTCCACCACCACCACCACCACGTCCACCACCACCATGTCCACCACCACCACCACGTCCATGTCTGCCACCACCACATCCACCACCATGTCTACCACCACCATGTCCATCACCACCACCACGTCCACCACCTCGTCCACCACCATGTGCACCACGTCCACCACCATGTCCACCACCACGTCCACCACGACCACATCCAACACATCCACGACGTCCACCACCACCACCTCTACCACGTTCACCACCACCACGTCTACCACCAACACGTCCACTACCATGTCCACCACAACATTCACCACCACCACGTCCCCCACCACCACATCCACCACCACATCCACCACCAAATCCACCACCACCATGTCTACCCCCATGTCCACCACCACCAGTTCCACCACCACCATGTCCACCACCACGTCCACCTCCAGATCCACCACCACCATGTCCACCACCACCACATCCAACACCACCACCACGTCCACCACCACGTCCACCACCACGTCCACCACCACATCCACCACCACGTCCACCACCACCACATCCACCACCACATCCACCACCACCACGTCCACCACCACATCCACCACCACTACCATGTCCACCACCACCACCATGTCCACCACCACCATGTGCACCACCACCACCATGCCCACCACCACCACATCCACTACCACATCCACCACCACCACCACATCCACCACCACCACCACCACGTCCACCAACACCACGTCCACCACCCCCACGTCCACCACCACCACCACATCTACCACCACTTTGTCCACCACCATGACGCCCACCACCACAACATCCACCACGTCCACCACCACCACTACCACATCACCACCAAATCCACCACCACTATGTTCACCACCACATCCACCACCACGTCCACCACCATCACCACCCATGACAGGTAAAGCGTCACTGGAGGGCAAGGGAAATAGGAGTGTAAACCCCGGCTGTACATGGGACATTTAAGGATGCACTGAGTGCGAGAACACAGGAATTGGGGCTAAAAGTATTACACCAGACCCAAGATACATTTTGAAGAGGCGCAATGTCACAGGGGCTCCTGTAAAAGCACTAACAGCATCTCTACCTCACAGTGGCATACCTGCACGAGCTACTCACTCAAAATAAGCATTGGCATAGCCAATAGGTCTCGCCTTTGGGACTTTATAAGTGTTTAGCCATGCAACACTTCATGTTATTGCACCAAGGATATTGTGCTGGATAACTAAACACTCATAAGGTCCCAAAGGCGAGACCTATTGGCTATGCCAATACTTGTTGTGATTTGGTGTTAATCTGTTCAGTAGTTTTTTGAGACATTGAGTGTGAAAAATAATTGTATATTTTGGCAGTTGGGCTCGTGAGATTGTTGGAAGCCTTCTGGATGAGCGCCAAATAAAAAATGGAGCCCTGTGATTGGTCAAGAGGCCTGTTTTTCCCATGAGCCTTCACGCTTTTGTGGGAGCGAGAGGCTCCTGCTAGTCCCACAAGAGTGAGTGCTCTGAATGGCTGGCTGTTGCAGTGTTAGAAATAATGTAGTCGCCATTACTGTTTACTGTGAAAAATTGGAGGTGTTGAGGGAATGAAGTAAAAAAGCCACATAAGTGGGTAGCAGAAAAGCATGCTGTACCCCTAGATTTAGACAAGCGATATCTAAGGGATAAGGGCAGTGAAAAAAAGAAATGTATGTTGTATTTAACAATTTTTACGATTTCACTGGATTCTCGCAGGATCATGAATAGTAAAAAGGAGTAGATGAGTTCTCAAAACACTGTATTAGTAGGAATGCATTTTGCGGACCTTATTATTGAGAGTTAGTGTGTAAATCATAAGCACTGTGATAATTAGAATTCTTTATCAAAAAAATTTGATGATGTCCAAAGACGCTTGGGTGATTGTGAAAAATAGGAAGGAGTAGGTGATCACCCTACTACGCACACCCACCATCTGAGATAGAGATCTGAAATGAGATGCTAGCCCCTCCCACACCCTACTGCATACAGATCAATACAAAGAGAGGTCATCTGAGAGAGAGGTGTTACAAGGAAGGGATCACCAGGGCCTAACAAGCTCGGGGAGCGGGCCATGCGACTCTCCTCCCCTTTATTTAAAGAAATAAGACCCAGGGAATGGGGTTCCCAGGGCCTATTAAGGCTCAGCGAGGGGCGTGACCCTCCTCCCCTTCATTTACAAAAAAAGAAGTCCATGGGAATGTGGTCCCCAGTGCCTTGTAAGGCTTGGGGTCGGGCCGTGCTGCCCCCTTACCTTTATTTAAAATTAAAGGTGCTGTGGGATGGGGTCCCCAGGGCCTCATAGGGCTCGGGAAGGGGGGCCTCTTGGTCCCCATCCCCTTTAACAAACATTAGGCTCTAGGAGGAGGGCCACAGTCCCCCCTCTCCTCAAAAAGCACTCTTTGGGATGGGGCCTCCAGATCTGAATAAGGCTCAGGGAACGGGCCACCCTAAAAAAAGGCCCTGGGGATAAAAAAAAGGCCCTGAGGTGGGGTCCCCAGTGCCTAATAAGGCTAGGTATGGGGGAGGTGGCCACCCTCCCCTTTATGTTTAAATCATTAGGTCTCGCCTGTCGATGCGCATGCGCATCGAGCAAGGCGAGAGTATTGGGACTTATCTACTCTTTATCTAACTTGCAAGGAATCGTGGCGATTCCTTGCAGTGCCCGTGACTTTTAAGCTCAATGCGCATGCGCATTGAGCTTAAAAGCGCGTGCACATGCCCCAGCCGCCTGCCTTGCCTACTCTCCCGCCCCCTCACTTCTTGATTGCACGGCCGCTAGGCCGTGCCTCCCCTACTCCTCCTCCTACTCTCCTCCCCTCCCGTCTGTTCCAGCACTCCTCCCACACCCCCGCTCCGCCCCCTCACTCTCTCTGCCCGCCCGCTCTCCACTCTATCAGGCAGCCAGCCGCACTCCTCCCACACCCCCGCTCCGCCCCCTCACTCTCTCTGCCCGCCCGCTCTCCACTCCATCAGGCAGCCAGCTTCAGGAGAGCAATCTGCGGGGTGCCGCCATTTTAGCAGCACGGGCTTTCCCGATCACTCTATTAAACTGTGAACGGCTCACTCACCGTTGACCACTTTCTAAGGTGAGTTTATAGCAACCGAGGCCTGCATGCTCCGATATAGAAAGGCAAGCATCCCATTTTTTTTTTTTTACCCGCTCCGCCCCATCCCCCAGCTCAACTCGTAAATGCTGTTACATCAGATTATGTGGGGTTTTTGTTGTTGTTTTTTTGTTAAAGTACCCATGTCACGTCCCTTACATTTGGTTAATAGATCTCCCAGTACCTTAAACATGTATTTTCCTATTATTTCTAAACGCACAATATCTTTTTCAAAAATACAAACACAATTTAGCACAATTTAACACAAAGCTATTAAAATCCTAGAGATGGAGTTACTGAACAGTTTAAAGGCTGGTGGTCGATGAAACACAATTTACTTCCACTCACCCCCAGCCTACAATGTGGAGCAAAGAGCTGCCCATTTCAGTCACCGGCTCTCTTCATTGTGAGTGACAGCATCTCGCACACGTGCATGGCCGACTAAATTGAAGTCCATTCAGTAACAGATTGGGGCCAATCCCTCTTTTTTTTCTATTTTAATGTCATGTTTTTAAAAAAAATATTTACGAAGGGTCTCTTTTTACTTACCCCCGGCTGAAACCGTGCCCAACTGCCTTTAGCCCTAGGACAACCCTGGTAAACAACCCAAAATCTAACACTGGAAAAAAAGAGTGTAGAGCCGAAGTTCACTTCGTCGTCGCCCCCCCCCCCCCTCCCTTAAATACGTAAGGTTTAGTAAACAGAGAAAGGGCGTTTACAATTATGTTTAACTTTAAAACACAACAAACATCCATCGAAAGGCACGCTAGTTCGTTGCATGTGAAAATATTTTGGAAAACATATTTCCTATCATACTGTAAAAGCAAAGTAATGCATTGAAAGTTGCAAACACGTTATTTACTCGTTCAAGTAGTTTTGCTGATTTGACTGTTGTGGCTTCATTTGTTGTCCATTATTTCAGTAAAACTTAAAATGTGGGCGTCATCCACAGGCAAGTCTGAAAAGACTCGCGGTGACGTCATCATACAGCACATAAGCTTTCATAAATAGGATCGACTAATGCAACATTTATAAAGGCTCGTGTTAAACTTGCTGGTCACACATGTGTACGTACCATCAGTAGGGCCTGCTCCGCCTTTCATCCATCCTTCTGAGATGGATGCGAGGCGTGCAGGCAGATAATATTAACGTGGTTTTTACATTTCAATAAAGCAAAAATACACTTTGGAACAAACGCTATTTAGAGAAAGAAAAAACACTTTTGCAGCCTGAGGGCGAACAACCCGTGGCGTTTGTGACCTCCAATCACACCCCCTGGGGCGCAGCACTTCCTCTCCAAAAATGTGAATGAATAAATTCGTCCTTCCTGGTAACCTCGCGGGCAAAGCATCCCCGCACAACCACAAAAAGAACACAGCTTCCGCTTCCGGCGCACTTGTGCAACCCCTGCCTGTCCTGGGGACATTGCGTCATCCTGCCACCAGAGTAGTAGGCATGCTTTTCAGCTTGAAAATACTAAACCCGGGTTTATCTTTTTATTTTTTTTATCATCATTTAGGTGGTTTGTTAAGCGCTGGTTGTCATTTTTGGACAGCCTCTAGGCGCTGAAGGCCGGATTAGGGACCATCCTGCTCCGTGGTCTCCCAATGCTGACATACCCAGTTCATTTCAGCCCATCTCGCGACACTGACACGACTCCTGAGCCGACATGCACGCCGCGACGCCCGTTTCCAGGCGCATGCCATACGCAGAAAGACACGTTCTGCATTTTTGAAAGTTCAGCTGCTCCTAGCAGCCTCCCCCCGCCTCCCCACCCCGGTGGACCGGGGCCAGATTCACATTAAAGCCGCCCTGAGCTTCTGTTTGTCAAGTGCGCTGGCGCCGCAGGAGCAGTAAATATGTTTACATTATAAAGCGTTTTTACAAACGGGTCAGGGCGCCCCCCCCCCGCTTGCTGAAAAGTATACACAACACGTAACAAAGTGTCCTGTCATCAGGCAAGCGACTGACTCTGCCCCAGCAGAGCTGGCCTTTCAGAGGTAGCATATCTATAAATTCAACAAGGAGCACAGTGGGAAAAAGAAAAGCAGGTGGCCCTCCACTCAAAATCTATTCACACACAAAGACCTGCCTTCTGAGGCGTCTACTTTCCAAGCGCTCCCACTAAAACGTTTGCACAATACTGTCGTTTTCTACTTTACATAAACGCCTCTTATTCCTTTACTTTTTGAGGTCGCTGCATCACCCTCCACCCTCACTCACCCTCAACCCCTCACCCTCCACCCTAACTCACCCTCAACCCTTCGCCCTCAACCTCTCACTCACCCTCACTCACCCTCAACACCTCAGCCTCACCCTCACTCACCCTCACTCACCCTCAACCCCTCACCCTCACTCACAACTCCTCACCCTCACTCACCCTCACCCTCACTCACACTCACCCTCCCTCAACCCCTCACCCTCACTCACCCTCAACCCCTCACCCTCAAACCTTCACCCTCAACCCCTCACTCACCCTCGCTCTCACTCACCCTCACTCAGCCTCAACTACTCTCACTCACCCTCAACCCCTCACCCTCACCCTCACTCACCCTCAACACCTCACTCACCCTCACTCACCCTCACTCACCCTCAACACCTCACCCTCAACCTCAACCCCTCACCCTCACCCTCACTCACCCTCACCCTCACTCACCCTCACCCTCACTCACCCTCACCCTCACTCACCCTCACCCTCACTCACCCTCACCCTCAACCACTCACCCTCAACCACTCACCCTCACTCACCCTCACCCTCCCTCACCCTCACCCTCCCTCACCCTCACCCTCACTCACCCTCACCCTCACTCACCCTCACCCTCCCTCACCCTCACTCACCCTCACTCACCCTCACCCTCACCCTCACTCACCCTCACCCTCACTCACCCTCACTCACCCTCACCCTCACTCACCCTCACCCTCACTCACCCTCACCCTCACTCACCCTCACCCTCACTCACTCACCCTCACTCACCCTCACCCTCACTCACCCTCACCCTCACTCACCCTCACTCACTCACCCTCAACCCCTCACCCTCACTCACCCTCACTCACCCTCACTCACCCTCACTCACTCACCCTCGACCCCTTACCCTCACTCACCCTCAACCCCTCACCCTCACTCACCCTCACCCACCCTCACCCACCCTCACTCACCCTCAACCCCTCACCTTCACTCACCCTCACTCACCCTCACTCTCACTCACCCTCAACCCCTCACCCTCACTCACCCTCAACCCCTCACCCTCACTCACCCTCACTCACCCTCACTCTCACTCACCCTCAACCCCTCACCCTCACTCACCCTCAACCCCTCACCCTCAACCCCTCACCCTCACTCACCCTCAACCCCTCACCCTCACACAGTGCAATAGGTCTCAGACCATTTCAGTTACAGCTTTAAGAAATGTTTATGGCTTTTTTTATTTGTAATTCTTTAGCATTGTCTACAGGAAACAAAAATGCTAAACATTTACAAAAAAAACCCATAAACAATTCTAAAAGCACTAACTCTAATGGTGCGAGACCTATTGCATTTCCAATGCTTGTTTTTATTGTGGCAACACAAAGAAATACAACATACATAGGAGGTGTAAGGCCGAAAATAACATAGGGGATAGGAATCCCCAGGGCCTAATAAGGCCTGGGGAGGGGAATCACATGGACCCTCCCGTTCAAAAAATAGCACCACAGGGCTTAATAAGGCATGGGGAAAGGGCAACTAGGCCCCTCTCCTTTAAAGCAAAAACAAAGGCCCGGGGGTTACAAAAAAGGCCCTGGGGAGTGGGTTCCCCAGGGCCTAATAAGGCTCGGAAGGGGGAAAATGGCTGCCCTCCCCTTTAAAAGAATAAGGGCATTTGGGATGGCGTCCGTAGGGCCTAATAAGGCTCGGGTAGGGGGCCCCCTCCCCTTTGTAATACATAAGAACCTGTGGCCATTGGCCATGCACAGCGGAGGGTTGCTTCTACATACTGTAATGAAATATTACTTTATGTTAAACGACTAGAAATACACGTATAAGTGGTGTTATACTTAGGTTTTATAAAAAGATTTTTTTTTAAACCTTAGATATTCAAAAGGTTATCATTAGGTGAATATGTCAATGATAACATTAACATTTAGTACTGAAAAACACAGAAATTCATCAGTCATAGTTAGCAGAGCTAACTATAACTTGCGTATCCAACATGCACTGCATACAACCCATATATTACATCACTTATGACATGTTTGATGACATTATTTACAACATCACTGATAATATCTCAAATTACTTTGTTGATGACATCATCTAAGCATCTTTTGTACACATTGCTCTATAAATGGGCATAGCATTAGAGCTATGAAAGTAAGTGCAACATAGCTCAGTTTAATATGCCGCTCGTAGTTGTGACTGCGTCCTGTGCTCGCCGAGGGATTCTCTTGCCATTTGCCGGCCCTGAAGTCGGGACCCTTGACCCTTGAGCCCGTGTGCTCTTTCTCTACCTGGACTAATCTGCCTGGTAAACGGAACTCTGCCTGAGCCCGTGTGCTCCATCTCCGGGTTGCCCAGCAGCTGAGGGAGTCGAGGCAGTCAGCGGGAGCGGGACTGCGAGGCACAGAGGTGATTGCTCCTGGTCATCGCGCGCACCTGGTGCCTCTTCCCGCCCCCTCCTCCCTGTCAGCACTTAACGACTCGCGGCCCCCGCTCCGCGGGTACCGCTCGTAGTTGTGACTGCGTCCTGTGCTCGCCGAGGGATTATCTTGCCGTTTGCCGGCCCTGAAGTCGGGACCCTTGACCCTTGAGCCTGTGTGCTCTTTCTCTACCTGGACTAATCTGCCTGGTAAACGGAACTCTGCCTGAGCCCGTGTGCTCCATCTCCGGGTTTGCCCAGCAGCTGAGGGAGTCGAGGCAGTCAGCGGGAGCGGGACTGCGAGGCCCAGAGGTGCTTGCGCCTGGTCATCGCGCGCACCTGGTGCCTCTTCCCGCCCCCTCCTCCCTGTCAGCACTTAACGACTCGCGGCCCCCGCTCCGCGGGAGCCGCTCGTAGTTGTGACTGCGTCCTGTGCTCGCCGAGGGATTTTCTTGCCATTTGCCGGCCCTGAAGTCGGGACCCTTGACCCTTGAGCCCGTGTGCTCTTTCTCTACCTGGACTAATCTGCCTGGTAAACGGAACTCTGCCTGAGCCCGTGTGCTCCATCTCCGGGTTTGCCCAGCAGCTGAGGGAGTCGAGGCAGTCAGCGGGAGCGGGACTGCGAGGCCCAGAGGTGCTTGCGCCTGGTCATCGCGCGCACCTGGTGCCTCTTCCCGCCCCCTCCTCCCTGTCAGCACTTAACGACTCGCGGCCCCCGCTCCGCGGGAGCCGCTCGTAGTTGTGACTGCGTCCTGTGCTCGCCGAGGGATTTTCTTGCCATTTGCCGGCCCTGAAGTCGGGACCCTTGACCCTTGAGCCCGTGTGCTCTTTCTCTACCTGGACTAATCTGCCTGGTAAACGGAACTCTGCCTGAGCCCGTGTGCTCCATCTCCGGGTTTGCCCAGCAGCTGAGGGAGTCGAGGCAGTCAGCGGGAGCGGGACTGCGAGGCCCAGAGGTGCTTGCGCCTGGTCATCGCGCGCACCTGGTGCCTCTTCCCGCCCCCCTCCTCCTACTTAGCCCAGCCTCCAGACGCGTACGCGGGACGCGCGCGGACGGAGGCGTGGGCGAAGCCCGGGCAAAGGGCGGGCCGTTGTGTGGCCGTTAGGTGGCAGTGGGAGGCTGGGCTGGGCCACGTCTTTTTCATTCCCATTGTGTTCTTCCCTAGTCTTGAGTTCCCTTCGAGGTTTAAAGCTCTGCATAGTATCTTCTAGTCCTGAACTGATATTCCTGCTTAAGCCCCATAGGTGTGTATTCCCCTGCCAATATGGACACTGCTTCACCTGGGATTGCGGGGGAAACATCAACAAGGGCACATTAGATAATTATTTCAAGAAATCTACTTCAGAAATTGAAAGAAAAGAAGCCCTAGTGGAGAGAAGGGTGGAGCGTCGTCGTTCCGTCGAGGGTTATAAGGCCGGACTCTCTCTGACATCATCCCCGCATATCATAACGTCCAGTTCAGGGGTGGCCCCTATTACTGAGGACCCTTTCGCTTCCCAGGGAATTCGAGAACTTTTAAGGGACACTTCTCCTACACCTCCCTCTCCTAGGGCCCCACTTAGCCCACCTACTATCGCTCCCTCACCATCCTGTAATTCTGACGTAGGTCAGGAAGTAACACCAGCTACCCTCCATACTGGTAAAATCACCGCCAAAAATCAACCGAGGAAGATAGAGGTCCCGAAAACTCATGGTCCACCGCCCAATAAGAGAAGGAGGAAGGGGGGTCCTATTCAAAAGGGCAAAATTAGCCACTCTGAATTCGGCATGGGGAAAGGGGGGTGCAGCTTCTGCCTCTAAACCAACAGTGGATACAAGACCTGTTATCACTTTAGTGACTACACAAGAAACACCACCACTTATAACTGCCACTGCCTCCTCAAGTACCTACACCGAGGACACTCAGTCGATCGCCCCCACCCTGGAGCTTCTTGAGCAAATGCTTAGGTCGCTCACTTCTCCTATTGTAGACAGATTATTGGCCATTGAACAACGGCTAGGGAACCTGGAACAGGCTATTCTCAACAAGCCGGACAAACAGAAGGCCCCTCCTATTCCTAATTCAGCATTGGCTGCGGTCGGTTTTTCCAATACCTTAAAACCTACTTCAGCCAAGACGGCTCATACAACATCTATTACCACCACAATGGCCTCATTTTCTAAACCCAACGCTCCTGCTAAAATAGTGACCCATAATCCCCAAGGGACTACAACCTCTACCTTTCCTTCCCGACCTGCCATGCATACGGATGGTGCCATCCCGAAGGGAGGAAACAGTACGGCTGCAAGACCATCGCAGCCGGCTGGAGAGAGGGAATCCCTAAGCAGAGTAGCAAAACAAAGAATTCCTCAGGTTGAACTTCCTCCGGAAGCATTACCCTATGTAGTGGTGCTTACGGGTGTTCCCACCCTTGACCCCGATAAGCGAGAAGGCCCATAGCAGCTTAAAAATAAAACCATGTATTGGCTGTCTAAGAATAGGCCACTCCCAGGTAATGTTAATGGGGACACTGTGCATGTGCGTCGACTCCCCTGGTTGGGGGGGCGTGAGAAAGACATTGAGGGCGACTTGATTGTGATCAACTTTAGGGATCCAGAAGCTGTTAGGCACATTTTGAGCTGGATGCCAGGGAAACTAGGCAAATCAATTATGCCGTGCGACCTTACTTATTTCTATCCCAGAGCCCTAGTAGCTCCCCTGTCATGCCCCTGGCCTTCTATGGCCCTGACAGGTAACTTAGGTCCAAAACAAAACAATCATTATTTCCCCCCGCAGCCTGGCCCCATGGTCTCAAAGAATGCATATGGGTGGGAATCTATCCCGCCAAGGGGTTATGGTACCAACCCTAGGAGGTCGGACTATACTCTTGATACAGGGGGGATGGATCATTTGCTTCCTTTCACACCCCTGGAAGTTAGCAATAGATTTGAAGCTTTTTCTGGTTTGGATTCTTGTGATTGACGCCTGGGTACCTCCCCTAGTCATCTTGCTTTAGAGAGGAGGTTAAGCGTACAGGATGTTAAATCTTATTTATCTGGTGCAAACTCCCCTCCTCAGATGCCAAGTGATTCAGATGGCACGACTCAAACCCTTCCAGTCACATCCAACCATAGTCCATCTCCTCCTCCAGGGGTTCCCACCTCACATGTAAGTTGTGACAGTGGTACTACAGGGGGGCAGGGACTTACATTGCATACTTCTTCTAGAGCCCTGAGGGTACTGTCATGGAATGTTGCAGGAATTGCCAATCAAATATACACTGAAGACTGGGACTCCCTAATAACAAATAGTGACATCTGTCTCTTTCAAGAGACATGGGCGAGGGAACCCGTGCCCAAAACTGGCTATGCAACATTTGAAATTCAGGCCACCTGGAATGGCAAGGGGAGGCCCTCGGGTGGTCTGGCGGTGTGGATAGCGTGTCACATTGGTTGCACAGCGGAAACCATAGCCACGTCCTCTCAAGACATTCAGTGCGTTCTACTGAATTGGTCTGGCGCCCCTAAGTTGGCAATTATAAACGTTTACTCCCGCCCAGTTGGCCCAACGGCAGAGTCCACCACACTAGAAGATCTTGTGTCCTTTTTGGGTCAGTTGCCGACCGATTATAAGGTGGTAATGGGTGGAGATTTCAACTGCCACTTCGAGCCCTTGGAGGGCTTGAGGGAAGGGGCCCTTACGGCTGAAGACGACTTCTGGGGCATTCCAGTGTGTCAATCGCCCCACCCTAGATCCTGGTCCCCACTTGCGGTCCAAATTATGTCACTGACCCTTAATTTTGCCCTAAGAGCTTGCAATGGACGTACACCCTCAGACTCCCCCTCAAAATGTACATTCAATAGAAAAAATCATGAGTCACGACTAGACTACATCTTTATAGATACCAGTCTCTGGTCAAAGGTTGAGGATTTCAAAATAATCCCCCGCACAGATAGTGATCACAATGCTCTCTTACTCTCTCTGGCCTATCTCCCAGCATATCCCGGATCACTACCACTTGAGGATAGAGATGATCGGGGTAACCTGGTACTAACCTCCAACAGGCGCAGGGTGAGATGGCAGAAATTTTCCAAGTCAGAAGAAAATATTGGCAACATCTACAATCTGGTGCTGCCTAAATTCGAGGCCCTGGGTGAACTAGTTAGTCAATCCAGTTCCCAGAATTTACATAGAGTTTTACCTCTTATTCACGAAGACCTAGTGGGAGTTCTAGGTGAGGTTCTCTACCCTGAGGTGCCAAAGCCAAAGCAAAAGACCAGAACCTCCTCCTGGTACAACTCAGATTGTAGAAAGGCCAAATCTGACCTTATCACCGCAGTCAAAGATGGTGTCGCTCGGACCAGGGTGGCCGATCTGCGGCGCCAGTACAAGGCCATAATGGCCCGTGCGAGGTCAGACTGGGACTGGGATAGATGGCAAGATCTTTCAGCAGCCCTAACAGCCAAGGACCTTAGAAGATTCTGGTCACTAGTCACCACTGGCTCTGGGGAACTCAAAGCTGCAGTCGAACCCAATATTGCAGCACATATATGGGAAGATCACTTCAGCAAAGTCTATGCAGATACTCTAGAGAATACTGATACCGTTGTTCCAACACTCCTATCCCTTCCTGGGGACACCTTGGAGTTCACGCTAGGGGAAGTGGTCAGTGCAATAGATGGTCTTGCGTTGGGAAAGGCCCAGGGCCTTGATAAACTACCAGGTGACCTTTTCAGGTCCCAACCGGAGATCTGGGCGCCTTACCTTCATATTCTCTTCAACTCAATTGCACACGGAATGGCGATCCCCTGTACTTGGTTGGGGGCAGAGATAGTCCCAATCTTCAAGAAGGGCTGTTCTCTGCTCCCATCCAACTATAGGCCGATCAGCCTCATAGATGTCCCCCAAAAGCTTTATTCCCGACTTCTACTGGACCAACTCCTGGACTGGATGGAGGAAAATGAAATCTTAAGCCCCCTCCAGGCTGGCTTCAGGAAAAATACGTCCACCATGGATCAAATCTTCCGCCTCATCCTCCTTTTTTGGAAATCGGTGAGCATAGAGGGAGGGAGATTGTACATGGTGTTCGTAGACCTGAAGTCAGCATTTGACTTGGTACCACGGAAAAAACTCTGGGAGGTCCTGAAGGAGATGGGAGTGCCCATTAACCTACTACAGGCCATAATAAGACTCCATCAGGGCAACTTTGCCCAGGTACGATGTGGGCGGGGTGGAGTTTTGTCAAAAAGGTTTCCTGTTTCCCGGGGGGTTAGGCAGGGATGCGTCCTTGCCCCTACTCTTTTTTGTCTCTACGTGAACAGTGTTATCTCACACTTAGTTGACGTTAGGGACAATGACGCCCCGGTTTTGGCTGGCAGGAGGGTGCCGGCAATTATGTTTGCCGACGACACCCTCCTGCTCTCCAGATCCCCCATGGGTATTCAGCGAATCCTAGACGGATTTGGTCTTTTCTGCAGGCAGCATGGCCTTGAGATCAACACAGGGAAGACCAAATTCATGATTTTTAACCCCTCTCCCACAACCAGACCTAACCCATCCCTAAATTCCACGGTATTGGAGAGGGTCAAAACATTTCAGTACCTGGGCGTTACACTACATGAGAACCTATCCTGGGGACCACAGATCTCAAGTTCGCGAATAAGGCTTTCTCAACTCTCTGGGGCTATCTTAAGGGTTACGAACACCTCAACCTACAAACCCATAGCCCCTGCAGTTGAGATGTACAAATCACAAGCGAAATCAGCTGCACTTTATGGTAGTGAACTATGGGGACATCAAGCTGCAAATGAGTTGGTGCGTGTCGAAAATAATTTTCTGAGGCGTCTTTTGGCCCTCCCAACTGCAACTCCTCTGTTTCCCTTACGCCTAGATTTGGGTTTACCGTCCATTAGGGAGGACCTTGAATCCAAACCTTTAAGATTCTGGCACAGACTTTGGTCAACAAATTAGCTCAGACACTACAGGCAAGATCTTGTACATGTTATGAACTTAAATCACAGTGATAAGATCCCTTGGCTATCCTTTGTCAAAAGAGAACTGTTCCGGCTCGGTTTCAACGAGCTGTGGGAGGTCCCAGAAACAGGTTGCAATAGGGTCCCCCGGAAAAGACTTGTGGAAGCCTACAAGGAACAAAATCTTGTCTCTCAGGTGACTGCACCCTGCATCGGCACCCTAACTCATCGTTTTACTGAATTCAAAAATTCTTATAAGTTTGAAACCTTTATAGATTTTATTTACCCCATCATGGCAAGGAAGCTATTTATACAGTGGCGGTTCGGCACCCTACCTATCAAATCCTTCACTAGCAAATGGGCCAACGGAGGGGACAAAATATGCCCTGGCTGCAATTCATGCGATGAGGAGGAAATTCATATTCTGTTTTTTTGCCCTTCCTACAAGTCACCCAGGAAATATTGGCTTGTGCCCTTATGTAGGAATATGGGAATAAGGAACTGTGTAACATCTGTCAGAATATTGAAAACTGATTCCTCCCCCTACATTGTCTTCGCAGTCGCAAAATATCTTTTGGCCATGTGGCGCATCAGGTCCAAGTTGATTAAGGCAAAACCACCATAGGATGTATGCCTACACCACTGTGTCATTGTAACCTCTGGCTTCCGCTGACAACGTCTCCTATCATATTCTGTCTATTCTATTTTCAATGATATGAAATGTTGCTGCCTGTTCCTTTTATGCACTTTACATACCAGATTTTAAATGTTACAAATGTTGCTACTTGCTCCCTTCATGCATTTTATAGGTTTGAATTTTAAATGTATGTATGTCTTTCTTATGCATCTTTTATGGCCTAAACGGCCGAAATAAAGAATTTTTGGATTGGATTGGATATGAAGAATTATTACTGCTATCATACCTACAACTCTCATTGGTAACGCAAGCTTGTGTTATGTGCAGTGTTTGCTCTATACCACACACTTCATGGGTATCCATAATCATGTTGACTATGAACCACAGATGAACGGGTAACCTATTCTGCACAAGATATTCAATCTTTTCAATACAACTGTTCAGGGAAAAACAAGTTCCTTCAGATACTGAACCCTGTTACATAACTAATTCCCTGTTCCGGACAGTCTTTACCTGTGTCAAACTCCTGACAGTTACTGAACCTACAGTATAGAACATGTTAAGAATGATGTAATATATGAGGTCATAAGCAGTGCATGCCGGGGGCGCAAGTTATAGTTAGCTCTGCTAACTATAGCTTGTGAATTTTTGTGTATTATTTTAGCCTAAAACATTAATTTTGTGACTGATATCTTCACATAAGTATAACATTACTTTAAGATCTGATTTAGTGAATGTTTTATTATAACTATAATTTTACTTTAACCTCTGTTCTTTCAGTGGAAAAAAATATATACATTTTCAAAATTCATTTGCCACTTATATCAGCCGCAATTTGGAAATTTTCAGGGTCATTCGACAAGCGGGGTCTGAGAAAACAGGGGTCCCAAAACGTGTATTTACAGTTCAATTTCCCATAGGGATTTTTAACATGACTACAGCCCAAATCGCTGAACAGAATTACACCAAATTTGGCAGAAAGCGTGATCTTGGTACAAAAAGAGTGCTTTTTGTAACTTGGTGTAAATCTGTTAATTTGTTTTGGAGTTATTAAAGGAAAAATATTTATGTATATCTAGGGACGTGGAGCCTCCGCAGATGAGACAGATCTCATATTGATATCTAATTAGCTGCCACCACTTCAAGGAAGATTGTATGTATATATATTCTATTCAAAAAGCATGTTTTCTTTTGCGAATATCTTTGGCGCCATTTGACGAATCTTTGACATTTTGAAAACCGCTCAGGTCAGCTCCTGTCTTGAAAAGTTCGGGGTAATTTGTCAAGCGGGGGGCGAGAAAAAAGGGGGGTCCCAAAACGTGTTTTCTCCATGTTAATTTTCATAGGAAACTTTGGACACAGTTACAGCCCGAACTGAATGGCACCACATTTGGCAAAAAGGTAGCTTTTGGTCCAGAAAGCACGCTTTTATTTAAATGGTGTAAATCCGTTCAGTAGTTTTTGAGAGATTAAAACATTTACAGATATCGATATTTGGAAATGGTGGGATCTGATTGACTGAACCCTCCCAATCCCTTTACGGCCCCCACTATTCCTACCACCTGCGGAGTCCCTCAGGGTTCTTCCTTGTCACCGCTACTTTTTAATTTATATCTACGCCCCCTGCTGTACTCCCTTAGGAACACCAGAGTCACCATCTTCAACTACGCAGATGACTTGCAGCTCATCTTTCCTTTAAACACCGAGGACTCAGTGGTAGTGTTTCAAAACACCATGTCTCACATCCTGAGCTGGATGAGCTGCAGTCACCTGAAGCTCAACCCAGGCAAGACTGAGCTGGTCTTGCCTGGGCAGAGTGTACTCAGCTGGAACCCTGTATTTTGGCCAGCCAGCATAGGAGCCCCACCATCTAAATCGCTCTCAGTTAAGAGCCTTGGAATTTTTCTTAGCGAAGATCTTTCTCTGAAAAGGCAGGTCAGCGCAGTGGTGTCCTCCAGTTTATTTCAGCTGAAGAAAATTAAGAAAATCGCTCGTTTCTTCTCTCTGGAAGCGCTCACACAGATTGTCATCTCCCTGGTTCTGTCTAGACTGGATTTTTCCAATAGTCTTTACCTTGGGCTCCAGGCCGGCGAATTAAAACGCCTCCAGTTGATTCAGAATCAGGCAGCCAGACTTATTCTTAATCTACCTAAGAGGCAGTCTGTTAGAGCGGGCCTAAAAAACCTACACTGGTTGCCTGTTGAGCAACGGGTGGCTTTTAAGACCGGATGTATTTTATTTAAGTCCTTACACCAATCTGGTCCCCTATTCATCAGAGACTTGTTCAAAAAATATGACCCTTCCAGGAATCTTCGCTCTATGCATAAACATCTTCTGACTGTCCCTACTTACAAAAGGAAGCGTCTTGGAGGTTGCTGCTTTGACCATCTTGCGGCCGCCTTCTGGAACTCCCTCCCTCTTCACCTTAAAACGTGTGGAAACATTCTCAGCTTCAGACACTCCCTCAAAACATGGCTCTTTTCCCAAGCGTTCTGTTGAGCTCCTCTATGCTTCCTCTGTTTGATGCGTTGTGTCCCTGTCTATAGCGCCATGAAGCCTCCGGGCGAACGAGCGCTCTACAAATACATTTCAATATCAATATCAATATATCAATCACGAGCTTCACTCTGATTGGCTGCTAACACTTCAAACCAAGAAGTGTTGGCAGTCATCTTGTGATTCTTTAGAACAGAATGTAAAAACAATTGTTGACGGACAGAATGCAGATCAATGTCGTACATTCACCCCAATAGAGAGATCTTGGGCTAAATCCATTGTTTTTTTGCTCACCATGACATTCCAGTTTGAACCCAGCCATATGCAAATTAGTCTTGACCCTGTGCCTCATGGGAACAGTCCAGCCCGTATTTCCAAGCCAGGTCCTCCCTGGACTGGAAACAAGCATCCTAGCACTGGTTTTGTGGTTTCACCCCTCTTCAGCCAGGATAGCTTGATTCCAGTGGCATTGAGAGCACGGGAACCATGTCTAGGTATACCCGTCCCACTCGGGGTGACAAAATGCAAAAACAACAGTTGATGACATGGCTTGGCAGTTCGGGCTGGACTGTTCCCATGAGGCACAGGGTCAGACTGATTTACATATGGCCATGTCTGAACTGGGGTGGTGGAGTGAGCTAAAGAATGATGATGGATTAAACCCAGATCAGTTGACCAGGGGTGAGTGTTTGATTTGCTCAAACTCTCCGTCCATCATCCCCTTTGGTATTGCTTTGTTCGCCCTAAGTTGGCAGGGTATACCCAGACATGGGTCCCTTGCTCACATTGCCACTGGATTCAAGCTAGCCTGGCTGATGATGGCTGATTAACCAGAAACCTGTCCCAGGATGTTTGTTTCTGGTCCAGGGAAGACATGGCTTGGCAGTTCGGGCTGGACTGTTCCCATGAGGCACAGGATCAGGCTGGTCTGCAAATGGCCATTTCTGAACTGGGGTGGTGGAGTGAGCTAACGAATGATAATGGATTAATCCCAGATCAGTTGACTAGCGGTGAGTGTTTGATTTGCTCAAACGCTCCGTCCATCATCCCCTTTGGTATCTTTAGAACAGAGTCACAAGAAAAAGGTAAGAAAAGGATAAACAAAGAAAAGGAGGCCAGGTAGGAACTCCCTGACCCTCTAGGTCTAGTCAGAAAAAGCATTTGCTTTATCTTTTTAATCCCCCGGGTGGGCCAGGTCCCGGGGTTATTGTATAACTGGTATGTGGGGGCCCGTGGGGGCCTCAACAGACCCGGGGACGGCCACCTCCCCGGGGTTTTGTTAATTATGTGTGGGGGCACACGGCTCCCCGCAGCCCCGGGGACTGCCAACTCCCCGGGGCTTTTATTTATTTTGGTTGGGGGTCCTCGTGGGCCCCCAAAACCCGGGACCCGCCACCTTCCCCAGGCTTCAAATTTTATTAAAGTTTTGGGGGGGCGCTCATGTGCCCCCCCACACCCCATACTGCCCCAGGGACAACCGCCTCCCCCTCAGGGCACTAATTATTCCAGCCCTGGGGACCACCACCTCCCCGGGGATATCTACAAAATGGGAGCACACCTTGGCTCTGAGAAATTTCCTGGGGTGCCCAACCCCGTTACATTGCAGTTTGCTATGACAGGGCGGGAGCATGGCTTCCGCCCTGTCATAGCAAACACTACTTTGCTTCATGGAAGCGAGGGTAGGAAACCTGCTCTTGCTTCCTGAAGCAAAGCAGAATAGCCTTAGGGGTCCCCGGGGCCAAAAGTGTCCCTGGGAAGGGGGGCCACGCATCCCCCCTCCCATAAATAAATTCAAAAAGAGTCAAAGCCCCGTGGGATCGGGTCCCCGGGGCCGAAAAAGGCCTCTGAGGGAAGGGCACATGGCCCCACTCCTTTAAATGTAAATAAAAAAAAATAAGTGGCCATGCCCAGTGGATTGAGTTCCTAGGGCCTTAATCGGCCTGAGGACAAGGTCGCGCGGCCCCCTTCCCGTTTTTTGAAAAATATTATTTAAAAAATGGTTCAGCCCCTGGGGACAAAAATATAATAAAAGAAGGGGGGCCACACAGCCCCCTTCTTAAAAACAAAACAGAAGGCGGAGTCTCGCCAGAGGCCCCGCCCCCTCCCTGCACTAGTTGGCGAACATGCCTCCTGGCACGTTCTGTGTTTGGGTATTAAGTCCTCTTGAATGCTAAGGGTTCTTAGGGACCAACTAGCCCACCAGGACCTCTAGTATGCACACAGTGGGATTGGTGAGAGGTGGTCTGAGGCCACACCCCTTTTTACACCACTCTGTAAACGAGCCTCTTGGCGCTCTGCTGGTGGGGCGATGAGGTCCCCTTGTGTCCTGAGGACTTCAGGACTAAAGTGGACTTCATCCCCCATGCAGCAGTGCACCAGGAGGGGCATTTGCAGAGTGGTGTAAGAAGGGGGTGTGGCCTCTGAACACTCTCAGCAATCCAGCTGTATGGGGCTAACTGGAGGTAACAGGAGGGCTATTTGGCCCCCAGGGACCCTCAGGAGGGAAGGAGACCTCATCCCCCAACCAAGAGCGCACCAGGAGGCACGTTTGCAGAGTCGTGGAGAAAGGGGGCATGGCCAGTGTCCTCCTCTCAGCAATCCCACTGTGTGGGGCTTACTGGGGGTAACAGGTGGGCTAGTTGGCCCTTAAGGAGCCCCAGCAGCAAGGCAGACTTCAATCCCCATCCAAGAGTGTGCCAGGGAGCTTGTTTACAGAGTGGTGGGCACTAGGGGGTGTGGCCTGCTATGAGAACTTAGCAATCCTGCTGTGTGAGACTTACTGGAGGTAATAGGAGGGGTAGTTGGCCCCTAAGGATGCCCATGCAGTGGGATTGCTAACGGGACTTCAGAGCCCACGCCCCCCTTTCTCCACTACTCTGCAAATGTGCATTCTGGCACACTATTGGTTGGGGGATGAAGTCCACTTTACTCCTGAGGAACTTTGGGGGCCAAGTAGCCCTCCTGGTACCTCTTGTAAGTCCTACACAGCGGAATTCCTAAGCACTGGTTGGAGGCCCAGGCCCCTATCTACACCACTCTGCAAACGCAACTATTATGTTACAGTTAAAGACTAGCATTTAAAAAACCTTAGAAATTCACAGAAAAAGCCATATGTTTCAGGGACGTTAAAGTTACAAATTAGCATTTAAAAAACCTTAGAAATTCACAAAAAAAAACACAGGTTTCAGGGACATTATAGTTGGTTGGACATTTCACTCGTACAAAACCAGACAAATTAGGCTGTTATAGTTAGTTAAGCTAACTATAATGTGCGCCCCCGCAATACACTGCTGATAAAGTCACAAATGACAAACTCATGACATTGTCAGTGACATCACTGATGACCTCATTGATGACATCTCAAATGACATCACTGATGACATCTCTGTCACCTCCTCACACCCTAATATAATGTTTCATACACCTACTGAGAAATACAGACTGACATTCTTGAAACCATAGACACACCAATACCAATTAGAACATACCCACTCACTGATTCATAGGTCTAAACACACATTCACTCACCCATACAGTCACTTATACACTCAGTGACTCATCAATACAGCCACTGATATATGTACTCATACGCCTATACAGATACTCACACACCGCCACTCACCCATAGAGTTATTCACACACCTAGTCAGTCACCCAAAGAATCAATCACACTGCCATTTACTCATTATACAGTTAAGCACACACCACCTCACTTACTCATACAGAGAATAAAACATATGTACGCTCTTATACAATCACTGACACAAGCACACACTCATCCATACAGCCACTCTGACAGTCACTCACTCTCTCATATAGTCACTTATATACTCCAACACTTGTTGTAATCGGATCTAGGACCCTAATTAAATATTCTCGATTCATGCCCTTATGTGGTTCTAACAAATCATATCCTTATAAAGGCATAAAAATCGTATCCATATTTAGTCATAGCCAATGCAGTCCAAAAACGGCAAGGCTACTCCCCTAGACTCCTAGAAAGTACAACGCGTGCTTTAAACAAACCAAGCCTCCAGCAGCCCGGGAATTCCCCCTGCTTTTGTTTTGATTTGTCCTAGAACTCCTGAGAGTCCTGAAAGAACTGCCAGTTCTTAGTGACGTCTTATGTCCAACCTTACGTCAAACTCGGCAACTTCCAGGTATAAATATACCAGCATCTGCCTTAAGCAAACACACAGTGGTTTGGAGCAGATCGGCTATCTACTTATCCGAAGCCCTGCTGATGCGAGTGCCGAATGAAGCCGACCCTCCCATTGACGCACTGAGAGAGACGCTGTCTTTTCTCCTGCCGAGAAATCCAGCTCCAGTGTTTCCAGTCACCTTCGCGGGTTGCTGGGAGATCGAGTCCTGAGAAAGAGATACAAGACCTCCTTCATTCTATAACCAAGGTACGGAGCTGATTAGATCCTCAGAGATTTCTTGATTCAGATTCTTGGCAAAAACGAACTTAACTTAAACTGCAGCTCACTTACTCCTTCCCACGTACTAGGCTTAGGTTAGGTACACCGGGGTAGGCGTATCTTAGAAGCACCAGTTGAGCACGTTTAGTCAATGATTTTAAATATGTATATATTTTATCCATTTAAAGTATCTTATGTTCTGAAACCATATAAATGCTTTTACAGTATTATTTCATAATACTCCTTTTACTGTACGCACTGTACTTCATGATAATTATTGCAATTGTGGCAATTCATTTCTCTTGCATGAGAAAGAAGACTGCTCAATAAATAACCACTTTTATTGAAAACGCCTGTCTCTCTATTTCTCTGCACTCCTGGTGAAACTAAGCATGGACGATTGACTGAGTGAAATAGCTGTCTATTGTTTTCACATGACTCTGGAGATATACTCCTTATTCTAGGGGGAGCAAAGTTTTCATGTTTATGCAGTTGTCAGAAACTAATCCCTTCTTGTATATTCAGGAAAGTTAACTACTTCCTGTTCACTCGAGAAAGTTTCTAGTGACCTCTGAGCTAGCTGGCATACCTAATTAAGTCTAACATATTCAGTAGAGACCTAGATGACCTCAGTCCTACGTCTAAACTACCGTTTATGTTATTCCAATGCCCAGACCCTATTTGGGAATATAGGAACTACACTACATGGCGCCCAACGTTTGGTAAGGCGATAATCTTACGCTAGATACTAGAGTAACTCAGTCGTGCTTTTTACACAGACCCCTTTTCCCGTAAAAACTCCAATAGGCGTCTGGAGTGGGTAAAAGGTTAACATTCGCCAAAACTTAGTAGGAAGAGATTCCTACGTATTAGTTTTTGGTTTAGTCAACGTTGAAGGATACAGTGTTCCAAAATATTGTGCACCTAATCTTTGTTTCCTCGAAACATGCTCTGCAAACTTTCTGTCAGTAAAAATGTCAGATAGTGAGGAAGAAAGGGAGAGAGCTAAATTAGCAGCTCAACTCTTAGCGGAAGACACAAATCTCCAAAATGATGACCAGAATGCTATAATCATCCCGGTCAATATAAGAAAAACAATAACTATGAAACTTATAAACGGAGTATCATCAAGAGGTGGTACAGTCATATTTGTGGTAGAGGCTCATGAATATCGGCAGGCAGAGGTATTCTATTCCTGGATACATTTTCCAGCAGCACATGCTGTGACACGCGAGTTCCACTACTACAAAATAGAGGAATCTCCAGAGGAATATGCCCCTTTCGAGGACGTTGAAATTCCATTAACATACCAAGAGCACAAGCTCTGGTTTAAAGGCACCCCTAAAACATCAAAATCACATTACCAGGCTCGGTCCACTAGGTAGACCAGGAGCCACATGGCTGGTTCTAGCCAGCTATACACCACATCCTGACATTGAAAAAATGTCAGACCGAGAACTTTTAGTTCAACTTAAACAACTAATTAAAATATATAAACAATTAGTTCAATTGACAATTGACGGTACAGCGATCCGCCAAAAATTGAAAGAAACAGACTTAGCAGACCAACCTTTTGAACTTGCCAGAATAATTGAAAAATCCTATGAAGAATTAGGTAGAGATAGTTTGGGTGGGAAACCACTAAAACCCCAAATAACTGAAAATCCTGAAAAGTCTTTCATTAAAAATAATCTCAATTCTCAAAAGAAGAAGTGGGAGGGTAATAAACAAACCACTCCCAGAGAAAAACATTTCCAGTCCAGAGGAAAGTCGCCCCTACGGAGAGATAGATCTCCAGAAGGGGGGGGGGGGCAAGTCTCCACAACAGGAGCCCTCTGAAAAAATATATAACCTTAGAAATAGGGATAATTTGAGAAAACCTGACATATCTGAATTCACCCTGGATTGAACTATGGATTGTGTTAGGTGTACTTTTCCTCCTGCTCTGGCTCATCTTGGTTTTAAGTTTGGGTAGATTTATTGATGGAAAATATAGTACAATGGACACAGCAAGTCAGAACATCAACTTGGTCCTAAAACCACACGGATCTTCTCACATCGAAAAAAGAGAACTATCATCAGTGAACATCACAGTCTTTCCTATACCTGGTAGTGTAGCATGGGACAATACTGACTATGAAATCTATGGCCCAGTTGAGCTCCTGAAATATCCACATCAATTCAAGATTTCTTTAAGTGACTTTGTATCACCTACTACTTTCTCTGATGAATTATCAAGAAATGTATTGCTTCAATCACTTTGGGCGTCATTATTTGCATAAATCTGCTAATCCTAGAAATGTTTTCAGTTATAATCAGTGGGAACATTGTCCAACTCCGCCAAAAGGCAGTTCAAAAACATTTTATGAGAAATTCCCATACTTCTCAGGGTTTAATATCACGGATCCAGAAACTTTTTATTTTAAAATTATGAATAAGACAAGGAGCGAAAAACATGTTGACAAATACTAAATGGTTGATCTGGCCCACAGACACTAATAACTGTCAAGATAGATTCCTGAACAAAATACAGGGGTTCAAACAGAATAGGCCAGAACCAGGATATTCCCAGAGACAACATCCAAGGATTATAACAACATACAGTGTAGGAAAACTTTGCCTAGAATGGCTACAGAAATCCACACTACTCGAAATTAAGCAACACTTGACTTTACTTAAAGAAGGTGCTGACTTGCGAGATTTCTTACTGGGACCTCGCAAACCGCGTCAAAAACGTTTCATATACGCCGGTATATACGCAGCTTACAATGAAGCTTGGAAAATAACACAAATTGAAACTGCAATTTTTTTGGGACTGGTAACACCCTTCGAAGCAGTTCTTGGCATCTTCCGGAATTTCGTGCATTCTGTGTTCGGTGGCCTGCCTCTGATCTTGGGACTCGTAGCAGGAATCTTATTTTTGTTCCTTCTGCTTCAATATGGCAAGTCAAGTCACAGACCAAACCCAGGCAACAATGGAAGAAACGATCCTAGCAATACGATACCGAGAACGGATTACTAAGGTCCTCGGATTGGCTGGGCTAAGAGATCTGAACACTACCTGTTTTTTTTCATTCAGACCAATCTGGCAAGATTGCATCTTACTTGTTCTACGATGCTTGCTTTGCGGAGAAGAATGCGTGTTGGACATCTGTCTTACACTACCATCAGCAGTACCTATGGATATCGATACTTTGCTTGGTTCGGTAAACGCTCATGCAACGTGTTGTCCCCAGCGGCTACCTATTCTGATGAAGGCATTTGTTGAGACCTCACCATTACGATTAGGTGGCGGTGAGGTACGAGATAAAAGCAGCACACAGGTACAACCTTCAGTGAACATTGCTGATCCAGACACCGATGATGGCAATGCTTCGCACATTTGCACTATTTCTACTTTTTCGGACCTGGTCCAACTTTCACCTACTGTTGTAGGCAAATTTTTTACCAGCCTATCTGAGTTAATGTTCTCTCCTAACAACGAGAATAACTTTTGAAATAGCGAGCACACAGCATTCCCTGAACTTTGAATTTGGCCTTCAGTTTTGATAAACAGAACTCTAAAAAACATTGGAACTATTTTTTCCTCCCGGGAGCAAAATTATTTTTCTCCAGTTCCCAAAATATTTACCCTTTTTTGGCACATGGTACTCTGCTTAAAGTAGAACTATTCTTAGAGAACAGAACTTCTACTTTTAGGAACGCTAGAGATAATATTTTGACTTAGCCTCTAACACATGTACAGTATTGCATAAATATGTGATGAAGTGGTCTCGACCTTCTCTTCTGTATTAAGAGCCATTTCATAAATGTACATTTCGGGTGATGAAATGGTCTCGACCTTCTCTTCTGTATTAACAGCCATTTCATAACTGTGATTTTCGCAAATCATTTAGCCAAAGTACCATATATGCATTATCTGAATGTTACCTCTGCTTAAAACGTACAGTATGATACTCATTTTTCATGTACATACCATTTCAAATGCATTTTATGTATTTTGGGGTGGGTTGGAAAACACATGCATCGTTATATGTTTAGTATTGCTTAGTATTTAGTAATGATGGACATTATACGTGGAGTGGGTTTTGTAATCAGATCTAGGATCCTAATTAAATATTCCCGATTCATGCCCTTATGTGGTTATAACAAATCATATCCTTATAAAGGCATAAGAATCATATCCATATTTAGTCATAGCCAATGCAGTCCAAATACGGCAAGGCTACTCCCCATGACTCCTAGAAAGTACAACGCGTTCTTTAAACAAACCAAGCCTCCAGCAGCCCGGGAATTCCCCCTGCTTTTGTTTTGATTTGTCCTAGAACTCCTGAGAGTCCTGAAAGAACTGCCAGTTCTTAGTGACGTCTTATGTCCAACCTTACGTCAAACTCGGCACCTTCCAGGTATAAATATACCAGCATCTGCCTTAAGCAAACACACGGTGGTTTGGAGCAGATCGGCTATCTACTTATCCGAAGCCCAGCTGATGCGAGTGCCGAAGAAAGCCGACCCTCCCATTGACGCACTGAGAGAGACGCTGTCTTTTCTCCTGCCAAGAAATCCAGCTCCAGTGTTTCGAGTCACCCTCGCGGGTTGCTGGGAGATCGAGTCCTGAGAAAGAGATACAAGACCTCCTTCATTCTATAACCAAGGTACGGAACTGATTAGATCCTCAGAGAATTCTTGATTCAGATTCTTGGCAAAAACGAACTTAACTTAAACTGCAGCTCACTTACTCCTTCCGACGTACAAGGCTTAGGTTAGGTACACCGGGGTAGGCGTATCTTAGAAGCACCAGTTGAGCATGTTTAGTCAATGATTTTAAGTATGTATATATTTTATCCATTTTAAGTATCTTATGGCTCAGAAACCATATAAATGCTTTTACAGTATTATTTCATAATACTCCTTTTACTGTACGCACTTTACTTCATGATAAGTATTGCAATTGTGGCAATTCATTTCTCTTGCCTGAGAAAGAAGACTGCTCAATAAATAACCACTTTTATTGAAAACGCCTGTCTCTCTATTTCTCTGCACTCCTGGTGAAACTAAGCATGCACGATTGACTGAGTGAAATAGCTGTCTATTATTTTCACACGACTCTGGAGATATACTCCTTATTCTAGGGGGAGCAAAGTTGTCATGTTTATGCGGTTGTCAGAAACGAATCCCTTCTTCTATATTCAGGAAAGTTAACTCCTTCCTGTTCACTCGAGAAAGTTTCTAGTGACCTCTGAGCTAGCTGGCATACCTAATTAGGTCTAACATATTCAGTAGAGACCTAGATGACCTCAGTCCTACGTCTAAACTACTGTTTATGTTATTCCAATGCGCAGAGCCTATTGGGAATATAGGAACTGCACTACACACTCATATATACTGCCTTTCACATATGTAGTTACTCATTGTACATTGAGGATGCCCTTAACCTGGCCCCACTACTTCTTTGGGTGAAAATGTGGCTGAACCCGAACCTGATGCTAAACCGTCAAATTATTACTGACTGCATGGGGAGAGACAGAGTTAAAGATATAAAATGGCCAAGCTATATTAAGTCTGTTGCTACTCATTTGGGTCGTCCTGATTTGTATAGTAATCCCGAGAGGCTATGTAAAGAGGATGTCACATGGATTAAAACACATTTTATAGAGTCCAGGAACATGCTTCGTGAAGCCCAAGAAATAGAGAAAACAACTGTTAGGGCTCACTACACTGTTGTTTCAACCATGACCATCCAGCCTTATTTGAGGGTAGTGAATAGGCCATACCACCGGTGGCTTCTCACAAAATTCCGTTTCAATCAGATGCACCTTCTTCTGGGTGATTATCCGAAATGGAACAAGCCAAGGTATCATGCCCCATGTAAATGCGATTCTTTCTCTGACCAAGACCAGATCCATTTTGTATTTTTTTTTGTCCTTTTTTTGCGGAGGGGAGAGAAAAATATTTACTACCGCTTTTGAGAAACAGGGGATTTATGCAAGTGAAACCCGCATTGCTGTTTTTACAAATTATGGAGACCCCTATTGTAATGTTTGGGGTTGCTAGTTTTTTGGTTGCAGCCATGAGAGCTAAACGACTTACATCACTGAATACCTCAACAGATGAATGAACCATGTAAATATTGAGATGTAGCATATTATAAAACATATCTCCTTATGATTTGCATAATTAAATTTGCTCCGTATAGTTTTAATTTGTTTTGAATATGGCAATGAACTACCTTTAGAATATAAAAGTGATGTTTTAATCAAGGGGTTTGATCTATCCACAAAGTTAAAAGTAACACCTGAACCCGACTCATCCTGCATAAATGTTCTTTTTAAACGTCCTTTTTTAACATCTTTTTAAATGTATACTACATAATGTACTGTCTTGGTGAAAAATGAATGAAAAGTACGCCTACTTCATTGTCATATGTGTTTCTGTGTTTGTAGTATACTTTTATGATTTTAATTAATCGAATAAAGTATTTTTGACTTGACTTGACTAGTTACTCATACATGTACCACTGAGACGTCCATTCACTCAGTAACACAGCTATACAAATACTCACCCATCCATACAGCCCCTCATAGATGCACTAATGAACCTATACTCCCACTGAATCACCCACTCACAGAACCATGCAGGGAGTCACACACCCCCACCCACACACACAGACACTCAGGCACCCATACAGGTACTCAGACAACCAATCATTAACCCATATAGACACTCATGTAGCTACTCACTAACCTATGCAGCCACTTACAGACAGACTGACAGACTGACCTGCAATACACCTCATACTAAACCTTCAACACTGGAAGGGTTTCCAATACTTTCCAATTCCCTCATGAGTGTGTTCCCTATCACTACTCAGAGTGTTGTGGTGTATCAATTTTGTAAAACCAATGTCATCAAACCATCATAGATGGGTGAGACACATAATATTGAATCCTTGATGCAAGAAATTAAGCGAAATGGATTTTTTCTGAACGAGCAGATCAGGTAGGATTGAACGACTCCATTGAATGAAATAAAGTCAGTAGACACTGAGAACCTGGTGGTTATTCCGTGCCCGCGTTCATTATCATTCTGATCCATTGTTGGTCCCTTTACTACACCGCAATGCCTTGATGATATACAATTTAGTGTTGTGGGTTGTTAGATATTGGTAGGACTATTATTACATGCACCTTAGTTATGCCTGTTATCCATCAGGACAGAGTGATGGTGCAGTAAATGGCTAGATACATGGGCTGATGATGTATACGTGGCAGGCATATGTATTGCACAAATTGGAATATCCTCGGTCCATCACACGGGCACCTGTTGAGAATATTAGCTCCTCCTGTGTATTGTTCAAGGGGTTGAAGCGGGACATAATACTATGCACACCCCTGATGGCTTGTGTTTTTAGATGTCCCCTTTTTGCTACATGAACACTCGTGGACGTTTGTTGGCGAGTGTCTTAGGAAAAGTAAAAATATTTTTAGAAATTTTTTTTTTACAAGTTCTTTAAATGCAGAGGGGCCCTGTCATTACCACCTTGTCCTGTGCAGCTCCCAAAATTAGCATGATGCTCCCCAATCAAGTGTGTAGTCCGTGCCTTTAAAAACCTTGATTTCTTTCATCTGGTTTCACGTTTAGATCTGGCTATCTTTCCACATTTGCTGCTCGTTTACATAAACTGAGTATTTAAAACAACAATCTAACGGACTCTTATAGTCACTGGCTCCACTTTAGGATGGCCATCTTTGGGGAAGGGTTTCTCCATTGACCACATGGGGCGCCCACATAGAGTGAGGGCGGGGTTTGTTACGTACTTCTACAGAGCGGGTGTGAGAGCTCCAGACGGAGCATCACAGACACCGGCGGGACGCAGCAGGGGTAAGACGTATGTGTGCCGGGTCTGTTACATACGGGTAGTGCCGGGCTTTGTGAGCTCTATTATGGAGCGTCATAGATGCCGGAGGTACACGGCAGGGGCAAGGGCTGCACTGCCCGAAACGCGTTGTCGTGAGATGTGAACAATAAAGTTCTTTTTTGCCTGAAAATCTGCTGCAGAGGCCTGAGTCTCCTTCCTCGCCAGGTGCTTGCTGGAAGTGGTCGGGGTAATCTTTGGATATATTTATATATATATGTGATCAAGACTGGGGTAACCTAGTCGAAACGCGTCATGTTGGTGGAAATAAAAACTGCACTTTAAAAGAACTACCTTTCGTTGTGGTCCGTTCCTGGTAAGAAGCGTTGGGTGGAGATTTTGCCCTGGCAAGCTGCTTCTCAAGGACTTGTTTATCATATATATATATATATATATATATATATATATATATATATATATATACATATATATATATATATTCACAGAAAAAACCACAGGTTTTACACACGTTATAGTTAGGAAGTAGCATTTAAAAAACCTATGAAATTCACTGAAAAAACCATAGGTTTGACACATGTTATAGTTAGCTGGAAATTTTACTGATATAAAACCAATGAAATTCCACGTTATAGTTAGTTGGACTCACTATAACTTGCGCGTGCAATGCACTGCTGATGACGTCACATATTACATCACTCATGACATGGTCAGTGACATCACTCATGACATCACTGATGACACCATCCAGTGAATATGTGTCTTTCTGAAAAATAAATATTAGTGAGTAATGTTTAAATATTTAAATATATATATTAGTGTTTCACTTTGTGTATAAGTGGCTACATGTGTTGGTAAGTAGCTACATGCGTATGTATATGGGTTATTAGATGTTTCTCTTAGTATCAGTATGAGTGTCTATATGGTTTGGTGGGGGTATTACTTAGCACATAGATGCATGAGTGACTGACTCTCTGTTTGTATGTGTTTTGAAGACGGCATATGTGCAGGACTGTATGGGTGGATGAGTGTGTATATGTGTTTGTAAGTGAGTGAATGACTGTCTCACTAGTGTCTTTATCAGTAACTACATATGTTTTAATCTAGTATATGTGAATATTGATGTATATAAGTGAGTATATGTGAGAGTAAGAGATTGTAAGAGTTCCTGTTTAAATAAGTATGTGTTTCTATAAGTGATTGTTTAAGAGAATAAATATGTGTAATTTTCAATAGAAGTAAGGTAGAAGTGTGTGTATAACTCTATATTCAAATAAATGGATGTTCAATAGTTTATTTGCACGTGTGAGTATGTGTGTGAGTAACTTTTGGATGACTGTCGGTGTGTAACAGGATGTATAGGTGTATCACTTCATATGATGACTGAGTATATGTATGAGTGACTATATAGAACTGTTGGTGAATGAGTGGATGTGTATATAGATGGTGGAATTACTGAATTGCTTGTTGTAACTGATATGGGTATCTCCATTTTTTTTTTAAATTTCAGTTTCTATTTTTGAATATGTGTTTCAAGGGTTACATTACAGTGAAAGGAGGTCTATCACTATGTCACAAGGATGGTGTCATCAGTGATGTCATGAGTGATGTCACTGACCATGTCATGAGTGATGTAATATGTGACGTCATCAGCAGTGCATTGCACGCGCAAGTTATAGTGAGTCCAACTAACTATAACGTGGAATTTCATTGGTTTTATATCAGTAAAATTTCCAGCTAACTATAACATGTGTCAAACCTATGGTTTTTTCAGTGAATTTCATAGGTTTTTTAAATGCTACTTCCTAACTATAACGTGTGTAAAACCTATGGTTTTTTCTGTGAATTTCATTGGTTTTTAAAATGCTAATTCAGAAATATGTCGTGTATGCAACCTATACTTTTGTCAATAAAGTTGTGGCAATATTTTTTTCGAAAACAAGCTGTTTTCTTCACTGTTCAAGTTGCATAGAGACTCCTTGTAAAGCGATACAGAATTCGAAAGTCTGTACCTTGCCTTTTTTTAAACACATTAAAATTTGTCTGTAAATAAAAATAGCCTTACTAAACTTTCGTGCGCGACCCGGTGTGCGCACTCTCGGCAACAGTTGTCAATAAAATGGATATCGCATTTCCAGGCTTTCGTGCGCGACCGAATGCGCGCACCTGCCTATATATTTCGTGAAAACTTTGCAATTTGAACTTATTGAATTTCTTCATACACCCCTCAAAGAACTTATAGTACGTCAAAGAGACTGTACCTAGACTTCTTTTTTATTCTTATTAATCTTTTCAGTAAATGGAGCCGAATGTCTTTTTAAACTTTCGTGCGTTACCGGATGTACACACCTTGGTATTTTTTTTAGAAATATAAAACGTTTCATACTTTAACAATTGTGTGCTTAAATCCAGCTCAGAAGATATACAAAATTAGGATGGTAGTTGGTTCAACCCGGACCGTTTATTAGAGGTAGATCGTCCGACTCCACCGGAGGACACCCCTAATAAAAAGGACATATATATAAAATGCGGACTAGCCGCTGTATCGTGCTACCAAACTATAACATATAAATCGTTAGAAAAAACAAAAGGAATCGAGCAAAATCAGTAGGCCACTGATGGGATCTCTTTTTGACCTCGCTAAAATAGAAAAATTAGGAACAACCCCTCATGAGAAATATGAAACTAGTGAGAGGAACCGAGCTCGACGCCATGATGGCTGCAAGACAGCTCGGCTCCGCCGCCCACTTCACCCAAAATAACTACAAATATTATAAAGATATACAACACACCAGCAAAGTAACAGGGTAAAACGTTTTATTAAATAACTATTTACATGGCAGCCTGCTGTAACATGAAAACAACACTTTCAATTGGTTCTTAATAGTTTCAATTCTGGAATTTACACGCAGCACTCCACCCACTTCCCTCACTATCTTTTCTACTCTCAAGAGAGAACAACGTCCTACATCTTTCGGAAGACTTTGGTAAAATGGCTACCGTATCTCATTCATCTTCCGAATCTGACCAAAATGATCGACTACCTTTAATAAGAAAAAATAAATCTTTCATCTGGCAAATTTTCACTTATCCTGAAGATCAAAAGAAAGTGAATGCACCAAAAGTAACCTGCACGATATGTGACTTGGTTCTCTCAAGAAGAAATCCAGCAAAAAAATATTCCTTTTCCATGCATACCATGGTGCGGCATGTCAAACAAGTGCACCCTGTGCAATTTGCAGAGGCAACGACAAGAGCCCTGGCCACGCTATTACCATTAGAGGTGGCCAGCACATCTTCTGATCGACGACCTGTATCTCCATCGAGTGCAGAGATGGACTTCAGATATTTAACTATATATGGTCTATAACCTATGGTTTTTTCAGTGATTTTCTTTGGTTTTTTAATAGCAAATATCAAAAGCTTTTTTCTGGAAAATGACTAAAATTAGGTATACATAAGCGGCATTCATTTATGTTCACCACAGTCACTGTTAAAAGTAAAGTGAAAGTCGCGAAACAGTGGCCACGCCATCTAGTCCCTTTTAGGCCCCATCATGCACGTAAGTAACAGCCATTTTCTGTGTCATGGCCTCTCTGCCCACTGCCAATAGCCTATGATTGTTCGAAATTGGTTCTCTTTGGGTCATTCTCTGTTCACAAATAAGCACAGAGTCGCAATACTCTGTTTAGTTTTTGCAGATAGTGAAGGATAGGTAGTGCACACTTTTGTCCCCTTTGTAACCCGTCATGCCTATCTCTGCCCCGTTTGTTGGTAGTTGGTTCAACCCGGACCGTTTATTAGAGGTAGATAGTCCGACTCCACCGGAGGACCCCGCTAATAAAAAGGACATATATATAAAATGCGGACTATCCGCTGTATCGTGCTAGCAAACTATAACATATAAATCGTTAGAAAAAACATGAAACTAGTGAGAGGAACCGAGCTCGACGCCATGATGGCTGCAAGACAGCTCGGCTCCGCCGCCCACCCCGCCCAAAATAACGACAAACACTATGCAAATATTATAAATATATACAACACACCAGCAAAGTAACAGGGTAAAACGTTTTATTAAATAACTATTTACATGGCAGCCTGCTGCAACATGAAAACAACACTTCTAATTGCTTCTTAGTAGTTTCAATTCTGAAATTGAACACCCAGTACATCCAGACGTCATGTCCGACAAGTTGTGTGGGGGGATGCCTTGCTAATGCCGCCACCCCCACCACCTTCTGTAGGAAGGACTCTGGATATGCTTGGTCCCTGAGAGGCTTCGATCTCCCTGCCTTGCACAAATGTCATAAGTTCTGGATGTTGAGTGCCATACTTCAGGGTCCGACAAGTTGTGTGGGGGGATGCCTTGCTAATGCCGCCACCCCCACCACCTTCTGTACGAAGGACTCTGGATATGCTTGGTCCCTGAGAGGCTTCGATGTCCCTGCCTTGCACAAATGTCATAAGTTCTGGATGTTGAGTGCCATACTTCAGGGTCCAAGAAACGCGGACTCGGAGGGGGTGCTTGGCTCCTGCCCCCTCCCCAAGTCTTGTTCCCCTGGTATGGCCTGAGATCGCCCACGACATAAGCGGCCGGCTCCCGGGGTCAGGCGGAACTTGTTGCCTTTTGATGCCTCTTCCATTCTGGACCTTGTCCCACAATCCGTTTGACCTGAAGACACGTCCTGCGGTGCCCTGGTCCGACCATCACATATACCTGCGCCAGGAGACGGCGTGGGGTGCACTGGAAGGGAGAGGCGGCGCGAACGAGCCTCTCCCACCTCACCAGGTGGAGGTTTCTTAGCTACACCCCAGCGCTTCACTCGGCCAGCTGAGTTGCGCCTGCTCCTGCGGCACAGTGCCTCGCTCGGCCAGCTGAATTACGCCTGCTCTTGCTATTACAGCGTCTCACCCGCCATCCGGCTGAATTGCACCCACTCTTCCGATACAGCGACAGGCGGCTGCCACGGAGCTCAGGAAATGGCGGTTGGCTCCACAGACTTGGGCCTGGCCTGCAGGGATGGCTCTGGGCAACCCTGGAACTCGGACGCTTGACTGCTAGGGCATGAGCCCCATTCTCAAAAGCGTCCCCTCAGCCTTGAAGATTCTACAAGAGTCACCGAGGCCCCCGACTCCTGCAGACTTCCGGAGGGGAGCGACTGCCATGATTGCTCGCGGAATGGCCACGACGTAGCCACGAGGTGCTCTCATGCTGACGCCAGCTTCAGTCTGAAACATCCAGAAACACTGTAGACTACCAATTCGATCAGTTCCGGTGGAGCCCCAACGACGTATCGCGTTGTTGCGTAATCCGTCATATGACGCGCCGCGTTAGCGCACCCGGAAGTGCTCCGGTGCGCGAGGCGCGAAGCGCAGCTTCCCGGAAGCAATCCGGGGCGCGGCGCGGAGCGCGTAACGTAAGCATTTACATTTCAGTTGGTTCTCCCTCACAATATTTTCAATGTCACATAAAAGTCACCCATCACCCACTGCCATCTCTGGCTGTTTCCATGGCAACACCTCATTCTGCACCTGGCTGAAGGCACAGGTCAAAAGTTCATATCTCAACGTTCTACAGCAAAGTAACAACACTGTTTTCCCTCCAGAAACACCTGCCTATCCACAGCTCTGTTACATGTCATTTTTTTCACACCCAATAGTACTTTTAGTTTTACATAACATTAACATGCAACGTAGTCTTCAATCTTCACGTATTAGAATCAACCAATCATTTTTTGTTTTTCAACCACACCAAGCCTCATCCATTTTTTTATCCTGACTTTCAGCTTCTAACTACCATTCCACTTCCAGAACCCATCGGAGTATGAGTGCATCTGCCTTGAAAATGAAGGTTTGGCTTTTAGGACACAGCTACATTCACTGGACTGATAAGCGTGGCTCAAATCCACTGGAGTGACTTACAGCACTCACCTATAATTACCTTATAGGAAGTCAGCCGGACAGTGGAGAAGTATAAACAAAAGTCTTTATTAGGCCAAACAACACTCATATGAGAGGGCCCTGTCCGACCTCACTCCTAGGAGTGCGAACGAGAGGACTGACTCTCTGCATCACAGCAATACATTATAATGCAATACATTATAATGCAATACAGTAAATGGGGTACGCCCCTTGTGGAAAATTACCGAGCCTCAGACCAGTGGACAATGCTCTCATACAGCAGGCATCTGCACCTGCAAGGGATACATTATTATCTCTGCTCAAGGCCATGGAGCTAGGCTTCGGCGTCTCTGGGCATGAGAACATTACAGATAACAAGAATTGTTAGTTTCGGTCACAGTGAGCCGAGAAACGAAAACTGCTGTCTTAGTATATTTCTGTATTCCTGCGGGAGGGGCATGAGCGAGCAGAGCCCGCAGGCACAGAGAGTTACACAAAATGGTGGCACACAGGCTAAGCTAAGAAACTAATATGGTCACGCATACATTTGAATATAAGTAATAGGTAAGAATATGAATTCAGCATAAGTGCATATACGAAATGCATTAGTTAGTCATATGATGCTAACTCACACGTCATCATAGGGTAATTAGAGCATCGAAAAGTGAATTCTATCAGACCCTCCTTTTAGCATCATTGGCTAACTATAGCCTCATTTATTTGCCAAAGGTAGTGCCGACATCCATTCTAGGGGCAGGGCTGTATTTCTTCAGTCTAGAACATCTTCGGCAATAAACATCAACCAACTGGCATCAGCAGGAATTTCAGTAATCATAGAAGTGGCATATTGACCATGTAACTTTTTTTTCGGACGTATATTTGCAGCACACATTGAACAACATGGAGGGAGGCAATATATGCAAAGGCAGCATGACAGAATTACACTCACCACTCCAACCAAACCCATCAATATTTTCCAGCCCCAGGAAGAAAAGGCACCCCAGAGCCACCCTTGGAGAGACCATGTCCCATTATCTTGGTGTAATTCAGTCGCTAATCTATGCAATTTTTGCACTGCCAAGTTAACAGTCGGGGCGGAGTCAGGGATATAAACACAGCAAGAGGTCCCGATGACGCGACAGGCCCCGCCCCTATCAGCTAGTATGACGTCAAGAACCATCCTGTTCTGGATCGTAAATAATCTCATAGCCTGAACCTCAACAGAGATGTTAGTCGTAATGTCAGCCTCAACCAGAACCACCTTTTCCATTACCCTAGAGAGTCGTCTAATAGCTCTACTGTTGAATATAGGACCCCAGAAAGGAAGCAAACCCTTAGAAAAATCAGTCCATTGCTGATACGAGGTATCTGTCTGATCAACGTCCTCAACCTGAAGTTCCCTCCTTTTACGCTGCTCTTGCGGCTGCTCCTGAGGACTGGGGAATCGTCGATGAGTTCTGTGATAATCAGAGGGGGCCACATACACGGGAGGAATCATATAAGCCAGGTAGCACACCCCACCCCAACCCTCGGGCAACCATAAGTATCCATTTTCACCGCAAACAAAATAGACACTGGGTGGGGCAATCAAAGAGGGGCTAACGGGCAGGCGTATTGAAGCAGTCACATTACAAGAGCTATTTCCAACCTTGATGGGACCCCTACCCTCTATACAGAAAAATGGTGGAGGACCCACCACAGCCAGAGGTATCAAAGACTTGGAGCTGTCGTTACTCTTAGGGGGATGCCTATAAGACAAAGTGGCGTTCAATTTCATGAAACTATCCCTGAGTCGATCAGTATCATTAGGTGTCAAGAATCGACCCAACTTTTTCTCACATGTCTCTATAAAGGTCTGGTCAAAACGTCCATCAGTGTATATTCGTCCAAGGGAAGCTGAAGGCAAAGGCCGCACTCGCATTGTCATTGTCCACCCCCTATTCTGCAGGCGTGGAGTCAAAGAATCTGGCTGCTGAAAATATTTAACAAGACCTATAAGAGTATACCACCCCACACAACTATTCACTGGAGTTAAAGGGAGAGCGAGGAACCTATCTTTTTTATAGGCAGCAGAAGGTAAAAGCCCACAAACCCAGCAACCTGTCATGTTGGTAGTGGCATGTGCATGATGCAAAGTTTTAATAAAAACATTGTCTTTATAATTTTTACGTATCATTCTCTCACCATAATCGACAGTTATCATTTTGTGTTCCGGAACAGCAGTAGGTGTGGGTGCAAATGTATGAACGGGATAGTGTTTATCTAAGAAAAACAGTATTCCAAGAGTCACCAGAAAGGCAATTAAAACTATTATGATCACTACTATTTTACCCTTTCGGGGGAGGGCCAACCAGGGGGAATCAGGCTCACGTCTCGGGGGAGCTGCAAAAGGCTGCTCCTCATCAGGAATGGGCCGCCCAAAGGGGTACATTTCGAATAATCGTTCAAAAGTATCAAAAATCAAAAAAATAAAAATCACACTGTTACTAAAAAAATAGTCCCAGACAATCCTCAACCGGCCAGAGGGGTTCTTCAACCCTTAAAAAGGGATCTTCTCCCTGTGTCCTTCAAAGCCTCACAGGCAGGCTTTTACCGTCCATACCTACTCCAACGTCGCTGGTCAACACTTTGTAACAAGGGAAGCACTTAATTCGGGCCCCGCGCCACTCTATAGTCTCAAAGAACACAATCTTCGGCTAAACACCAGGGCTCTTACAAGTCCATCCCTACCACTAAATCTTCTTTTTCAGAATGTCCACTAAGCCCTTCTTCCAGTATTTAGTCCGTCATATTCCAGCACTGTACTTATTTTCTTCGGGGCCGCAAATTATAGCGAGTGCTCCCTGGCACTTCGGGGTCAGAAAACAAAGCAGGTGTATCAGTGGCAGATGCTGAACTTTCCGATATCTCTTTGCTAGCAACAAAAGGAGTGGTAGAGCTCACAGTATTCTCAATTCCGCTTCGCTCTTCTCCAATCAGTGAAGCATCCGAGAAAGGAACATACCTCGGGATATGTTCGAACTCCTGGTCAGCGATGCCATCTTGTACCCATTGATCATAGGGCAACGGGAGCGGGACCCTCTTCACATGAGAGGCATGGGTCCACGCTTTTCTGCCTTCAATCCGAAGCGCCGTGCGCGTAGTGAGGAGCACCTGGCGAGGCTCTGACCATCTCGGCTCCAAACAGGACTTCCGCTGATATCTTCGGACGACGACCCAGTCCCCCGGGTGGATGGTGTGTCCAGGCCCCTCTGGCAGCGGCTTCAGAGTGTCTGCTACCTGCTGATGAATAGAACGAAGATCTTTAGTCAAAGCATACAGATAATCCGTCAACAAAGGGTAAGGTATTTCAGTGAAGCATTTAGGCCTAGGCACCCCCCAGATATTGGCCGGGCGGCCGAATACCACTTCATGTGGGGAGACGCCCATTTTTGCATTTACAGTGACTCTCGTGGAAAGCAAAGCTAAGGGAAGTGCATCTGGCCAACGGAGACCTGTACTCTCACATATTTTGGCCATCTTGAGCTTGAGCGTACCATTAAACCGCTCCACGAGTCCTGCTGCCTGAGGGTGTAAGGCTGAATGAAATTTCTGCGATATATGCAAACCTTTACTAATTTGTTTCACCAATTCTGCATTAAAGGACGTGCCATTATCACTCCAGATCACCCTAGGTAACCCGAAGCGGGAGAAATACTCCTTTATCAACATTTTCGCAGTGGACATGGCCGTACAGTCTTTCGTTGGGAACGCCTCCACCCACCTACTAAAAGCACATACGACTACAAGGACGTACTTCAAGTTATTGACTCTTTCCATTTCGATGTAATCCATCTGAATCACCTCAAAAGGGAAAGAGGGGGGTGCAAAATTTCCAGTTGGGACAGGGGTACCCTTCCCAGGATTGTGTCTCAAACACACCATACACTGACGAACCAAATTTGTGGCCATCTTAGAGATATTTTTATTGCTCCACACCGGGTCTAACAATTTGCAAATGCCCTTGGCACTCACATGGGCAGGCCCGTGTGCCATCGTCACTACTGGAAGGACATACGCATTCGGTAACATCCATCGTCTCTTGTCTGTCACATCTGTCCAACATTCATCCGCATCCAGTCGTCCCTGCCCATCCTTCCATGCTCTCAATTCCTCATCCGTCGCTTTGCTTTGTATGTTCTTGACACTCTGTACCGTGTCTGCGAACATATGAACATCTGGGACCCATCGTGCTGGTCCTGCCACAAACATGCGTGGTAATTTTTCTCTAGCAGTCTCTTTTGCTGTCTCATCGGCAAAAGCGTTGCCTCGCTCGACATCGTCCACTATTGTCTTGTGTGCGCTACATTTTATCACAGCCAATCTTTTGGGTAATGTCAGTGCCGTTAGCAGTCATAATATCAGTGGACCATGTTGTATGCGCTGTCCGTGAGACGTCAAAAATCCCCGTTCTGCCCAAAGTCGCCCATAATTATGAGCCACGCCAAAGGCGTATTGGCTGTCAGTGTAAATGTTCACATCCAACCCCTCACTCAACTCACATGCTCTCAGTAAGGCAATAATCTCGGCGGCCTGAGCAGAATTGTAAGGTATTCTAGAAGTCTCCACCACCGTCTGTAATGTTGTTATTGCATACGCTGCTGTCGATGTACCATCTGGTAATTTAAAACAGGATCCATCGACATACAGTTCCCCGTCTGGTTCTTCCATGGGCCTGTCTGTCAGATCCACCCTCCCCTTTGTCTCTTCCTCAGTCCTATACAGACAGTCATGTATGTCATCATCATTTGTGTCAGTATCTGTGGGGATAGGTAACAAGGTGGCGGGGTTCAATGTGGCACACCTTTTAATTGTTACATGGGGCGCAAAAAGAGTCATCTCGTAACCCGTCAGACGAGCGCTTGTTAAATGCTGCGTCTGTGTCCTGTTCAGTAAAATATCCACAGCATGCGGTACCATTACTGTGAGATCTGATCCCAGCACGAGCCCTGCCGATTGTCTTATAGAGACCGCAGCAGCCGCCGTGGCTCTCAGACAGCTCGGCAGCGCTCTTGCCACATTATCGAGCATTGCGGAGAAGTACGCACACGGTCTCTGCTTCCCCCCAAAACACTGAGTTAAGACAGACAACGCGCAACCTTCCGCCTCGTGCACGTAAAGAACAAAAGGCTTCTGGTAATCAGGTGTTCCAAGAACTGGCGCAGAACACAAAGACGTTTTTAGTGACTCAAACGCTTCCTGACATGCGGGGGTCCAGGGTAGGGGTTTGCGCACTTCTTTGGTAGTCAGATACAATAGGGGTTTTGTTAGTAACGCATAGTTAGGTATCCACTGACGACAATACGATGTTATGCCTAGGAACGCGCGCACCTCTCGCTGCGTATTAGGTATTTGCATGTTAGTGATCGCTTTTATGCGCTCCGGCGTCAATCTCCTCCCCACTTTCGAAAGGAGGTGACCGAGGTAGGTGACCTCCGTTCGACAGTATTGAAATTTCGGAAGGGACACTTTATGCCCCCTTTTTGCCAAATGGTGTAACAATTTTACAGTAGCATCCCGACAACCCTGCTCATCATCCGATGCTATTAGGATATCATCCACGTACTGCAACATTACGTTGCCAGGTGGAAGTTCCAGGTCATCCAATTGTGCCTTTAGAGCCTGACTGTATATACTAGGACTCTCAGTGTACCCCTGAGGAATTCTCTTGAAGCGGAAGCTTCGGCCAGCCAATGAGAATCCGAAGAGATAACGGCTTTCCTCATGTACTGGAATACTGAAGAAAGCGTTTTTCAAATCTAGGACAGAGAAATATTTGGCCGAAGGTGGAATCATAGTCAATATTGTAGTGATGTCCGAGACCACCGGATACTGTGGCTCCACTACTCTATTTACTTGCCGCAAATCAATCACAAATCTATAAACATCAGGAGTATTATCAGTAGCATCAGGTGACCGTCTTTTAAGTACAGGCAAAATAGGACTGTTACATATATTCGAATCAGTCTCTTCCACTACTCCAGACTGTATTAAATCTTGAATTATTTGTAACAAGGCCTTCTCACCCTCCCTAGGTATTCTGTATTGTGGAATTCTGGGCAATTTGGCTCCCACCTTCACTCTTATTGACACCGGGGCAATATCCATTCTCCCTACATCATTATCACTGACAGCCCACAAGCTGTCGGGTATGCCTCGAAACTCAGGTGGCAGCGGGTCGTCTTTTGAAAAGCACTGTAGTGGGCGGGCAACATTGGGGCCTAGAGTAAGGTACACGCCATCCGGAGAACAATAAATGGTGGCATGCAATCTCTTCAATAAATCTAAACCCAACAAATTTTCTCCACAATTTGATGTCAATAAAAACGGTGAATCAACAGTAAAGGGACCAATCGTTAACGTGAGAGGTTTAGAAATGGGGCTAATCACCGGAGTTCCTGCGAAACCCACGGATATGTTATTCTTGCCAGACAGAGCCGCCCCTGGGACCCGAGAACGAGCCACTGAACTTTTCATTGCACCCGTATCCACTAGAAATTTCTGTTGAGACCCTAGTAAGTCGGCTTCGACATAAGGTCCCCTCTGATCAACTTCCATAAGTACTGGTCCCATGCTCTGTCCTACGCTGTCCTAGTTGTGGGAGAACCCTGTCAAATCGTCCACTGAGTAATCATCGTTGTAATACTGGCCCCCGCTCCTCTGTGACTGTTGTCTATCTGTCCCGTTGTCAAAGTAATTGCCTCCCGGTCTCCCGCCTCCTTCTGATCGCGCAGCCTGTCTCCCAAAATCACCACTACCTCGTCCACGTCCCCTTCCTGGACCAGTACCTGACTGGAGTGGCGGACAGTCTCGCCACCAATGCCCTTCCTGCTTACACTTGGCGCACTGGTTCGGTCCCAGCCTTTCCCTACTCTCACCTCTCCCAAAACCACCTCCGCGACTCAGCGCCGCACCTCTTCCTCTGCCTCTTGCCACCTGCTGCAACAAAACCCTCGTCTTCAAATCTTTAGCCTTCCTCTCCTGCTTGTCCTTGTTCTCATTTTCCCTGTGCTCGTAATATTGCGCCATACTTAGTATTCCCGAAGGAGAGGACGTCGTCCACGTGCTCTCCGACGCTTGCAGTCTAGCTGATATTTCAGGCAATAAATTTGTGACAAACCTGTTAACAAAGAGTCGCAACCCTCCATCCTGTGACACATCCTGTCCACTAAAATCCATGAACGTTTCCTCAAACCGCGTAAAGAAATCTGAGACCGCCTCATCCTTTTTCTGCTTGCAAGCCGTTAACTTGTCCCAATCCACCTTTTTCGGGGGAATAAGGGAGTGCATATACTTTATTATGCGCCCCGGTAAAACTAATATTTCAGCCCTCGGCTTCTCCCCTGGCTTACGCTCCTTGTCCCAGTCCTGTAACTCCTGCCATGTACCTCCCAGTTCCTCCCTATGATCCGTGCCTTTCACCTGCCGCCACACATCAACCGGGACCAAAAGCCCGAAAAATAATTCCACATCAGCCAACGTCATCACAGTAGAAGACGCTGCTTCCGTAAGCTCTTTATAATAGGCAGTCGGATTCTTTCTGGAATCCGGCAGCTGAGCCTTCAATGACAACACCTCACTTCTCTTCCATGGCGTATACACCCATTGCTCCTGAAAATGCGCATCAATTTTGTTCCTTGTAACAGCCCTCGTGACTGGGTCTAACAACTCGGGGACCTCAGGATGAAAAATAGGGTGCACCTCTCGCATTGGGTGGAGACCTGGGAAGTGGGGTGTACCGACAGAGGGTAATTCATTCCTGTATTGCAATAGCGCGCGCAGACTACTCATCACTTCCTTCACCCCCGTGTTCGTTCTGTACGCTCCAGCCTGTATATCCCGTAAAACCGCCGGAGCCACACCTCCATATCCCTGCTCCCATAGCGGTATCAATACACCAGCCATGTGCCACAAAGCGTGCTGCTGCATCAAGGGCTCAAAATCTTTCATGGTGGACCAAATGTCTTCGAACGAATAAATATTATTCCTGGCCCATTGGCATGCCTGATTAGCCACCATACTTTTTTCATCTAAACCAACTGTAGAACGTGTAAGCAGCTTCCGTACCTGTGAAAACAATCCGCTACCTGCGCCGCGACTCGGTGTTAGCATCTCCTGACTGGGGGTGGTACTAGCTGAAACAGTAGGGAGTGCTAAAGAAAATGGTGAGGGGGCAGGTGAAGTGGTCTGGAGTAGAGAAACGAGGGGTGTCGAGGGCAGGGATAGTTGGGGGGCACTCGCTGAAGGACCTGGTACGGCACTACTAGGGGCCGAAAGTGGCAAGGAGGGGTACAAGGGCTGTGGGGTATAAGGGGGAGGGGGTCGGGCATTCAAAATGTCCTCCATCTCATCAGGGTCATCTTCTCGTACCACATAACTTTTATTTTCTTTCAACCTACAAAGCCTATCTGCGCGCTCCATACGAAGTGCATTTTCATTCCCCACCTGTTCCTTCGCTTTCTGCGCCATAGTCTGGGTGGACTTTTTATACTCCTCTTTCTCCTCTCGCATCTTACGTTTCCTGGCCTCTTTCTGCCACACTCGCAAAGAGTCGAACATACTCTGGCGGCTACGCCTAGCAAACAGTTTGTCTTGCAAATAATCCAATTTAGCTTCATCAAAAGAACCCGTCAAAGGCCATTGTAAATCCACATTATCAGCAGTGTACCGATGCCACAAAGTACCAAACAGAATCGGGACCAGTCCATGTTTAACATACATATCAAAACTCGGCGTCCCTTCAGGGGGTGCAGGCTGGCTCTCGGCCAGTCTAGTATCTGAGGGTCGACAACAGCATCCAAAACATCGCAACTTGCTAAAACAGGGCATCTTTACTTTATCTTGAATCACAACTCAGGTTCATTCACACACAAACATATAGACGGACATCAGAGAACCACGTACACATATACAATATCTCCAAACACGTGTTACCAAATGGGACAAGGCCCGTCGACCAAGTCCTGGGGAACCTGGACTCTACCGCAGACCGAACAGTACGCTAACTGTTCTGAGGAAGGGGAACAAATCCGCCACCCGTGCGGCACTGTGGATCACTGCGCACTTTACCGCGGGAAACCCAGATCACACCTCCACTGAATCACCACACTAGGAGTTCAGGGTAAGCGCACCAGAGTCTGCCCACAATGAGCCACGCCTTCACCACAGTACCATTCGGTCGGATCACTACAAACAATTACCTCGACATACGTCCCCAACCCCGTCAAGTCTGTCAGAGCACCAACTCGTACTCTGAGTTCCCCGGAGCACACTAGCCCCAGGAGCACACCGGCTCCTCAAACCATCGGAGACACTCTAGTCTCCCGGAACACTCCCGTTCCTGAAGCAATCACAGGTGGACCACTCACCTTCCGTAGGCGGCACCGACCTCTACCGTTCTCCACCTCCGGCTGCCAGGACCAACACGGTCAGCTTCAAGTTCCGCCTTCTGGACCCCGGCGTAAGATCCGAACCGGGACCTCTCCCGATCAGCAGGGTGGGGCAGCGCTGCGAGAACCAAGCTCGGCATCAAATGGGATCCCGGGCCCACCGTGCCGACCAGCGGGTCCCCGGTCTTCTGCTACCCACTTACGGGTGAGAAAGATCCTTATCGCGGGGTCCCTATTCGGGCGCCATCTGATAAGCGTGGCTCAAATCCACTGGAGTGACTTACAGCACTCACCTATAATTACCTTATAGGAAGTCAGCCGGACAGTGGAGAAGTATAAACAAAAGTCTTTATTAGGCCAAACAACACTCATATGAGAGGGCCCTGTCCGACCTCACTCCTAGGAGTGCGAACGAGAGGACTGACTCTCTGCATCACAGCAATACATTATAATGCAATACATTATAATGCAATACAGTAAATGGGGTACGCCCCTTGTGGAAAATTACCGAGCCTCAGACCAGTGGACAATGCTCTCATACAGCAGGCATCTGCACCTGCAAGGGATACATTATTATCTCTGCTCAAGGCCATGGAGCTAGGCTTCGGCGTCTCTGGGCATGAGAACATTACAGATAACAAGAATTGTTAGTTTCGGTCACAGTGAGCCGAGAAACGAAAACTGCTGTCTTAGTATATTTCTGTATTCCTGCGGGAGGGGCATGAGCGAGCAGAGCCCGCAGGCACAGAGAGTTACACAAAATGGTGGCACACAGGCTAAGCTAAGAAACTAATATGGTCACGCATACATTTGAATATAAGTAATAGGTAAGAATATGAATTCAGCATAAGTGCATATACGAAATGCATTAGTTAGTCATATGATGCTAACTCACACGTCATCATAGGGTAATTAGAGCATCGAAAAGTGAATTCTATCAGGACTGGAAAATATGCAGCAAGCAGACGAATTTCCAACCTTCATTTACCAAATGTGCAAATAACGTGGATTGGCCAAAGAGGATTGAGATGTCACCAATTAATCCCATTGGTGAAAACTTTTATGCATCTCCCAGAACCACACCTTATAATTGTGCACTGTGGTGGGAACGATCTAGGCACATTGACTGAGGTAGGTCTGGAAATGCTTCTAAAAGACACCTTTCAACAATTGATGACACTTTTTCCTCGAACTGCCTCGGTATATTCCAATATATGCTAAAGACAGAAATGGAATTGGTCCAATCAACATTGTGCACAAATTGAGAAAGCAAGGAGACATGTAAATAAATCTGTTTCTGCATTCCTCAGAGATTATAGCATGGGTTCTATTTACCACAACGACTTGCGTTACCACATGCAAGACATCTATAGGAGAGATGGTGTTCATTTCACGGATGAGGGAAACAGAATCTTCCTCTGCAACATCAGGCTCTGCATCGGTACTTATAAATGCAGAAAAAACTCAATTAACACAAGGGCTCTTTTCAGAGCCACCTTATATCAAAGCACTCAAACTTCTGATTTATCTCCATTTTCACACTCTTGTAAATAGGTGTGCGCGACCGGGTGCGCGCACCACGCAACTTAAAAAAAAAATATATATATATATATTTTCGCCTTTAAGGGCCTTACTGCACACCCTGAGAAAACCTACGCAGCAAAACAATCTCTACCTTCTCCCCTTTCCATGTTCCAACGCTTTGAAATCAACAATATATTTACTCGCAATGACAAAATGGCGGTCAACACTTCCTGATTTCCTTCGAATCGAACGTTAACAGACGTCACGCAGCAAAATTCCGCTCGCGCGCGCAGCCGCTTGAGTGCGCGCACCCATCCGCGCGTATAGATATATAATTGACTTTAACTTTAATTTCCTCAGCAACTACTGAACGGATTTACACCATTCCAAAAAAAGCGTAATCTGCGAGCCGGACTGTACAGTTTTGCCAAATTTCTTATAAATCCATTCAGCCGTTCGACCTGTAGCCGAGTCTAAAGGTCCTATGGAAAATAACATGGAGAAAACACGTTTTGGGACCCCCCTTTTATCTCAGCCCCCACTTGACCAATCCCCCCCAAACTTTTAGGGAAGGAGCGCAGCGGACCGAGCCATCTTCTTTGAGAAATTCGCTAAGATTCTTCAACCAGGGCCAAAGTTATTCCAAATAGAATGTTGAGGATTTCCTATGGAAACTAGGTCCTAACTATAACTACCTACTGGCGACCGCCAGTAGGTAATATATATATATATATATATTCAATGAAAAAACCATGGGTATAGAACATATATAGTTAGGAATTTGCATTTACAAAACCTTATTTTACTCGCATAAAACCATTGAAATTCCATATATAGTTAGATGCGCTAACTATATATCGCGCACCCGCAATCCACTGCTGATGATGTCACATATTACATCATTCATGACATGGTTAGTGACATCACTGATGACATCACTGATGACATCTCAAATGACATCACTGATGACATCACTGATGACAACATCCAGTGACTGTATGTTTCTGTAAAGTTAAAATATGTCTTACATATTGAAGAATGAGTGAATGTATTAGTGTCTGGATGAAGGATTTAGTAGGTGCATGACTGACTGTATGAGTGAGTGATTAAATGTGTCTCACTGAGTGCATGGGTTAGTGACTAAACTGTCTTAATTTGTGCATCATTATGTCTGTTGTTCTACAAACTGCTGCATATGTTGATCAGTAGCTAGATGAGTAACTGTATGGGTTATTCATTGGTTGTCCAAGTATTTGTATGGGAAACTGAGTGTGTGTGTATGGTTGGCTGGGAGGTGTGTGACTCTGTACATAGATGTGTGAGTAGTTGATTCACTATATGTATGGGTTCAAAAGTGCAAGTGGAAACAGCTGTATGGGCGGTTGACTGTGCATGAGTGTATTAGTGAGTGAATGGATATCTCAGTGCTACATGTCAAAGTAAGTACATATGTAAAACACAGTACATGTGAGAGTTGACATATATAAATAACTGTGCATAAGAGCCAGTGAATGTGTGAGTGGCTGTATGGATCATTGTGAACATGTATCAGGGATTGTATAAGAGAGTAAAGTAAATATGTGTTAGTATATGTTTGAATAAGTAAGGTGTGTATAACTGTATAGTTGAGAAAATGGAGGTGTGATTGATTTTTTGCATAACTGACTAGGTGTGTGAGTAACTCCATGGATGAGTGACAGTCTGTGACTGTCTGTTTACACTGATTGTATCTAAGGTTATATTAGAGTCTGAAGAGTTTCATGGTATTATCACATGAATGATATCATCAGTGATGTGATCAGTCATGTCAAATGAGATGTTATCAGTGATTTTATCAGTGATGTCATTTGAGATGTCATCAGTGATGTCATCAGTGATGTCACTAACCATGTCATGAATGATGTAATATGTGACATCATCAGCAGTGGATTGCGGGTGCGCGATATATAGTTAGCGCATCTAACTATATATGGAATTTCAATGGTTTTATGCGAGTAAAATAAGGTTTTGTAAATGCAAATTCCTAACTATATATGTTCTATAACCAATGGTTTTTTCATTGAATTTTCAAGGTTTTGTGATACGGTGCCTCCCTAAACCGCTTGACGGAGGCCCCCGAGGGGCGGTGAGATGGCGCAGACTGGGAGGGGGCGCTTGGCTCCTGCCCCCTCCCCAAGTCGTGTTGCCCTGGTGTGGCCTGAGATCGCCCCCAACATAGGCGGCCGGCTCCCGGGGTCCGGCGGAATTTTTTGCCTTTTGATGACTCTTCCATTCTGGACCTTGTCCCACAATCCGTTTGACCTGAAGACACGCTGTAGTGGGGCGCCCCTTTACCGTTTTAGTTGCCATTCCGCCCGCTTTTGGTACTCTGTGCTTCTTCCGCCATTCAGCTGTTTACCGCCCGCTCTTGCGACTACAGCGTCTCGCTCACCATGTAGTTGAGTTGCTCCCGGTTTTAAGATTTAACAGAACTTTTTGGACTGCTGAAAGCGGTTGTATTCCGACCGCTGGTTGGTGAAGACATTTTGACTATATTCTGGACCTGCGTTGTCGCGTAATGCGTCATATGACGCGCCGCGTTAGCGCACCCGGAAGTGCTCCGGTGCGCAAGGCGCAGCTTCCCGGAAACGATCCAGAGCGCGCCGCGCAGCGCGTAACGTAACCATAACAGGTCATGTGACTTGTTAATAAAACTTTTCATTGGTTCATTTTACTTTTGTTTTCCTAATGATGTAAGACTAGGTCATGTGACCTAAAAATAACACTTTTCATTGGATTAAAACATTTTTTTTCCCAAACGATGAAAGCCCCACCTTGTTTCTGGATGTTTCAGACTGAAGCTGGCGTCACCATGAGAGCACCACCATCTCGTAGCTCCGTCGTGGCCATTCCGCAAGCAATCATGGCAGCCGCTCCCCACCGGAAGCCTGCGGGAGTCGAGGGCCCCCAAGACTTTTGTACAATCTTCAAGGCTGAGGGGACGCTTTCGAGAATGGGACCCAAGCCCTGGCAGACAAGCGTCCGAGTTCCAAGGTGTCCCAGGGCCATTTTACTGGACCAGGCCCAAATCCGAAGAGCCGGCCGCCATTTTAAGAGTCCTGTGGCAGCCGCCTATCGCTGCACCGCAAGAGTGGGAGCAACTCAACTACATCGTGAGCGAGACGCTGTAGCCGTAAGAGCGGGCGGTAAACAGCTGAATGGCGGAAAAGGCACAGTGTAGCAAAAGCGGGCGGAACTTCACAAATCTTTAAAAGACCATGCGCTTGTTCATGAGGCTTAAATGGTTTATCACCCCTTCTAGACCCCCTACATCGACCCTCTGACGTTTCCTGGAAGAATTAGCATGTAACACAATACCAAGCCCTGTCAGCTGAAACCCCCGAGGAATCGTGGGGCATATTATCAAGGGGGTTTATTTCCGCTTTTTTGGCTTTAAAAGCCAAAAAAAAGGAGATAAAATTATCTCCCTTTTACCAAGCTGTCGCTAACACCAGTTAGTGACAGCTAAAAGGAGATAGCGACCATCTTGGGCCCCGCTTTGCATGTCAGTGATATTTATCACTAATGACATGCAAAGTGGGCGTGCCAAGATGTTAGCGACTGGAAACAGTCCCTAACCATCGCTATCTCCTATTACCAACTTTTGGAGATATTCGCGCTAAGCGCGAATATCTCCAAAAGCTAACACCTGCCCTGAGCAGTTTTTAGCCATGTTATCCAATGGAAGGTGGATAACATGGCTAAGAGCATTTGCTGGATAATGCATGAATATCGCTGACTTTTCAGCGATATTCATGCATTGCGGCCGTTTTTTATCGCATTTGCGATAAACCTTGCTAATAGCAAAGTTTATCTGCGATAAAATTCGCCGATGTGCGGCGATAATTTTTGTCTCTAAACAAGTTAGAGACAAAAATTATCGCTAGTTGTTGGTAATATGCCCCCGGGTTTTTCCTTGCAGGATCGGGAGGCGGAAGACTAGCACTGAAATCAGTAGTCTCACGCCTGAATCGGGAGGATTGGTATGTCTGGATTCTCTACAGCTGGGGCCATAAACTACATCCGCAGGGCTAGGTGATAGCCTGGGTCCGGCCTGGACAATCGGACACAGAGGAAGAGGAGTGTCAGAGGGTGCGGTAGTGAATAGGGTGAAAGGGAGGTGTCGGGCGGGCACAGGGTGTGATTCTCAGGGAAGAGCAGCGCAGATGGGGGGAAGTATATGGCCCATGCATGAGAGAGAGAGCGGGGGTGACCAGTGCGTGGGGGAGATGCTTGCGAGGGTGGGGAACCGTGCTGAGAATCGACGGCGTGCAGAGAGAGGGTCTGGTCAAGGCATCTAAAATGGCTGCCGTGCACGACAAAATTGTGGCATTCGACAAAAAGGCAAAATGGCGCAGACAATGTTTATCAATAAGGATTCATTTATAACAAAATATTTACTCGCAGTGACAAAATGGTGGTCAACACTTCCTGATTTCCATCGAATCGAACGTTAACAGACGTCACGCAGCAAAAAAAAAAAAAAAAGCTCACGCACAGCCGCTGGAAGACATGTATCAACATATATGAGCCTCCTCAGCCACCCTCAGAAAACATAAGGGGTCAGGATACGTCTCCCGCACCCCCTTATACCTAGTAATTTAATTAAAATGAAACACAAAATGGCGAATTCCCGTTTCGCTACCAGTTTGCGGCCCAGTTCGCGGCCCGGGAAGCGCTTCTACCGTGAAAAATATATATTTTTTTATTTTCCCCACGGGACCCTTTAATAACCCCAACATCATTCCTAGAGGGTCAAGAGAGGTATACCTTGCCCCCTTTCATTAAATTCCCCCTTCGTTTTTCACCTCTTCTTCTCTCTCGATCCTACCGAGAGATAAGATGGCGACCGCTCCGGACTGTTTAGAATGTTGACAGACACCGGAGAGCCAATCAGCTTTCTGCGCGCAAAGTTCTGTTTCGCGAAAAGTAAGCGGACCGGAGCGCAGCCCGGAGCGCTATTACAGATATATATCTTGTTTTGAACGTTAATTTCTCAAAATCCACTGGAGCACATATATTGAGACCTAGCAAAGGCACATCGGGCTAACAGTCCCTACAATTTTGCCAAGTTTCGTGCAAATCCATTCAGCCGTTCGAGCTAAAAGTGAGGCCAAAGGCCCTATGGAAATTAACATGGGAAAAACGCGTTTTGGGACCCCCCTTTTTTCTCGGCCCCCCTTGACGAAACCCCCCCAAATTTTCGGGGGCTGCTCAGAAACAAAATGTGCCATTTTCCTGAAAATTTCAGCCGATTCCGTCCACAAACGCCAAAGTTATTAGACATAGAATTTTCAAAAGTTCCATAGACAAATAATCCTAACTATATATACCTACTGGCGAGACGCCAGTAGGTAATATATATATATATATATATATATATATATATATATATATATATATATATATATATATATATATATATATATATATATTACCTACTGGCGGTCGCCAGTAGGTATATATAGTTAGGATTTTTTCTCTATGGGACTTTTGAAAATTCTATGTCTAATAACTTTGGCGTTTGTGGACGGAATCGGCTGAAATTTTCAGGAAAATGGCACATTTTGTTTCTGAGCAGCCCCTGAAAATTTGGGGGGGTTTCGTCAAGGGGGGGCCGAGAAAAAAGAGGGGGCCCAAAACGCGTTTTTCCAATTCATTTTTCCATAGGGCGGTTGGCCTCACTTTTAGCTCGAACGGCTGAATGGATTTGCACGAAACTTGGCAAAATTGTAGGGACTGTTAGCCCGATGTGCCTTTGCTAGGTCTCAAGATATGTGCTCCAGTGGATTTTGAGAAATTAACGTTTTAAAAAACAGATATATCTGTGACAGCGTCCCGGGTAGCGCTCCGGTTCGCGTACTTTTCGCGTAACGGAACTTTGCGAAGCAAAGCTGATTGGCTCTCCGGTGTCTGTCAACATTCTAAACAGTCCGGAACGGCCGCCATCTTGTCTCTCGGTAGGATCGAGAGACAAGAGGAGGAGAAAAACCAAGGGGGAATTTAATGAAAGGGGGCAAGGTAGACCCCTCTTGACCCCCTAGGAATGATGTTGGGGTTATTAAAGGGTCCCGTGGGGCAAATAAAAAAAAATTGATTTTTCGCGGTAGAAGCGCTTCCCGGTTCGCGAACCGGTAGCGAAACGGGAATTCGCCATTTTGTGTTTCGTTTTAATTAAATTACAAGATGGAGGAAAAATAATGTGAGAAATGGGTTTAAGGGGGTACGGGAGACGTATCCTGACCCCCTATGTTTTCTGAGGGAGGCTGAGGTGCTCATATATGTTGATATATGTCTTCCAGCGGCTGCGCGTGAGCTGATTTTTTTTTTTGCTGCGTGACATCTGTTAAAGTTCGATTCGAAGGAAATCAGGAAGTGTTGACCACCATTTTGTCACTGTGAGTAAATATATTGTTAAAAATAATTGTTATAAATTAATCCGTATTGATAAACATTGTCTGCGCCATCTTGCCTTTTTTCCAATGCCAGACTTTTGTTGTGCACGGCAGCCATTTTAGATGCCTTGAACAGACCCACTCTCTGCACACCGCCGATCCTCAGCATGGCTCCCCACCCTCACAAGCATCTCCCCCACGCACTGGTCACCCCCGCTCTCTCTCTTATCATGCATGGGCCATAAACCTCCCCCCATCTGCGCTGCTGTTCCCTGAGAATCACACCCTGTGCCCGCCTGGCACCTCCCTTTCACCCTATTCACTACCGCACCCTCTGACACTCCTCTTCCTCTGTGTCCGATTGTCCAGGCCGGTCCCAGGCTATCACCTAGCCCTGCGGATGTAGTTTATGGCCCCAACTGTAAAGAATCACCCCTCTCTAAAGGAGTTACAGTAGATCAAGGCCCCCACCCCATGAGATCCGTCACACCACATGCGTTCCTACTATCTGATAACGATCCTGTATTGTGATTGGGGAGGGGATTCTCACTGTAAGGGTGTGTGGGACCGAGCCTGAAGCGGAAGATTCCAGGGATGCCTTTTTGTACATCAAAGTCTTCACAATTATGTGTCACATTAAAAATATATAGCACTCCAACAAAGTAGTAGGATTATAACACTTTAATAACTTATAAATATATAGAACGCTCCAACAAAGTAAACACGTTAAAAAAAAACATTTTAAACAACTATTTACATGGCAGCCTGCTGCAACATCCATCTCAAAGCAACAATGGGCTGCTTTGGTCTGTCTTTTAGTCGGCAAAATCCGTCGGCCTGTGAGGTGGCGTCAGTAGCGGTCCGTTGTGCGAATAGGCCGAAGGCAGCACAACGCGCCGAGATCCGGACGGCTCCCAGGTGGTGTCCAGCAAGTTGCCGCACTGGTCTGGCCATCCTACAATGCTGCGCCGAAAGACGGCGTGGGGCGCCCCGGGGGGGGAGGCGGCGCGAACGGGCCTCCCCCGCCTCCCCAGGTGGAGGCTCCTCTGCTGCAGTGGGGCGCCCCTTAGCGTTTCAGTCGCCATTCAGCTGAATTGCGCCCGCTCTTGCGGCACAGTGCCTCACCCGCCATCCAGATGAGTTGCGCCCGCTCTTGCGGCACAGTGCCTCACCCGCCATCCAGCTGAGTTGCGCCCGCTCTTGCGGCTACAGCGTCTCGCCCACCATCCAGTTGAATTGCGCCCACTCTTGCAGTGCAGCAATAGACGGCTGCCACAGGACTCTTAAAATGGCGGCCGGCTCTTCGGATTTGGGCCTTGTCCACTAAAATGGCCCTGGGACACATTTGAACTCGGACATTTGCCTGCTAGGGCTTGGGCCCCATTCCCGAAAGCGTCCCCTCAGCCTTGAAGATTCTACAAAATTCATCGGGGCCCCCGACTACCGCAGGCTTCCGGTGGGGAACTGCTGCCATGATTGCTTGCGGAATGGCCACGACGGAGCCACGAGATGGTGGTGCTCTCATGCTGACGCCAGCTTCAGTCTGAAACATCCAGAAACACTGTAGACTACCAATTCGATGACTTCCGGTGGAGCCCCAACGTGACCCGGTAGGGAAGAACTTGCCCTCCCCTCTTTTGACTGATGGTTCTTGTTGCCTGTCCCCTCTGTTGTCATCTAACGGAACCTTTTTGGACAGCCGAGTGAGAAAAAAAAAGGTGGGGCTTTCATCATTTGGGAAAAAAAAATGTTTCAATCCAATGAAAAGTGTTATTTTTAGGTCATATGATCAAGCCTTCCATCATTAGGAAACCAAAAGTAAAATGAACCAATGAAAAGTTTTATAAACAAGTCACATGACCTGTTATGCGGCTTTGGGCTACAAAAAGCCTACAAAATCCGTTGGCCTGAGAGGCGGCGTCAGTAGCGGACCGATGTGCGAATAAGCCGAAGGCAGCACAACGCGCCAAGATCCGGATGGCACCAAGTTGGTGTCCAGCAAGTTGTACTGGTGTGGCCATCCTACAATGCTGCGTCGAAAGACGGCGTGGGGTGCCCGGGGGGGGGGGGGGGGGGGGGGGGGGGAGGCGGCGCGAACGGGCCTCTCCCGCCTCCCCAGCTGGAGGCACCTCATCTGTAGTGGGGCGCCCCTTAGCGTTTCACTCGCTGTCCAGCTGAGTTGCGCCCCCACTTGCTGCTACAGTAGGCCGAGAGCAGCACAACGCGCCGAGATCCGGATGGCACCGAGGTGGTGTCCAGCAAGTTGCCGCACTGGTGTGGCCATCCTACAATGCTGCGCCGAAAGACGGCGTGGAGTGCCCGGGGGGGGGAGGCGGCGCGAACGGGCCTCTCCTGCATCCCCAGGTGGAGGCTCCTCAGTTGCAGTGGGGCGCCCCTTGGCGTTTCACTCGCTATCCAGCTGAGTTCCGCCCGCTCTTGCGGCACAGTGCCTCACCCGCCATCCAGCTGAGTTCCGCCCGCTCTTGCGGCACAGTGCCTCACCCGCCATCCAGCTGAGTTGCGCCCGCTCTTGCGGCTACAGCGTCTCGCCCACCATCCAGCTGAATTGCGCCCACTCTTGCGGTGCAGCGCTATGCGGCTGCAACAGGACTCTCAAAATGACGGCCGGCTATTTGGATTTGGGCCTGGTCCACTAAAATGGCCCTGGGACACCTTGGAACTCGGACGCTTGCCTGCTAGGGCATGGGCCCAATTCCCGAAAGCGTCCCCTCTTTTGACTGATTGTTCTTGTTGCCTATCTCTTCTGTTGTCATTTAACGGAACCTTTTTGGACTGCCGAAAGGGGTTCTGGTCCGACCGCTGGTTGGTGGAGACATTTTGACTATATCCTGGACCTGCCCGGCCTCGCCCAAAATGGCGCCGGTATAAATGGGACTCGTAACTCCTTGTTGTGTACTGGTTGCCCAACCTTGATATCACGAGATACGTATGCAGTTTTGAAGCAAATGGCGGGCGGGGACGAGTACTGATTGAACATTTGGACATCCCTATTGATATTAAGTTCTGATGTGTTATTGATTAGTGTACTATTGAAAGGTCGAATTAACGTCACCCATGGTACTTGCCCGCAAATGTATATCTAGATAATTTTATTGTAACTGGCCCTGTCGTACTTTAATTATAAAGTGTACGTCTACCGATTCCGCAACTGTTAGACACCTTAGTTCTTGCAACCTAATGGCCCGCCCGTAACGTTCTTCTACAGTGTAAATGTCCCCTCCTCATATACGATTACAGTTTGCTCCGTGGCCGGCCCACGTGGTTATAGGCCCGTATTTGTATACTGACATTTTCACAATAAAGGTTTTTAAAATAAAACATGGTAGTAGTACCTAGATTGGTAAAGTTTTGAATAATAGCCACTGTTTTCGAATCAGTAAAAGGCAAGAGAAAAAAAGCAGCCCGATTACATGACGGTTAAAAGGTATAATATGCAGGAAAGCAGTAAAGATAAATGGTCAAGGGCTGTTGTGTTTTCCACTCCTGCAACATAAAGTGATCGATAAGAATCCGATATTCATGCCTATCAGCGACTAAGACAGCAGGTCGAGCCTCTTTTGTTTAACGGCTCCCTCATGGGACGAAGAAACGTCCTTTTTCTCGAAATAGGAATATTTTACTTGCAGGACAGTTGTAAATTTCCCGGGAAAATACATTAGCCTGGAACATTGTTAGTGATAAACTGTAAATGCATCTGGGTCCTTTGCTTTACAAGTCAGAGTGAGAAAAAAAAAGGTGGGGCTTTCATCATTTGGGAAAAAAAAATGTTCGAAACCAATGAAAAGTGTTATTTTTAGGTCATATGACCAAGCCTTCCATCATTAGAAAAACAAAAGTAAAATGAACCAATGAAAAGTTTTATTAACAAGTCACATGACCTGTTATGCTTACGTTACGCGCTGCGCGCCGCGCCCTGGATCGCTTCCGGGAAGCTGCGCCTCGCGCACCGGAGCACTTCCGGGTGCGCTAACGCGGCGCGTCATATGACGCATTACGCGACAACGCAGGTCCAGAATATAGTCAAAATGTCTCCACCAACCAGCGGTCGGAACACAACCCCTTTCAGCAGTCCAAAAAGTTCTGTTAAATGACAACAGAAGGGACAGGCAACAAGAACCATCAGTCAAAGATGGGAGGGCAAGTTCTTCTCTACCGGGTCACGTTGGGGCTCCACCGGAACTGATCGAATTGGTAGTCTACAGTGTTTCTGGATGTTTCAGACTGAAGCTAGCGTCAGCATGAGAGCACCACCATCTCCTGGCTACGTCGTGGCCATTCCGCGAGCAATCATGGCAGTCGCTCCCCACCGGAAGTCTACGGGAGTCGGGGGTCCCGGTGACTGTTGTAGAATCTTCAAGGCTGAGGGGACTCTTTTGGGAATGGGGCCCATGCCCTAGCAGTCAAGCGTCCGAGTTCCACGGTTGCCCAGAGCCATCCTTGCAGGCCAGGCCCAAGTCTGTGGAGCCGACTGCCATTTCATGAGCTCCGTAGCAGCCGCCTGTCGCTGTACCGCAAGATTGGGTGCAATTCCGTTGGATGGCGGGTGAGACCTTGTAATAGCAAGAGCAGGCGCAATTCAGCTGGCCGAGCGAGGCACTGTGTCGCAAGAGCGGGCGCAAGTCAGCTGGTCGAGTGAAGCGCTGGGGTGTAGCTGAGAAACCTCCACCTGGGGAGGTGGGGGAGACTCGTTCTCGCCGCCTCTCCCTTCTAGTGCACCCCACGCCGTCTCCTGGCGCAGGTATATGTGATGGTCGGACCAGGGCACCGCAAGACGTGTCTTCAGGTCAAACGGATTGTGGGACAAGGTGTGGAGCAGGCGCAATTATCTCGGGGGCCTCCGTCAAGCGGTTCAGGGAGGCACCGCATCACATTGTTTTCCAATGCAGTCAGGTCCACAAACAGCCCCCACTTACTTTGAGAACAGTGAAGCTGCAGCAGGTGCAAATAAGCTTCAGACAGTGTTACAAGCGCTGCTCGGAACCCTCAACTATGGCACCCAACATCCAGGACTTATGCCATTTGTGCAAGGCAGTGACATCGAAGCATCTCAGGGACCAAGCAACATACCATATCCAGAGTCCTTCCCACAACCTCTGCCTTCCTTCTTACCTAGTTATTGTTCTTTCACTCCCACTCCAGGCTTTTAGTCTGTGGATGGAAAACCATGAACCTACACTCACCTATGAAAATCTTACTATTGATGGATGATTTTGAGCCACAAACACAAAGGCTTGTTTGGATCGATGTTGCAGCAGGCTGCCATGTAAATAGATATTTAATAAAACGTTTTACCCTGTTACTTGTTGATTTTGAGCCCCAAATACAAAGGCTTGTTTGGATCGATGTTGCAGCAGGCTGCCATGTAAATAGTTATTTAAAAAAACGTTTTACCCTGTTACTTTGCTGGTGTGTTGTATATATTTATAATATTTGCATAGGGTTTGTCGTTATTTTGGGTGGGGTGGGCGGCGGAGCCGAGCTGTCTTGCAGCCATCATGGTGTCGAGCTCAGTTCCTCTCACTAGTTTCGTATTTCTCATGAGGGGTTGTTCATAATGTTTCTATTTTAGGGAGGTCAAAAAGAGATCCCATTAGTGGCTTACTGATTTTGCTTGATTCCTTTTGTTTTTTTAACGATTTTTCACTATCTGCAAAGACTAAACAGAGTATTGCGACTCTGTGCTTGTTTGTAAATAGAGAATGAACCAAAGAGAATCAATTTCAAAACAATAAATGCTAGGATAACAATCAATCAAATGGAGAGGGAAGCAGGCCCGACGGATTACAACGGGGGCAAAGGCCTGCGTTACCTACCCTTCACTATCTGCAAAGAGAGAATACTCCTAAAAGAAAAGAGGAGGGGGGGGGGGCAGCGTTCAAAGCACATCAGCGTGCATAAACACGAAAATGTTTTTACCTACCACGTACTTGACATTTTGAAGCTTTTGATATTTGCTATTAAAAAACCATTGAAATTCACTGAAAAAACCATAGGTTATAACCATATATAGTTAGGAATTAGCATTCACAAAACCTTGAAAATTCACTGAAAAAACCATGGGTTATAGACCATATATAGTTAGGAATTAGCATTTACAAAACCTTATTTTACTCACACAAAACCATTGAAATTTCATATATAGTTAGTTGCACTAACTATATATCGCGCTCCCGCAATCCACTGCTGATCATGTCACATATTACATCATTCATGACATGATCAGTGACATCACTGATGACATCACTGATGACATCACTGATGACATCTCAAATGACATCACTGATGACATCTCATTTGACATTACTGATCACATCACTGATGACATCATTCATGTGATAATACGGTGAACCTCTTCAGACTCTAATATAATCTTAGATACACTCAGAGTAAATAGACACTCACAGACTGTCACTCATCCATGGAGTTACTCACACACCTAGTCAGTCATGCAAAGAATCAATCACACTTCCATTTCCTCAACTATACAGTTATACACACCTTACTTATTCAAACATATACTAACACATATTTACTCTCTTTTACAATCCCTGATACAAGTTCACAATGATCCATACAGCCACTCACAAATTCACTGACTCTTATGCACAGTTATTTATATATGTCAACTCTCACATGTACTGTGTTTTACATATGTACTTACTTTGACATGTAGCACTGAGATATCCATTCACTCACCAATACACTCAACAGTTTGCCCGATAATGCCATGGGATGCCATTGATGCATTCTCTGAAACAGTGTTAAAAGAACTAGTGACAATGAGAGGCAAACATAGAACATCTAAATGGGCTGATAATATCACAGTTCAACAAAGGAACGCACTCAAAACATTAGAACAAGATAAAGAACTCATCATAAAGCCCTCAGATAAGGGCGGAAACGTTGTGCTCCTCACCAGGGAGTACTATCATAAGGAAGCTTTGAAACAACTAACAGATACCCAGTATTATCAAAGAACAGATGGGGAGAGATATAAAGAGAGCATAAAACAGTACGATGAACTTGTAAATAAATGGTACAAAAGATCTATGTTGGGCAGTGAGGAGAATCTCTTCCTACGGAGTAATAATCCAACGATACCCACCTTCTACCACTTGCCAAAACTACATAAAAATGCCACCGAACCACCAGGGAGGCCTATTGTCTCATCGATTAATGTCCTAACGGAGAATATGTCCAGATTCATCAACAGTTTCCTATTTCCTCTGGTGATACAGCTTAAGTCTCATATTAGGGACACCAAAGATTTTCTGATGAAAATTGAGGATTTTATATGGGAACCAACATACCTACTGATGGTACTGGACATATCTAGTCAGTAAAGATGAGGACAATCCATCCACTAAAGATGAGGGTTTTGGAATACCAAAGAGCGATTGAAAAAGTAGATCCATCCTACCCAGTCGCAAGACACTTCAATGAGACACACAACAGGGACAGAAGTAAATTACAATACTTCGGACTGGACAGCATTCCAGCTAGCGTTCGGGGTGGAGACAGGCTAAAACAACCGAGACGTCTTGAATCCAGATATATAATAGACCTGATGACAAAGGCACCTCGAGGGCTAAATAGCGGGGAAGAAATGGTTTTACATTTAGGAAGATAGACAACATATGGTACAAATTAGGATCTCTTTTTTTTTTTTTTTTTTTAATTTTATTGAGAAGATTCCGGGCAACATAAAGGAATACATACATACATAGCTTAACAAGATACAGTTCAGGTATTCAAAAGTGCAAAAAATAACATAATATATAAACACAATCAAAGAGATTCAACCTAATCAGACAATAACACATGCAAAAACATATAAGTAATAAATTCAATCTCTTCACTTTGATCCTTACTTTCTTGCTCATCTATTTTCTCTCCACTTTTTGAGCGGAGCCCATATCTTCAAACCCAATTCCCTCATCTTTCTTCCTTTGAACCTGTACAGACATTCCTCGACATTGTGCATTCCCAGCAGTTTAGTTATCCACAACTGGAAAGTGGGGGCTACAGGATCTTTCCACCCAGCCGAGATTAGAATCCTCAGAACAGCCATGGAGATGAAAATAAAGGCTTCAGCTTCAAACTCTAGCCTTAGACTAGCATCCCTACTGATCAAAACAATAGTAGAGGATAGGGTATCTGTACCTCTAACAACCCTGTTACAAATCTTTCAATTTCTCTAAGGACAGGATTCAAATTCTGACATTTATAAAACATATGTGGTAAGTCTGCTGGTCCTTGGTCACACCTGGGGCATCTATCATTATCCCTCTTACCCCATTTATACAGTTTGGAAGGTGTATAAAATGGTTTTATAATGCAGTGCTTTTAAATTCGAAGCTCTTAAAACCTTTTTATTCATTGCAAGGACATAGTCTACATCCACATCTGGATCGTTAATTCTTTCCGCCCAGTCTGATTCAACTCGACCAATATCATCCCCCAAGCCCTGAAGAAGATAGCTGTATCCAATTTTTATCTTCTTACCACCATTCCTCACATATTTTAGAATTGGGTTGAGCTCCTGAATCCAAATCCTAGGTCTAATAGCCTTCAATGTTTCTTCTAGCTGTCTATATAAGAACCATTGGTTAGTTGGTATGCCAAATTTTTGTTGAAGCACATCGAAGCCCAATATTTCATCCTCTACCATAACATCACCCAAACACTTAATCCCTGCTTCCTTCCATAGCTTACTATTTCTATTCTGTCCAAGATGCTCAAAAGGATTTGCATGCCAGATATCTATGATACAATTAATTTTCGGGATCTTCAAATATCTCATTATTGCTTTCCATAAACCCCAGGCACTCAACATCAGTCTACTCCCACTCCTTTTGAGATATCTACAGTTTATTTCTCGAGTAAACAGACCCACTGCTTTTCTACCAACTAGTAATTCATATATTGTTGGAGTTCTATCTACTATATTTAAGACATCACTATCATCGTATTTAAACAGAATATTCATTTGTAATATTAAACAGGCCCAATGATATAATCTCAAGTTTGGTGCCGTCAAACCCCCACCCTCCAATGGAGCCGATAGTCGAGCTAGAGATCTTCGAATTTTCCCATACTGCCATAAAAATTGTGAAAAGACCGCTTCCATTTTCCTGAAGACACTCTCTTCTACAAGTAAAGGTATGGCCCGGAAAAGATACAGAATTTTTGGGAACATAGACATCTTCAAAACATTCACTCTACCGATTAATGATAAGTGTAGGACATCGATTCTTCTCAGCTCTCTGTCTATTGATGTAATCAAGGGTACGTAATTATCTTGTACAATTTTCTCCACATTCGTATTAATCCTCACCCCCAAATAAACTGCTGAATCCACGTAGCTTCGATCGACCTTATGTATATTCTTAGTACTGATTAATATTGTTTTTCCTTCATTTAGCTTGTATACCGATCGAGACCCAAAAGTTTTAGCTAATTGAATCAATTCTGTTATGGCCATCTGTGGGTTGGTAGTTGTTATTGCCAAATCATCTGCATAGGCCAGTATTTTAGTAGAGTGACCATTCAGTATGACCGGGGAGATTTGATCTGAATCCAAAATTCTTCTAATTAATGGGTCTATGTACAGAGCGAAAAGTATAGGGGAACAGGGACACCCCTGGCGCGTCCCTCTCCTAATAACCACTTCATCTGACTGTAATCCCATAGTTGTAATTCGGGCGACTGGATCTTCATACATGGCTTTTAAAGCTTTCATACAATTCCCTCCAAACCCTCTACTGACCAAAACCTCCCATAAGAATTTCCAGACCACTCGGTCGAAGGCTTTTTCAGCATCTAGGAGAATCATGGCCATCTCCCTCCCCGTGGCAGCCGACGCATCGAACAGTGAGATTGCCCACGAGATGTGGTCTGTCGTACCCCTTCCCGGGACAAACCCATGCTGCCAAGGAGAGACAAGTTGGCCAATGACTCCCCCCATCCTCTTTGCCCACACCTTTGAATACAGTTTAGTGTCTGCATTTATCAAAGATATTGGCCTATAAGAGCCCGGATTATCTTCAGGTTTACCTTTTTTATGGAAGACCACGATGTTAGTCTGTTTCCATGAATCTGGAATCTTCCCTGAGCATACTATTCCATTAAAAAGATCAAGAATTATAGGCAATAATTCCTCCCCTAGAGTTTTATATACCTCAATAGGTATCCCATCTGGGCCTGCAGCTTTTCCTGCTGCAAGTTCTTGTAGAGCAGTTCTGATCTCCTCTGGGGATATATCTTTCTCCAGCTGCTCTGTGTCCTTTTCTTCTAATACTGGATAGGAAATTCCAAAATCTTGTCTAGATGGTATCTGACTGGCCTCTTGATCGTATAATTTTTGGTAAAATCTCTGGAAAACCCCCATTATCTCACTTGGTTCAGTATGTACTATTCCATTCTCTTCAAGCTTCTTTATATTATTCTTATTGAAATCTTGTCTTATGCGCAATGCAAGCGCTCTGCCCGCTTGCTCTCCTGTCTCATATCTTTTAGCTCGCGAAGTCTGATATTCTCTAGTCTCTTTTTGCGTGAATATTCTTAGGATATCCCCTTTAATCAGCGCCATATTTTTAGCCGTTTCCCTCCCATCATTACCTAGTCCTATTTCTTCTGTATGCCGATTTTCTGATTCTGTTAGCTCTGAGAGGAGCCTTTCAAGCTTCTTTCTATCCTCCTTTCTTAATCTTGCGGAGCAGCTAATTGTTTCTCCCCTTAAAGCTGCCTTAAAGGCTTCCCAAACCCCATTCCTGGACGAGCTATATCTATTTATTTCAAAGAACTCCTTTGCCCACTGTTTTATATGTTTAACAAATCTGTCATCGTTTAGGAGTTTCCTTTCAAAAGTCCATTTAGTTGTCTTTTTAGCTAAATTATATAATCTGTATGTCATTATCAAGGGGTTATGATCTGAGACTAATCTTGGTAATTTGGTAATTTTAACCTTACATAACTCACTAGTAGAGACGAAAAAATAATCTAACTTAGAGAATTTCTGAGCTGGAAATGAAAAATATGTATATCCTGGGTCTCCAGTAGCTTTTTCCGACCATACATCAGACAAACCATGAGACTTTACGAGAGAGCTTAATGCTCTATACACCTTCTGTTTACGTCCCTTGTAATTGCCTATTTGCCTCCAATTTACCGAAATGTTTAAATCGCCACATAACACCAAGGGGGTACCCCAATTAGCCAGTTCCTCCTCCATCAAATCGAAAACTGCTGGGTCATCGTCATTTGCACCATATATTACACCTAAAGTGATGCCAAGCTCTAGCTCAACCAGGGCCCATCTACCTGAGCCATCTGTTTTGGTGCGTCTCACTCCCCCCAGATTACATCTCCCCATAATGGCAACCCCCCTTGTTGTAGATGTTTGTGACGAACAGCCTAACAATTTATAACCGGGGATATTCAATAAGTTCCTTTTAGTACAAGGTAGATGTGTTTCTTGGATACAAACTATATCAATATTGTTATACTTCACAAATTGACTCAATCTCTGTCTCTTCTTCCAGTCATTTAGGCCCCCTATATTAATAGTGCATATCCTAATGTCTGACATTATTGTCTTTTTTTAACTCCAACCTGATTGTATCCATACATCTGTCACATACCGATATTTGGCCCTTTTTCATCTCAATACCTTTTTCCCCCTTTTTACCCCCCACCACCATCACCCCCCCTGCCCTCCCCTCCCCCCCCAACTCCACCCCTCCTCCCCTTTGACCCCTCAGCCCCCCCTTCCTCTCCCCCCCTTCCTCCCATTTTCAGAGGCGCTCAGACCCAGCGGTCTGTGCATGTGATGGTTAGCAGTGCTGACTGAAGAGATTCAATATTAGCCATCATGGACCCTTCGACCCGTTTGCCTCCTTAAATCTATGCAACCCCTACACCAACACCCTGCACGGCTCTATCTAGTCACATCCATAATACAACCATAATACAGCCTAGGAGCTTTGAGAATCGAGATACTCCTTCGCTTTGATTTCCGAGGAAAAATACAAGGTTCTCCCACCATTAATTATTTTCAGTTGTGCCGGATTAATTAGATATGCTTGCATGCCCTTGTCCTGAAACGGTTTTATCATCTGTCTGAGTCTCCACCGTCTCTCCACTGTAACATGACAAAAATCCGGCCGTACAAAGAAAGAAAAGCCATCGATATTCTTTTTTAAATCCGGTCTTGCTTTTTCTGAAATTGCCTGTTTCAGGTTAAAATTACCAAGGAAAATTAAAATCGCTCTAGGTTTATCTCCCTCTTTAGCATTCTTATGAATTTTGGCGGGGATACGATGTGCCCTCTGGATCTCCTTCGCCCAGTCCCAACCCTTCAGTTCAGTGAAAGCATGCTCAAAAAGTTTTATTACGAAGGCTCTTGTGTCCGTGTTTTCTGAACCCTCCGGTATTCCAAGAATGCAGAGATTATTTTGTCTTGCTCTGTTTTCCAACGCCTCAAGTTTCCACTGCACATCGATCAGCTGTTCGCCTTGCTGATCCACTTTGCGCGAAGCAGCTGTCGTATCTGACTCTGTTGTGACAATTCTTTCTTCAAGATTGGTCACCCGTTCTCCCAAGTTCGTACATGCTCTCGCCAATTTTCTTACCGCCCCTTGTATTTTCCTGGCTGCAGCTTGTGATTTACGACTCTCTTGTCGAGCCTCTTCTCTGTGTGCCAGTATTTCTTGATGTATTACCTCCAGCAGTGACATCTGTGCTGACTCTCCTCCAGGGCTCTCCACTAGGGGGTTATGCTGAGGCTGCTCATGTCTCTGACCACATACTCCTGGCCCTATATTGGATTTTCCAACTGATGTTGAGGGTAAAACCTCTTCCTTATCGGGATCACTTTCCGAGGCAGAGCCACTATCCTCTTGGTCCAAGCTGCCTTCATCTTCATCCGACCATTCCCCTCCCTCCGAGAGTGAGAAGAAGGCCTCACTAGGAGCCTCTTTTTTATCTTCAAAGTTTTCTGCATTATCTGCATTCTCTGCATTCTCAGTGAACTCTTGCTCCAATTCCTCCTCCAGCTCCTGGATTGGAATTTCAATGGCTGGGTCTAGTACCGGCTTAGTACACTTATTAGGTGAAGGCTGACATAATGACTGAGTGGGATTTTCAATTCTTTCCATTGCGTGTACCTGCACATTACCATCCCCCTCTTTATTTACGGAATCCATCAGCTGACTCTGTAAAGCTAGGTCCTGTTCGATCATCATTTTCCCCTTCAGGTTGTCTTTCTCTGTGCCCCCTGCTTCTGAATCCTCCAACACATCACCAGTAAATTCTTTATCCTTACTTATCTTTTGAAAGATATTCGATATTGGGGTAGTGCCATGGCTAGCTTTCACTGCTCCTTGTTGCGCTGTTTTTTTAACTGGGGATATTAAACTTTGATTCTTCTTTTTTAATCCATCTCCCCCCTTTTCCAATAACAACTCTGCCTGCTCTGCAGCAGCTTTCCTTTTTGCAGCCGCTTTAGCACTGGCACTCATTTTTGGAGCCATAATCTCTTTTCTCCTCTCCTTATCCCCAAAGTGCACCTTACCGCTAGCTTTAATGTCCTGGTCGCTTTCCTCCTCTTCTTTTACAGCTTCCAGCTTGCACCGTGATCCTTTAGGCTCTGCTTCCCCCTGAGGGCTCGTTTTCTTCTTCGTTCTCTGCCGAGACCTGTTCTGCTGCCGAGACCTGTGGAGCAAGCACCGCCCGCCTCGTAGGCTCCGCTTCCAGTCGGCAAACTCCGCGAGCTCCGCAATCAGACCTCCCCCTGTTACGCCTCCTGACGCAACCCTCCTCGCGGTCTGTGTCAGCTCCCGTAGGAGCCGCCTGAGCGGCCGATCGTAGATAAGGGGCATACGGCGAGTTCAGAATCTCCGTTTTTTTTTTCGGAGCCAATCCTTTACAAACCGCAGGGATACACGGTTATACAGTGGCTGGGTGCTGGTGCAGGGTTTAGTCTCCAATACGGGTCATATCGGTTGCCGGCATCTCTCCAGTCGCCCTGCCGCTCAGCCGTCCTAAGCGGCCGCCATCTTGCCTCTCAAGCAAAGGTACAAATTAGGATCTCAACGATGTCAGAACTTGTTGCTACATCCTGTGCCCTCTTAGAGACAACAACAGTATATCTTGGAATATGAATTTCAGACGACCCAAACTGACCACATTTTTGTAACATTTTTGTAATTTTGTACCAGTTGTGATGAACATCTGAGACCTAGAACATTATTGTTTTGTTATCTACGGTTTATGTTTAATTGACTTGATCTAACGGTTTATGGGCTCATAAACTCTTTAGCTTCAACGCAGGGAAAATCTAGCTTTGTGATATGATATGATACAAAGAAAAAACTGTATGTTTATTGCTGCACTATTTTTTTTAAACAGAGAGAGTTCCTACATAGGAAATGTATTGTTTTGTATACAAGACAACATGTGTCAAACTTTTTGGTCAATACAACACCGGGCGGACATTAATTTACAATGGAATAGATAGAATAATGGAGATTGTTTCGCAGTGATACATGCCCTCGTAGGAGGTTCCGAGCGAGGGCGCTTAGCCGATCCACGGCAGTACACTGGGGTTCCACAGATTGGCCAATGTCATGTGATCACATACTGGGATATACAGTACTAACCAGTTTAGATGGGATAGCTACCCATCAGATATCAAGGAACCAGGGAGATCCGCGTTGGGCCAAATTTTGAAACCCACGATTCACACGTGAGATTATACACCCCGATATAGTTTTTATCCGGGGTGACATGCCGATACACGGCAGTATATGTTAAATTCCACTTGTACCACACTTGGGGAGGCAAACATCAGTAAGTTTATAATCTTAAGTTGCTCAACTGGGATTGCTTTTCCATTTAAAGATGGCCCCCGAGCATGTGTTGATGATGCGAGTCCGTTTTTTATGTTTGACGCGTGACACACACAATATGTATGGCTAATCTGCGGAGTGCAATTGACACCGAGGAAGGCTTGAAGCCGAAACACGTCTGTTTACTCTGTGCTAATAAACACGAGTGCGAGCATCAGTCTGTTTACGAGTGCTGTTTTCCTGTTAAAATTACAAGGAATTGGAGCTGCATACATTTGCGGGAACCCACTACCGCAGACTGCACCCACCCGCGAGTGCCCCGACTGACCAGTGGGACTGGGAGCCTCAATATATATATATATATTGTGAGAAGTTGGCCTGATATATGATGTTTCCAATTCTGGAACCACCTTGTATCAGTCCAAACAATCCCTTATGGTGTCTGGTTGTAAGTCAACCTTATAGACAAGCTATCCTAGGGGTAGCATGGACTAAGCAGCCTGAAAGGCTAAACTCAAGAGGTCGTGTTAAGCGAGCTGTTTTACCAATCACAATCCTGTAATATCAAATGAAAGGACACCACACAAGTATATATTATAAAAATATATGTGTTTATTACTAAAATAATCCCCAGTACTCTTTATGAGCAAAGGGGCACAGGCGTTTAAACAAAAGCACAGTATAACATATGAAAGGTGCACAATTATGGATGAGGGCGGGTGGCCACTCAAACCATATATTAAGAAAGTGGTTTAAGAGATACCAATCGAACAGTGGTTAGGCCTAGGGCCTAGGGAATCGCTGGGAGCAGTCGGGACTAGCAATGCTGAAGTCGGGAAAATCCCGCGGGATTCGGGTGCAGCGCTTAAAGCACACGCATGCACCAATGCAAAGTCAATGGTGCGTAAAAGTTAGAAAGTTACTGTTTAAGGATACTTCCGCTCAACCTAGAAGGATAAAACTTTAGACACAGACCCTAGAGGTGTGTACCAGTGTGGGAACACCGGCATTGCTGAGTTACCTCACCCACAGGAAGCGGGTGCATAGGGTCGAAGTGGCGTCGGGCTTCGTCACGCAGGTTGTTGGTGCTTGAAGCTGAAGATGCTGCAGGCGATGTGAAGGAGAAGTGTCCGGCGTGATCCAAGGGTGGATCACTGTCGTAAAGTACCTGAAAGCAGAGGGGACAGAGTCTGGGTCACTCAGCAGTGACCAGGGTGGAACCAGGACGGAACAAGGCAATGTCGGGCGCAATCAGGTGGTTGTCGAGGAGCTTCTCTCCGCTGCCACGTGGGCTCTGGGGAATCTGCGATGTCCAGGAGCGGGTCACAAGCTGTCCCACGAAGGCTCTCACCGTCGGCGCTGTCGGCTTCAAGATTGGAGCAAACAACACTTGGCAAGAGCAATCCACGCAGGACTAGAAGATTGCTACTCACTCGAACCAGGAGGGTCAGAGCGGGTGCTCCTTTTCAGAGGAGCGGGAGCAAGTCTGGAGTAACCAGAATCACAAGTCGGATTTCAAGTTTTGTTGGCACAGGGGCCACAAGCCAGAGGGCAAGTGACCGGGCCAACGCGTTGAGCCAAAAGAAGCAGAAGGGCCCCACACAGCACTCGTTGAGTGTAGAGGGGTGAGCTTCTGTGCAAAAGTGGCTCAGGGCTGGGGCTTCTCAAACTCCAATGTACAGCTTCGAGGGTCACTCGTGGGCTGCACGGTCAGCGTCTCGTGGTTTTTTCAAGATGGCGGGCCCTACGCTTCCGGTCCCGTCCACGGGTCTCAGCTCTGCAGGGACTGTGGATCGGCCTGGTAGAAGGCAGGCAAGCTTGATCTTGTTGATCTCTGTCGCTCGAGTTCCGGCGGGAACTGCAACAAAGCAGACGTCGAGGTGCTGGATCGTGCCTGTTTGCACAGGGTGGTCACTCCTTGACCACAAGGGAGATTCTTCAGTCTTCTACGTTGAGTAGGATGTCGAAGGATCCAGAGTTTCATTTCAAATGTTTCATCAGGATAATCTGAGTGCGTTGGCACTGCTCCCATTCTTATACCAATCTAGGGGGCTGGATTACCTGCTAGGTCCCCTCCTATGGGTGGGACCCAGGAAGGGGGTGGATACACCCCTTTCCCTTTGTCCAGGCCGCGCTGGGATTGGGGCTGGTCTGCCCCAGAACCGGTTTGTCCGGATTATGCAAGGGGAAGCCTTGTGCTCCCCAGGCAGTGTCTGATTTCTTTTAAACCTCCCTGCTACAATCCACTATCTCCTGTCTGGGGTGGTGTGACACCTCCCTGCGACAGGAAAGCCTTTGTCCAGGCCTCCTCGGCTGAGTTTCGGTCAGCAGCAGGAGGTCAGACTTGTGTCTGTGGCAGAAGCATCCATTTTGTGGATCTGAGGCTCTTTTAGAAATCAACCGCTTTTCGGTAAAGTAACATGTCTTCTCCCTCTAGAGGGGTGGAATGCTATCCCCGTCGACAAGACTGTCGAGGGGATAGTATTCCAAATCGTATGACACCTTACACAACATGTTTTGATAAAGCCAAACCAAAGTTAACATATAACCGAGAGGATTATAATGCACTTAATAGTATATGGTATGGCATTATCCCGGAACAGCTTAGGGAGTTGTTCCCGACAGCTGCAGACAGGCTCAGCTCATGCTCGAGCTCCATCTCACATTAAACCACGCACTCTGCCTCCAGGATTGATAAGGCCTTCCATAGGAGTGGTTCACAGGTTTATATGTGTCCAGATATAGGTATACTATATCTAAGCAAGGGGTGATTACACCAACTTGCCCCAGCTGAGTGATCAGCCAGTTGTGTCAATTTAAGAACCAGCCAGGAGTGGCAAAAGCTATGCTGCAGCCCCTGGTAGGCCTTGGTGGCGCCTATGCCCTGAGCACCTATAGTGCATGGTACAGGGGCTGACAAGGAGTCCATTTCCAATTGGGTTATGTACCTATAGTACATGTATGTGAATTTAGAGAGAGAACAGCAGGCTGGGGGTCTGATTAGCAGGCCCACAGCCTCAATAAGTCGAGAACCAGTGAAGCAAAAAGCAAAAATTGGGGTAACTTTTAAGCACCATTGACTTTGCATTGGTGCATGCGCGTGCTTTAAGCGCTGCACCCGAATCCCGCGGGCTTTTCCCGACTTCAGCATTGCTAGTCCCGACTGCTCCCAGCGATTCCCTAGGCCCTAGGCCTAATCACTGTTCGATTGGTATCTCTTATACCACTTTCTTAATATATGGTTTGAGTGGCCACCCGCCCTCATCCATAATTGTGCAACTTTCATATGTTATACTGTGCTTTTGATTTAACGCTTGTGCCCCTTTGCTCATAAAGAGTACTGGGGATTATTTTAGTAATAAACACATATATTTTTATAATATATACTTGTGTGGTGTCTTTTCATTTGATATTACAGGATTGGGATTGGTAAAACAGCTCGCGTAACACGACCTCTTGAGATTAGCCTTTAAGGCTGCTTAGTCCATGCTACCACTAGGATAGCTTGTCTATAAGGTTGACTTACAACCAGACACTATAAGGGATTGTTTGGACTGATACAAGGTGGTTCCAGAATTGGAAACATCATATATCAGGCCAACTTCTCACAATCAGGATAATCTGAGTGCGTTGGCACTGCTCCCATTGTTATACCAATCTAGGGGGCTGGATTACCTGCTAGGTCCCCTCCTATGGGTGGGACCCAGGAAGGGGGTGGATACACCCCTTTCCCTTTGATCCAGGCCGCGCTGGGACTGGGGCTGGTGTGCCCCAGAACCGGTTTGGCGGGATTATGCAAGGGGAAGCCTTGTGCTCCCCAGGCAGTGTCTGGTTTCTTTCAAACCTCCCTGCTACAACCCACTATCTCCTGTCTGGGGTGGTGTGACACCTCCCTGTGACAGGAAATCCTTTGTCCAGGCCTCCTCTGTTGAATTTCGGTCAGCAGCAGGAGGTCAGACTTGTGTCTGTGGCAGAAGCATCCATTTTGTGGATCCGAGGCTCTTTTGAAAATCAACCGCGTTTCAGTAAAGTCACATGTCTTCTCCCTCTAGAGGGGTGGAATGCTATCCCCGTCGACAGGACTGTCGAGGGGATAGTATTCCAAATCGTATGACACCTTACACAACATGTTTTGATAAAGCCAAACCAAAGTTGCTATATAACCGCGAGGATTGTAAGGCACATAATAGTATATGGTTTGGCATTATCCCGGAACAGCTTAGGGAGTTGTTCCCGACAGCTGCAGACAGGCTCAGCTCATGCTAGACCTCCATCTCACATTAAACCACGCACACTGCCTCCAGGATTGATAAGGCCTTCCATAGGAGTGGCTCACAGGTTTATATGTGTCCAGATATAGGTTTAGATATTGGTATACTATATCTAAGCAAGGGGTGATTACACCAACTTGCCCCAGCTGAGTGATCAGCCAGTTGTGTCAATTTAAGAACCAGCCAGGGGTGGCAAAAGCTATGCTGCAGCCCCTGGTAGGCCTTGGTGGCACCTATGCCCTGAGCACCTATAGTGCATGGTACAGGGGCTGACAAGGAGTCCATTTCCAATTGGGTTATGTACCTATAGTACATGTATGTGTATTTAGAGAGAGAACAGCAGGCTGGGGGTCTGATTAGCAGGCCCACAGCCTCAATAAGTCGAAAACCAGTGAAGCAAAAAGCAAAAATTGGGGTGACCATAGGATAGCAGACCCTACTCTCCTACACAACCCCCCCCCCCCCAAACGCAGGGACATTAAACTTAACCTTGACCAGATAAGTCTTCATGTTCTAAGTGGAAGTACCTGGAGAGACCATCTGCATTACCATGGTCAGTCCCTGGGCGGTGTTCCACTGTAAAGTCCATCCCCTGTAGGGAAATAGACCACCTGAGTAGTTTGGGGTTTTCACCCTACATCTGATTTAGCCACAAGAGGGGCTTATGGTCTGTCTGAATTAGGAAGTGAGTTCCAAACAAGTAAGGCCTCAACTTCTTCAGGGCCCAAACCACAGCAAAGGCCTCCCTCTCAATAGCTGACCAACGTTTCTCCCTGGGGGTCAGCCTTCTGCTAATAAAAGCAATGGGCTGGTCTTGACCATCTGTATTCAGTTGTGAAAGCACAGCTCCCACCCCCAACTCAGAAGCATCTGTCTGTACAATGAACTGTTTGGAGTAGTCAGGACTCTTCAGGATAGGTGCAGAGCACATGGCCTTCTTCAGGTCATGAAATGCTTTTTGACAGCTAACTGTCCACTGAACCTTTTTGGGCATCTTCTTGGATGTCAAGCCATTTAATGATGTCACAATGGACCCATAGTTCTTTACAAATTTTCTGTAATACCCAGTCAGGCCCAAGAAGGCTCTGACTTGTGTCTGGGTAGTTGGAGGAGCCCAGTCCTGTATGGTCTGGATCTTGCCCTCCAATGGTTGAACCTGACCCCCACCTACTAGGTGGCCCAGGTACACAACCTTGCTCTGCCCTATCTGGCACTTAGTAGCCTTGATAGTCAGGCCTGTCTTTTGCAGGGCCTCCAGAACCTTCTTCAGGCGGATCAGGTGATCCTCCCAGGTGGAGCTAAAGACAGCAATATCATCTAGATATGCTGCACAAAAGTCATCCAACCCAGCAAGGACTTGATTCAAAAACCTTTGGAAGGTGGCAGGTGCATTCTTCAAACCAAAGGGCATTACCACAAACTGATAATGTCCACTAAAGGTAGAGAATGCTGTTTTGGCTTTTGACTCTGTCAAATCAAATGTGCTCAGAAATTTGGCAGAAGCCAATTTATCAATGAGCTCATCTGCTCTTGGAATGGGATGTGCATCTGTCCTAGTGACAGCATTGAGACCTCTGTAGTCCACACAAAACCTAATTTCTCTCTTTCCATCTTTGGTATGAGGTTTTGGCACCAGGACTACTGGGCTGGCCCATGGGCTCTCTGATGGCTCAATCACTCCAAGCTCTAACATCTTTTGCACCTCAGCCTTTATACAATCCCTGACATGGTCAGGTTGCCTGTAAATTTTATTCTTCACAGGCAGACTGTCACCAGTGTCCACCTCATGGGTGCACCAGTTAGTTTGACTGGGTGTGAGTGAAAACATGTGTATGTGGGCCTGCAAAACCTGTCTGCAGTCCACCTGTTGCTGCTCAGTGAGGCTGCCTGCCAAGGCTACTCCATCAACTGAACCATCATCAGGGTTCTGGAAAAGCAGGTCTGGGAGAGGGTCACTCTCTTCCTCCTGTTCCCCATCTGTGGCCATGAGCAAGCTCATTTCCTCCCTGTCCACAAATGCTTTCAAACGATTCACATGGAGCACCCTGTGGGGGCTCCTAGGGGTTCCAAAGTCAATCACATAGGTGACTTCTCCCTTTTTCTCAACAATAGGGTAGGGTCCAGTCCATTTGTCCTGGAGTGCTGCTGGGGCCACTGGCTCCAACACCCACACCTTCTGCCCTGGCTGGAACTCAACCAGAACAGCCTTTTGGTCATGCCAAGCTTTCTGTAATTCTTGACTGGCCTCCAGATTTTTGCATGCTCTTTCCATATACTCAGCCATCCTGGAGCGGAGACCAAGTACATAGTCCACAACATCTAGCTTAGGCTTTTTGAGAGTAACTCCCATCCTTCCTTCACCAAACATAGTGGACCCCTCAAAGGGTGGCCAAACAAAAGTTCAAAAGGGCTGTAGCCAACCCCCTTTTGTGGGACCTCTCTGTAAGCAAAGAGCAAGCAGGGTAAAAGGGTGTCCCATTTCCACCTACGCTTCTCTGGTAATCCTTTTATCATTCCCTTGAGGGTCTTGTTGAATCTCTCCACAAGCCCATTGCACTGTGGGTGATAGGGTGTGGTAAACTTGTAGTTTACTCCACACTCCTTCCACATTGCCTTTAAGTATCCAGACATGAAGTTGGTACCTCTGTCTGAAAGAACCTCCTTTGGAAAGCCCACTCTTGAGAAAACTGCAATGAGGGCTTTTGCCACAACAGGTGCTGTTGTGGTCCTCAGGGGAATTGCCTCTGGGTACCTGGTGGCATGATCCACTACCACCAGTATAAATCTGTGCCCAGATGCTGTTTGAGGATCCATGGGACCCACGATGTCTATTCCAACTCTTTCAAAGGGTACCCCCACCACAGGTAGTGGTATCAGGGGGGCCTTTGTTGTGCCACCTGACTTACCACTGGCTTGGCAAGTAAAACAGGAGCGACAAAACTCCTTGACATTTTCTGACATATGAGGCCAGTGAAAGTGAGGGACAAGCCTGTCCCAAGTCTTGTTCTGGCCTAGTGTCCTGCAAGGGGAATACCATGGGCCAAGGTAAGAAAGAAGCCCCTAAATTTCAAAGGTATGACCAACCTCCTGGTAGCACCAGGCTTGGGGTCTCTAGCCTCTGAATAAAGGAGCCCATCATCCCAATACACTTTATGGGTACCTTGAGTATTCCCTGCAGCCTCAGCAGCAGCTTGCTGTCTGAGGGGTTCAAGAGAAGGGCAATCTAATTGGGCCTGCCCCAGGTCTGCCCTTGAGGGTCCCCCTGTCCCCAGAAACTCAACCTGATCAGGCTCAAGTTCCTCAGAGACAGTCTCCTCTTGGACTGCAGAATCAGATCCCTGTGGAGGCTGATCCTCAACCTGGGGCAAGTGGGAAGGCACAGCCTTAACTCTCTTGCTCTTTCTCTTGGGTTGTGGTTGGTCTATTGTTCCAAGATCCACCACTGGTTCAGGAAGGCACTTCTTAGCCTGAGACCTTGTCACTGCAAGGACATGTGCTGAAATCCCTAGCATTTCTGCATGAGTCCTGTACTCCACTTCTGACCAAACCGAGCTTTCAAGATCATTGCCTAACAGACAGTCTACTGGGAGGTCTGCACTCACAACAACTTTCTTTAGGCCACTTACCCCTCCCCAGGAGAAGTTCACAACAGCCACACTATGTGTAGTAGTGGAGTTGCTTGCATTGGTCACTAGGTAATTTTCACCTAGTACAGTCTGTCCAGGGTCCACAAAGTCAGGTGTCACCATAGTGACACTGTCACAAGTGTCCCTGTAGGCCTGAGCCAGTTTCTCATTTATCAAAGGCGTCTGCCTATACTTGCCCAGGTTACTGGGGCTCACAGTAGTGGACAAAGATAAGTCCACATCATAAAGCAGGACTGCCTGAGTAGGGACTCTGACTAGGCCAGATTCAATCTCAGTACTCAGGCTCAACCCTACTAAACCCTTGGGTTGTGTCCCACCACTGCTGACTGTACTAGGGGGTACAGGTGCTTTAGGAGCTGCAGTGGTAGGAACTGGGTTTTTCTTGGTGCATTCACTGCCCCAGTGTGAAACTGATTTGCAGGTATTACACCAAGGTTTCTTTGGACCATCATTCTTCTTCTTTTTGTTACCATTTTGGGAACCACCCTCCTTATTAGAATTTTGTGGGCCTGAAGAAGACTTCTGGTCTTTTTCTTTATCTTTCTTATCCCCACCCTTCTGGTCTGTTTTCTTCTGGTCACCACCATGGTTCTGGGGTTTCTGCTTAATCCTTGTTCTGACCCATTTGTCCGTCTTCTTTCCCAATTCTTGGGGAAAGGTCAGATCAGAATCAATAAGGTATTGATGCAACAGCTGGTTCTGACAGTTATTAAGGATCTGCTCTGTCATTATAAGATTGTACAATCCTGTATAGTCTGAGACTTTACTTCCCTGCAGCCAACCTTCCAGAGCCTTAGTGGCACAATCAACAAAATCAGTCCAGTCCTGGTTCTGTGCTTTTTGGGTGTCTCTGAACAACAACCTGTATTGCTTAGTGGTTAGGCCAAACCCGTCAATAAGAGCACTCTTCAGGACAGAGTAGTTTTTGGCATCCTCGGGTCTAACTGTGAGGAGCCTATCCCTCCCTTTCTCAGAAAAGGAGTACCATAAAATTGCAGCCCACTGATCCTGAGGAACCTGCTGTATCATGCAGGCTCTCTCAAGAGCAGTCATCCATTTGTGGATGTCATCCCCTTCCTTGTAGGGGGGCACTATTTTTGTCAGGTTTCTATTATCATAGCCCCTGTCTTTCTATCTAGGAATTATGCTGCCACCAGTGGCATCTAAGCCACACAACTTTTGTTCTCTTGCTAAAGCAAGTTTAGCTTGAGCCAAGGCTATCTCTTCCCTCTCTATCTGGAGTTGGACAGCCCTCATTCTGGCCCTATGCTCTTTTCTCTGGGGGGAAGACATTCCCCTTTGAGATTCCCTGGAGACACTGGAAATATGAGCGTCCCCTGAGGGAGATCTCATCCTTCTATTGCCTGAAGGTACTATGTTATAGGATCTGGGGAGGTGCTGGCCCTCTCCATTCCCATGTAGGTCTAAGTTAGCCTGGTTAAGCCTGGCAACTACAACCTGGTTACCCCTCTGATCCTGATCAGGCTCATCTACTTCTGAGCCCTCCTCCTCCTCTTCCTCTTCTTCTTCCTCTGGAGTGTTCTCATTCTCAGGGGTGTTCACTCCATCTCCTGTTTCTAAGGAAACTGCACTTGCCTTATCTAAGTCATCCTTTTCCAGGATGGCTATCAGGGAAGGAAAGGTGGGGCTGTGACCCCTTTTTAGCCCTCTTGCAATGCATAAGGCACTCAAATCTTTATGGCTACGTTTGTCATAGCTGGAGGTTGCCTTGGTAAGGTCAACTGTCACAAGGGCAGAGCCTGAAGCTCCTCCTCTGCCATACATGACTGCTAGTGAGGTGCAAGTGGTGCACTTACCTACACTAAGTGTTTTCCTACTGTACCTTGCTAGTGAGTTGTAGCCAGGGTGTGCTAAACTCTTTAATCTACAACTACTAAGTTCAGTAGAACTTGAATATGCTAAGCTTTTGTTTGTATGTACCTAAGGTACTTGATGTGATCTTTCAATTTGATAAAAATATTGCAATGGTAAAACAAAAGCAAGCTCAAATCCGCACCGCTGCACACCAATGTGAGAAGTTGGCCTGATATATGATGTTTCCAATTCTGGAACCACCTTTTATCAGTCCAAACAATCCCTTATGGTGTCTGGTTGTAAGTCAACCTTATAGATAAGCTATCCTAGGGGTAGCATGGACTAAGCAGCCTGAAAGGCTAAACTCAAGAGGTCGTGTTAAGCGAGCTGTTTTACCAATCACAATCCTGTAATATCAAATGAAAGGACACCACACAAGTATATATTATAAAAATATATGTGTTTATTACTAAAATAATCCCCAGTACTCTTTATGATCAAAGGGGCACAAGCGTTTGAACAAAAGCACAGTATAACATATGAAAGTTGCACAATTATGGATGAGGGCGGGTGGCCACTCAAACCATATATTAAGAAAGTGGTATAAGAGATACCAATCGAACAGTGGTTAGGCCTAGGGCCTAGGGAATCGCTGGGAGCAGTCGGGACTAGCAATGCTGAAGTCGGGAAAAGCCCGCAGAATTCGGGTGCAGCGCTTAAAGCACACACATGCACCAATGCAATGTCAATGGTGCGTTAAATTTATATAGTTACTGTTAAAAGAGACTTCCGCTTAACCTAGAAGGGCGAAACTTTAGACACATACACTAGAGTTGTGTACCAGTGTAGGAACACCGGCGCTGCTGAGTTTCCTCACCCACAGGAAGCGGGTGCACAGGTGCGAAGTAGTGTCGGGTTTTGTCACGCAGGTTGCCTGAAGATGAAGATGCTGAAGGCGTCGAGAAGAAAAGTGTCCGGTGTGATCCAAGGGTGGATCGAAGATAAAGATGATCTGAAAGCAGAGGGGACAGAGTCTGGGTCACTCAGCAGTGACCAGGGTGGAACCAGGAAGGAACGAGGCAATGTCGGGCGCTTTCAGGTCGCTGTCGTGAAGCTTGTCTCCGCTGCCAGGTGGACTCTGGGGCACCGTGGATGTCTAGGAGTGGATCACGAGCTGTCCCACGAAGGCTCTCGCTGTCGGCGGTGTCGGCTTCCGGATTGGAGCAAACAACCCTTGGCAAGCACAACCCACGCAGGACTCGAAGATCGCTTAATACTCGGACCAGGAGCGTCAGAACGGGTGCTCCTTTTCAGGGGAGCGATGGGCAAGTCTGGAGCAACCAGACTCACAAGTCAGATTTCAAAGTTCGTCGGTACAGGGGCCGCAAGCCAACGGGCAAGCGGCCGGACCAACGCGTTGAGCCAAAAGATGCAGAAGGGCCCCACGCAGCACTCGGTGAGTGTAGAGGGGTGAGCTTTGGTGCAAGAGAGGCTCAGGGCTGGGGCTTCTGAAACCACAATGCACAGCTTCGAGGGGGCCTCGAATGCTGCACGGTCAGCGCTTTGTGGTCTTTCCAAGATGGCGGGCCCCACGCTTCCGGTCACCTCCACGGGTCTCAGCTCTGCAGGGACTGTGGATCGGGCTGTTAGAAGGCAGGCACGCTGGGTCTTGTCGAACTCTGTTGCTCGAGTTCTGGCGGGAACTGCAACAAAGCAAATGTCGAGGTGCTAGATGGTGCCTGTTTGCACCGGGTGGTCACTCCTTGACCACAAGTGAGATTCTTCAGTCTTCTACGTCGAGTAGGATGTCGAAGGATCCAGAGTTTCATTTCATAAGTTTCAGTCAGGATAATCTGAGTGCGTTGGCACTGCTCCTATTCTTATACCAATCTAGGGGGCTGGATTACCTGCAGGTCCCTCCTATGGGTGGGACCCAGGAAGGGGGTGATTACACCCCTTTCCCTTTGTCCAGGGTCGCACTGAAACTGGGGCTGGTGTGCCCCAGAACCGGTTTGACCGGATTATGCAAGGGGAAGCCTTGTGCGCCCCAGGCACTGTCTAGTTTTTTTCAGCCCTCCCTGCCCCAATACACTATCTCCTGTCTGGGGTGGTGTAGCACCTCCCTGCAACAGGAAACCCTTTGTCCAGGCCTCCTCTGCCAAGTTTCGGTCAGCAGCAGGAGGTCAGACTTGTGTCGGTGGCAGCAGCATCCATTTTGTGATGCTGAGGCTCTGGTTAGGATTAACCGCGTTTTAGCAAAGTAACATGTCTTCTCCCTCTAGAAGGGTGGAATGCTATCCCCATCGACAGGACTGTTGAGGGGATAGTATTCCAAATCGTATGACACCTTACACGACATGTTTTGATAAAGCCAAACCAAAGTTAGCAAATAACCGCAATGGATTATAATGCACTTAAGAGTATATGGTGTGACATTATCCCGGAACAGCTAAGGGAGTTGTTCCCAACAGCTGCAGACAGGCTCAGCTCATGCTCGAGCACCATCTCACGTAAAACCAAGCACTCTGCCTCCAGGATTGATAAGGCCTGCCATAGGAGTGACTTATAGGTTTATATGTGTCCAGATATAGGTTTAGATATAGGTATACTATATCTAAGCAAGGGTGATTACACCAACTTGCCCCAGCTGAGTGATCAGCCAGTTGTGTCAATTTAAGAACCAGCCAGGGGTGGCAAAAGCTATGCTGCAGCCCCTGGTAGGCCTTGGATGCACCTATGCCCTTGGCACCTATAGTGCACTATATAGGGGCTGACAAGGGGTCCAGTACCAATTTGGTTATGCACCTAGGATGCATGGAGTCCATTTTAAGGAGAGAGCAGATAGCCTGGGGCCCTGATTAGCAGGGAACCAGGCCAACCAAGTCAAAAACTAGCTAAACACAAGGCAAAAAATCTGGGGTAACCATAGTCAGGTGTCCACCTTCCTACACAACCCCCCCCCCCCCAAACGAAAGGAGATAAGGCTATCCTTGACAAGGTAAGCCTATATTGCCTGAGTGGCCTTATAAGGAAGTACCTGCACTTGCATGGTTACCCCCTGTCTCATGGTCCACCAAGCAATCCCTCACCCTTGGGGTATTAGATGGTCTCCACCATGGGGAATCACTACCTTGGGTGTGTTTTTGCAAAGTAAAAGGCTGGTGTTGATATGGAGTATTGAAGTGAGGCTCCACTAATTTAGGGCTCAGCTTCCTCCAATTATCTTCCACCATGTTTGCCTTTCTTTCTTCAACTGAGTTGCACTGTGCTCTCAGGGTCAACCTCTGGCTACCTAAAGCTGGAGGCTGTGTCCCTTTTGTTGGCTTACTGGAGGGACAGTTCAGGTTTGGGCCCTTTGGGTCCCAGGTTTGGCTGTGCCCAACAGAATCCATCTGTGGGAGGTCCCTAACTACTTTTAAGGGGGATCCCTCAGGAGTTTTTAAAGTTTTCACCTGGCTAGGGCTGCTAGCTTCGGTGCCCCTAATCTGCTGATGGGGGTGCTTTATTTGACAGGGGGCCCTCTGGGGCTCACTGTCCTTCTTGTCCCCTGCAGCCCTGGGCTGACTAAGGCAAGGCAGAGTGGGGCAGGTTACCTGCTCCAGACTGGGTCCCACCTGAGAAGGGTCCACTGCCATCAGAGGTTCTGTCAGGCCAGGCCCAACAACCTCTGGGACAGTTCCTTCATCAGGGGTAAGATCAGTTCCCTGAGGAGGCTGATCCTGTCCTAATGTCTGGTGAGGGGGGAGATTTCTCTTCCTCCTCCATGCTCTCTGTTTGTGTGGAGTGATCCATCATTTCAGGCTTCACAACACAGGAATTAGTTTGAGTTTGGGCTGTGGCCATCACAGCCCCACCAACCTTTTTAGGAGGAGACTCAGTTTGGGTATGGGCTGTTATCATAACAGCTTTGCTAACTTGTTTAGGAAGGGCTTCTGCTAAAGATGGGGCTGAGACTTGCACAGCCCTACCATCCTTTTCAGGAAGGACATCTTGGATTGGGGCTGTGGCCAACACAGCCCCACTAACCTTTCCATGGACATTTACCATTCTAGAATGGATTTCCTGTTCAACCTCAGCCCAGGCTGAGATTTCCAAATCATTTCCTAGTAGACAGTCCACAGGCAAGTTTGGTGACACTGCCTCTCTCTTTGGGCCAAGGACACCTCCCCAGCTGAGACTTACTACTACCATGGGATGATTGGTTTGTATTCCATAAAAATTGGTTACCTGGTATGTGGCACCAGGTATGAGTTGCCTTGAGGGGGCTAGACATTCAGCCACCATGGTGATGCTAGCCCCTGTGTCTCTAAAGGCCTCAATTTTCAGACCATTGATGAGGGGCTCCTGTCTGTACTTGCTCAAAGTGTTTGGGCAAGCAGTTAAGTTGGCAAACCCCATGCCATTATTACAAACAAGAGTAGCTAAGTTAGGGGACCTGGTTAGGCCATAATCCACCTGTGCTCCAAAAGTAAACCCAGCCAAATTCGTGGGGGTGCTCCCACCACCTGGGGGACCACTGCTAACAGTGACAGGAGGTGTTGGAGCTGGTTTGGGAGGAATATTTTCTTTATTGCCATTCTTTGGACAACAGCTGTCTGATTTCCAATGGCCAGTCTGTTTACAGGCATGACAGTATGGCTTTTTCTGAGTAGATGAAGTGTCTTGGGACCCACCCCCATTCTTGGAGTTTTGGGTCCCTGGGGATGTCTTCTCTTTAGATTTATCCCCACCCTTATCTTGAGGTTTGGTAGACTCCTTCTTCTGGTCATTGCCCTGATTCTTAGGCCTAATCCTGGTTCTGACCCATTTGTCTGCCCTCTTACCCAATTCTTGTGGAGAGGTCAGATCTGAGTCCACCAGGTACTGGTGTAAAAGCTGGTTCTGACAATTACTTAGGATCTCCAACCTCATAATCAAAGTATACAATCCTGTAAAGTCATGTACTTTGCTGCCATGTAGCCAACCTTCCAGAGCCTTAGTAGCACAATCTACAAAATCAGTCCGGTCCTGTGTCTGTGTCTTCTGGGTATCTCTGAACTTTAACCTGTATTGTTCAGTGGTTAGGCCAAACCCATCTATCAGAGCACTCTTCAGGACATTGTAATTTTTAGCATCCTCAGGTCTAACTGTGAGGAGCTTATCTCTCCCTTTCTTAGAAAAGGAGTACCATAATATAGCTGCCCACTGTTCTTGAGGAACCTGCCGTACCATGCAGGCTCTCTCCAGAGCAGTCATCCATTTGTGGATGTCATCCCCTTCCTTGTAGGGGGGCACAATCTTTGTCAGGTTTCTAGTATCATAGGACCTGTCTTTCTCTCTAGGAATATTGTTGCTGCCACAAGTGGAATCTAATCCACTCAATTTTTGTTCCCTTGCAAAAGCAAGTTTAGCTTGGGCCAAGGCTACCCCTTCCCTCTCTATCTGGAGTTGGACAGCCCTCAATCTAGCCTTATGTTCTCTTCTCTGGGGGGAAGTCATTTCCCTTTGAGATTCTCTTGAGGCACTAGAAATGTGAGAATCCCTTGAGGGAGATCTCAATCTTCTATTGCCTGGAACAATTCTGCTTTGTACTCTGGGGAGGTGCTGGCCCTCTCCATTTCCAAGTAGGTCCAAGTTGGTTTGGTTAAGCCTCCCCACTAGTACCTGGTTTGTCCTCTGATCTTGATCTGAATCATCATTAGTATCTGATTCAGGTTCCTACTCTATTTCTGGGGAATTCTCAATCTCAGGGGGGGGTCACTCCATCTCCTGCATCTAAGGGAACTGCACTCGCCTTATCTAAATCATCCTTCTCCAGGATGGCTATCAGGATAGGAATGGTAGGGTTGTGACCCTTTCTCAGCCCCCTTGAAGTGCACAGGGCACTCAAGTCCTTGAGGCTGAGGTTGTCATAGCTGGAAGGTGCCTTGGTAAGGTCAACCATCACAGGTGAAGAGCCTGAAGCTCCCTCTGTGCCAGCCATGACTGATAGGGCCATATGTATCATCAAACTATTTTGCATTTCCTAAATAGCAAATTTTAAGGAATCGCTATTTAGGAAATGCAAAATGGTATGTATGAACAAAATTGCATTTTATTTGCGATTCCTTAAGCTTCCTTATTTGCGAATTCGCATTTTGCGAATTCGCAATTAAGGAATAATTTCCAATGCATTCCTATGGGCCAGGAGGCCCTTAGGAATGAATGCAAAATAATTCTCAAATTGCGAATTCGCAATTTGCTAATCGCAATTTGAGAATTATTGCAAGGGTGCAAGGGTGTCTCAAAGACACCCTACTGCACCCCTGAAAAGAACATGTGTGTGCATATGGCGCACATACATGCCCTATGGGCATGTGTGTGCATCATATGCCACCTTTAAAAATGCCAATTTGTGCATTTCTGGAAGAATTCGCAAGTTACCATCAACTGAAAGTTGGTGGTAATTTGCGAATTCTTAAACAAAATTTGCAATCTAAAATTGCTACATACATAGCATTTAAGGAATCACAAATTTGCGATTCTCTAAATGCTATGGAAAAATAAAGAATCGCACAAGTTTGCAATTCCTTATTTTGGGAATGTTTCATACATTCCAAAACGTGCAAAACGGACGTTTGCGAGTCGCAAAGGCCGAAATTCTGCGAATTTTGGCCTTTGCGATTAAAAAACGGCTTGATACATATGGCCCCTAGTGAGGTGTAAGTTGTGCCCTTACCTACACTAAGTGTTTTCCTACTGTACCTTGCTAGTGAGTTGTAGGCAGGGTGTGCTAAGCCCTTTGATCTACAACTACTAAGTTCAGTAGAACTTAAATATGCTAAGCTTTGTTTATATGTACCTAAGGTACTTGATGTGATCTTTCAATTTGATAAAAGATTGCAATGGTAAAACAACAGCAAGCTCAAATCCGCACCGCTGCTCACCAATGTGAGAAGTTGGCCTGATATATGATGTCTCCAATTCTGGGGGCACCTTGTATCAGTCCAAACAATCCCTTATGGTGATGGTTGTAAGTCAACCTTATAGACAAGCTATCCTAAGGGTAGCATGGACTAAGCAGCCTTAAAGGCTTAACTCAAGAGGTTGTGTTAAGCAAGCTGTTTTACCAATCACAATACTGTAATATCAAATGAAAGGACACCACACAAGTTATATATTATAAAAATATATGTATTTATTACTAGAATAATCCTCTGTACTCTTTATGAGTGCAGAGGCACAAGTGTTTAAACAAAAGCACAGTTAAACATATAAAAGTTGCACAATTATGGATGAGACCCAGGGGCCACGCAAACCATATATTAAAAAAGTGGTATAAGAACTGCCAATCGAACAGTGGTTAGGCCTAGGGCCTAGGGAATCGCTGGGAGCATTCGGGACTAGCAATGCTTAAGTCGGGAAAAGCCAGCTGGATTCGGGTGCAGCGCTTAAAGCACACACATGCACCAATGCAATGTCAATGGTGCGTAAAAGTTATAAAGTTACTGTTAAAAGAGACTTCCGCTTAACCTAGAAGGACGAAACTTTAGACACATACACTAGAGTTGTGTACCAGTGTAGGAACACCGGCGTTGCTGAGTTTACTCACCCACAGGAAGCGGGTGCACAGGTGCGAAGTAGTGTCGGGTTTCGTCACGCAGGTTGATGGTGCCTGAAGATGAAGATGCTGCGGGCGTCGAGAAGAAAAGTGTCCGGTGTGATCCAAGGGTGGATCAAAGATAAAGATGATCTGAAAGCAGAGGGGACAGAGTCTGGGTCACTCAGCAGTGACCAGGGTGGAACCAGGAAGGAACCAGGCAATGTCGGGCGCTTTCAGGTCGCTGTCGTGAAGCTTGTCTCTGCTGCCACGTGGACTCTGGGGCACCGAGGATGTCCAGGAGTGGATCACGAGCTGTCTCACAAAGGCTCTCGCTGTCGGCGGTGTCGGCTTCCGGATTGGAGAAAACAACCTTTGGCAAGCGCAACCCACGCAGGACTCGAAGATCGCTTAATACTCGGACCAGGGTGTCAGAGCGGGTGCTCCTTTTCAGGGGAGCGAGGGCAAGTCTGGAGCAACCAGACTCACAAGTCAGATTTCAAAGTTCGTCGGTACAGGGGCCGCAAACCAACGGGCAAGAGACCGAACCAACGCGTTGAGCCAAAAGATGCAGAAGGGCCCCACGCAGCACTCGGTGAGTGTAGAGGGGTGAGCTTCGGTGCAAGAGAGGCTCAGGGCTGGGGCTTCTGAAACCCCTATGCACAGCTTCGAGGGGGCCTCGGATGCTGCACGGTCAGCGCTTCGTGGTCTTTCCAAGATGGCAGGCCCCACGCTTCCGGTCACCTCCACGGGTCTCAGCTCTGCAGGGACTGTGGATCGGGCTGTTAGAAGGCAGGCACGCTGGGTCTTGTCGACTTCTGTCGCTCGAGTTCCGGCGGGAACTGCAACAAAGCAAATGTCGAGGTGCTAGATGGTGCCTGTTTGCACCGGGTGGTCACTCCTTGACCACAAGGGAGATTCTTCAGTCTTCTACGTCGAGTAGGATGTCGAAGGGTCCAGAGTTTCGTTTCATAAGTTTCAGTCAGGATAATCTGAGTGCGTTGGCACTGCTCCCATTCTTATACCAATCTAGGGGGCTGGATTACCTGCTAGGTCCCTCCTATGGGTGGGACCCAGGAAGGGGGTGGTTACACCCCTCTCCCTTTGTCCAGGGTCGCGCTGGGACTGGGGCTGGTGTCCCCCAGAACCGGTTTGACCGGATTATGCAAGGGGAAGCCTTGTGCGCCCCAGGCACTGTCTAGTTTCTTTCAGCCCTTCCTGTCCTAATACACTATCTCCTGTCTGGGGTGGTGTAGCACCTCCCTGCGACAGGAAACCCTTTTGTCCAGGCCTCCTCTGCCAAGTTTCGGTCAGCAGCAGGAGGTCAGACTTGTGTCGGTGGCAGCAGCATCCATTTTGTGATGCTGAGGCTCTGGTTAGGATTAACCGCGTTTTAGCAAAGTAACATGTCTTCTCCCTCTAGAAGGGTGAAATGCTATCCCCGTCGACAGGACTGTCAAGGGGATAGTATTCCAAATCGTATGACACCTTACACAACATGTTTTGATAAAGCCAAACCAAAGTTAGCACATAACCGCGATGGATTATAATGCACTTAAGAGTATATGGTGTGGCATTATCCAGGAACAGCTAAGGGAGTTGTTCCCGACAGCTGCAGACAGGCTCAGCTCATGCTCGAGCACCATCTCACGTAAAACCAAGCACTCTGCCTCCAGGATTGATAACGCCTGCCATGGGAGTGACTTATAGGTTTATATGTGTCCAGATATAGGTTTAGATATAGGTATACTATATCTAAGCAAGGGGTGATTACACCAACTTGAGCCAGCTGAGTGATCAGCCAGTTGTGTCAATTTAAGAACCAGCCGGGGTGGCAAAAGCTATACTGCAGCCCCTGGTAGGCCTTGGATGCACCTATGCCCTTGGCACCTATAGTGCACTATATAGGGGCTGACAAGGTGTCCAGTACCAATTTGGTTATGCACCTAGGGTGCATGGAGTCCATTTTAAGGAGAGAGCAGATAGCCTGGGGCCCTGATTAGCAGGGAACCAGGCCAACTAAGTCGAAAACTAGCTAAACAAAAGGCAAAAAACTCTGGGGTAACCATAGTCAGGTGTCCACCTTCCTACACGGGGCGGTCACCCAACAGTGGGCTGCAAGGGAAAAAACGACCAAGGTAGAGACAAAAAAGAGAAAGGGAAAAAGCAGTAAGGGGGCTACTGAAGAGGGGAGGAGACAAGGAGAATTCCATCAATACAGCCTAGCCAGGTCCCCCATCAACACAGCACAACTGAGCAGGCTTGCAAACATGTACCACAACAAAACTGACGCCAAGACACTAGTGAAAGGATTTGAGGAGGGGTTTGTTATCCCCTTCGAGGGCACCCCGCCCGAGGCAGGGCAAGAAACTTAAAATCGGCCCTGCAACATCCCAAGGTAGTCTCTAAGAAGTTGGGAAAAGAGAAAGCACTAGGCAGAATAGAAGGCCCCTTGCCTCCCCTTTTGCAGGCGGAGCTAGTGGTCTCTCCACTGGGGTGGTACCTAAGAAGGATCCAGGTCAATTTAAATTGATGCATCATCTGTCAACGACGGGATCAGCCCCGAAGCGTACTCAGTGGGTTACGCCACAGTAGACGACGCCATCGACCTTGTACGAGCAGCGGGCCACGGAGCCCTCATGGCTAAAGCAGTCATAGAATATAGAATCGGCATTCCGCCTCTTCCTGGTCCACCCTTCAAGTTTCCACCTCCTGGGTTTTCAGTGGGGGGGACCTCTACTTTGAACATAGCCTTGCCCATGGGTTGTTCAGTGTCTTGTGCATATTTTGAGACCTTCAGCACGTTCCTAGAATGGGCCCTCCACGCCAGGCACAGGGATGGAGGGAAGCTCCATTACCTGGATGACTTCCTGTTCACAGACCCGGCCGATACTGACATGTAGGAGAGTAGGGTCTGCTATCCTATGGTCACCCCAATTTTTGCTTTTTGCTTCACTGGTTTTCGACTTACTGAGGTGTGGGCCTGCTAATCAGACCCCCAGCCTGCTGTTCTCTCTCTAAATGTGTAATACATGTGCTATAGGTACATACCACAATTGGAAATGGACTCCTTGTCAGCCCCTGTACCATGGACTATAGGTGCTCAGAGCATAGGTGCCACCAAGGCCTACCAGGGGCTGAAGCATAGCTTTTGCCACCCCTGGCTGGTTCTTAAATTGACACAACTGGCTGATCACTCAGCTGGGGCAAGTGGGTGTAATCACCCCTTGCTTAGATATAGTATACCTATATCTAACCCTATATCTGGACACATATAAACCTGTGAGTCACTCCTATGGAAGGTCTTACCAATCCTGGAGGCAGAGTGCGTGGTTTTATGTGAGATGGAGCTCTGGCATGAGCTGAGCCTGTCTGCAGCTGTCGGGAACAACTCCCTAAGCTGATCCGGGATAATTGCATACCATATACTCTTAAGTGCCTTATATTCCTCGCGGTTATATAGCAACTTTGGTTTGGCTTTATCAAAACATGTCGTGTAAGGTGTCATACGAATTGGAATACTACCCCCTTGCCAGTTCTGGCGATGGGGGTAGCATTCCACCCTTCTAGAGGGAGAAGACATGTTACTTTACTGAAACGCGGTTGATTTAAAATGAGCCTCAGATCCACAAAATGGATGCCTCTGCCACAGACACGAGTCTGGCCTCCTGCTGCTGACCGAAACTCAGCAAATGGTGGCCTGGACAAAGGGTTTCCTGTCGCAGGGCGGTGTCAAACCACCCCAGACAGGAGATATTGGATTGTAGGAGGGAGGTTTAAAAGAAACCAGACACTGCCTGGGGAGCACAAGGCTGCCCCTTGCATAATCCGGCCAAACCGGTTCTGGGGCACACCAGCCCCAGTCCCAGCGCGGCCTGGATCAAAGGAAAGGGGTGTAACCACCCCCTTCCTGGGTCCCACCCATAGGAGGGGACCTAGCAGGATGTCCAGCCCACCAGATTCGAATAAGAGTGGGAGCAGTGCCAATGCAACTCAGATCATCCTGAAGAAACATAAGAAACGAATTCTGGACCCTTCGACATCCTACTCAACGTAGAAGACTGAAGAATCTCCCTTGTGGTCAAGGAGTGACCACCCTGTGCAAACAGGTACCAACCAGCACCTCGACCCTTGCTTTGTTGCAGTTCCCGCCAGAACTCGAGCGACAGAGATCGACGAGATCAAGCTTGCCTGCCTTCTCCCAGCCCGATCCACAGTCCCTGCAGAGCTGAGAGCTGTGGAGGCGACCGGAAGTGTGGGGCACGCCATCTTGAAAAGGCCATGAGACGCTGACCGTGCAGCCCACGAGTGACCCTCGAAGCTGTACACCGGGGTTTGAGAAGCCCCAACCCTGAGCTACACTTGCACCAAAGCTACCCCCTCCACACTTGACGAGTGCTGCGTGGGGCCCTTCTGCTTGTGTTGGCTCGACGCGTTGGCCCGGTCACTTGCCAGCTGGCTTGTGGCCCCTGTGCCGACGAAAACTTGAACAACTTGCTTTTCTGGTTGCTCCAGATCTGCACCAGCTCCTGTGAAAAGGAGCCCCCACTCTGACCCTGCTGGTCCGAGTGAGAAGCAATCTCCTTGTTCCGCGTGGATTGCTTTTGCCAAGTGCTGTTTGCTGCAATCTTGAAGCCGACGGTGCTGACGGCGAGAACCTGCGTGGGACAGATCGTGACCTGCTCCTGGACATCGCAGATGCCCCAGAGCCCACGTGACAGCGGAGAGAACCCTCTCGACAACCATCTGATTGCTCCCAACATTGCCTGGTTCCGTCCTGGTTCCACCCTGGTCACTGCTGAGTGACCCAGACTCTATCCCCTCTGCTTTCAGATTCATCTCGACTTTGATCCACCCTTGGATCACACCGGACACTTCTGCTTCCCATCGCCTGCAGCTTCTCCAGCTCCAAGCACCAAGAACCTGCGTGTCAAAACCCGACGCCTCTTCGACCCTGTGCACCCACTTCCTGTGGGTGGGGTAACATTGCAACGCCGGTGTGCCCACGTTGGTACACACCTCTAGGGTCTGTGTCTTAAGTTTTGTTCCTCTAGGTTCAGCGGAAGTATCTTTAAACTAACTTTGTGTAACTTTTACGCACCATTGACATTGCATTGGTGCAAGCCGCACTTTACGTGCTGCACCCGAATTCTGCGGGCCTCTCCCGACTTCAGCATTGCTAGTCCTGACTGCTCCCAGCGATTCTCTAGGCCCTAGGCCTAACCACTGTTCGATTGGTATCGCTTATACCATTTTTTTAGTATATGGTTTGAGTGGCCACCCGCCCTCATCCATAATTGTGCAACTTTGTATGTTATACTGTGCTTTTGATTTAACGCTTGTGCCCCTTTGCTCATAAAGAGTACTGGGAATTAATTTAGAAATAAACACATATATTTTTATAATATATAATTGTGTGGTGTCCTTTCATTTGGTATTACAGGATTGTATGTGGTAAAACAGCTCGCTTAACACGACCTCTTAAGTTAAGCCTTTAAGGCTGCTTAGTCCATGCTATCCCTAGGATAGCTTGTCTAACAAGGTTGACTTACAACCAGACACCATAAGGGATTGTTTGGACTGATACAAGGCGGTTCCAGAATTGGAAACACCACATATCAGGCCAACTTCTCACATTGGTGCGCACCGGTGCGGATTTGAGCTTGCTGTTTGTTTTACCATTGCAATCTTTTCATCAAATTGAAAGATCACATCAAGTACCTTAGGTACATATAAATCAAAAGCTTAGCATATTAAGTTCTACTGAACTTAGTAGTTGTAGATTAAAGGGATTAGCACACCCTGACTACAACTCACTAGCAAGGTACAGTAGTAAAACACTTAGTGTAGGTAAGTGCACCACTTACACCTCACTAGCAGTCATGTCTGATACAGGTGGAGCCTCAGGCTCTGCTCCGGTAGCAGTTGACCCTACCAAGGCAACTTCCAGATATGACAACCTTAGCCACAAAGACTTGGGTGCCTTGTGCACAGCAAGGAGGCTAAAAAAGGGCAGAGGCCCTACCATTCCTTCCCTGATAGCTATCCTGGAAAAGGATGACTTAGATAAGGTGAGTCAGGCTCCCTTAGATTCAGGTGAGGGGGTGAACTCCCCTGAGAATTAGGATCTTCCAGAAGAAGAAGAGGAGGAGGAAGAGGAAGAGGAAGGCTCAGAGATAGAGGAGCCTGAAGATCAGGATCAGAGCGTGACCCAGGTACAGATTGCCAGGCTTAACCAGGCCAATCTAGACCTACATGGGAATGGAGACGGCCAGCACCTCCCCAGATCCCATAACTTAATTCTCCCAGGCAACAGGAGGGTGAGATCTCCATCAGGGGACTCTCATGTTTCTAGTGTTTCAAGAGAATCTCAAAGGGGAATGACTTCCCCCCAGAGGAAAGAGCATAGGGCCAGGATGAGGGCTGTCCAACTTCAGATAGAGAGGGAAGAGATAGCCTTGGCTCAAGCTAAACTTGCTTTAGCAAGAGAAAGAAAATTGTGTGGCTTAGATGCCACTGGTGGCAGCAAAGTTCCTAAAGAGAAAGACAGGGCCTATGATAATAGAAACCTGACAAAAAGTGTGCCCCCCTACAAGGAAGGGGATGACATCCACAAATGGATGACTGCTCTTGAGAGGGCCTGCATGGTACAGCAGGTCCCTGAGGATCAGTGGGCAGCAATTTTATGGTACTCCTTTTCTGAGAAAGGGAGGGATAGGCTCCTCACAGTTAGACCTGAAGATGCCAAAAACTACTCTGTCCTGAAGTGTGCTCTTATTGAAGGGTTTGGCCTAACCACTGAGCAATACAGGTTGTTGTTCAGAGACACCCAAAAAGCACAGACTCAGGACTGGACTGATTTTATAGATTGTGCCACTAACGCTCTGGAGGGTTGGCTGCAGGGAAGTAAAGTCTCAGACTATACAGGATTGTACAATCTTATAATGAGAGAGCAGATCCTTAATAACTGTCAGAACCAGCTGTTGCATCAATACCTTATTGACTCTGATTTGACCTCTCCCCAAGAATTGGGAAAGAAGGCAGACAAATGGGTCAGAACAAGGATTAAGCAGAAACCCCAGAACCATGGTGACCAGAAGAAAACAGACCAGAAGGGTGGGAATCAGAAAGATAAAGAAAAGGACCAGAAGTCTTAAGGCCCCCAAACTAGTAATAAGGAGGGTGGTTCCCAAAATTACAAAAAGAAAAAGAAGAATGATGGTCCAAAGAAACCTTGGTGTAATACCTGCAAATCAGTTTCACACTGGGGCAGCGAATGCACTAAGAAAAATCCAGTTCCTGCCACTGCAGCTCCTAAAGCAACTGCACCCCCTAGTACAGTCAGCAGTGGTAGTGCACAGCTTAAGGGGATAGTAGGGTTAACCCTGGGTACTGAGGTGGAATCTGGCCTAGTCAGAATCCCCACACAGGCAGTTCTCCTATATGATGTGGACTTATCTTTGACCACTGCAGTAAGCCCCAGTAACCTGGGCAAATATAGGCAGACTCCCTTAATCAATGAGAAACTGGCTCAGGCCTACAGGGACACTTGTGCCAGTGTCACTATGGTGACACCAGACTTAGTGGACCCTGGTCAGATTGTACTAGGTGAACGTTACCTAGTGACCAATGCAAGCAACTCCACTACTTCACATAGTGTGGTTGTTGTGAACTTCTCCTGGGGAGGGGTAAATGGCCCAAAGAAAGTTGTTGTTAGTGCAGACCTCCCAGTAGACTGTCTGTTAGGCAATGATCTTGAAAGCTCAGTTTGGTCAGAAGTGGAGTACAGGACTCATGCAGAAATGCTAGGGATTTCAGCTCATGTCCTTGCAGTGACAAGGTCTCAGGCTAAGAAGTGCCTTCCTGAACCAGTGGTGGATCTTGAAACATTAGACCAACCACAATCCAAGAGAAGGAGCAAGAGGGTTAAGGCTGTGCCTTCCCACTTGCCCCAGGTTGAGGATCAGGTTTCACAGGAAACTGATTCTGCAGTCCAAGAGGAGACTGTCTCTGAGGAGCTTGAACCTGATCAGGTTGAGTTTCTGGGGACAGGGGGACCCTCAAGGGCAGACCTGGGGCAGGCCCAATTAGATTGCCCTTCCCTTGAACCCCTCAGACAGCAAGCTGCTGCTGAGGCTGCAGGGAATGCTCAAGGTGCCCATACAGTTTATTGGGATGATGGACTCCTTTATTCAGAGGCTAGAGACCCCAAGCCTGGTGCCACCAGGAGGTTGGTTATACCTTTGAAGTTTAGGGGTTTCCTTCTTACCTTGGCCTATGATATTCCCCTTGCAGGACACTTAGGCCAGAATAAGACTTGGGACAGGCTTGTTCCACACTTTCACTGGCCTCACATGTCAGAAAATGTCAAGGAGTTTTGTCGCTCCTGTGTCACTTGCCAAGCCAGTGGTAAGTCAGGTGGCACAACAAAGGCCCCCCTGATACCACTACCTGTGGTGGGGGTACCCTTTGAAAGAGTTGGAATAAATATTGTGGGTCCCATGGATCCTCAAACAGCATCTGGGCACAGATTTATACTGGTGGTAGTGGATCATGCCACCAGGTACCCAGAGGCAATTCCCCTGAGGACCACCACAGCTCCTGTGGTGGCAAAAGCCCTCATTGCAGTTTTCTCAAGAGTGGGCTTTCCAAAGGAGGTTCTTTCAGACAGAGGTACCAACTTTATGTCTGGATACTTAAAATCAATGTGGAAAGAGTGTGGAGTAAGCTATAAGTTTACCACACCCTACCATCCACAGTGCAATGGGCTTGTTGAAAGGTTCAACAAGACCCTAAAGGGAATGATAAAAGGTTTACCAGAGAAGCTTAGGCGGAAATGGGACATCCTTTTACCCTGCTTTGTCTTTGCTTACAGAGAGGTCCCACAGAAGGGGGTTGGCTACAGCCCTTTTGAACTTTTGTTTGGCCACCCTGTGAGGGGTCCATTGTGTTTGGTGAAGGAAGGATGGGAGTTACCTCTCAAAAAGCCTAAGCTAGATATTATGGACTATGTACTTGGTCTCCGCTCCAGGATGGCTGAGTATATGGAGAGAGCATCCAAAAACCTTGAGGCCAGTCAAGAATTACAGAAAGCTTGGCATGACCAAAAGGCTGTTCTGGTTGAGTTCCAGCCAGGGCAGAAGGTGTGGGTTTTGGACCCAGTGGGCCTAGCAGCACTCCAGGACAAATGGACTGGACCCTACCCTATCATTGAGAAAAAGGGAGAAGTCACCTATGTGGTTGACTTTGGCACCCCTAGGAGCCCCCACAGGGTGCTCCATGTAAACCGTTTGAAAGCATTTGTTGACAGGGAGGACATGAGTCTCCTCATGGCCACAGATGGGGATCAGGAGGAAGAGAGTGACCCTCTCCCAGACCTGCTTTCCCAGAACCCTGATGATGGTTCAGTTGATGGAGTAGCCTTGGCAGGCAGCCTCACTGAGCAGCAACAGGTGGACTGCAGACAGGTGTTGCAGGCCCACAGGCATATGTTTTCACTCACACCCAGCCAGACTAATTGGTGCACCCATGAGGTGGACACTGGTGACAGTCTGCCTGTGAAGAATAAGATCTACAGGCAACCTGACCATGTCAGGGATTGTATAACGGCTGAGGTGCAAAAGATGTTGGAGCTTGGAGTGATTGAGCCATCAGAGAGCCCATGGGCTAGCCCAGTGGTCCTTGTGCCAAAACCTCATACCAAAGATGGAAAGAGAGAAATGAGGTTTTGTGTGGACTACAGAGGTCTCAATGCTGTCACTAGGACAGATGCACATCCCATTCCAAGAGCAGATGAGCTCATTGATGAATTGGCTTCTGCCAAGTTTCTGAGCACATTTGATTTGACAGCTGGCTACTGGCAAATCAGACTAGCTGAAGAGTCAAAAGCCAAAACAGCATTCTCTACCCCTAGTGGACATTATCAATTTGTGGTAATGCCCTTTAGTTTGAAGAATGCACCTGCCACCTTCCAAAGGTTGGTGAATCAAGTCCTTGCTGGGTTGGATGACTTTTGCGCAGCATATCTAGATGATATTGCTGTCTTTAGCTCCACCTGGGAGGATCACCTGATCCACCTGAAGAAGGTTCTGGAGGCCCTGCAAAAGGCAGGCCTGACTATCAAGGCTACCAAGTGCTAGATAGGGCAGAGCAAGGTTGTGTACCTGGGCCACCTAGTAGGTGGGGGTCAGGTTCAACCATTGAAGAGCAAGATCCAGACCATACAGGACTGGGCTCCTCCAACTACCCAGACACAAGTCAGAGCCTTCTTGGGCCTGACTGGTTAATACAGAAAATGTGTAAAGAACTATGGGTCCATTGTGACACCTTTGAATGACTTGACATCCAAGAAGATGCCCAAAAAGGTTCAGTGGACAGTTAGCTGTCAAAAGGCATTTGATGACCTGAAGAAGGCCATGTGCTCTGCACCTATCCTGAAGAGTCCTGACTACTCCAAACAGTTCATTGTACAGACAGATGCTTCTGAGTTGGTGGTGGGAGCTGTGCTTTCACAACTTAATCAAGATGGTCAAGACCAGCCCATTGCTTTTATTAGCAGAAGGCTGACCCCCAGGGAGAAACGTTGGTCAGCTATTGAGAGGGAGGCCTTTGCTGTGGTTTGGGCCCTGAAGAAGTTGAGGCCATACTTGTTTGGTACTCACTTCCTAATTCGGACATACCATAAGCCCCTCTTGTGGCTAAATCAGATGAAGGGTGAAAATCCCAAACTGCTCAGGTGGTCCATTTCCCTACAGGGGATGGACTTTACAGTGGAGCACCGCCCAGGGACTGACCATGGTAATGCAGATGGTCTCCCCAGGTACTTCCACTTAGAACATGAAGACTTATCTGGTCAAGGTTAAGTTTAATGTCCCTGCGTTTGGGGGGGGGGGGGGTTGTGTAGGAGAGTAGGGTCTGCTATCCTATGGTCACCCCAATTTTTGCTTTTTGCTTTACTGGTTTTTGACTTACTGAGGCTGTGGGCCTGCTAATCGGACCCCTAGCCTGCTGTTCTCTCTCTAAATTTGTAATACATGTGCTATAGGTACATACCACAATTGGAAATGGACTCCTTGTCAGCCCCTGTACCATGCACTATAGGTGCTCAGGGCATAGGTGCCACCAAGGCCTACCAGGGGCTGAAGCATAGCTTTTGCCACCCCTGGCTGGTTCTTAAATTGACACAACTGGCTGATCACTCAGCTGGGGCAAGTGGGTGTAATCACCCCTTGCTTAGATATAGTATACCTATATCTAACCCTATATCTGGACACATATAAACCTGTGAGTCACTCCTATCGAAGGCCTTACCAATCCTGGAGGCAGCAGAGTGCGTGGTTTTATGTGAGATGGAGCTCTGGCATGAGCTGAGCCTTTTCTGCAGCTGTCGGGAACAACTCCCTAAGCTGATCCGGGATAATGCCATACCATATACTCTTAAGTGCCTTATAATCCTCGCGGTTATATAGCAACTTTGGTTTGGCTTTATCAAAACATGTAGTGTAAGGTGTCATACGAATTGGAATACTACCCCCTCGCCAGTTCTGGCGACGGGGGTAGCATTCCACCCTTCTAGAGGGAGAAGACATGTTACTTTACTGAAACGCGGTTGATTTAAAATGAGCCTCAGATCCACAAATGGATGCCTCTGCCACAGACACGAGTCTGGCCTCCTTCTGCTGACCGAAACTCAGCAAATGGTGGCCTGGACAAAGGGTTTCCTGTCGCAGGGCGGTGTCAAACCACCCCAGACAGAAGATAGTGGATTGTAGCAGGGAGGTTTCAAAGAAACCAGACACTGCCTGGGGAGCACAAGGCTGCCCCTTGCATAATCCGGCCAAACCGGTTCTGGGGCACACCAGCCACAGTCCCAGCGCGGCCTGGATCAAAGGAAAGGGGTGTAACCACCCCCTTCCTGAGTCCCACCCATAGGAGGGGACCTAGCAGGATGTCCAGCCCACCAGATTCGAATAAGAGTGGGAGCAGTGCCAATGCAACTCAGATCATCCTGAAGAAACATAAGAAACAAATTCTGGACCCTTCGACATCCTACTCAATGTAGAAGACTGAAGAATCTCCCTTGTGGTCAAGGAGTGACCACCCTGTGCAAACAGGTAACAACCAGCACCTCGACCCTTGCTTTGTTGCAGTTCCCGCCGGAACTCGAGTGACAGAGATCGACGAGATCAAGCTTGCCTGCCTTCTCCCAGCCCGATCCACAGTCCCTGCAAAGCTGAGACCCGTGGAGGCGACCGGAAGCGTGGGGCACGCCATCTTGAAAAGGCCACGAGACGCTGACCGTGCAGCCCACGAGTGACCCTCGAAGCTGTACACCGGGGTTTGAGAAGCCCCAACCCTGAGCTACACTTGCACCAAAGCTACCCCCTCCACACTCGACGAGTGCAGCGTGGGGCTCTTCTGCTTGTGTTGGCTCGACGCGTTGGCCCGGTCACTTGCCAGCTGGCTTGTGACCCCTGTGCCGACGAAAACTTGAAAACTACTTGCTTTTCTGGTTGCTCCAGATCTGCACCAGCTCTTGTGAAAAGGAGCCCCCACTCTGACCCTCCTGGTCCGAGTGAAAAGCAATCTCCCGGTTCCGCGTGGATTGTTTTTGCCAAGTGCTGTTTGCTGCAATCTTGAAGCCGACGGTGCTGACGGTGAGAGCCTGCATGGGACAGATCGTGACCTGCTCTTGGACATCGCAGATGCCCCAGAGCCCACTTGACAGCGGAGAGAAGCCTCTCGACAACCATCTGATTGCGCCCGACATTGCCTGGTTCCGTCCTGGTTCCACCCTGGTCACTGCTGAGTGACCCAGACTCTGTCCCCTCTGCTTTCAGATTCATCTCGACTTCGATCCACCCTTGGATCACACCGGACACTTCTGCTTCCCATCTCCTGCAGCTTCTCCAGCTCCAAGCACCAAGAACCTGCGTGTCAAAACCGGACGCCTCTTCGACCCTGTGCACCCACTTCCTGTGGGTGAGGTAACATTGCAACGCAGGTTCAGCGGAAGTATCTTTAAACTAACTTTGTGTAACTTTTACGCACCATTGACATTGCATTGGTGCAAGCCGCACTTTACGTGCTGCACCCGAATTCTGCGGGCCTCTCCCGACTTCAGCATTGCTAGTCCTGACTGCTCCCAGCGATGCCCTAGGCCTAACCACTGTTTGATTGGTATCGCTTATATCATTTTTTTAGTATATGGTTTGAGTGGCCACCCGCCCTCATCCATAATTGTGCAACTTTGTATGTTATGCTGTGCTTTTGATTTAACGCTTGTGCCCCTTTTAGAGTACTGGGGATTAATTTAGAAATAAACACATATATTTTTATAATATATAATTGTGTGGTGTCCTTTCATTTGGTATTACAGGATTGTATGTGGTAAAACAGCTCGCTTAACACGACCTCTTAAGTTAAGCCTTTAAGGCTGCTTAGTCCATGCTACCCCTAGGATAGCTTGTCTAACAAGGTTGACTTACAACCAGACACCATAAGGGATTGTTTGGACTGATACAAGGCGGTTCCAGAATTGGAAACACCACATATCAGGCCAACTTCTCACATGACGTATGCGGACAGACTTTAGCCGCATTCCAAGCTTTGGCCAGGGAATTAGAGGTCCCGCTAGCGGCGGAGAAAACAGTGGGCCCAGCAGCAACAATCACGTTCCTAGGGATAGAGCTGGACTCCATTGCAGGCACCTCCAAGTTGCCAGAGGTAAAGGTGACAGAGTTCAGGGAGGATATCAGGAACCTATGTGGAAAAGAAAAAGCGACACTCAGGGAGCTCCAAGGGCTGATTGGTAAGCTCAATTTTGCGGCAAGGGTGATCTCGGCAGGCAGGGTGTTCGCCAGGCGACTGACCCAGTTGACATCAGGCATGACACGCAAACACCACCATGTTAGATTAGGAGCGGGCGTGAAACAGGACCTACAGATCTGGGACTCATTTCTGAGGAACTTTAACGGGATCCTCATCTGGAGGGAAGGATGGGTGACATGGAGGCAGGTCGCACTTTTCACAGACGCAGCCGGTAGCCATGATTTTGGGGCCATCCTGGGCAGCAAGTGGTGCAGGGGGCAATGGCCAAGCGCTTGGCACAGTTCAGGCAAAACAGGGAACTTAACATTCCTCGAACTATTTCCCATCGTGTTGGCTCTGGCGGTTTGGAAACACGAGCTGCGCAACATGAAGCTCACAATCTGGCCCGACAACAAAGGGGTGGTACAATCGATCAACAAAGGGGCGGCCAGGTGCCCAGAGATACTGACACTAATGCGCCATCTGGTTAAATTACAGTTGGAAGGCAACATAGACCTGAGTGCACGGCACGTACCAGGGGTGGAGAATGAGCTGGCAGACGCCCTTTCAAGAGCACAGATGGACAGATTCAGGCATCTGGCACCCTGGCAGATCAGGACATGATCCCTTTCCCGGGGCACGTATGGGACCTAGCGGAGTAGACCTTGCAGTATTGGTGAACCAGGTCCTCGCCCCCGAAGCAGCGAAGAGATATAGGAAGTATGTGGGCACGGTAATGCAGATAGGGGGTATCCAAACCCAGAGGATGCCATGGCAACAGGCACCGCTGTGGAGAGGTTCATCCTTTGGGCATACAACAGTAGGAAATCAAGGTCCTGGGCCCAGGCGCACCTAGCAGCAGTGACACACTTCACAAAGTTAGCGGCTGGGCACGACCCAGCAGCATCTCACTACATCAAGGCAGCCATGAAAGGTTGGAGGTGCGCCGAGGGCAAGAGAAGGGACAGCAGACGGCTGATAGATTTTTCCAAGCGGGCTCTCCTATTAGAAGCCTTGGGAGGAGTCTCGAGGGACGCATTCGAACTCAGCCTATTTAGAGCAGCCTTTGCCATTGCTTTCTTCAGTGCTTTCCGCATCAGCGAACTGGTGGCACCGAACAGGGGGGGGCCGCTGACGACTGCCTACAAGCCAGGGACATAACACTGCAAAGGGCCCAGATTGAGATTCGGCTAAGGCGCTCGAAGACCGACCAGGCTGGGGCGGGGAGCACCATCCGGCTGCACTGCATAGAGGACCTGAGGTATTGCGCAGTATGCTGCCTGCAGGCTTTCATGGCAATTAGACCGGTAGGAGAGGGGCCCCTCTTCAGACACAGGGATGGCAGCCATTTGAGCAGATTCCAATTCACAACGGTAATGCGCCTAGCGTTGAGCAATGCAGGTCTCCCACCTGCCTCCTTGAGGTCCCACTCTTTCAGGATTGGGGCGGCCACGTCAGCAGCTCAGCATGGGATGTCAGAGGAAAGAATAAAAGCAGTGGGTAGGTGGCGATCCCGCGGATTCCAGGCATTTGTCAGGCCCCACCTGGTAAAAAAAATCAATTGATCGTCAACAGGCTCGGGGGCATCACCCCGGTAGCAAACTGACTATTGTAAATGTTACTCCAGCAGGGAGGAGACCTCAGCTGGTGCTGGTGGTGGGCCATTCGTTCGTGGCCAGATTGCAGGCCTGGTGGCAGCAAGCCAGCTGCAAGCGGAAGGATAGGCCGGTGGACACATGCATCCGGTGGTTGGGCAGGCCGGGGATGAGATGGGACCAGCTACCGGCGACGCTGGAGAGAGTGCAGGCAGACACACCCTGGCTCCCTGATGTGTTGATCATCCACTTAGGGGGGAACGACCTGGTGAGCAGGGGAAGGAAGGCGCTCTTCCATGACATCCAGAGAGACCTCACAGAGACGGCCAGAGCGTTTAAGAGTACGGCTGTCATATGGTCGGAGCTCATCAGCAGACCGGTATGGCGCGGGACAGAGTCAAGAAGAGCAGTAGAAAATTGCAGGAGGAAGTTGAACATAGCAACAAGCAAATTCTGCAGAGTCAACGGTATGGAAAGTGTAAGGCACGGGCTCATCCACCCGGGCCGCCCCGAGCTCTATGAAAGGGATGGAGTCCACCTGTCTGATGTTGGATTGGAGGCGTGGTGGAACAACCTGTGGGGTGCGATGGCACTGGCGGGTTGCAAATAAAAAAAGAAACGCCCTGTCTCGGACACAAGGGAGGAGCCGCAGGAAGACGTAAGCCTCCCTGGCGGCGTGGCATAAATAAGGAGATAAACAAGAGGAAGCATTCTCCCAGTATAATTTTAGGTCCAGAGGGGGGAGAAAAGAATAAACTAAGCAAACGGATTACCTCTGATTAGACCTATATTACTTTATCACAGAAATTTATCAGAAATATTGTAGGAAAGGATGCTGTAAGTAAGAGAAAGGCCTGTAATTATTTCAAAACATTATTTTATTATTTTTCTTTTCTGATTTTGTTTTTCAATTTATCTGTTTGTACATAAATACAAATTATTTTGTGACACGCAAACATAATCTTAAATAACAAACTATCTAACTAAGATTTCATAAAGTGCAATTGAAGCAAAACACCCCTAACAATTCATCTTCTCCTATTATCATTCATTCTGTCAAGCATACCTCTACATTAACTACCCATTCCCTCGTGGAAGCTGTGTGTACGCCCTACCTGTTGTTGGAGCACTCGCCTGTGTTCCTGCGTGTTTCTGGACCTGGGATCTTCACAGCGCTACTCACAAGTAGAAGATCACGGATTTGTCCTGTCAATACAAATAGAAATTGAAGAACTCCCCATTTTTTAAATTGGTGTATTCATGTATTTATGTTTTGTCCTATTAGTTTTCTTCCTGAAGAAGGTGATTTAAATATCAACTGTCACCGAAACGTACGTAGGCCGTACACACCAAAGACCTGGACATGTATTATAAATTTAAAAACAATGTATAGATCAGTAAATGACCAAGTGGTAGGACTTCTCTCCTTTACATCTACAGAGGTCTACCTAGAACATTTTGTGTTAGTCTTATGTGAGGTTTTTTCATTATGTCTATATTTGTCTTTTTAGAATGGGTAGTGAATGTAGAGGTATGTATGACAGAATGAATGATAATAGGATAAGATGAATTGTTAGGGGTATTTTGCTTCAATTGCACTTTATGAAATCTTAGTTAGATAGTTTGTTATTTAAGATTATGTTTGCTTGTCACAAAATAATTTGTATTTATGTACAAACAGATAAATTGAAAAACAAAAACAGAAAAGAAAAATAATAAAATAATGTTTTGAAATAATTACAGGCCTTTCTCTTACTTACAGCATCCTTTCCTACCATATTTCTGATAAATTTCTGTGATAAAGTAATATAGGTCTAATCAGAGGTAATCAGTTTGCTTAGAAATAAGGAGATAATACTTGCTACGGAGACACACCGAAGGGTGGTGTGTAAGAATTGGGACCCTCACACTGGGATGCCGAACGGCAGGTTGAGGGGTCTAACAAGGAGAAGGGGGTAGCAAACGGAGACGGCACTCGCCGCCCAGCCCCCGCCGGCTGGCAGGGCCCAACAGAGACCAGCATGGTGGCGAGTAGGGTCCTAACTCCGGGAAGGAAGCTACCCCCGCGCAGAGGAAGCGCTTAGACAACCCAAAGGAGAGAACGAACAAACCGCCAGTCCAAAGGGACAACGAAGTGATCAGCGAAACGCAAGCGGATGATTTATGACCGTGCATGACAAGTCATAAAATAGTGCTGTATGACAAATGCCATATGACGTATGAATATGCATGTATGATAATAAAACTGCGGCCAACATTGCCACTAAGAGAATAAAACAGTGTTGGCTTATTTATTCGGAGGACCATCAAAGGTCCCAGGCATATGGGTACATACGCATGAATGGGTCGCAGTGCGGGGGTGAAGCAATCCACACGTTTGGGAACCTTGACGGCCAGATTCTTAGACGTTAAACCTGACCCTAGATTCGAGTCATTTTGGACTATATAAACCCTCCACTTCCTCGTTAATTGTATATCAAGTTCAGACTAGGACATTTGCCATTAGCATACTTTACCAGTAATTGGAGGGTTGTTTCCCCTACATCAAAACTGTGCCTTGCTTGTTTTGATGCTGATGAAATGGAGGAACACCTCCTATTTTTTCTGCCTGGCGTATAAAAAAAATGGCTCACAGATTGTTCCCCTCCATAGGTTGCTGGGGGGTTCGACAAAACAACAATACAGGGTAATTCTGGGAGTTTGTAAATATAATACTTGGGCCTGCGTAGTATTCTCACTTGCAAAATACCTCAAGTCGATTTAGCATAGGAGAAACTGGCTAAGTGCCCAGATTCAAGCTAATTGTGGGCTAGAATACTGTATTCATATGAATCGTACTGAAGATTTTAAAAGTAACTCATGCAGAAAATCTCTAGCGCAACTTTTTGGAATTAGTAATTTTGTATGTAATGTACTAACCCACTTTTGTCTGTTTAGAAATCTTTTTAATATCTATAATGTATTCTGATAGTTTTATAATTTGTATTTAATTGAAGGAATTACCGATTGTGTATAACTGCTTTCTACAAAATGTGCATGCATTTGACTATGGATTGTATCTGAAATGACCATACACTTTGATTTGAAGAAGAAAGTCAGGTTAGGTGAAAACATGATCACTTTCTTCTCACATCTAAGCACTGAAACAACGCCTTGGTTGTAGTAGACAGACAAAGGAAATATTGAGGGTTGGGGTGCAAACCTCAATGATATACTTTGAAATGCTCTCATGAAGGGAATTCGCTTCAAATGTAATGAAATATTTTCAGGGCAATTCGAGAAGGCGGCAAATTGAGAGTATTTTTAATGCTTATATGTTTCATCTTTGAAAAGCTACTCAGAGCATTGTTCTGATATCCTGTCAGGAATTATTACATCCTGCTGGGAACTTGAACAGCCATAACCTGAACCTGCGGTTGACTCCGTGTATGAGGGCAAGGAGGGCTAGACCACTGTAAGCTTAGAGAGGGCTTGTTAACCGGTTGAACTGTGGTATGTATATTCGCTGTCTTGAGTGCAGGAACCTCACGTCTGTTTATCGCTGTGTTTACAGGTCTGGCAGCATAGGACAAAACTGGCACGAGATCTACGGCTTTGTGGAGAAGCTGACGCAGAGATTTGTAAGGTATTGTGCGCAATTTCTACATTCTGTCCTGAACTTGGAAAGGGGCGTTCATTGCGTCACCCAAGTACATGTTGACACAGAGCTTAGAGAACAAACTATTCGATGCTGCACAGGAAATTGCTTCATTTTTATATTCTTTTCTATCTTAGTTTCCTCCCTGAATTTTCTGAGTAATGTAAGTGACTAAATCGGACTTGACAGGAAGTGATACATGATTCGTTTCTGATTCACCTAACTAGTTCAGACACTGCAGCGTGAGGGAGAGAAACAGACCTGTTATCGGAAAGAGGATGTTTGGTTATGTAAATAAAAATAGTCCAATCAAGCGTGTTGGATTATTGTATCCACTCCTCGGTGTATCATGACTGCTCCCCATCTCTGAAGTATTGTGCATTCATTCATGAGACCTCGTCTGTTGTATTGTCCCCACTCAGGCTCGAGGTCCTCGCAAAGCAGTGTGCCCACTCAGTAAGTGAGGCCTGCTAGGGAGCATTTACCCAACGTATTAGTCAGAAATCATCTGGAATGTTGTCCCCACCCAGTCATGAGAAGCTACCCGGAGCATGTGAGTACTCAAGGGTGAAGCTTCCCTTACCCAGCTGTAATCACTAAAGACTTCTCTTGCACTATGACAATGACCTGTTAGGCTTCCAATGTTTGGTGCTTGCTTATTAAGATCGCGTCTGCTGAATGGTGAGACTTTGACAGTGGTACTGCAGGTAGACATTAAATAAAGGTTATCACCTGGAATAATGGGCTGATTCACAGAGGCATTTATCAATTTTTGAAGTAGTACCCAAGGAGTACTCTTTCATGTACTCTTACACGCCTTTGTGTTTTGGCTCTGAAACTTCCAACTCCTTATTCATAAAACTGCAAACAGGGGAAAGTCCTATCTATACTAATTGTATATGAATATTCCTGGAATATTTAATACCAGTTTAGTTCTTTATGGGCCAATTCACAAAGACATGAAGGAGAGCGTAAAAGAGTACTACAGCACAAACTCTAAATTGCCTTTATGACTAGGCCATACCGTGAATGTGCACAGTCCTTAGTACATGACTCTGGGTACTGCGTACACTCATTTGCGAGATATTCTCAAATAAATTGTGTCCACTCGGGTGCAGGGCTTTTTCCTGGAGTACTGTGCTTATCCACTCAAAAGGAGTACCACAGTCATTCAATAGTGAGACCTCACCTGAAGTATTGTTCCCACTTACATCACCAGGCTTTTTGCCCCATTCTTCATTCTACTGCATCACACCCTGAGGTGAGGAACAGCCTACGTATGCTTGTTGGGTGCTTCCTTAGCACAAACACCGTCGTACACAGTTGACTTTCTGAAGAAGCCCCCACTACACTTATATAAACTGTAAGAATGAGCTTCCTGGCCAGAATTTATTCCGATGAGACACAAGCTGCATTGATACTTCAGGCAGATGCTGCACTGAGATCATTAGGTCATTCTCAGTCAGAGATCTCTCTAGTGACATTCTGTAGTTCCACTACGGAGACACACAAGACTAGGAGTGTCAGTTTATAGAAAAGACCCTCAGCAGACAATTGTCCGTTTGTATTAGCTAATGGAAAGAACATGAACAGATGCTTCATAATTTAATATCTGACATTCCTTCCAGACCAGATCTCTGAAAACCAATTTGAGCTTATAAAATAGAATGCATTGAGTTGCACGCACATTATTCTTTGAAAATGATCTTGTGATAGGGACCAGGTTGTGTTACATTTTGAAAAAGTGCTAGCAGTACCGTTCTTTTCTCCGTTGGAACTTGTCCTTCAAATAAACACTATTATGTGTTTTACACGGGTCTCTTCAATGTTATAGTTGGCAGTAGGAGTAGTATGGTGTTGGAAACCTTAGTGGAAACCTTCGCAAAGTCGAAAGTCAGTAATGTTCATTTTTCACCAGTGCAAATAAAGATTTTTCAGGGCAAACTCAAAGGAGGGAAAAAGTGGACTGAGTGGGGTTAATGTTATTTTACAATAAGACATGGGGCATATGTACAAAAAAATGTTGGTGCTTGGAGATGCGCCAGATTTGGCAGCGCCACGCTCCAACATTTTAAAAACACAGGGATGCCAATGCAAGCACCCTTGCATCATAGTGCAAGGGTGCCTGCGTTGCAGGGAATGATTGTTTATATGCAGGAAGGGACATCTTCCTGCACATAAACAATCCATTATTGCTATTTGTTACTTCTATGTTTGATGCATTTTGCTTCCTGCTTCTCGCTAACAGTATTTCAATGTAAAACTTTGTTGCTGCAGTGTATATGACTTCACCTGCTTCTGTAAACTTATATGCTTTTGATGAATCCTTGTCATTATGCAGAACACTCCATTGTCTATCTGAGTAGGTCTAGGCTCTATAAATATTACCAAGAAAAAAAATTAAACTAAACAGGTCTTTGACTAGGAACATTATTCTTTGGCCCCTGGGTAAAGCACCTCTTGATTCCTCTTGGAGGTTTGTTGCTACCCTCTCTCCCCTCCTTACTATGGTTCCTGCACTTACAATATGTACCAGTACTTTATTGTAGCTTACCTTAAAATAAACAGGAATTGAATTATTCTGGTATGTGCGGTAGATTGAATGAAGGAATAAAACAAGTATAAAGTGCAAATATAAATTACTCTTTATTGCAGGACCCTCTAAGCAGTTTTGGTATATGTGCCAAAGCATCAAACATGTCTTTCTCAAGGGTACTCTTAACATGCTATGTTTACAAATCAGTGCATAGTATGCTAGGTAGCCCAACTGGTTGAGTGTCAGCCATTGACCAGCCAATCGCAGGCTCCTGTAAAGGTTGTCTCAGCTTTTTAGGTCTCGGACCGTAGGCTGCGCTTGCGCAGTCTTGCTCTGAGATTTAATGTTTTTTAGTATGGGGGCTTGAACCTGCCCCTCTTCTCCATTGGCTGGCTGCCTAAACGGAGGCCAGCCATTAGAGGAGAGGGGTGTCACTCTGTTCAAGCCCCGTCTTTTTCCGATTCGGGGGAGTCTTTTTTTCGCTTCTTTCTTGTTTTCTTTCTCTCATCTTCCCATTGGCTGGAATTTTACCTTCCAGCCAATGGGAAGAGGAGAGAAAGAAAACCACGCCCCGATTCAGAAAATGACCGTGCTTTCTCCGAGGCGTTTCTGCTTCGCCTCGTAGAAAGATGGTGGTGTCATGACGTTGTCTGGTCGTGCCACAGACAGAGACTCCCCACCCCCACCTGAGCAGGTACGTTTTTTGGCATTGTTCCCTCGTGCTTTCAGCCCCCATTGTGCAACTGTTCCATCGTGCTTCCCCCCCTCGTTGTGCCTCTGTTCCCTCGTGCTGTGATCCGGTTTTCGTGCCTCTGTGCCCTGCTTGTGATCCAGTTTTTGTGCCTCTGTACCCCCCTGCCCCCTTGTTGCTTGTGCTTGCTGCCCCCTCGTTGCTTGTGCTTGCACTCCTGCCCCTGCCCCCTCGATGCTTGTTGTGCCTCTGTGCCCTGCTTGTTATCCGTTTTTTTTGCCTCTGTGCCCCCTCCCCCTCGTTGCTTGTGCTTGCTCTCCTGCCCCCTCGTTGCTTGTGCTTGCTCCCCTGCCCCCTTGTTGCTTGTGCCTGCTGTCCTGCCCCCCATCATTGCTTGTGCTTGCTGTCCTGCCCCCACGTTGCTTGTGCTTGCTGTCCTGCCCCCTCGTTGCTTGTGCTTGCTCTCCTGCCCCTGCCCCCTCGTTGCTTGTTGTGCCTCTGTGCCCTGCTTGTGATCCGGTTTTTGTGCCTCTGTGCCGCCCTGCTTGTGATCCTGTTTTTGTGCCTCTGTGCCCCCCTGCCCCTCGTTGCTTGTGCTTGCTGCCCCCCCCTCGTGCCTCTGTGCCCTGCTTGTGATCCCGTTTTTGTGCTTCTGTGCCCTGCTTGAGATCTGGTTTTTGTGCCTCTGTACCCCCCTGCCCCCTCGTTGCTTGTGCTTGCTCTACTGCCCCTGCCCCCTCGTTGCTTGTTGTGCCTCTGTGCCCTGCTTGTGATCTGGTTTTTGTGCCTCTCTGCCCCTCTGTCCCCTCGTTGCTTGTGCTTGCTCTCCTGCCCCTGCCCCCTCATTGCTTGTTGTGCCTCTGTGCCCTGCTGGTGATCTGTTTTTTTTGCCTCTGGTTTTTGTGCCTCTGTGTCCCCTTGCCCCCTCGTTGCTTGTGCTTGTTGCCACCTCGTTGCTTGTGCTTGCTCTCCTGCCCCTGCCCCCTCGTTGCTTGTTGTGCCTCTGTGCCCTGCCCTGCTTGTGATCCGGTTTTTGTGCCTCTCTGCCCTGCTTGTGATCCGGTTTTTGTGCCTCTGTGCCCCCCCTGCCCCCTCGTTGCTTGTGATTGCTTCCCACTCGTTGCTTGTGCTTGCTCTCCTGCCCCTGCCACCTCGTTGCTTGTTGTGCCTTTGTGCCCTGTTTGTGTGATCCAGTTTTCGTGCCTCTGTGCCCTGCCCTGCTTGTGATCGGTTTTTGTGCCTCTGTACCCCCCTGTCCCCCCGTCGTTGCTTGTGCTTGCTGCCCCCTCATTGCTTGTGCTTGCTCTCCTGCCCCTGCCCCTCGTTGCTTGTTGTGCCTCTGTGCCCTGCTTGTGTTCCGGGTTTTGTGCCTCTGTGCTGCCCTGCCCCATCGTTGCTTGTGCTTGCTGCCTCCTCATTGCTTGTGCTTTCTCTCCTGCCCCTGCCACCTCGTTGCTTGTTGTGCCTCTGTGCCCTGCTTGTGATCCGGCTTTTGTGCCTCTGTGCCGCCCTGCTTGTGATCCGGTTTTTGTGCCTCTGTGCCCCCCTGCCCCCTCGTTGCGTGTGCTTGCTGCTCCCTCGTTGCTTGTGCTTGCTCTCCTGCCCCTGCCCCCTCATTGCTTATTGTGCCTCTGTCCCTTGCCCTGCTTGTGATCCGGTTTTTGTGCCTCTGTGCCCCCCTGCCCCCTTGTTGCTTGTACTTGCTGCTCCTCGTTGCTTGTGCTTGCTCTCCTGCCCCTGCCCCCTTGTTGCTTGTTCTGCCTCTGTGCCCTGCTTGTGATCCGGTTTTTGTGCCTCTGTGCCCCCCTGCCCCCTCGCTGCTTGTGCTTGCTGCCCCCTCGTTGCTTGTGCTCTCTCCTGCCCCTGCCCCCTCGTTGCTTGTTGTGCCTCGGCGCCCTGCTTGTGATCCGGTTTTTGTGCCTCTGTGCCCTGCTTGTGATCCGGTTTTTGTGCCTCTGTGCCCCCCTGCCCCCGTGTTGCTTGTGCTTGCTGCCCCCTCGTTGCTTGTGCTCGCTCTCCTGCCCCTGCCCCTTCGTTGCTTGTTGTGCCTCTGTGCCCTGCCCTGCTTGTGCCTCTGGTTTTTGTGCCTTTGTGCCCCCCTGCCCCCTCGTTGCTTGTGCTTGCTGCCCCCTCATTGCTTGTGCTTGCTCTCCTGCCCCTGCCCCCTCGTTGCTTGTTGTGCCTTTGTGCCCTGCTTGTGATCCGGTTTTTGTGCCTCTGTGCCCTGCTTGTGATCCGGTTTTTGTGCCTCTGTGCCCTGCCCTGCTTGTGATCGTTTTTTGTGCCTCTGTACCCCCCTGCCCCCTCGTTGCTTGTGCTTGCTGCCCCCTCATTGCTTGTGCTTGCTCTCCTGCCCCTGCCCCTCGTTGCTTGTTGTGCCTCTGTGCCCTGCTTGTGTTCCGGTTTTTGTCCCTCTGTGCCGCCCTGCCCCATCGTTGCTTGTGCTTGCTGCCTCCTCATTGCTTGTGCTTTTTCTCCTGCCCCTGCCACCTCGTTGCTTGTTATGCCTCTGTGCCCTGCTTGTGATCCGGCTTTTGTGCCTCTGTGCCGCCCTGCTTGTGATCCGGTTTTTGTGCCTCTGTGCCCCCCTGCCCCCTCGTTGCTTGTGCTTGCTGCTCCCTCGTTGCTTGTGCTTGCTCTCCTGCCCCTGCCCCCTCATTGTTTATTGTGCCTCTGTCCCCTGCCCTGCTTGTGATCCGGTTTTTGTGCCTCTGTACCCCTCTGCCCCCTTGTTGCTTGTACTTGCTGCTCCTCGTTGCTTGTGCTTGCTGTCCTGCCCCCTCGTTGCTTGTTCTGCCTCTGTGCCCTGCTTGTGATCCGGTTTTTGTGCCTCTGTGCCCCCCTGCCCCCTCACTGCTTGTGCTTGCTGCCCCCTCGTTGCTTGTGCATTCTCTCAGGCCCCTGCCCCCTCGTTGCTTGTTGTGCCTCTGTGCCCTGCTTGTGATCCGGTTTTTGAGCCTCTGTGCCCTGCTTGTGATCCGGTTGTTGTGCCTCTTTGCCCCCCTGCCCCTGTGTTGCTTGTGCTTGCTGCCCCCTCGTTGCTTGTGCTTGCTCTCCTGCCCCTGCCCCCTCGTTGCTTGTTGTGCCTCTGTGCCCTGCACTGCTTGTGCCTCTGGTTTTTGTGCCTATGTGCCCCCCTGTCCCCTTGTTGCTTGTGCTTGCTGCCCCTCGTTCCTTGTGCTTGCTCTCCTGCCCCTGCCCCTGCCCCCTTGTTGCTTGTTGTGCCTCTGTGCCCTGCTTGTGATCCGGTTTTCGTGCCTCTTTGCCCTGCCCTGCTTATGATCCAGTTTTTGTGCCTCTGTTCCCCCCTGCCCCCTCGTTGCTTGTGCCTGCTGCCCCCTCGTTGCTTGTGCTTGCTCTCCTGCCCCTGCTCCCTCGTTGCCTGTTGTGCCTCTGTGCCCTACTTGTGATCCGTTTTTTGTGCCTCTGGTCCACCTTGCTTGTGATCCGGTTTTTGTGCCTCTGTGCCGCCCTTCTTGTGATCCAGTTTTTGTGCCTCTGTGCCGCCCTGCCCCCTCGTTGCTTGTGCTTGTTGCCCCGTCGTTGCCTGTGCTTGTTCTCCTGCCCCTGCCCCCTCGTTGCTTGTTGTGCCTCTGTGCCCTGCTTGTGATCTGGTTTTTGTGCCTCTGTGCCCCCCTGCCCCCTCGTTGCTTGTGCTTTCTCTCCTGCCCCTGCCCCCTTGTTGTTGTTGTGCCTCTGTGCCCTGCTTGTGATCCGGTTTTTGTGCCTCTTTGCCGCCCTGCTTGTGATCCGGTTTTTGTGCCTCTGTGTCCCTCTGCCCCCTCATTGCTTGTGCTTGCTGCCCCCTCGTTGCTTGTGCTTGCTCTCCTGCCCCTGCCCCCTCATTGCTTGTTGTGCCTCTGTGCCCTGCTTGTGATCTGGTGTTTTTGCCTCTGGTTTTTGTGCCTCTGTGTCCCCCGCCCCCTTGTTGCTTGTGCTTGCTGCCACCTCGTTGCTTGTGCTTGCTCTCCTGCCCCTGCCCCCTCGTTGCTTGTTTTGCCTCTGTGCCCTGCCCTGCTTGTGATCCGGTTTTTGTGCCTCTGTGCCCCCCTGCCCCCTTGTTGCTTGCGCTTGCTGCCCCTCGTTGCTTGCGCTTGCTCTCCTGCCCCTGCCCCCTCGTTGCTTGTTGTGCCTCTGTGCCCTGCTTGTGATCCGGTTTTCATGCCTCTGTGCCCTACCCTGCTTGTGATCCGGTTTTTGTGCCTCTGTACCCCCCTGCCCCCTTGTTGCTTGTGCTTGCTGCCCCCTCGTTGCTTATGCTTGCTCTCCTGCCCCTGTCCCCTCGTTGCTTGTTGTGCCTCTGTGCCCTGCTTGTGATCCGTTTTTTGTGCCTCTGTGCCGCCCTGCTTGTGATCCGGTTTTTGTGCCTCTGTGCCGCCCTTCTTGTGATCCAGTTTTTGTGCCTCTGTGCCGCCCTGCCCCCTTGTTGCTTGTGCTTGCTGCCCCCTTGTTGCTTGTTCTTGCTCTCCTGCCCCTGCCCCCTTATTGCTTGTTGTGCTTCTGTGCCCTGCTAGTGATCCGGTTTTTGTGCCTTTGTGCCCTGCTTGTGATCCAGTTTTTGTACCTCTGTGCCCTGCTTGTGCCTCTGTTCCCTGCTTGGGCCTCTGTGCCATGCTTGTGATCCGGTTTTTCGTGCCTTTGTTCCCTAGGGCGTTACTGGGCAGAGAGCTCTGTCTGTGTGAGTATGGCTCTGTCTGTGTGTGTGTTTGGCTCGGTCTGTATGTGTGCGGCTCTGTCTGTGTGTGTGTGGCTCTGTCTGTGTTTGTGTGGCTTTGTCTGTGTGTGTGTGGCTTTGTCTGTGTGTGTGTGGCTTTGTCTATGTGTGTGTGTGGCTCTGTCTGTGTGTGTGTGTGGCTCTGTCTCTGTGTGTGTGTGTGGCTCTGTGAGTGTGTGGCACTGTGTGTGTGTGTGTGGCTCTGTCTGTGTGTGTGTGGCTCTGTCTGTGTGTGTGTGGCTCTGTATCCACTAATACTCTCTACTACTCTCTAATGCTCACCTATTGCGTTTGTAAATGACAATACCATTTATTTATGTTTAAAAAAAAAAGAAAAATATTCCATTTGCAATGCCAATAGCTCTAACTTTAATAAAGCTGAGACCATTGCATTGTAAATGCTTGTTATCCTTTCGAAGATGGTAACATAAGGGCTATTGTTTGGGCAATGGTAATACCTATCCTTAAACTAAGAAGTGTTGTGTGCTACAAAATAGCCATTGTAATATATAACTCAGTTTAGAGGAGTTCTTGGGAGAAGAGAAAGAGAAAAAAGAGCAAGAAATGTGAGCAAGAATAGGGGGAAGAGGGAGAGACAGTCGAAGAGGAACGAAGTGAGAGAAACAGCAAGAGACGGAGCTAAAGAGAGTGATGAAAAGAGAAAATTAGGTGAAGAAGTCAGAATGATAGAAAAAAAAGAGACAGAATAGAGACAGTGAGGGAGCGAGATCTTTTGTGAATTGGTTTTTGTCACCTTTTGATTATACAAGGGCACCTAATATGTAAACCTGATATCAATTAGAGTTTAAATTATTTGACCTGTGATGTAAAGCGGAAATTAGTATAAATCGTAACTCATTTGAAATACAGATGTCTAAAGTCAACACGTCTAAAATTGAGTTCTTAATATACTTTCAATTTATGGTTTGTGTTGATTACTATTTTCGTCTTCAATTTTGGGGAGTCAATACTTGAGCCGGATGTTAATGCTAATGTCATTTATAGTTTAGACTTTTAATTTGCGATGCCAATACTTAACTTGCCCTATTGTTCTCGTGGAACTGGAGTGGATTTAACATTCTCATAGGAGCTGACCTCAAAAGGGCATTGTAGTAAGCTGGCTCTGTATAAACTATACCAAAGTAATGTATGTTGGGCAGAGTCCCATGGATCCTCAGAGGCTTGGAGACGCTAATGTAGATAATACTTTAAGCTCTCTTTTGTGGTACTGTAGTGAGCAGTTAGGCTTATCAGAGGCCTTTGTTAAGCATTTGTGGTACACACTCAGGCAAGTAATTATTACACACACTCGAAGACTGAATCCAAAACCAATTGTTTTGTATAAAAATATTACTTTATTAATTTTATTTTAGGACCAATAGAAACTCAGTTTAAGATAAGTAAAATAGCAATACTTCTCAGCTACAGTACGAATGTGTTTGCAAAAGCAAGAAGTATACTTTACAGCGATACTGAAACTACTTTGTGGTGTCAATCAACAGTAGCAGTAACTTAGCAATCTGAAAGATAGCCACTAAGGGCCTTATTATGAATTTGGCGGTCCTCCCGTAGGCTGCCATGACAGCGTCCTGCAGGAGGACCACCAAAGCTGTTCCCACACCGCCTGCCGGATTATGATTATAATCTGTGGTGGGTGGTGGCATGGCGCCACTGCAACAGGGGCGGTGTGTAAGGCTCATTGTAGAGCTGTACATGCAGACCGTTTCAGTGCCAGCGCCATCTGCAAGTTTCTGCACGGTGCGGCATGCACCATGTGGTGCATGCTGCACCGTGCAGGAACTGAGGGTGCATAAATACTGGGGGCACAACATGTGTCCCCCTGATTGCCCCCACAGGCCCTGCGGTTATACTTTGTGTCTCTCAGCCACCCTATCCTTGGCTGTTGCACTGCCATGAAAAGGTGGCAGTGAGCCAACTCAAAATATGCTCAATGGTGCCGGTTGTTGCACTGCCTGCACATTTTTCCCAAGGAAAGACTGCAGCAGTTATAATAATGTAGGCGGTCCCACAGTGTAGTGGTCATCGGACCACCACTGCAACTATGTGGTCCTATGGACCGCCATAGGCGTGATAAGGCTCTTACTGCAAATAGCAAGAATCACAATGCAATCCTAAGGAAGGAAAACAATTATGCACATTTAAGTACTGGACATACAGATGCAGCGTTCAGGGTTTTAGCCCAACACTGGCCAAGGGTCAGATCAAGGTATGTACCTCACAACCAGCTGCACAGGGGCGGCTCGTTGCTGAGGTCACTGAGCCCAATGTTAGTCAAAGGAGACTGGGGGCACCCACAGAGGTGGCTTGCAGGTAGGTATCCGCAGTTTCAGGACACAGGGCCCGAGGTTGAGGCAAGCTAGGGGGTGAGATGAGCGCCCAATGCCTGTGAATGAGGAATCTCCGTTGCACAAGAAGCTGCAGGATCGGACCAGGAGGCTAGACGAAGGTGACTGTGAGAAGTTGGCCTGGCAGATGATGTCCACTGTTCTAGTGGGCACCTTGCACCAGTCCAAACAACCCTCTGAAAATCAGGTCTTTTTTCGACTTTCCACTTTATTTTCAGAGTACTCTGAAAATAAAGTGGAAAGTCGAAAAAAAGACCTGATTGTTGGAACTTTGATTGAAACTACTTTCTTGGAGCCTTTGAAATTGGAATACTGGACCATTCAAATGTTGGAAGTACACTGGTGGGAGATTGCCCCACAGTGATCTCTGTTCTCTGGACTGACCTGATTTGGTTTTATGATTACAGATATAGTGATAGAGTGTGCTCTGGTGTAGCTGCAAGAATGAAATGTCGAAGGTCCAAGATTTATGTACCAGAGTTTCATCTAAAGTCTCAGTGACTGGGTTCCTATACTTGTACTAAGTTTAGGGTTGGACTAACTCTAGGGTCCCACCTATGGGAGGACCTGGGAAGGAGGTAGTTACACCCCTTCCCCTTTGTCCAGTTTCGCGCCACAGCTGGAGCTGAGTGCCCCAGCAACTGGTTTGAACTGGGAAATGCATGGCACACCTTGTGTGCCCCAGGCTTTGTCTGAAAAGCATTCACTGAATGCAACCCACCCTGCCCCAAAACACTAAAGACTGTCTGGGGAGGAGCTGCTCCTTTTCTTGGTAGGCAACTGGTTCATTATTCCAGAATTCAGTGCTGTCCAGTGTTAGGCTTTCTCACCTGTGATCTAGTCATAGCAAACACATGTGCAGGAATTTAAAGCATTGCTGCATGGGTCCTCAACTCCACTTCAGACCAGGCTGAAGTTTCCAAATCATTGCCAAGCAAGCATTCTGCAGAGAGGTCTGCACTGATCACAACCTTCTTAAGGCCAGTTACCCCTCCCCAGGATAATTCAACAACTGCCATGGCATGGTTAGTCCTGGCATTGCTGGCAGTGATCACTTGGTAAGTCTCACCAAGTATGACTTGTCCAGGGTTCACAAAGTCTGGTGTCACCATGTGACACTGGCCTCTGTGTCCCTGTAGGCATCAGCCTTTTTTCTCATTAATTAAAGGTGTTTGTCAGTACTTGCCCATATTACTGGGACTCACAGAGGAGGTCCTATCCATGCCTCCATCACAGACTAAAACAGCTTGAATGTGCACTCTAACTAGGCCAGAGTCCATCTTAGGTCCTAGAGTTAACCCTACTACACCCTTCTGCTAGTAACCACCACTTGTAGCTGAACTAGGGGGAAAAGTTGCCTTAGGGGCAATGGTGGCTGGAGCTGTCTCCTTTTTTATGCAGTCACTAGTCCAGTAACTATTGTGTTTACAGACTTTGTACCAGGGTTTCTTTTGATCTTCTTTCTTTTTAGATTGGGGACCCCACCATTAAAAGCTTTTTGGGGACCTTGTGAAGACTTTTGGTCTTTACCTTTCTCCCCACCATTTTGATCTGGCTTCTTTTGATCACCATCTTGGTTCTGTACATTCTGCTTCACCATGGTTCTGACCCATTTGTTTGCTTTCTTTCCTAATTCTTGGGGAGAGGTCAGATCAGAGTCTACCAGGTGCTGATGCAACAGCTGGTTCTGACAGTTATTAAGAATTTGTTCTCTCATGATCAGATTATACAATACTGTATAGTCACACACTTTACTGCCCAGTAACCAGCCCTCCATAGCCTTAGTAGCACAATCTACAAAGTCAACCCAGTCCTGAGTCTGTGCCTTCTGGGTGTCTCTGAACTGTATCCTGTACTGTTCAGTGGTTAGCCAAACCCATCTATCAGAGCACTCTTCAGGACCTTGTAATCATCAGCATCCTCTTCTTTTACAGTGAGGAGCTTATCTTTACCTTTGTCTGCAAAGGAGAGCCACAAGATTCCCGGACACTGCTACTTGGGTACCCTCTGTACTTTGCAGGCCCTCTCCAGTGCAGTAATCCATTTGTGGATGTCATCCCCATTCTGATAGGGAGTGACAATCTTGTTTAAGTTTCAATGGTCATAAGACCTATCCCTACCACTAGGGACATTGCTGCCATCATGGGGCTCTAGCCCCATCTTTGTTCTTGCTCTTTCAAGCTCTAGGGTCTCCTTCTCTAAGGCTACTTCTTGTCTCCTTATTCTCAGCTGGGCTTCTTTAATCTTAGCATGATGCTCCCTCTTCTCAAGGGAGGTACCCCTCCTATGAGCAGAGGCAGAGGACCCTACAGATGTACCAGGATGATTAGACTCCTGGGAAGGATACCTTTCTCTTCTAGGCACACCGCCAACTCTACCTAGGGGGACAAAGATAGGGCCACCTTGGCCTTCCTCATCTCCTGGCAGATCTGGATTCCCCAGGTCTAGGTCATTTTCACCTACCTGGTCCACATCATCATCAGAGTCCTGGGGAGGTAACTCACCAGTGTTCTCTTCTTCTGATGTACCCACTGCACTGCCTACCTTGTCAGGATCTGTAGCTTTCTTAAAGTCATCAAGCAATAACACCTCTATAAGGTGTTGGGTATTGGGATTCTGTCCTGGCTTCACTTTTCTTATGGCACACAAACCTCTTAACCCTTGGAAAGAGAAGGTGTCATACTTATATGTCTGTACCAGACTGACATTTGGGGCAGACCCACTGGGTTCTTCCTTTGAAGTCATGACTAGTGAGGTGTGGTGTATGCACCTACCTACACTATTTGCTTTCATACTAAACCTCTTTTGAGTTGTAGAAAGGGTGTGCTAGGCCCTTTACACACAACTCTAAGTTCAGTAGAACTTACTGTATTCTAAGCTTGTATTATATGTACCTATGGTACCTTTTAGTGGATTTTCAAATGATATTCTCAAGATTATCTGGTAAAACAATGCAAGCTGGAATCCCACACACTGCACACCAATGTGAGAAGTTGGCCTGGCATATGATGTCCACTATTCTAGTGGGCACCTTGCACCAGTCCAAACAACCTTTATTGATGGTAGGTTTAGACAACCTTTATAGAAAGCTATCCTAGTGGTAGCTGTGGAGAGCAACCTTCAGGCTAAGTCGTGAAGGAATGTAAAGCAGCTTGTTTCACTAGTCTATAATCTCTTGAAGGATCAAATGAAAGAGCACTGCACCAAGCATATATATATAAAATATATGGATTTACTCTAAACACAACCCCTCTAGTCTCTTTATGAGGCTAGAGGCAAAAGGACAATACAAGAACTTAAATAACAAACAGTAAAATAGCACAGTATACGTTTTGCACTAGAGGCCTCACAAACCATATACTAAGAAAGTGGTATAAGTACCTCTCTCAACACAGAGACCAGGCCTAGAGCCTGTAGAACCGCTGGGGGAACCAGGAACCACCCAAGGTAGGGACGCAGGAGACCCACGGGGGACGCGTGCAGTGTCTAAGCACAGCGTAGAATCACCATTGACTTCTGTGGAGAAAATTAGAGTTACAATGTTTAAAGTTTAAGGACACTTAGGAGTAGACTATGGTAAAACCCTTTCAGTACTGGACACTCCGAGAGTCAAGACCCACAGGAGCACCGAAGTACTCGTGTTACCTCACCTAGGGAAGCCTGGTGCATAGGTGTCTTTTCGTGTCGGGTTTCGTCGTCGATTCCAATGGAGAGCTGCAAAGAAGTGCTACAGGCGTCCAGGAGAAGAGTGTCCGGATGGATCCAAGGGTGGATCGGACATCTGAAGAACCTTAAAGCAGAGGGGACAGAGTCTGGGCCACTAGCCAGTGACCAGGATGGCGACAGGAAGATGCCAGCCGATGTCGGGTGCTTTCAAGTGAAGTAGGTGAAGCTTGACTCTTCAGCCACGTGGTCCAGCAGTCGTCTAAGACAACCAGTAGCTGGATTCGAGCTGCCCCATGTCGAATGTCGAGTTTTGCAGCATCAGTATCCGGATTGGAGCCAACAAGCCTTGGCAACATCAACCCACGCAAGAGGACAAGATTGGCTTCGGTGCAGACCAGCAAGGTCTGAGGGACTCACCCTTGAGAAGGGGAGTCAGGCCACGTCTGGAGCAACCAGGAAAACCCAAAAACCAAAAGGATTATCCTTCGCGGGGACCCACCAGTCGATGGACTAGGAATCGCGAAGGCGCCTTGAGCTGAGATGCTGAAAGCGGGCCCACGGAACACTCGCGGAGTGTAAGTCCACAATCTTTGAAGCAAAAGGTGCTCAGGGCTTGTACTACAAGTAGCCCAATGCACAACTTCGGGAAAGCTTGGGAATTCGATGACTAGCAAATGTCCAGGATGTCCAGGAGTTTCAGTCCCACGTCTCTCGTGATAGCTACAGGTCTCAGCTTCGGTGGGGTCTTGTGTCAGTCTCGGAGATGTCTGGAAGTCCATGTTCTGTGTCGCAGATTCTTCGGGATCCATCAGGAGCCTTGAAAATGCAGACCTGCAAGATGCTTCTTTGGTGCCTGTTTGAACAGGGGAGTCACTCTTTGACACAAAGGGAGATTTCTTCCATCTTCCAGTCGATATGGAATGTCAAAGGTCCAAGATTTATGTATCAGAGTTTCGTCCAGGGTAATCTAAAGTCTCAGTGACAGGGTTGCTGTACTTATGCTAAGTTTAGGGGCTGGACTATCTTTAAGGTCCCTCCTATGGGTGGACCTGGGAAGGGGGTGGGTACACACCTTCCCCTTTGTCCAGTTTCACGACAGAGCTGGGACTCAGTGCCCCAGCAACCGGTTTGAAATGGGAAATGCATGGAACACCTTGTGTGCCCCAGGCAGTGTCTGAAAAGAATTCACTGAATGCAACCCACCCTGCCCCAATACACCAAAGCATGTATGGGGAGGTTCTGGCACCTCCCTTGACAGGAAACCTATTGTCCATGCCTCCCCTGCCGGAGTTTCGTCCAGCAGCAGAAGGTCAGACTCGTGTCTGTGGCAGCATCATCCATTTTGTGATGCTGAGGCTCTTTTAAACATTTACCGGATAAGTATGTGTGTACTTGTCTTTTCCCTCTAGAAGGGTGGAATGCTACCCCGCCGCCAGAACTGGCGGGGGGGGGAGGGGGTAGTATTCCACACCTAACACAACATGTTTTGATGAAGTCATTCCAAAGTTAGCATTAACCGTGAGGATTATAATGCACTTAAGAGTGTATGGTATGTCCATACCACAGAACAGCTATAAAGAAGGGATTCCGAAAGCTGCAGAGCGGCTCAGCTTACGCTAGGGCACCCTCTCACACAAAACTAAGCACTCTGCTTTCAGGATTGTCAAGGCCTGCCATAGGAGTGACTTATAGGCTTATATGTGTCTATATGTATAGTTAGATATAGGTATTCTATATCTAAGTAAGGGGTGCTTACACCACCTTACCCAGGCTGCAAGTGCAGACCTGTGGTGCCATTTCCAAGGGTGGCATAATACATGCTTCAGCCCCTGGTAGGCCTCTGGGGTACCTATGTCCATGGTACCTAAGGTACCATATACTAGGGACTCAAAAGGGTAACCCAGTAACCAATATGGAGTGCACCTAATGTACAGGGAACCAATTTAGAGAGAGAACAGCTAGGCTGTGGTCCTGATTAGCAGGGCCACAGACAGACTAAAGTTGATAAACCAGTGAAACACAGTAAAAAGTGGGGGTAACCATAGGAAGCAGATCCTACTCTCCTACAGTGACCAACAGCTGTGCAGGTCAGTAGAAGTAATGGATGGCTCCCCAGAGAAGGGGGCTGAGGATGCAGGGGTTCCTTCTGACATCGGAATTTATTTAGCGAAGCTGATCGCTGTAAGGGTGACCCTTTGAGATGAGGCTGCAGGCTTCTTCATGGAGCCCAGGAGAGGTCAGCCACTGATGGTTTTGAGGTCAGGATCACTGGGGAGATGTCACAGGACAGGTGGGCCACTCAGCCTCGGGTCATGGGCGTCCGGTGCAGAGAGGGCAAGAGTCATGGTTCCAACTGGATCCGTAATTCTTGTAGTTAGTTTCTTGAGGACAGGACTGCTGTCCTCGGGAGATCTAGTCTTTGTTGAAGTGCAGGCAGTCTTCCTCAGGTTTCTAGAAGTTGCTGGCTGCAGGACAGGCATTGTCTTCTTGCAGAGTCTTTAAAGCTAGAGACCGACCTTTAGGGCTGGGGCCAAGTCAGTAGTTGTATTCAGGATTTGCTGCATGGCATCTTCTTTGTCCTTTTTCTTTTTTGGTTTCCGGAATCTCAGGATCAAGTTTCAGGGCTGCCCCTAAATACCTAATTTATGGGCATCACAGGTACTGGCAGGTAGTAGCCAATGTCTACTTACCTTTAGGGTGCTACACCCTTTGTATGTCCCATTTTTGTGGGTAGGGGGTATCCGCTAGCTAAAGTCCTTTCATCCAATATAGAGGATTTTCTAAGGAGGGGGTCACCTTGGACTAGGACACTTAAGGGATGGTTCTGGCAGAGAGGGGGCACAGCTATCCTGCTTACTATTTTTTCTGCTGACCTTGCTGCCAAAAGTTGTCATTTATCAGAGGGGCGGGCCTCTCCAGTAGCTGAAGAGGATCTGGCTAGCATAATAAAGGGGCAGGAAGCCTTTGAGGCTTACCACCTTGAAGGATGTTCCGGCTTTGTGGTAGCAGACTTTGTTCCTGACCCTCAAGATCACAAGGGCTCCCACCTCAGAGGTTCAGAAATATGTCTGAGGGTGGCAGGCTGGTACATACCAGTCAGCTGTACACTAGGGAGTTGGTCATTTTTCAGGGGGCAACTCTAAGATGTCTTCTGAGTACATTTTGTAATAAATCTAGCACTGGCATCAGTGTGGGTTTATTATGTTGAGATGTTTTATTCCAAACGTCTTAGCATTCACTAAAGCCATCATGGAGCTGTGGAGTTTGTAATCACAAACTCCCAATCCATGTACTCAATATGGCTTCACTGCACTTTTAATGTCTAAGAAATGACTTAGACACTGTAGTGGCATAATGCTCCTGCAGCTATGCCCTCACATGTCATATAGGGCTACCTGTCTTAGTGCTGTGAGGCTGCTTAAGGGGTGACTAGCCTATGCCACAGGCAGTTTCTGTAGGCATGGCACACAGGGATGTGTGCCTGTCAACACCAAAATACACAGTCTGCAATGGCAGTGTATATGTCTTAGGTGAGGCGCCTCTGAAGGTGGCACAATACATGCTGCAGCCCTTAGACACCCTCTCTCGTCACAAGGCCCTTGGTACCAGTGGTACCTTTCACAAGGGACTTATGTAGATCAGAGTTGTGCCAATTGTGGAAACAAAGGTAGTTTTGGGAAAGAACACAGGCACTGGGAACCTGACTGGCAGGGGCCCATTGCACATTCAGTCAAAGTGCATCAGAAATCAGGCAAAAAGTGGGGGTAACCATGCAAAAAGGGGCACTTTCCTACAGTCATCGATTATGTTTGCACAGATGAAAACCCACAATTATATGGAGCAACATTAACACACTTTTATTGCTCTGCCTGGGTTTGTAACCTACATCAATATATCAATCTAGATGAACGTAAAATCATTGACACAAGGAAAAGACATACTGGATCACATAACAAAAATCAAGGGGTGGCAGTACAGTATCACACCCCCCTTGACAGTGTAGGGGATAAGAAACTAAGTCACACAACCTAGATAGTTGCAAAGGAAGTGTCATCTCATGCCCTTTGGCCCTAAATGGAATCTTCACTAGAGGCATCACATTAAAACATCAAAAGACGATGGGCAGAATTGTAAATAACTAAGCCACTGACATTCGAGTCTTTTGGTTTTTACCCACTGCACCACTCTAGTTGGGCAAAACCCATAAGTAAATCAGTCTTGGTCCTGCGCCAGTAGAAACAGAGGAGCCAAAAACGCTAGGTGAAACGCGCTCTTCAAATTAAGACATTCAATACCAGACAATTCTTAGTTATATTGTGTCTTATCACTGAGCTGCACAGTGAGCACAGGGTCCTCCTCTGGACATACTCACTGCACTTAGGGTGTCACATTCAAACAGTCTGATGGAATGTGTGGAATTCTTGAGAAAGGTTTGGCATTTGGTTGAGCCACATTCCAGTCCATCATTTCTTTACTCACTGTGCCACCTCATACAAGGATGATCCTCTATATGCAGGTGTGTCAGAAATAGCTCCATTGACTCCCCTGGATTGTGCACAATACAAGTACTTGGCCACCACTAAACCACCGTAAAATCCTACTAGGAGACCCACTCCCCACATTCCTGTACACTTACCCTCTCTTATCTATGTACAAACACTATAAGTAGCTTAATTAATAACATCATCTCCTAAAACCTTGAGCCTGACTCCTAGCTATTGTAGAATATATACCCCGAAACACACCTGCATTTCAACTGTTTTCAAGAAATTGGCTTTTAAAGAGAAGTTCAATTGGAAATGAAGCTGTTAAAAGTTAGGTATATCTGGACCACTGATGTTGAGATATTCTCTAATTGGCCAACTTAAAAGGGACTAGTCAATCCTGATTGGCTGAGCACAGCATGAACAATATGTTGTAGCACCATTACAGGACTTGGTAATATGGTCCAATTGTCATGAAATTGAATAGAAAAAAATTAAAGGGGGCAGGATGAGTACTCTGTGATCCCCAAAGGGCATGTATTGGATACCAATGGACCTCCCCTTGATTGTCTGGTCACAACATTGACAAGATGTTGTGGCAGCTGTTACAGGACTCAAGTCATTGTCCCCATTCAAATACATTGTAGTGAAAGCCTATTTTTGAAGGTTACAAAAAGGAACACATATGAAGGGTGATAAATGATTTTAGTTACAATAAAAAATCCTTTGTTGGTGTTTTTATACTTATTTTACGAATTCTGATGAGTTCTCTGCTTATATTGCCCTGAGACAAATGCTGACCCTGTACTAACACATGATTCATTGTTTTACTCTCATGATGTTGTCACAAAGGTTATGGAAAGTGCTCTAGAAGCTAAAGCGAGAGCACATTTTCTATATGTTCACACTAACTTCCTCAGCCTTGTGAGAATAAAGTCTGATTTCACAAGTAAATTATATACTTTTAACTGCGCGAGCAGGTTGTAAATTGATTCCCCATAGTTCTACTGCAGCTTCCCACACTGCTCTAATAAGCAACACCAGGAGCACTAATGTTCTGTATTTATCGACAAAAGTGTGACCCACCTGAGCATCATCTTGAAGTAAACGAAGCTGTAAAACCTAAGAAATATCCTAGAAAGGATACTTCAGTAAAGTAAGCAAATTAGTCCTCAAATATCTTCCAGATCCTTTTCATTAAAACATCTGACATGCAGAGTGAAACACTTACTTCCAACTCCCACAGCATCTGTCAGTTTACTCCCTAGCAATCAATTGCAGCATCACCATAGAGTTCCAATGAACAACTAGAGAGCTAATGGTTTGTATTCAAGACAAAAGTGAGTTCGGCTTAAACACTATTTTGTTGGAATAGGAACTGCTGAATTTAAAGGCTTTCCTGAAAAGCAGCGTGAAGTAAATTAGAACTGAGATACTGATGCTGGCATAAAACCAGGGGGTAATAAATGTGAGAAGAGCAATAGCTTTTCAGTAACTCGAGGCATAATGTATTTTTGAAAGAGCTAAAAATAGTTAAGGAGAGAGATGTATGCATAGGTACAGCATCCACCTTCCATGTCTGTTTACTCTACCTACCCATCTTCTCAATCGCATAACAGCTCCCTCATGTTAAAATAGTAGCATTTTGGTAGACGTGTGTGTGTGTGTGTGTGTGTGCGTGTGTGTGTGTGTGTGTGTGTGTGAGAGTGTGTGAGAGAATAGGACTCCTTGAAGATGCCCCCCACTGTTTGCCCTCCATTTACACTACTAGATGCTGGTTTTCGACTCTTGACAGTGCACTGGAGCCTGCCAAAACTGTTAGGTGTGAATCGTCAACCTTAATTGGAAAGTATTTTATACCCTTTAAAGACCCTAGTATATGATAACAGGGGTACCCAGGGCATTGGTGGTAAAGGGGACCCCAGTATGCAGCACGGTTTTGTACCACCCTTGGTGACCCAACTAAACTACTGACAGCAGGCCTCCCATTGTAGACTGCAAGGGCAGTGCAAACTGCTCAAACTCAACTGTGCTCTCACCATGTGTGGGACAGTAAAAAGCACTACCTAAATATATATGTCAGACACCCCTAAGGTAGACCTCCTCAGCCCACGTGGCAGGGTGCAGTATATTAAAGGTGAGGACATATAAGTGCAAACGTATGTGTCGCTATAGTATTGTTCCCCATTGGAAACTACTAAAAGTGTTAGCGGTCATCGGATAACATGAACTGCCAACCGGCACACTTGAGATTGGTAGCTCCATCATGGCACCAGGGGAACATAGGTCGAGGTCGAGGCAGACCTACCACCACTCGCCGCAACACTCGCTCCTGGGGCCCTGACGCTGCGTGTTTCCCCCGCCGCCGTTGCTTGCAACACTGCACGGCCGCTGTGGGGGGGGGACTACAGCTCCCAGCCAGCACAGTGACCAGCACCGCCCACTTCCTGTCTTTGCGTGCCCGGAGGCGCTTAAACTGCGGCAGCTTCCACTGAGGAGCGGGGAACATAGGAGACTCTGCTAGGGTCGAGGCAGACTACCACCACTCGCCGCAACACTCGCTCCTGGGGCCCTGACGCTGCGTGTTTCCCCCGCCGCCGTTGCTTGCCACACTGCACAGCCACTGAGGGGGGGAACTACAGCTCCCAGCCAGCACAGCGACCAGCACCGCCCACTTCCTGTCTTTGCGCGCCCGGAGGCGCTTAAACTGCGGCAGCTTCCTCCGCGTCGCGGACGCGCGCGGGCGGCGCCGGGCTAAGCCCGGGCAAAGGGCGGCCGTCCGGGGCAGGAGGAGGCAGGGCTGGGCTTACCCTCTGACATCGCCTGATTAATGGGTAAGCGCAAGAAATATCCACAGGGAGAGGAGGGGGGGAAAATGCAGAGGTTCCAAGACATTCTGAGAGTATCATATCATACCTTTCCTCTGCTGTGGGAGCACTAACAAAAGAAATTGCAAGCGCCGAGCACGAGCTAGGGCTGGGCCCTATTACGTCTTTAAACAGTAACAACTCTGTTGACACTGCCCACTTATCCCACATCCCCTTACAGCCAGAGGTGATCGTGGTCAACCCACCACCAACTGTGCTACCAGCACCCGCCCCCCCTTCTTGTAACATCTCGGGAAAGACCTCTCAACCAAATCGGCAAGAACCAAAGCAAAACTTGAAAAGACGGAAAAAAACGGAGGGCAATGCTATTACCCCAAATGTGTCAGACGAAAACTTGGGTGCGCAGTTGTAATTGTTATTTGTAAATCGCATTGATCCCCTGTTAGTGGGCATTGCCAAAGACATCGTAGAAACTCTAAATACCTGTCTCACAGGTCTGTTGAAGAAATGTGCATTGATTGATAAAATTGTACAGGGTCATACATCAGCACCAGCATCACATAGCCTGGGAACAGTCCAACAGGGCACATGCCCGATGGAGGGTATTGGCAACAGTGGCCAGCTGTGGGGGAATACCGGGGAGGATGCAGGTAACAATGGGAGCGGGGTCCCAGACACAGCTCCCCTTAGCAGTGAGACTATACACCCTGCCACACGGCCCACGGGTAAGGACTCACAGCCCCTTAGTTTCGTCCCAAGCAGGCGAGTAAAAGAATCACAGGTGAAACTGAACCTGCCCCCGGAGGCCGCACCTTTAGTCGCAGTATTCACGGGTGTCCCACCACTAAATGAGGGACAGTGCGAAACTGCTCAGGATCTTTTAATAAAGGCCAGAGCCTGGTGTGATGACTTTAGTAGTGGCGGGTCTAACATCGCAAGCAGAATTATTATGGTTAGAAGGGTGGGGTGGATTGGGATGCGCCCTAAGACTATTCAAGGAGATTGTGTGGTAGTTAATTTTAATTGTTACAACCAGGCTGATAGCCTGTTTTGGGATGGCTCAGAGCTTTCTAGTTCAGGTCACATGAGGCCGGTACCCCTGGGCTTTTTTTATCCGCCGTCACCAACTTACATTGGGGCATACTGTCTTGTTCCTGTAGGGGGAAGCCTGAATCGTCCAGCTGGAGGGGATAGCGCAGGTGCCTACACTTACACACAAAAAGGGGGGTGGTGATGAACAGAGTGTCTGAGTTAAACAGACCACTCTTACCCAGTCCAAAGATCAGGGCTTGATCCATCACCGTTATTTATCTCACTGCCCCATCCCAGCTCAGAACCTGGCTATATGCAAATCAGTCTGTCCCTGGCCCAGTGCATCATGGGAACAGGGCAGACTAAACTACCAAGCCAATTCTTCACCAGAAAGGAGACAAGCTACCGGGGACCGGTTTCTGGCATTTCAGCCTTCTTCGGCCCGGCTTGCTTGAATCCTGATGGAGCAGTGAGAAAGGGACTCATGTCTGAGTATACCCTGCCACACCTATAGTGGCCAAAAACGATTTACAAAAAGGGGGGTGGTGATGAACAGAGTGTCTGAGTTAAACAGACCACTCTTACCCAGTCCAAAGATCAGGGCTTGATCCATCACCGTTATTTATCTCACTGCCCCATCCCAGCTCAGAACCTGGCTATATGCAAATCAGTCTGTCCCTGGCCCAGTGCATCATGGGAACAGGGCAGACTAAACTACCAAGCCAATTCTTCACCAGAAAGGAGACAAGCTACCGGGGACCGGTTTCTGGCATTTCAGCCTTCTTCGGCCCGGCTTGCTTGAATCCTGATGGAGCAGTGAGAAAGGGACTCATGTCTGAGTATACCCTGCCACACCTATAGTGGCCAAAAACGATTTACAAAAAGGGGGGTGGTGATGAACAGAGTGTCTGAGTTAAACAGACCACTCTTACCCAGTCCAAAGATCAGGGCTTGATCCATCACCGTTATTTATCTCACTGCCCCATCCCAGCTCAGAACCTGGCTATATGCAAATCAGTCTGTCCCTGGCCCAGTGCATCATGGGAACAGGGCAGACTAAACTACCAAGCCAATTCTTCACCAGAAAGGAGACAAGCTACCGGGGACTGGTTTCTGGCATTGCAGCCTTCTTTGGCCCGGCTTGCTTGAATCCTGATGGAGCAGTGAGAAAGGGACTCATGTCTGAGTATACCCTGCCACACCTATAGTGGCCAAAAACGATTTACAAAAAGGGGGGTGGTGATGAACAGAGTGTCTGAGTTAAACAGACCACTCTTACCCAGTCCAAAGATCAGGGCTTGATCCATCACCGTTATTTATCTCACTGCCCCATCCCAGCTCAGAACCTGGCTATATGCAAATCAGTCTGTCCCTGGCCCAGTGCATCATGGGAACAGGGCAGACTAAACTACCAAGCCAATTCTTCACCAGAAAGGAGACAAGCTACCGGGGACCGGTTTCTGGCATTTCAGCCTTCTTCGGCCCGGCTTGCTTGAATCCTGATGGAGCAGTGAGAAAGGGACTCATGTCTGAGTATACCCTGCCACACCTATAGTGGCCAAAAACGATTTACAAAAAGGGGGGTGGTGATGAACAGAGTGTTTGAGTTAAACAGACCACTCTTACCCAATCCAAAGATCAGGGCTTGATCCATCACCGTTATTTATCTCACTGCCCCATCCCAGCTCAGAACCTGGCTATATGCAAATCAGTCTGTCCCTGGCCCAGTGCATCATGGGAACAGGGCAGACTAAACTACCAAGCCAATTCTTCACCAGAAAGGAGACAAGCTACCGGGGACCGGTTTCTGGCATTTCAGCCTTCTTCGGCCAGGCTTGCTTGAATCCTGATGGAGCAGTGAGAAAGGGACTCATGTCTGAGTATACCCTGCCACACCTATAGTGGCCAAAAACGATTTACAAAAAGGGGGGTGGTGATGAACAGAGTGTCTGAGTTAAACAGACCACTCTTACCCAGTCCAAAGATCAGGGCTTGATCCATCACCGTTATTTATCTCACTGCCCCATCCCAGCTCAGAACCTGGCTATATGCAAATCAGTCTGTCCCTGGCCCAGTGCATCATGGGAACAGGGCAGACTAAACTACCAAGCCAATTCTTCACCAGAAAGGAGACAAGCTACCGGGGACCGGTTTCTGGCATTTCAGCCTTCTTCGGCCCGGCTTGCTTGAATCCTGATGGAGCAGTGAGAAAGGGACTCATGTCTGAGTATACCCTGCCACACCTATAGTGGCCAAAAACGATTTACAACAAGGTTTGCCCTGTTCCCATCATGCACTGGGACAGGAACAGACTAATTTGCATACAGCCAGGTTCTGAAACTGGGATGGTGCAGTGAGCTAAAAAACGGTGTTGGATCTAGCCCTGATCTCTTGACTGGGTGAGAGCTTTCTGCTTAATTCAGAGACTCTGTCCCTCACCACCCCTTTTTGCAAATATTTTTGTCCACCCTAAGCGTGGAAGGGTATTCTCAGATGTGAGACCCTTGCTCATTGCACCATCAGGATTCAAGCAAACCGTGCCGAAGACGGCTGTAATGCCAGAAACCGGTCCCCGGGAGCTTGTTTCCTTCCCAGTGTAAGAATTGGCTTTTGTAGTTTGGTTTGCCCTGTTCCCATCATGCACTGGGACAGGAACAGACTAATTTGCATACAGCCAGGTTCTGAAACTGGGATGGTGCAGTGAGCTAAAAAACGGTGTTGGATCTAGCCCTGATCTCTTGACTGGGTGAGAGCTTTCTGCTTAATTCAGAGACTCTGTCCCTCACCACCCCTTTTTGTAAATATTTTTGTCCACCCTAAGCGTGGAAGGGTATTCTCAGATGTGAGACCCTTGCTCATTGCACCATCAGGATTCAAGCAAACCGGGCCGAAGACGGCTGTAATGCCAGAAACCGGTCCCCGGGAGCTTGTTTCCTTCCCAGTGTAAGAATTGGCTTTTGTAGTTTGGTTTGCCCTGTTCCCATCATGCACTGGGACAGGAACAGACTAATTTGCATACAGCCAGGTTCTGAAACTGGGATGGTGCAGTGAGCTAAAAAACGGTGTTGGATCTAGCCCTGATCTCTTGACTGGGTGAGAGCTTTCTGCTTAATTCAGAGACTCTGTCCCTCACCACCCCTTTTTGTAAATATTTTTGTCCACCCTAAGCGTGGAAGGGTATTCTCAGATGTGAGACCCTTGCTCATTGCACCATCAGGATTCAAGCAAACCGGGCCGAAGACGGCTGTAATGCCAGAAACCGGTCCCCGGGAGCTTGTTTCCTTCCCAGTGTAAGAATTGGCTTTTGTAGTTTGGTTTGCCCTGTTCCCATCATGCACTGGGACAGGAACAGACTAATTTGCATACAGCCAGGTTCTGAAACTGGGATGGTGCAGTGAGCTAAAAAACGGTGTTGGATCTAGCCCTGATCTCTTGACTGGGTGAGAGCTTTCTGCTTAATTCAGAGACTCTGTCCCTCACCACCCCTTTTTGTAAATATTTTTGTCCACCCTAAGCGTGGAAGGGTATTCTCAGATGTGAGACCCTTGCTCATTGCACCATCAGGATTCAAGCAAAGCGGGCCGAAGACGGCTGTAATGCCAGAAACCGGTCCCCGGGAGCTTGTTTCCTTCCCAGTGTAAGAATTGGCTTTTGTAGTTTGGTTTGCCCTGTTCCCATCATGCACTGGGACAGGAACAGACTAATTTGCATACAGCCAGGTTCTGAAACTGGGATGGTGCAGTGAGCTAAAAAACGGTGTTGGATCTATCCCTGATCTCTTGACTGGGTGAGAGCTTTCTGCTTAATTCAGAGACTCTGTCCCTCACCACCCCTTTTTGTAAATATTTTTGTCCACCCTAAGCGTGGAAGGGTATTCTCAGATGTGAGACCCTTGCTCATTGCACCATCAGGATTCAAGCAAACCGGGCCGAAGACGGCTGTAATGCCAGAAACCGGTCCCCGGGAGCTTCTTTCCTTCCCAGTGTAAGAATTGGCTTTTGTAGTTTGGTTTGCCCTGTTCCCATCATGCACTGGGACAGGAACAGACTAATTTGCATACAGCCAGGTTCTGAAACTGGGATGGTGCAGTGAGCTAAAAAACGGTGTTGGATCTAGCCCTGATCTCTTGACTGGGTGAGAGCTTTCTGCTTAATTCAGAGACTCTGTTCCTCACCACCCCTTTTTGTAAATATTTTTGTCCACCCTAAGCGTGGAAGGGTATTCTCAGATGTGAGACCCTTGCTCATTGCACCATCAGGATTCAAGCAAACCGGGCCGAAGACGGCTGTAATGCCAGAAACCGGTCCCCGGGAGCTTGTTTCCTTCCCAGTGTAAGAATTGGCTTTTGTAGTTTGGTTTGCCCTGTTCCCATCATGCACTGGGACAGGAACACACTAATTTGCATACAGCCAGGTTCTGAAACTGGGATGGGGCAGTGAGCTAAAAAACGGTGTTGGATCTAGCCCTGATCTCTTGACTGGGTGAGAGCTTTCTGCTTAATTCAGAGACTCTGTCCCTCACCACCCCTTTTTGTAAATATTTTTGTCCGCCCTAAGCGTGGAAGGGTATTCTCAGATGTGAGACCCTTGCTCATTGCACCATCAGGATTCAAGCAAACCGGGCCGAAGACGGCTGTAATGCCAGAAACCGGTCCCCGGGAGCTTGTTTCCTTCCCAGTGTAAGAATTGGCTTTTGTAGTTTGGTTTGCCCTGTTCCCATCATGCACTGGGACAGGAACAGACTAATTTGCATACAGCCAGGTTCTGAAACTGGGATGTTGCAGTGAGCTAAAAAACGGTGTTGGATCTAGCCCTGATCTCTTGACTGGGTGAGAGCTTTCTGCTTAATTCAGAGACTCTGTCCCTCACCACCCCTTTTTGTAAATATTTTTGTCCACCCTAAGCGTGGAAAGGTATTCTCAGATGTGAGACCCTTGCTCTTTGCACCATCAGGATTCAAGCAAACCGGGCCGAAGACGGCTGTAATGCCAGAAACCGGTCCCCGGGAGCTTGTTTCCTTCCCAGTGTAAGAATTGGCTTTTGTCGTTTGGTTTGCCCTGTTCCCATCATGCACTGGGACAGGAACAGACTAATTTGCATACAGCCAGGTTCTGAAACTGGGATGGTGCAGTGAGCTAAAAAACGGTGTTGGATCTATCCCTGATCTCTTGACTGGGTGAGAGCTTTCTGCTTAATTCAGAGACTCTGTCCCTCACCACCCCTTTTTGTAAATATTTTTGTCCACCCTAAGCGTGGAAGGGTATTCTCAGATGTGAGACCCTTGCTCATTGCACCATCAGGATTCAAGCAAACCGGGCCGAAGATGGCTGTAATGCCAGAAACCGGTCCCCGGGAGCTTGTTTCCTTCCCAGTGTAAGAATTGGCTTTTGTAGTTTGGTTTGCCCTGTTCCCCTCATGCACTGGGACAGGAACAGACTAATTTGCATACAGCCAAATTCTGAAACTGGGATGGTGCAGTGAGCTAAAAAACGGTGTTGGATCTAGCCCTGATCTCTTGACTGGGTGAGAGCTTTCTGCTTAATTCAGAGACTCTGTCCCTCACCACCCCTTTTTGTAAATATTTTTGTCCACCCTAAGCGTGGAAGGGTATTCTCAGATGTGAGACCCTTGCTCATTGCACCATCAGGATTCAAGCAAACCGGGCCGAAGACGGCTGTAATGCCAGAAACCGGTCCCCGGGAGCTTGTTTCCTTCCCAGTGTAAGAATTGGCTTTTGTAGTTTGGTGTGCCCTGTTCCCATCATGCACTGGGACAGGAACAGACTAATTTGCATACAGCCAGGTTCTGAAACTGGGTTGGTGCAGTGAGCTAAAAAACGGTGTTGGATCTAGCCCTGATCTCTTGACTGAGTGAGAGCTTTCTGCTTAATTCAGAGACTCTGTCCCTCACCACCCCTTTTTGTAAATACACTTACACACATCTCCCTAGTAGGGGGATAGGCCCCCGGGTGGCTCCTCCCCTCCACCACTATCCACATTTACAGAGGTGTTGGACCAGCTCTAAGTAACCGCTTTGCCCCACTCTCAGAGTTAAAGGAATTGGACTGACAGTCACCCCCGGGTATGACCACCACCCTGAGGGCTCCCATTACCGATGTACCAGCTGTTTGTAAAATCATCAGCTGGAATGTAGCTGGGACCAGAGCAAAGAGGGCAGATGCAACCTGGGTTGACTTTGTTGGCAGTCACAACATTATAGTGATTCAGGAATCGAAGGACACCTCCCCTAGTTTCTGGTTGGATGGTTTTACCAGTTTCATTGCCCCGGCCACTTCAAGTCCTGCCGGCAGGGCCAAGGGTGGCCTTATAACCCTTTTTTCATTAAAACTTAAGGGCACCCTCCACATGGTTAAATCCTGCTCTCCAAATCTCTTAATTGTGGAATGGAAGGTTTCCCCTTGTCACAAAATTATTCTAATCAATTTCTATAATTCTTGGGCCAGGGAAAATGGTAACGAGCATATGGCTGCCCTGGTATTTTTTTTAATAACGGTTAGTCAAAACACTCATACTTCGTTTGAGCTCATCTTAATGGGCGATTTTAATGTTCACCTATGTAATAATATGTGCAATATGGGGTAACCTGAGGGACCAGTTTGCTCAATGATCCCCCACTTTGAGCATACTAAGGCAGGGGAGGCTCTTGAGGAAATGTTGGCCAATTTTAATCTCTTTGAATCAAATATCACTGAGGGAGAGGGAAGAATAGCTACTTATAAAGGCTCTGACCCTGGGTCTGTAATAGACTACATCTTCCCGACCTCAGGCATTTTACACAGGGTTGCGTCTTACAAAACAATTGTATCGATATATAGTGACCACAATCCTGTATTGCTCGAGTTATATTGGGGAGGCCCCGTGGGAGTTAAGCCACTTGAAGTTCAACCTGGCCCGGCCTTAAGCCCTGATACGGTGGGATTTTTTATCTCTTTTCTGATAGCTACAGATCTAGATCCCAACTCAGGTCGACTGAATCTTTGTTACCTGTCATTGAGTAAAAGGCAATCTACTACTAGGTTAATCAAATTAACTTACACGACTCTGAAGAATCACTTACTTCGATAAGTTTAAAGGTTTTATTACAAAGCCAAAGATAACTGAAGGTACAAGCATCTCAAAATAAGGTTCAAAAAGTACACTGGCACTAATACAAACATAAGCTCTCTAAATGTTCTTAGACGGCAGAAGAATACCACCAGCACCAACTCGAACACCATTAAGTTAGCAAGAATAGTCACGATTTGCAATCTGTTCGGCATTTACAAAAAGAAAGAAAATTCAGGTTAGACTGTCCCTACACTAGGCTAAGTGACATCCCTACTTAACAAGATCTTAACCTACATAAAAAAGGTGTCAGCAGTGGTGTCTTCCAAAGAAGATCACTCACCTCCCTTAGTCGCTGGTTGCATCAGTATCTTGCAGTTACCCTATCTGCCTACCCATCCGCTCTCTTAGCTTCTCCAGACCATCTGCTCTGCCTCCACCCAGGGGTGCTGTCCCTAATACAAAATCCCAATTACAGTTGAAACGCCCCTCAGAGACGCCCATCACGTACACCCCTCACGTGGTTTCGGTTCTGGTTTCTTCCATGCTGATACTCCTCTGGGCCCTTCATTAGCGTTGACCTTGCTTCCCAGGCTTCTTCTCCGGCAAGCCGGTACCCCCCAGGAAATTCCTGAGCCCTCCTCCAGGCCTGTGCCTGTCTCCCAGAACAGAGCCCTATTCATTATTTTCCTGATTGGAACCCCCTCGCACCTGCGAACAGACACTCTTGAAGTGGGCCCCAAATTCCGGCATCCATCTTATCTTCTTGCTCGTAAAACTTCAAGCTTAGTTCACAATTTATGCTTAACACGACCCAATTCCAACGAACACGTGCAGATCAAACGAAACGGCCTTATCTCATCCGGCCAGTTAGGATTGCATGAAATGGCCTGTGCACTCTATGAACCCTCGTTCTTAGTTTAAACAATATTCTAACTTATTTCACACTCTGGTTACATGTAACACTTCTACAAAACTTATGATTTCGATTCTATGATTAGTAATGGTATACATTGTGACATCAACACTCCATATCATGTAAAACTGTTGTACATTCTCTTCTCTTCAGCAACTGCCATGTGGCCTACACGTCCTACGTTTAGCAGCATTACATTTTCCCTCTTAACAGTCACATAACATGAACTTAATATCAGCCTAACATTGTTAACACACCTACATTAGTTTTGCACACACATATATGTATTATCTAATGATTAAACATCCTTTTCGTTATGCATTACTGTAAATTTAACACTCTAATACATTGCTTGATTAAACTGGTGCACTTGGCCTATAGATATGGTGCACTTCTACGTTTTTTCTTGATTTGCGCTCTCTCAGTTCCCCCCTTTGATGACCTTTAGGGGTCATCACCATTATAACATCACTTCTGAGGAATTTGATTGAATCAGACGGAACTCGTTGCAGTGCTCCCTCGCTTCATCATCCCTAGAGCCCTCAGACTCCGGTACTGATTATCCTGCATCGCGGCTAACCTCTGCTCCTGTTCTCTCATAGATCTCTGCAACCTTTTTGATCTGTACCATTGATACAGCCGTACCAATCCCCATAATGTAATTACACAGATCACTATGATGATGATAGGTTTCAAGATATACCATATGAAACTTTTCCCTAGGTTGGCGAACCAACCTCCAACTTTACCCATTCCATGACCTACTTTTTCCCACACGTTTATCCGTGTTAGGTCTTCAATCTCCTGGTGTACTTCTGTAATGTTCTGTATACCCTTTTCAAGGGGCTTTGAATTGTCTGGAATGTAAGTGCAACATTCCTGGACCTTCAAAGCTTTACAGACTCTGCCCTCTTTGGCCAACAGAACATCTAGAGCAAGTCGGTTCTGAAGAACCATTGCCCTTATCGATTGCATCTCTCCTTCCACCAGCATAAGGGATCTAGCAGTACTGGCGGATAACCTATCTACAACTGTTGCCAATCTCCGGATTTTGATATCATTCAGGATTATTCCCAACAGAGGGAATGTAGCACGAAATACATCTCCAACTACTTCAGCAGCTCCTACATCCCTTTTCCCTCTGGCTGGAGTTCTATCGTGTATGATCTCCAAATCCTTAGCATGATATATTTTGGGGAAGACAATAGCTAAATAACATGATCCATACCAATTATCCGGTAGTTTCATGTAGGCATTTCTTCCACAGACAAAATATACGTTTGGGATCACTTGCATCCCCTTCAAGAAATCCTTTGTATAATATTCTATTTGGAAGGTATGTTCACAACTTACTTCTCCCACAAACACATTCTCATAATAGGTTTTACCTCTGTATATGCATAGTTTCCCTTTTTGTGTCCGATCTAAAGCTATTGGACCGTTACTACCCTTCCTTTTGTGTTCCTTCTCTTCCTCGGTCCAATCTGTTTTCCATTGCCCTGACATTTTCAGAATCTTTTGTCTTCTCTAACGATCATCCACCTGCCCTATAAACTTTTTCTCAATTTCAGACACCTTACAAGTCAGATTATTTCTTCGGGCATATGAAGTATCTAGCGTGTTCCAAGGAATGAAAAATTTCTTTAATCGGTCCTCCCTCTTATAATAGTCCCATTTATTTAAATGCTTGTAATTCGGGACTTCTGGTAAAACGGCATCATAGTTCGAAAAGTAGTATTCAAAACTATCACGTCCATAAAATATACTTAACAGCAAACTACAGGTGATTCCATATGTCAATGGAAGGTGATGATACCTAATACCCTCGTCTACGGAGGCTGGCAATTGCATGCAGACATAACATTCCTTTGCCTCCATAGTATCAACATATTCATACAGTAACATGGCATAAGCATTTGTTTTGAAATTACCTTGCGATTCATCTACATGTAACCTACGAATTTCTGCTGCTAACAAAGCTTTATCTTTTTCTGTATCTTCCCCCTTTTTCCCAGCATCGTTAGGTTTCGGTGTCACTAGAACTTTTGCTTCTTTTATTGCTTTTTCTTCATTTTCATGTCCCACTATATATGATACAGTAACTACTAAGACTATAAGAAAGATTACTCCCGCTAAAATTGAGCCTACTATACATTTTGCCCTGCGGTTCGGGTTGCCGGTCTCTATGATCCCACGATAGTGTAGTTCGAATCTCTTTGGTTACGATAAAAAGTCTCTTTCTTTGTTCCTTTAACCGTGCTCTTCTTTCGTTTCTTCAGTCTTTCTCGAACCACACCCAGAGCTGACAATCCCTTTTGCAAGTTCAGTCTTTTGAATTATAGCAACAGACAACCCTAGCCCTTCTCCGTCCTCTAAATAAAAAGGTCCCTAATTTTATTCTTCTTCCACTTGGCGCTAGGTTATCTTTCAATCTTGTTTATTTACAAAGTCCTTTAGCTGTCCACAATTATGCGGGTTCCAGCTGCTCTAATCACGTATTCCAGAATCTCTAAATGAAGAGTGATCTCCTCAAGTGATGGCGACGTTGGGTTGAAGGTTGGAAAGCCCATCCGGTTTAGAAATGGATCTCTTATCCTACTCAGGTATGGTGGGGTAGGGATGGTGATTGTCAGTAGTCCTTCGGCTTCAATTCCAGGTACCACCAACACCACTTCCAGTGTTATTATTGGTTCAGCACTGGTCACTGTCACTTCCCTCACCCTCCCGAATCTCCGTGGGCAAGACATCTGCTGCCAGGTAGGTCCACTCAGGAGTAGCGTATCTTCTGCAGGGCACACGCACCCTCCTTGATCTTCTTGGACCTTCTGCCTCTGGATCCTGTGCACTTTCGTCCAGGTCTGAGTCTTCGGATATAGGACCAAGGGTTCTCTCTGGAGTTGACTTCAGGCTTGGCCTCTTCTTTCTTTCAGGCCAACTAGCCTCTCCATGCCTTGTTCTCCTACTTCTTGTTCTCACTCCCAGTTCTTGATCGCTTGCAACTTGATCAGTGTCTGATTCGTACTCACAGCAACTTTCCCCTTCTGTGGCAACGTCAGTTTCACTGTCGTATTGTCCTTCTTCTACTTCATCCGACACGCTCCCAGCTTCTTCCGACACCCCCACAGCTTGACTGGTCCCCTCTATTGTCTCTTCGTTCTCATCCGGATTTTCGTTCGAGAGAGGAGCTGTTTCTTCCAGGGGTGCTGGAACTCTTCGCGTATGGGAGGCGTGAATCCAGTTGGGCAGCCCTCCAACTTTAACAGCAGTATTCGTGGTTAAAATAATCTGAAAGGGTCCGCGCCAACGCACATCCAAGCAATTCTTTCTGACGTGTTTCTTCACCACGACCCAATCACCAGGGCACAGGTCGTGGCACAGGTCTTTAGACGATGGGACTTCGGCAGCCTGCACCTGAAGAGACACAGAATGAATGGCATCAGAAAGTCCCTTGCAATAGTCCAAGATCAAATCATCTGTAATATTCAACAAAGCTGCAGTTGGAATTGATGGCAGTCTCATTGCCCTCCCCATTAAAACTTCATGTGGAGAGAGACCTGTTCTCCTGTCTGGTGTGCTATGTATGCTCATGAGTACTAATGGCAGTGCATCAGGCCAGCTCAAGGATGTCGAAGAACACACTTTGGCAATTCTGGATTTAATTGTCCCATTGATTTGTTTCACGATTCCTGAAGCTTCTGGTCGATAGCTACAGTGCAACTTCTGGTCAATATCCAATGCAGAGCAGAGCATCTTTACAACTTCGCTGTTGAAATGTGTCCCTCTATCTGATTCCAAAGAGGCCGGCACCCCGAACCGTGGTAATAACTCTCTAAGCAACAACTTTGCTACTGTGAGTGTGTCACACCTGCGTGTGGGGTATGCCTCGACCCATCTGGAAAATATGCAGACAACCACCAGAACATACCTCAGACGGTTGCATTTTGGCATTTCAATAAAGTCTAGTTGCATCCGGTTGAAAGGACCACCTGACCTCCCAAAGTGACTCAATGTGACTGGTGTTCTTTTGCCTACATTCAATTGCTGACAGGTTACGCATCGCTGGCACACTGCTTCTGCAGCCACTCTAAACTTGGGGTTATACCAAGTCTGTCTAAATACCCGCAACATGGCATCTCTGCCTAAATGTACTGGACCGTATATCTGTCTTGCCATTGGACTCACTAGTTCATTTGGTAACACTGCCCTTCCATCTGCTGAAACCCAAAAATCCATTTCACTTCTCACACAACCTGCAGTTTCTCATGCTTTTTTCTCAAAGTCTGTTGCGTTTTCTTGTATGCCTCTTAACTCATCCCAGGTAACTACAGTTTCTAGTATCATAGTTAACTCTGTCTTTTCTTGTGTCCCACCCACTTCCACTTCTGTGAAAGAGTATCCTTGCTCCACGCAGTAGCACGCGACCTCATCAGCGTACTTATTACCCTGGGACACAAAATCAGTTCCTTTCGTATGTGTTGCACATTTGACAATGGCAATGGCTGCCGGTCCTTGTAAAGCTTCCAACAGTAATCGTACAAATTCCCCATTTCGAATAGGTGAACCTGAAGAGGTCATGTAACCCCTTTGAGACCACAATTGCCCATAGTCTCAAACTACCCCGAAACCATATTGGCTATCGGTGTAAACGGTGACTCGAATTTTAATACCCGCCAGACAGGCGGTTGTCAATGCAATGATTTCAGCTACCTGAGCGGAATATACTCCTTCCAGGCAAGCGGCTTCCACAACTCCAGTAATGGTGCAAACAGCATAAGCTGCTCTCAACTGACCAGTATTGTCTCTTATACATGAGCCATCAACAAAGAAAATTTCATCAGGGTCGGTTAACGGCTCATCCACAATATCTGGTCTCGGTTTGGTGCATAGTTCAGTCACATCAAGGCAATCGTGATCTTCACAATCATCATCTTCTATATCATTTGGAAGTGGCATCAAAGTAGCAGGATTCAGGACAGAGCATCTCTTAAGGGTCACGTTCTCCGCAGCAAGGATAACTTGCTCGTAGCGCGTGAGCCTGTTATTTGTCAAATGCTGTGTCTTGGTCCTGGTCATTAACAGTTCCACAGAATGCGGTACATACACCACTAACTGGTGTCCCATCACTATGCTTTCACACGTTTCAATGCTGACACCCGTTGCAGCAACGGACTTGAGACATCCGGGCAACGCTGCGGCTACTGGGTCTAAAGTAGCCGAGAAATACGCCACTGGTCTACGGGCATTTCCATGAGTTTGAGCCAGAACTGACAAAGCACAACCTTCTCTTTCGCAACAGAAAAGTAAGAATGGTTTTTCGTAATCTGGCATTCCCAGAGCAGGAGCACGACACAAGTCCTCTCTCAGCTGCAAAAATGCCATCAGACAATCCTTGTCCCATGGTACCGGATCACTCACCTCCTTGTGCGTCAGTTTCTGCAAGTGTTTTGGTTTCAGGGAAAAGTTAGCTATCCACTGTCGGCAATAACCAACCATTCCTAGAAACATTCTGACCTCTCTTTGTGTCGTAGGCGAATTCATGTTCATGATCGCCTCAATCCTGTCGGGTGACACCTTCCGTTTCCCTTTTTCAATGCGGTGACCCAAGTACTGTACTTCTGTCAGACAGTACTGCAATTTGCTCGGAGACACCTTATGCCCATTTTCAGCTAGATGGTTCAGCAAGGTGATGGTGTCTGTCTTACATGCTTCTTCCGTTTCTGACGCAACAAGTAGGTCGTCTATGTACTGTACCAGAACCGAGTTCTGTGGCAGTACTAGACTTTCAAGATTCTTTTTCAATAACTGGTTGAAGATCGATGGGCTTTCTGTATACCCCTGTGGGATACGACACCATGTTAAAACACGACTTCCCAGCTTAAAAGCGAAAAGAAATTGGCTTTCCTCAGCTAATGGAATGGAAAAGAAAGCCTGGCAAAGGTCTATCACTGTGAACCACTCTGCTTGGAATGGTATCTGAAACAATATCACTGATGGATTCGGTACCACTGGACAACATGAGACAACTATGTTATTAATCTTCCTAAGATCCTGCACTATTCTGAATTTACCGCTAGGTTTCCGCAAACCCATGATCGGGGAGTTGCAAGGACTACCCACGATTTCCTTCAGTATTCCCTGCTTAATCATGGAGTCAATCACGGGATTTATTCCGGCAATCGTCTCCGGAGTCAGTTTGTATTGAGGCGTTCTTGGATATTCAGCATTTGGCTTAACCATTATTTTCACTGGTTCTACTCCTTTAATCAATCCTATCTCTTCCCCAGTGAAATCCCACACTTCAGGTGACACCGTCTCTCTTAAGTCCCAAGGAAGCTCCTCCACTGTCAGGGTAGGATACAGTTCTATGCATACTTTTGAGTTTGCGACTTTGAAGGTAGTATCCTCATCATTCGTCTGTACCTCCACTCCCTGAGGCGTGCAGTATATTGTACAGTTTAGCTTGCATAACAAGTCTCTTCCCAACAGACACACAGGGCTAGAATCACATACTACGAACTGATGTTCCTCGCTGTAGTTTCCTATTCTCACTAGCACTGGTTCCGTCAAAGGGTTAGTCATTCTCCTGTTGGCGACTCCTACCACTTGAATTGTTTCCCCTGACATGGGCAGGTTCGGAACCACCGCCGATCTCAAAGTGGATCGCGTAGCCCCGGTATCTACCAAGAAAGTCGTAGGGCATCCTGCAACTTCAGCTTCAACATAAGGTCCTCTGTGATCCACCTCTAAGACTGCGCTGAGGGTGCAGTCCTCCTCTCTATTCACTCGCCGTCCTGTTATAGGATCCACGTAGTAACACTCTTCTCCTCCTACAAAAAGAGGCATTTGTCTATGGACCTTTCCTCCTAGCGCAACCCTTGGTGGCTGGGGAAACTGAGCTCGAGGAGCCAGGGTCCCCCCTTTTACCACCCTATTCTTGGTTACTGCCATCCCTTTGGTTGGGACTGTCTAAATTTCCTCCTCTTCTACCTCTAGTTCCCCATTTTCAGGGTTGTAGGGACACTCGCGTTTTCAATGTCCCACCTCGTGACACTGGTGACACTTTGTCGTCTTTTTCAGTGTAGCAATGTCTATCCTAGGTTTCGAATTTTCCTCACTGTCTTTATTCTGATTATTCGACCTCCTCCCCATCGTCCCTGTTCCCTGATGCTGCTGTCCACCCTTTCCAACCGACTGCATCTGCACCATCATCAACTTCTCCTTAAGTTTCTTTGCTTTAGAATCTATTTCATCACTGCAATACCTTGCGTACCTTAAAACTTCATCTAATGGCTTGTTCTGCCAGCAAATCAAGTGTTGTTGAATCATCAAGCAAATATCAGGTCTCAGTCCCAACACAAACTTCGATACAAACTGCCCTATGTCTTTGGGATCCATCACATCCAATCCACTGTATTGTTTGAATGTTTTCAGCAATCGCTCATAAAATTCATGGACTGTCTCTTTAGGTTCCTGTCTGGTTCTGTCTATTTTCACCCAATCTATGTCTTGGGGTGGCACCTTGTCTTTCAGCCATGTCATCACCCTTTCGTACTTGGCCATCACTGTCTCTGACGGTCCGTTAGTATGTATATCTCTTGCTGGTTCCGATGTGGGCCATTCGACACTAACCTTGCATGCTATCCACAAATCTCCAGGGACCACAATGTCGAATAGAGTGTTCAAATCAATCCACAATACCTTAGAGATCTTAACGAACCTTTCTACCTGCTTGTACCACTCCACCGGGTTCTCCCTTAATTTTGGAAAGGAGTTGGTAAAAGCAGCCAAATCCCCCCTACTCCAGGGCACATGTACATAACTCCCATTTGCTATTTCTCGCAAAGGGTATGCCTCCATCTGCAGTGGCCTTCCCTCTGGGGACATCCCAATCATGCTTCGCCTAACAGTTCCTTTCTTGGACCACCTTTCTTCCCATTTATCCAAATCTCTCCATGTTCTTATTCCTGTGATCAATTCCCTTATGTGCGTCTTTAATCCAGTCGTCCTTCTCTCATCTAGATCCTGATCTGAGTATTGCAACCTATGGTTACCCTGTAATGCCTTTGTTCTCGACAGGTCTACCATATACTTGTCTGCCAGTTCAGACAGTTTCTCGTGAGTTGCTCTTGCTTTACGAGTAATATCCTTAGCCATAAACAACAGCTCATCTTGTTCGTACAAGTCAATTCTTTCTAAAGGCAATGTACCATCTATTATCTAATCCAGGTCAGATTTCAAGCTGTTTACATCAAGCCTCTTTGCCTTTACTACAGCTTTCAGTAGGGTGTCCCTGGGGAACCCATTTACATCTCTCCCATCACAGCTCTGAGTCCTACGTTTGGGCTCAGGCGTATTATGGGGAGTCCTGCCATGCTCCCATCTCTCTAGGTCCCATGCAGTTCCATCCCCCGTTGGTGTGTGGTGAAACACTGCTCTATTTTCCAAGATCCCATGCCTCTCACTCTGTCTATTTTCTCTTGGTGTATGATAAGACACTCCATTACTCCCCATGCTTTCACCATTTCCCTGTTGTCTATTGTCGCTCAACACATGGTAAGTTTCTTCACAGTTTCCCATGTTCTCACAATCCCGTTCCTGTCCTTGATTGCTTGGCGCATGGCGAGACACCTCGTGACTCCCCAGGTTCCCGCGATTCCAGTGCTGTATATTATCACCTGGTGCATGGTGAGTGCACCTAAAGCTATCCCTGTATTCTTGGGTCCTTCAATCCCCTTCACTGTGAATGGGGCGAGATGCCCCACCACACCCTATACTTCTGCCTTCCTGTTCTTGTCCATCCCTACCATGAGAGTGACGGATAGCTCCTTTACTCTCCTGACTGCTTTCGCTAGCCCCATAGTGAGATAAGGTCCCGTTGCCCCGACTTCCACATTCTGCTTCCGTTCTTGACCTACTACTCTGTGACTCCATGGCAGAATCCCATTCTCTCAAATCAGCCCTCAATTCCTTAAAGGATTTTGGTCGTGGTCCCCTCAGATCCATCGGTCCTCTCTGACCCCCCTGTTCTGCCCTGGGATCCACAGCCAAATTCAATGGGGTGCTCCCTGCTCTTGGTCCTGGCGAGTGCCTCCAGGCATTCGTCATGTTATTTCTCCTTTCCATTTCAGCCCTTTCTCTATCTACCCGTACCTGTTCTTTTGCCCGCTCTTTTTCTGGGTTGTAAACCGACACTATAGGACCTATGGTAACTGGTACTTGAAGAGCATCTGGCAATTGGTAAGACTCAGCACATTCCGTTTCCGGCACCTTCTGCACCACGAACCTTCCGACTACTCTCTGTACCGGACTAGGTTGAGGTGTTTCGTCACCTTGGGTAGGTTCCCAATCTGATATAGGAAGTGGTCTGTACCCTTCTATGACAGCCCCATCTGCCCTTGGGAGCCCAACACCGTCTATCTCTCTATTGTACGGAGGTGGTCTATCTATCAATAATCTATTTATTAGGCTATCCTCCGACTCGCTCTCATCGTCTTCCTCTGGAGTACTCTTTTTCCCCGTAACCTCTATCATTGGATACAACTTATCCACTTCAAGAGTCTGTACCCTCCATTTCTTGGCTTCTTCATCCCATTTGGCGTCCTGTACTGCTTTCACCGATCGTCTCACTCTTTCCTGGCGTCTGCTCTGATTCCTGTTGTGCGCCTCTCTAAGCCACGCATTAAGGGCTTCAAACTGTGTTGGTCTAGGCAGAGGTCTCATTGCTGACATGACTGCTTTTAACTGATGCAACGCTTCTAATCTAAATGTTCCGTATTTCAGAAAAGTCAGTTCCTCATTCCCTTCCGTGGTCTTACTCCATTCCGCGAGCCACAGTATGGTATGTAACCCAACATTCGTAGCCATATAATGAGCTGGTGTACCCTCTGGCGGAGCCTCTTCCCCGTAATAAGATTCCCTTCTGTTTCTCTTAAACATCTCTCTCAAGCATTTGAAACACTTCATAATCAAATTCGACAAATTTTCCCCTATTTCTCAGCGTTTGTTTACTTCCTGATGACAATCCACCAATCCTAGCGCGGCTTTCGCTGACCGGCCTATCACAGCGCGGTTCGCGACAATCAGCCTATCACAGCGCGACTCTACACCAACCGGCCTATCACAGCGCGGCTCTCTCTGACGTCACTCGTCTCCCTTCTGCAGCAGTTCCCCTCCTTTCTCCGCTCGTCTCCCGGTCATGCATGCGTCCCATTCATACTTTGAAAATGATTACTTCCGGCCAAGCGATCACTTTCCTTGACTGTACGTCCACAGTCTAACTGTAATTGTCACCTTCTGACGAAATGTCTTTCCGTGTACGTCCAGACAATCGCCTTAACTAATAGGTTACTTACACACAGTAACTTCCGACCTGCGTCCGTTACTCATACACTCACTCTTGCATTCCCCCTATCACGGTCCTGCGGGCGATCAATGGTACCTCATGACCCCCTTTCAATGGTTTGACAATTACTCTGGGTGTTCGATACACCCGAACCACTTAAGCTCTTCTCTGAACTTAGATTTTCACCAGGTTGCGCGCGGTCACAACCCTCTCTCATTCACACTACAGGCATTCAACTCCGCATGACATCACAATACAGATACAACACAAAACACCGCAATCTAGCAACGCATGACCATTTTTATACTCACTCTCGACCGACTCTGCTGCTTTTCTCTCGTACCGTCAGCCCCTTCTTCGGCTGGTAATTCTTCGGCTGCTCATCTCTCGAACTCTAGGGGCCTCGGGGTAATCTTAACCTAGTCTAGATCACCTTCCTCAAGAAGGTAACCATCCTACTACTGCTACCAACTGATACGGTGGGATTTTTGATCTCTTTTCTGATAGCTACAGATCTAGATCCCAACTCAGGTCGACTGAATCTTTGTTACCTGTCATTGAGTAAAAGGCAATCTACTACTAGGTTAATCAAATTAACTTACACAACTCTGAAGAATCACTTACTTCGGATAAGTTTAAAGGTTTTATTACAAAGCCAAAGATAACTGAAGGTACAAGCATCTCAAAATAAGGTTCAAAAAGTACACTGGCACTAATATAAAGCTCTCTAAATGTTCCTAGACGGCAGAAGAATACCACCAGCACCAACTCGAACACCATTAAGTTAGCAAGAATAGTCACGATTTGCAATCTGTTCGGCATTTACAAAAAGAAAGAAAATTCAGGTTAGACTGTCCCTACCCTAGGCTAAGTGACATCCCTACTTAACAAGATCTTAACCTACATAAAAAAGGTGTCAGCAGTGGTGTCTTCCAAAGAAGATCACTCACTTCCCTTAGTCACTGGTTGCATCAGTATCTTGCAGTTACCCTATCTGCCTACCCATCCGCTCTCTTAGCTTCTCCAGACCATCTGCTCTGCCTCCACCCAGGGGTGCTGTCCCTAATACAAAATCCCAATTACAGTTGAAACGCCCCTCAGAGACGCCCATCACGTACCTCACGTGGTTTCGGTTCTGGTTTCTTCCATGCTGATACTCATCTGGGCCCTTCATTAGCGTTGACCTTGCTTCCCAGGCTTCTTCTCCGGCAAGCCGGTACCCCCCAGGAAATTCCTGAGCCCTCCTCCAGGCCTGTGCCTGTCTCCCAGAACAGAGCCCTATTCATTATTTTCCTGATTGGAACCCCCTCGCACCTGCGAACAGACACTCTTGAAGTGGGCCCCAAATTCCGGCATTCATCTTATCTTCTTGCTCGTAAAACTTCAAGCTTAGTTCACAATTTATGCTTAACACGACCCAATTCCATTGAACACGTGCAGATCAAACGAAACGGCCTTATCTCATCCGGCCAGTTAGGATTGCATGAAATGGCCTGTGCACTCTATGAACCCTCGTTCTTAGTTTAAACACTATTCTAACTTATTTCACACTCTGGTTACATGTAACACTTCTACAAAACTTATGATTTCGATTCTATGATTAGTAATGGTATACATTGTGACATCAACACTCCATATCATGTAAAACTGTTGTACATTCTCTTCTCTTCAGCAACTGCCATGTGGCCTACACGTCCTACGTTTAGCAGCATTACATTTTCCCTCCTAACAGTCACATAACATGAACTTAATATCAGCCTAACATTGTTAACACACCTACATTAGTTTTGCACACACATATATGTATTATCTAATGATGAAACATCCTTTTCGTTATGCATTACTGTAAATTTAACACTCTAATACATTGCTTGATTAAACTGGTGCACTTGGCCTATAGATATGGTGCACTTCTACGTTTTTTCTTGATTTGCGCTCTCTCAGCCCCATGGATCAAGGGAGAAGGCTGAAATCGGCGAAGGTGGTTCCCGAAAACTTTTTGGAGGAACTACTCCCGAATATTGAGGGTAATATGTTGATTTGTCAGGACTCGAACGCTACAAACAATAAGATCATGGGTGCCTTTGAAGCAATATGCATACACATTTCTAAGGCACTGTAGGAAGGTGGATACCTGACTATGGTTACCCCAGATTTTTTGCCTTGTGTTTAGCTGGTTTTCGACTTAGTTGGCCTGGTTCCCTGCTAATCAGGGCCCCAGGCTATCTGCTCTTTCCTTAAAATGGACTCCATGCACCCTAGGTGCATAACCAATCTGGTACTGGACACCTTGTCAGCCCCTATACAGTGCACTATAGGTGCCAAGGGCATAGGTGCATCCAAGGCCTACCAGGGGCTGCAGCATAGCTTTTGCCACCCCTGGCTGGTTCTTAAATTGACACACCTGGCTGATCACTCAGCTGGGGCAAGGTGGTGTAATCAACCCTTGCTTAGATATAGTATACCTATATCTAAACCTATATCTGGACACATATAAACCTATAAGTCATTTCTATGGCAGGCCTTATCAATCCTGGAGGCAGAGTGCTTGGCTTTACGTGAGATGGTGCTCTAGCATGAGCTGAGCCTGTCTGCAGCTGTCGGGAACAACTCCCTTAGCTGTTCCGGGATAATGCCATACCATATACTCTTAAGTGGATTATAATCCATCGGGGTTATGTGCTAACTTTGGTTTGCCTTTATCAAAACATGTCGTGTAAGGTGTCATACGATTTGGAATACTATCCCCTCGACATTCCTGTCGACGGGGTTAGCATCCTACCCTTTTAGAGGGAGAAGACATGTTTCTTTACTAAAACACGGTTAATCCTAACCAGAGCCTCAGCATCACAAAATGGATGCTGCTGCCACCGACACAAGTCTGACCTCCTGCTGCTGACCGAAACTTGGCAGAGGAGGCCTGGACAAAGGGTTTCCTGTCGTGGGGAGGTGCTACACCCCCCCAGACAGGAGATAGTGTATTGGGGCAGGGAGGGCTGAAGGAAACTAGACAGTGCCTGGGGCGCACAAGGCTTCCCCTTGCATAATCTGGTCAAACCGGTTCTGGGGCACACCAGCCCCAGTCCCAGCGTGATCCTGGACAAAGGGAAAGGGGTGTAACCACCCCCTTTCTGGGTCCCACCCATAGGAGGGACCTAGCAGGTAATCCAGCCCCCTAGATTGGTATAAGAATGGGAGCAGTGCCAACGCACTCAGATTATCCTGACTGAAATTTATGAAGCAAAACTCTGGACCCTTCGACATCCTACTCGACGAAGAAGACTGAAGAATCTCCCTTGTGGTCAAGGAGTGACCACCCTGTGCAAACAGGCACCATCCAGCACCTCGACGTTTGCTTTGTTGCAGTTCCCGCCGGAACTCGAGTGACAGAGATCGGCAAGACCCAGCGTGCCTGCCTTCTAACAGCCCGATCCACAGTCCCTGCAGAGCTGAGACCCGTGGAGGCGACCTGAAGCGTGGGGCCGGCCATCTTGGCCCTTCTGCATCTTTTGGCTCATCGCGTTGGTCCGGTCGCTTGCCCGTTGGCTAGCGGCCCCAGTACCGATGAACCTTTGAATCTAACTCATGAGTCTGGTTTCTCCAGACTTGCCCTCGCTCCCCTGAAATGGAGCACCTGCTCTGACCCTCCTGGTCCGAGTAAGAAGCGATCTTCAAATCCTGCATGGGTTGCGCTTGCCAAGGGTTGTTTGCTCCAATCTGGAAACCGAGACCACCGACAGCAAGAGCCTGCGTGGGACAGCTCGTGATCCACTCCTGGACATCCTGGGTGCCCCAGAGTCCACGTGGCAGCGGAGACAAGCTTAATGACATCGACCTGATTGCGCCTGACATTGCCTGGTTCCTTCCTGGTTCCACACTGGTCACTGCTGAGTGACCCAGACTCTGTCCCCTCTGCTTTCAGGTACTCTTCATCTTCGATCCACCCTTGGATCGCACCGGACACTTCTCTTCTGGCCCCCTGCAGCATCTTCATCTCCAGGCTCCATAGATCTACACGACGAAAGCCGACACTACTTTGCCCTGTGCACCCGCTTCCTGTGGGTGAGGTAACTCATGAACGCCGGTGCTCCTGTACTGGTATACACCTCTAGTGTCTATGTCTAAAGTTTTGTCCTTCTAGGTCAGTCGGAAGACTCTTAAAACAGTTACTCAATAACTTTTACGCACCATTGACTTTGCATTGGTGCATGTGTGTGCTTTAAGCACTGCACCCGAATCTCGCGGGCTTTTCCCGACTTCAGCATTGCTAGTCCCGACTGCTCTGAGCAATTCCCCAGGCCCTAGGCCTGACCACTGTTCGATTAGTAATACTTATACCACTTTTTTGATATATGGTTTGAGTGGCCCCTGGGCCTCATCCATAATTGTGCAACTTTTATATGTTTAACTGTTACTTTGTTTAAACGCTTGTACTTCTAGACTCATAAAGAGTTTAGAGGATTATTCTAGTAATACATGCATATATTTTTATAATATATAACTTGTGTGGTGTCCTTTCATTTGATATTACAGGATTGTGATTGGTAAAACAGCTTGCTTAACACGACCTCTTGAGTTAAGCCTTTAAGGCTGCTTAGTCCATGCTACCCCTAGGATAGCTTGTCTATAAGGTTGACATACAACCTGACACCATAAGGGATTGTTTGGACTGATACAAGGTGCCCCCAGAATTGGAGACATCATATATCAGGCCAACTTCTCACAGGCACTTACTGTCAAGCCAGGCTCGGGGGGTATTAGACAACATAGATAGTTTGATTCTAATTGCTCAAGAGCCCATAAGGTGTTATTGCAAGCAGTTAAATCCACCCCGAGAGACAAGACAGCTGTTGCTATGTTAAGGAAGGAGTATAAGTAAACAATAAATAGGAGAAAGATCGCCCTAAAAAATGCAGCTTCAGAAAAACTACTTTCTGTCAATGTACTGCCTGACAGTTTCCAGTTTTGGGCCATAATAAACCAGCCTTTCTTCTCTGACTCAGATAATTACGACATGGACTGCGTCATCAATGACGATACTTTGGTGCATCATTTTAGGCATGTGTATGGGGATTTAGATTCTGCAGTTCAAGGAGGACCACGGGTAGTACCCGGGCCTGCTTCCCTTATTTTTACCCAGGGTGAAGTGGAGAGAGCCATTATGGAGACATCCAAGAACAAGGCACCGGGACCGGATGGTGTCCCGGACGATCTCTATAGACTTTTCCCAATGCTCTGGACTGGGGTGCTCACTAATGTTTTTAGGGCAGCAAATGGGAATACCTTCCCTACTACCTGGGCTACATCAATAATTGTGCCAATCTTTAAAAAAGGGCAGCGTAACGATCCGGGATGCTATAGACCCATCTCTCTTTTAGACTCTGCGATTAAGATACTAGGCAGAGTCTTATTATTTAAGTTAAGGGACAACATCGAGAGAGGTGGGGGACTGTCGAACATTCAGTACAGCTTTAGAGCCAAGAGGGGTACCCTGGATCAGTGCTCTAATTTACATCTGTTAATCGCCAAATACACTGTAGCCTGGGAGGGGTCGCTTTTTTTGGCGTTCATGGACCTCTCCTCGGCTTTTAACTTGGTGAACAGGGCTAAGCTCTGGGCAATCCTCTTAGAGATTGGGATTGATGTATCTCTAGTAAACTTTATGGTGTCTCTTCACCAGGACCTGTTCGCGACAATCGGGGTCACAACGGAGGGGAGATGCACTAGTAGTTTTAAGTCAGAGCGAGGGGTGCGCCAGGGTTGTATCCTGGCCCCCCTCCTCTTCACCATCTACATCAACGGCTTGGGCAATCACCTTGAGTCAGTGGAGGGGGACGTTCCGCGTGTAGGAGGAGCCAAAATACCGGCTCTCTTATACGCGGACCATGCGGTTTAAATGGCTCGCACCGGGGTGGGTCTCCAGGGGCTTCTGGACTCCTTTGGCATTTTCATGGACCAATTGGACCTAAAAATAAAAGCCAAAAAGTCTCACACGATGGTGGTCGGTTATCATAGGATTAAACGTAAAACCAAAACCTTTACGAGCAAGGGCGTCATGGTCTCTAGGGTTGCTGTTTTCCCCTACCTGGGGGGTGCTTTTTGATGAGAGGGGTACGTGGGGCCCCCAGGTGAGGGCAAAGAGCAAATCCATGGCCAGATCAATGTCTGCTCTAATGGGGTTTTCGAAGAGGCAAGGGCGAGGCCTATGGAGGCCCTTTTGAAAATCTACAAGTCCAAATGCATTCCAATTGCCACGTACGGATCACCCCTATGGGGATATATGTCTAACAACCTGATCCAAAGGGCTGAGAACAGGTTCTTGAGACACCTTTTGTCTGTCCCGCAGTCCACACCAACCTTTTCAATACATTGCGAGGTGGGTCTGGACTATGTAACCGACAAACTTAACCTGGCCCCTCTTACATTTTGGGTAAAGACGTGGCTCAACCAGGAGTTAAGTCTCAACCACGCAATCTTAACTGATGTTATGTCATTGGACTGTGTCAGGAAAATACCCTGGTTGGAATACTTGAGAAAAACCTTTGCCCTGCTAGGACGCCCTGAACTCTTTCTTTCACCATCCAGCATCAGGAGGGAGGACGTAAATTGGACCAAAGGGCATTTCTTGGAAAGGGCTAGATTGGCTCGTGAAGAGCAGGAATTGTTAAAACCCTCTGTAAGAACACATTACATGCTAATGATTTGTCCCTCGCTCGAGCCATACCTCATGATTGTAACCAAGCCCTTCCATAGACTGCTTCTAATCAAATTTAGGTTCAATCTGATCCATTACCACTTGGGTAACTATCAAACGTGGGCTAAACCTGAGGAGGGTCCTGTTTGCAGTTGTGATACATTTTCAACGCAGGATACCATGCATTTTATCATGTTTTGCGGACTGTTTACTGATATAAGGCGAAAATATCTGGTACCCATCTTGAGGGAGGCAGGTTTCACCTATGTGAGGCCGGCCCTAGTCCACCTACAGTGCCTGAATAACATCCGCACCGTATTCTCCGTGGCCAGCTTTCTAGTAGCGGCAACTAAATTAAATCAAAACAGTGCTCTTTAACCTAGCACAACGTATGCTTCTTAGTCACATGCACTATTTACGCTGTGTATATTATGATTATGTGTACATACTTGATTATGCTGCTTCCTACGGTGTTTTTGTAATTCATGATGTAGATGCTTTTATAATGTTCTTACGTATGTACATAAATGTTTTAATCCTTTTATGATTTTAAAAAAAATCTAATAAAGTGTATTTGACTGACTGACTGACTGACAATAAAATGTCATCTTTGATATCAAACCACGTGCCTTCTCACCCCTGACATGAATCTCATGCCCTGGGTGATGTGGCATGCACCCAGTTAGTGACCATAGAGGGTACCCACCTGGTTGCCCCAGCTTCATTTTGTTCTGGCTGACCAACCTGCGCTGTCCCAGGAGTCGGGAACAAAGCCTTGGGCAGGAAGGAAGTCACACCTCCCTCCTCCCAAGCAGGCTAGTGTGGGGGCACCTTAAGGCTATGGGCCTCCATGGCTACACCCCCTCTGATTTACGCAATTCTACCTGGGCAGGTGGGAAATTAGCTATGCAAGATGGTGTACACCCGAGAAGGCTGGCCACACCTCCAGGGTGAGCAGCCTGGTCTGTACACCACAAATCGATTTCTGCCATCTTTAGGAGTGGCAGAATAGAGGGCTCAGGGTAGAAAAGATGACCTACACCCCCGAATGTGGTCCCCTCAGGAGCTGGTTAGCTGCAGGGATACACTGTCCATTGGCTACCAGCTCCCACACCCCTAACTACCCTAAATCTAGCTTTGAAAGGACCCCCTGACACTAGATCTGAACTACTTTCATCATGAAAGGACCAAGAGGAGAACTGTGTCATTGACAACAGGACTTTGCCCACAGCACCAAAGCAAAAGAGGGATACTGTGGCAACAGATTCAGACCTGAACGAACAACGCTTGTCCTCTACTAAAACTCGGCACTCCTGAAGAGAGGGACCTCTGTGGAAGACAGACGCACCCTCAGAATCCCCAGGACTAGTTGCACTAGTCCACTGCAAACTACAGGTAAAACCATTCACCAGATCCAAACAATCGCTGGCTATCGGGCCCTTCAGGGATTGCCCAAATCCAGGTGGTCTAGTGCATTGTGGGAGTTGTAGTCTTGCCTGCCCTGAAGCTTCAGGCCACTACGTCACTCCCCCGGACCCAGTGAAGTTCTAGTATCTTTTTACTGTGTTTACCGTTGCCAAGGCTTGTTGGCTATCAATCCGATAACCAGACTGCACACTCAATGCTGCATCTACAAAGAACATCGTGCAACTATCATCCGACATCAGCAGTTGTATATATGTTGTGTTTTTCAATTCTGTTTCTTGCAGCACTGTGTAAGAAGTAAAATCGCCAGCAGCGCAGCTCCAGTTAAGCACCAAGGACAACCAGGACAACTCGGACAACTCTGCACCCTGACTCCTTGGGCAAGGGAAAATTGCTCAGTTTGTCATGGCCTGGTCCTGGGGCCTGCATGACTTTAACTCTGTGAAGGCTTCCGTAACTCGACCTTTAAGTGACCAATTGTCACTAATGGTTTTTTACATTGACTGCAATATTAGCTTTTCCATATATTTTACTGTTCCCTGGAAAAAGGTTGAAGCGGCATTATAGTTAAGTATGGTATTCCGATCTTTGCCTATGTTTTCAGAAAAGACCCAGAAATTCACTGGAAAAAAACAAATGTAAAAGTGATGTTATAGTTAGGTGTAGAAATGAGATAGGAACTTATGTATAAAAGCAGAAGCACCCCAGAAATTCTCCATGGTATAGTTTAGAGAACTAACTATAACTTGCACCACTCATCATGCACTGCTTATGACTTCGCATATTACATCACACCGTACTTTTTAAATGCCATCATTGATGGCATCAATGTTGAGAACTCAAATAATACCGACTAATATACAGATAGTAATATAAGGTGAATATAGAGTTATGTATGTACAAATACATGTATATAAACAGATGTGTGGTGGCCCTACAAGCTTTTTCAGTGACCCACTATACCCCGTCCCCATGTTCCTCCCTTTAATTCACTTCTAAAGATGCCACTGGAAGCTGTGGTTAGAAAACTGTACTCAAAACCCACTGAAATTCACCACTTTGTGTTAGCTCCGCAATCCATACTTTGCACGACAGCCATGTAAACCATAAATCACACATCAAAATTCAATGCTTATGACCTCACAATATTTATACCAATGGGTAAAAATACATGAGCACACCATAAAAAAACAACATGTAATCAAAGCAATAAATAGTATTGTATTCATATTCATCACATTAATAGTGTGAATGGCAACTTAATTCTATTCTATTCTATGGTTTGGTAAAGCGCAAACAGCTGCCGCAGCGAAGAGGCGTCCCGGCGCTAAGGAGAATCACAGACCCCCACCTGGGCTAGGAAAAGAGGGAACGAGGTAAACTTAAACAGAGGGGAACAGGAGGGTCTTAATAGCCTTTCGGAAAGTGGGAAGGCTTTCTAAGGAGCGGATATTGAGAGGTAGAGCATTCCAAAGCTTGGCTCCCAAAACCCTAAAGGAGCGTCCGCCAATGCGGCAAAGCTTTGTGCGGGGAACGTTCAGTAAGTACTGGTTAGAGGAACGCAGATCACGTCGTGGAACATAAGGAGTGAGGAGAGATTGTAAGAGAGTAGGGCTTCCCAGTTTAAGGATTTTGAAGGTCATGATGAGGGCTTTGAAGTGAATTCTGGAGTCAACGGGTAGCCAATGCAATTTGCGAATAGTAGCTCTAACTGAGCATCTGCGGGGAAGGCCGACTAATGCTCTTGCCGCCGCATTTTGCACGCGTTGCAGTCGTGTTATTTCTCCTTTGTTGGCGCCTAAGAGGAGGACATTGGCGTAATCCAAGCGAGAGAGGATTGTCGCTTGGATAATAAGTTGTCGGACTTTAGCGTCGAAAAAGCCAAGTATAGGGCTGAGACTCCTCAACAGACCAACACAGGTGGCAGCCACTTTCTTGGTGTGAGTCTGATAACTGAGTGATGCATCCATCCAGACTCCTAGATTTTTTACTAGGGACTTGGGAGGAGGAATGGGGCCTAGGGATGATGGCCACCAGTGCTCATTCCAGTGGCTGGTGTTTTTACCAAGGAGCAGCACTTCCGTTTTTCCCGCGTTGAGCTGTAAATAGTTATCCGTCACCCATAGGGCCACTGCCGCAAGGCCATCCCTGAATCTAGAGGCCAAGATGGAGGGGCCTTCCGTGAGAGTGATGGCCAGCTGGGTGTCGTCGGCATACGACACCAGCGTCAGGCCCCACTCTTTGGCCACTGCTGCAAGTGGCTGCACGTAAAGGTTAAAGAGGGAGGGGCTCAACGCAGAGCCCTGAGGGACTCCCTGTGCAATGGGAGGGGGTTTGGATAAGAATGGAGGGGCTGACACCCGGAAGGATCTGTCCTTTAGGAAGGAGCAGAACCATGTCAGAGCAAGGCCGGAAACTCCAACCGTCTCCAGACGATTAAGAAGGATGTCGTGGGATACCGTGCAAAGGCTGCGCTGAGATCTAGAAGGATCAGCGCAGCACTTTGAACGGAATCTAAGATCGTCCGGAGGTATTCGGAAGTAGCCAGGAGGGCAGACTCCGTACTGTGGCCCGGTCTGAACCCATTTTGGGATGGGTCCAGGATGTTATTCTGGTCCATATCTTGGGACTGGACGCTATTTACATGGGTCTCAGCAAGTTTGGACAGCCATGGGAGCAGAGATATGGGTCGGAAGTTTTCCGGTTTAGATGGATCTAAAGTGGGTTTTTTGATAATGGGTGAGACCCACGCTTGTTTCCAGGCTGTCGGGACACTAGCTGAGAAGAAGGAAAGATTGAGTATGGCAGCTATGGAAGGCAAAAAGAAGTCAAGTGAGTCCATGAAATGAGTAGGGCTCATAGGATCCGCAGGGGAGCCTGATTTCACCTTTCTGCACAGTTTAGTAAGGTCGTCAAGAGAGATATCAGGGATATGAGTTAGGAGGTTACAATTAGAGGTGAAGTTGGTGGGGTTGATAGGATTGGGGGAGTGCTGAGAGAATGCTTTGTAAATATTTTGAACTTTCTCTATAAAGTACGTGGCGAGGTCCTCACATTGTTGCGCAGACGAAATACTGGGGGAAGGTGACCTAGTGCTCTGAAGTTCTTGAACTAGTTTGAAAACTATTTTAGCAGGGTTAGGACTCGAGTTGATATTGTCTGCGTAGAAAGCTGCGCGTGCAGCGCGGATAGCTTTATGGTACAATTTTTGTTTTGATATATAGTTGATTTTGTCCCCACTGTTGAATTTCCTTCTCCAGAGACGCTCAGCTTTTTTACAGTCCTTGAGCATGGATTTAAGGGTGTCATTGTACCAAGGATTGGAGGGTGAGGTGCGCCCTTTGGTCCATTTAGCTGGGATGAGAGCGTCTAGACCTCCCGTAATCCAGTCGTTAAAAGCGCCATATGTCATATTAATGTCCCGGTTGGCCTCCCGATGGAATTCACCAAGGGTGACGTGAAAGTCACTGGTGGATAGTTTGTGCCATGGTCTTTTAAGGCGGCGAGTTGGTTCAGTTGTATGCGCACGACCATTGACTAGTACAGTCAGTTTAATGAGGTAGTGGTCCGTCCATCCCATTGGTATAGGCATCTCTGTTATGACCTCCTGGATGTTGGTAAAAACCGGATCTAAAGTATGTCCAGCTGAATGTGTTGGGGCCTGAATTAGGGAGTTAAGTTGTAAGGCAGAAAGATCTGCAAGAAGATTTTTAATAGTGGAGTCGCTAGAAAGGTCAAAATGAAGGTTGAGGTCACCTAGTATGGTGAAATTAGCAGATTTCGTCACTAGTGAGTTTGCTACCTCAAGAAGAGCTTCGATAAATCTAGAGGCAGATCCAGGTGGGCGGTAGATGTAAAGGCCAGACAGGGCAAAGTGTGGGCTAGTTGTAATTTTAAAGCGGGCACATTCACAGCCGGGGAGGTCTTCTTTGGTGAATGAGCAAGATAATTGCTTTTTGTAAATTACAGCGATGCCGCCGCCTCTCGCATCTCGATTTAAAGTTGACATGTGGTAGTCGTCTGGAAGCGTGAGGTTGGGTATGGCAGACGTGCCGTACCGTAGCCAAGTTTCACAGAGGAAAAGGATGTCAGGGTTTTCATCAAGTATGAGAGAGTTAACCTCAAGGTGATGTTTGGTGAGAGACCTGACATTGAGTTGAAGGATCGTGAGGGGGTAGGTTTAGGTGAGTCTCGTTTTTCTTGAGTACGACGGGGGCTAATAGTAGTAAAGTAGCAAGAATTACAATGGAGACGCGTGTAGCCAAAAGTACCTGTAATGTCAACACATCTCCGCCCAGGGTTCAAGGCAAGGAGGTGTTCTCTATCGTAATGAAGGGGTACCTGAGGAGTTCGACCAGGGGGACTGGCGAGAGGCGATGTTTTGGCGATGACGGGCGTAGACGGCCTTGCCTTAGGCGCGCCCGCTGCGCCCGTCCGCTGTGCGTCCGGTGAATACACATGTTAATCAGGGAGTGAAAAATGGGCGGGGGCATGGCCTCGGAGTGGGCGTGGCCTCGCAGCACGCCGTCAATGGCGGCAGGATTGTTTTCAATTTGGCTATTCCGCTGCAGCGCTAGATCCGCTGCGCGGTCAGATCGAGGGTTCAGGTCCTGAAGAATGCCAGGGACCAAGTGAGTGCAATAGTTTTAAAATAAGCACAGTATTCGTGACACACAAAGGTTAAAATAAGCAATACAGGCTCCCGGCTTCCACCTCAGGGGGAAATGTGTTTCTGGGCAAGAACGCTTGCAGTCAACATCCTATACCGGTAGGCGGGGGCGTGGCCTCGGAGTGGGCGTGGTCTCACAGCACGCCGTCAATGGCGGCAGGATTGTTTTAAATTTGACTATTCCGCTGCAGCGCTAGATCCACTGCGCGGTCAGATCGAGGGTTCAGGTCCTGAAGAATGCCAGGGACCAAGTGAGTGCAATAGTTTTAAAATAAGCAAAGTATTCGTGACACACAAAGGTTAAAATAAGCAATACAGTCTCCCGGCTTCCGCCTCAGGAGGAAATGTGTTTCTGACCTATAAGATCATTGATAACTTCGCATCTGCACATCAAGGGTGAGGTCATGGCTAATGTAATGCTGATTCCCACCATGGTTTGCAGAATGAGCAACACCCAGACTGTTGCAGCTCTTCAGATCACAACACACTTTTCGAACACGCCCATTTAAATACCAGCTAATAGACTGCTCCATACGAATGATGTTCGAGTAAAGTTAAAAATAATTCAATTTATTTTTATTATATATGGCTCCAGTTGACAAATAAATTCCCCAGGGTTCTCATCTTGCTGCGGTTCTTTGTAGCTTCAGAAATGCCAGGAAGGTGCTTGTCACTTTGAGGCTGCAGCACGAAGGTCCATGCTGAGTAGGTACAATTAATAACTTGATGGAAAGCTAGAAGAAAGTTGCACACAAGAGCAATTGAAGGCTCAAGCTTGGCGGCTTCTCTGCATCAAATAAGAGACTGCAGCTCATCTGCAGCTCTTCTTCTTTGACAGATAATGTATGTCTTTCCTGTTGTACATCCTGCCGCTCTGCCTTTCCCGTTCCCGTCATCATTTCCTTTTGCTGCCATTGCAGGTGCAATGTGAAACTCAGCTCTCACTCAATTCTTTTAAACCAGAAAGGTGTTCAGGTCATTCAGCATGCATCCGCTTTCTATGTTTTTTCATCTCAACCTCTAAGATTTTCGACAGTAACATGTCTCCCTTTTGCCATTTGTCATAGAGTGGAGTTGATTTCAGTTCGCCGAAGTTAAACAAGCATTGGCAAAGCCAATAATCTCACCAATGCGAGATCTATTGGCTTTGTCAATGTTTTTTTAGCAATATTATACAGTAGTGCATCTGCTTTGTAGCATGATTAAAAGTACATAAATGTGCTAGGATGTAGTCAATGCTGGTCGCTTTATGTCGCTTTGTTTACCTTCAACCAAGCTTCATCGCAGCCACGCAGCTTTACAACATGGCAAAGAATCCATTGAGAAGGCAAACAGTAGAGCTATTTGTCTTTGTCAATGTTTCTTTGCCATATTGTACAGCTGCATGGCTACTCTGCAGCATGGTCTAAAGTTAAAAAGGTTCTATAAAGCGTACACTCTTGACCACGTCATAGCACTTTTTTTGTACTTTTGGCTATGCTGTACAACATAGCTAAAAACCATTGACAAAGCCAATAGATCTGGCATAGACGAGACCTATTGGCTTTGGCAATGTTTTTTTTTTTTGCAGTGTTTATGTAGCGCAAACTTGGCATTGGATCCCTTTACATGACCGCTAGTTACATTACACAAAGACGCAGTTTCAGTGATACGCCTAGAATCATAGGATGTTGAACCGGGACTGGATCCTGGTTTCCATTTCCAAAGTCATCAGCTTTAGCGGTAATGCCACATCCTCTCCCCTGGCTACAGAAGGATAATTTTGCAGAGTACTGTTGCATCCCTGGCTGTCAAGGGCACAATCAGGTGTTAATTGGAAGCAGGATTTGATGAGAAGCATGGTGGAGCTGTTTAACACTGTCTTTGTGCAAGATTCCAACCTATTCCTCCATGCCGCTTTCCTAGAAACTGTTGTCAAGGGGCTGCAGCCCGCTGCAGTGAGCAGATGTGATCTTGACACAATCAATCATTCAATAAATAGCTTTATTCGGAAGTATGATAACAACCATAACAACATTATGTCAGAATGTATAATGCATAATAGCAAATAAAACAATAATTATAAAGTTAAAACATAAATGTGTTAAAATAATTTTAGGACAACATAGACCTACGAGCTCGCACAGCACATTATGAAAAGGCCCCAACATGCAAAACAATTTCATCATTATGTAGGGTCATTAAAAGTCTAAGGGTGGGCCTGTACTGCCCAGTGCTTTGTAAATACTTTTTTAGTACTGGAATTAAAAACAATCTCACATACCTTACATAAAATGTACAAAAGAGGATAAAGTGGTGCATTGATTGGCCTGAAACATTATCACAGTGACATGGTACAGCCTCTAAATTGTGGACAAAACCCTGGGGAAAGCACAACAGGTATTTCATTGTGTTTGGTCTAAAACGAAATAGCAAAGATCGCTCCCATCTCTATTCCGTGCATGTCAAATGGAATTGGAAGAACAATCAGATTCACATAATTCGATATATGCAGACACATTTAGCTTCACCAAAGTACCCCTTAGGCGCTGTGATTGTTCATAATCATAAAGTGCATGTGCTACTATCTTTTTATCTATAGCAATGCATGTTGATGGTTCAGTGAAAGCAGTTTCCTTTCCAATTTTACGATACTCATCTTTCACATATGCCAACCAGAGAATAAGTGAACCGTTATCCAGAGAGATACAATCCAAAATGATGTTTTGTGTTAGCAAGCCACAATAATACGGGACGAACATTAACACGGTCAGCTTGATAAGGAAGGCTAAGTCCATAACTCATAGTAACTACGTTCAGTTGTTTTTTTAAACCATCAAAGTGTACAAAAAAAGATCCATAATGTCCTAGTCTTCACAAGAGAATAAAGTTGACATGTATAAGTGGACATAAGTTTAAAAAGAATACAAAACAATAAAACAATTATACTTCCAGTTAATCGAACTTCCAATTAAAAGCTTGCACCAGATACAAGTATATACAAATGTAATCTCATGTACAGGACACAATACAGCAATTCCTATGGCCATTGCTTCAGCAGTCTGTTAGTTCCATTATGTTAACAAGACATTGCAATCCAAGCTCTTTATGGCAAATATAGTGTGGAGCAGCAATAGAAACAGACAAAAGTTTTTGACAAAATCTGTTTTCCTCGCTCTGTATGGCCTTTCAATTAAAAAAGCCCCAAATCTCATCACCATACATGGCGATGGGTACACATTGCACCTTATAAATCTGTAAGAGAGGCTTAAGAGAGCCACCCCCAGCAGGTTGGGGGAGGCTACACAAAGAGCCATTAGCCATTGCAAATTTCCACGCAACGGTGCACAATATTAGCCGTTTCATTATTATTTTTTATTATTAAGGGAGATTTGTAGAGCGCATGGTTACGCTAAAAGCGTGTCCCCGCGCTAACTGAAGCACTCAGGGGTAGCAGTAGGGGATGGAGCCCAGCTATTTTGAAAATAGGTGTGTTTTCAATTTCCCCCTGAAACTGGATTCAGAAGGATCCAGACGGAGATTAAGAGGTAGAGCATTCCAGCTCTTAGCCACCAGGTAGCGGAAGGATCTTCCTCCCATGCGAGCCCTTTTCACCCTCGGGACCTTAAGTAGGCCTTCCTGCGAGGAACACAGAGCGCGAGATGGAACGTACCTGGTGACTAGGTTCTGGAGTGGTGCTGGCGCCTTCTTATCAAGGATCCGGTGGCAGGTGCAGAGGGATTTAAATTCAACTCTGCTCCTTACTGGTAACCAGTGGAGGGACTGAAGGGCAGCTTTAGAGTCCGATCTTTTAGGGAGTTTTAATATGAGGCGAGCTGCAGCATTCTGTAGCACCTGAAGTCGATTTATTGCCTTACAGGTAGCTCCCCGATAGAGTAGGTTGCCAAAGTCCAGGCGTGATGTGACCAGGGCATGCACCAGTGTTCTGCGGGCGGCCGTAGGGAGGAGAGCTAGGACCTTCCGTAGATTTTTTAAAATGCTGAAGCAAATGCCCGTCACCCTGTCTATCTGGGGTCCGAACGACAGGTCAGAATCAAGCCAGACCCCAAGATTTCTGACTTCTTGCCGAGGTGTAGGGGCCTCCCCTAGACATGGTGGCCACCATGCCGACGACCAGACAGATGGGTTCCCTCCCACCACGAGCACCTCGGTCTTGTTGACATTTAATTTCAGGCAATTTGTGGACATCCAGGTTGCAAGATCTTGCATGCAAGCCCTGAAACTGTCCATGGCAAGGCCGGGTGCACGTGAGAGGGAGACAACCAGCTGCGTATCGTCGGCATAGGATACAATTCGCAATCCATGCCCCATAGCAATCGGAGCCACTGGGGAGACATAAAGATTGAAAAGGGTTGGGCTCAGGGACGATCCCTGTGGAACGCCCTGACCCAGTCCTATGTCTCTGGAGTAGTGGTCACCTTGGCGGACCTGGAAACTTCTCCCAATCAGGAAGGATTGGATCCATTGGAGTGCGGCTCCAGATATACCTCCATTATTCAGACACTGTAGCAAGGTGGAATGAGCTACAGTGTCGAATGCCGCACTCAGGTCCAATAGGATAAGGGCCATAGTATGACCCTCATCCACCCCCTGTCGTAGGGACTCCACAGCCATCAGTAGTGCCGATTCCGTTGAGTGGCGGGGGCGGAAGCCAAATTGGGTGTCGTGCAATAAGGCAGCTTTGTCCACGAAATCCATAAGTTGAAGATTAACCGTTTTTTCGGCCACCATGGCCAGATAAGGTAAGAGAGAGATAGGCCGTAGGTTGTCTAATTTATCAAAACTGATAGTGGGTTTCTTCCTAAGAGGAAAGACCACCGCCTTTTTCCATTCTTTGGGCACTGTCTTTGTATTGAAAGACACGTCCAGTAGATGCCTAATGTAGGGCTCCAAAACCCCTAGGCTATCCACTAGACGTTTAGGTGTAGTAGGGTCCCGTGGAGAACCCGACTTCACAGATCTGCAGATTTTTAAGAGAGCCTCTGGGGGCGGGGTGACAAAATTGGTCAGTCTAAGTGAGTCTCCCCATTCCCTTGGGCTTTCCACAAACTCTATCCCATCCGTGGGTTGAGTTGGGAAAGCCGAGTAAATTTTAGATAATTTTTCGGCAAAAAAATCTGCGATTCTGTCGCAGGACTCGGGCGAGCAGTCATCAGGGACAGTGGCTGATTTTCCACTAGAAAGAGTTCCTTCGTTGAGTTACCAGCTTCGTTGATCCTGGTCGCGTAATATATAGCTTGCGACTTTCTGATCAAGCCATGGTAGAGTCGCCTCTCTGACAAGTAGGCATCTCTAGTATCTTTAGAGGGAGCCCTACGCCATTGCCTTTCGGCTCTCTTCAATACGCTTTTTGCGTCTTGCAGTTCATTACTGAACCATGGTGCAGTTTTTTGAACACGGCCACTTGATTTGGTTTTAGATAAAGGGGCTGTAAGATCTAGTGCATCGTTGATGCGCTTACAGAGATAGAAGTTAGCCGTGTCTGCATCATCCCCCCCGGGGTCACCTCCTCTGGTCAGTTCCTCGCAAAACTTAGACTGGGAGAAGGTAGCCCATTTTCGCCTGAGATGATACATTGCTGTGGGTTGCAGAGATCTACCTTCAGGAATTTGGATGGTGAAAGGTACCAAATAATGATCCGACCAGGGGATGGGGATGGGAGTCGTCGCTTCTACTTCCCCCCAGTTGACGAATATGGGATCTAGCAGGTTTCCTAACTGATGGGTGGGACCACTTACGATTTGATTCAGTTGTAAAGCTCCTAATACTTGACAAAAGTTCCTACTAGTGTTATCGGAAGGGTTATTAAGATGCAGATTAAGGTCTCAGAGTACCATAAATTTATCTTTGCATAACGTGGTCTCTATAATGCTTTCAACCAGACTCTCCTCAAACCTAGCTGAGGGTCCAGGGGGTCTGTAGATTAACATGCCTTTCAGTGTGCAGTTGTTATTCACTTTGATCGTGAAACTCCCTGCCTCACTGTCCAGGATAGGCGAGTGGTCTAGTTGGTATCGTAGACTTCCCTGGGCAACAATAGCAATGCCCCCTCCTCTACCTATGGGTCTGTCCTGTCTATGTATTGTATATCCCTCTCGGAGTGCCTCTAGGGCATCAGGCGTGGATTCGTCATCTAGCCATGTTTCCGTGAGAAATACCAAATCCCAATGTTTTTCGATGAGTAGATCGTATAGATCTAACTTGTGTTTGCGTAAAGAGCGGACATTAATCAGTCCGCATTGTATAGAATAGTCCGTGGTGACCATACTCCTACCAGGATCATAGGAGAAGTGACAGTGTTCGCAGCCTATGTTATCCTCCACTCGTAGATTGTACTTACACAACTCAGCAGTGCTAGGTCGGAAGGCTAGCAGTTCTTGCTTACTCCACCGTATATGGTTCTCCCGAGGGACATGGGGTGTGGCCCTGGACCGCATACGATCGCGGACGGGCGCAGACGGGCTTGCCTTAGGCGCGCCTTCGGCGGGCAATCGGCGCTCCCGCTGCGCTCGTCCGCTGCGCTTGCGTGAAATGCACATTTATAGAAAAAGGAGTGGGCGTGGCGTCTCGAGTGGGCGTGTCCCAGCGTTCAAGCCGCGATGGCGGCAGTGGAATCTTTCCCTGACAAAGCGCTAGGATCCGCTGTAGCATGGTAACTGGTTGGCGAAAATACAGGGAAAGTGCTCAGGGTTAGTGCACAGTGGTTTTTAAGATACAGATAAGCACAGTTCACAATTTTTAAAAAAGAGCGAGCAAACACCTCCGGCTTCCGCCTCAGAGGTCAACAGTTTTCATTTGGCGCGCTAGCAGTCAGCGTTTTATCAGGGTTTGGGGTGGGCGTGGCCTCTCGAGTGGGCGTGTCCCAGCGTTCAAGCCACGATGGCGGCAGTGAACTCTTTCCCTGACACAGCGCTAGGATCCGCTGTAGCAGGGTAACTGGTTGGCGAAAATACAGGGAAAGTGCTCAGGGTTAGTGCACCGTGGTTTTTAAAATATAGATAAGCACAGTTCACGATTTTTAAAAAAGAGCCTTCAGCTGAAAAAATCATGCCAAGATATGGAAAAGTATGGGTATTGCTCAAATGCTGAGAACCAACCAACATATTTGGTATAGGAACAGCCTTCAGTCCGCATGAAAATGTGACATTGTATCACATTTTTTGCAAATCGAGAAGGGCCATAAAATCCACAAAAGCCTGCACCAGATGACACAGTGCCCTGGGTGCACGAACCATGAGCACTGCGTCATCGCCATATAGTGTTGGTAGTGGCTTCCCGCTCATCTTGACACAGGACAGTCCAACTGTTTGTCTTGTCTCTCTCCGTACAGTTGCTTTAATGTGGGCATGAGATGCAGGACTGCACCTTTAGTAACCTCCTTTCCGTTCAAGCTATTGTTCGTTTTTTGACAGATTTAAGTCTCTCACTGCCTCCTGGAAAAGATGGAGTGAGGAGGTGGTGCTAGGGATAATTCACTACGGGCCAAATGTCAAAACATTTTAGCGGTCAGAAAAGGTCCAATTGGGCCGTTTCTGACTTCAAAAATGCTTTTTCATATGTACAAATGCCAAATTATTATTTGCAGTTTGTTTTAGCAGTTGCTATTTGGAAGGGGCGTGTTCACAACGTCCCTTCCAAATACCGAATTACAGTGTTATGTATGAATGTTTTGTGATCGAATTACGGTTGCAATACATCAGGGGCACATTTAATACGCTTACACGCAGCGCAGCGCAGCAAGCCACCTTGCTACGCTGTTTGAAAGGGCAGGAGTGTGCTGTTTTTAACATGATATAGCACATTCTTGTCCTTTCCTTGCGCTGGTGCACAATGGGCTCCCTAGCGCCAACGCAGGCACCCTTACTCAATGGCGCAAGTGTGCCTGCATTGCATACAGGATTGATTTTTTGCAGAAAGGGACACCTCTTTCTATGTGTGCTACAAAATGCCGCACACTTAGAAAAAAGAAATGAGGAGAAATACAAATATTTCTCCTCGCTACTCCACACCTGGAGAGGCATAGAATTTTGATGCATTCCCAGTTTTACCAGTAATTGTAAATGTGGGAATGTACCAAAATCCATGGATGGATGTGTGGGAACACCCACGCTCCACGGAGTAACACAACGCAGCGATTTGCACAGCGTTGTTCTAGATTTATTAAGCCACACAGGGTCATGCAAGGTGGCCTTGCGTGTCTTGATAAACCTGACTTAGTAGTTGCGAAGCCCTTGCGCCCCCTTGCTTGGCGCAAGGGCGATGCAACTCAATGTTAAATGTACCCCTCTTTTTCCCGACTACTAAAAGGCATTCGTAACCATTTGCAAATGGGAAGGGGCCCCTTCGCATTTGTGATGGTCAGAAATTATATTTTTTAAGGAAAGGCAGTGTGCCCACGGAAAACTGCCTACTCTTAAAAACATGAAACTTCGAGTTCTGGGAAAACGGTCTAAATAAAAAAAAAACGTTTGCTGTATTAAAAAGCAATCACAGACATAGTGGTCTGCTGACCCCAGCAAGCTGCCATCCCTGTGATGGCTATCATTCCTAATGGGTCGCAAATTTCTACCTTTCTCATTAATATTCATGAGGTAGGTCGATTTGCGACCTATTTGGAACCTCAATAGAAAACAATTAGAAGTTTCTTACATTGCAAATTGCGATTTGCTAATTGCCATTCGGTAAGAATAGCAATACCAAGATGTTTTACATATACCCCTAAAAGCTTTTTTATATGACAACTGCTTTAACCGCATGCGCGCTAGCGGGTTTTCCCGCTGCGCGCTGAAATTTAAAAATCGCGGGTAACGTGACAAAGCCAGCTCGTCATGCGCGCAGCGCAGGTAACGCCCATGACGAGCTGGCTTTGTCATCCGCATCGAAGGGGTTAATATAAAAGATGTCTAGTAGAAAAGCCATCAAAAGATTTCTATTATTTTAACAAAAGAAAGAGAGACAAATCGCCTGGATAAGCTCTCTGTCACAGCAGTACACCAGTGGGTAACAGTGTTTACATCGCACGCGCTACAATGCATTTGATTACAACGCGGTCTTTACAAAAAATTACAATGACCGTGTTGTTACAATGCAAGTCATTACATCGCAAGGGGCGTGCTAAACTAAGGAATAGTATAAGTTACTATTCCAACACCTTCTCTACTGTTGCACACGCTGGAGTTGGAATAGTAAATTATACTATTCCTAAATCCAGCGTGGCCCCTACAGCAAGTCGTACAAAAGACTTGCGATGTAATGGTTTGGGTTGTACCAATGCGGTTGTTGTAAGGACCACATTGTAATCGCATGCGTTGTAGAACTTGCGATGTAACATCGCATATTCTACACCAGTACATCCAATTTTACTAAACCAGTTTCTTTTGTTCGGAGGAGGCTGCAGTACTGGGGACCCTGCCCATCGTCTAATTATTCTCCTTGTTCTTTTTCTCTACTGCTTCCTCATTGGCTTTGTAGCTGCCTTTGGCTTGTGGGGAAGGAAACAGCATGTTTTTACAACATGCACAACAGCTGTCGGGTGCCACTCTCAAATTCTAATCTAAGTCATATATTTAGTCTTGATAGGGAAAGTTTGAAGGATGTTAATACATTTTCACAAAAGTTATATGGAGTATTGTGCCAGGGTGGGAGAATGAGGGCTTTTTAAGTTGAAGGAACGCATGTATGGTATGGAAGCACCAAGGAGCGTTTCCTAGGAAGGGAAAACGGCTGTCCACCCACGGCGCTGGCTGAAGAATGTTATTAAAAGTAAAGGGCTCTCCTTGCCTCAGAGTCCCCAAACCGATGGCATACACCTCTGATTTAATCCCTGAGAGGTATCTAATCTGCTTGATCTGTTATGAACCTTCATGTAGGGGTTTTCAGATGGGGAATCCTCCTATATGTGCCTCGGGTATCAGCAGCTTGTCATTCCGGATTGGCTGAGACCACTAAGAATGGGTGCTGCGAAACACTGCTCTCCTGTTCTTGCATTGAGAGGATTCCAATTTCAAAGCATTAAAGTTTGCGTTCGAATGATAAACACTGTTCTCATTGGATAGGTTCAAGCTGCCTACAAGAGATTTCGGAAGGTCTAGTATGGGTGCAACAACCATTCTCGAGATCATTTAGAGATGATTTAGACTTTTACTCCTTGTGCACTTCTTGTAACCTAAACTTCTTGCAGCCTTCGATATTTGTAGCATTTACTATTTATCTCCACTTCAACTTTCATTTCAGTTGCTATTCCAAGGTGTTTCCACTTTTACATCCAGTTTGACTTTTTATGCCAACTGCAAAGATTATGCAAATCATGACCTACATTACAAGTTTGAGCAGTGTGACAACTTTCAAGCTTATGACATCTTTAGCTAATATGTCAATATGAATGCTTGTGCCACCTTTTACATGACAACCTTTATGGCAAGCCAGCATTTACTTGTGTGTTAGGTCGACTGGCCGGAGTAATAATACACCAGTGCAACTGACTTGTCATTCAGCACACAGCAATCGGGAAGCTGTCAGATGAAGACAAAATCCATATAATTACTGGTAAGCAGGGTAAGGATTGCCTATAGCAACTCCTATTGCATGGGAGATATGCTCCAGGTTAATTAATTGTGTGAACTTAAACAAGCTACATTTTTTCTGTGCTGTCTGATAGCAGGGCCGGACTGGCAATAGCGGGCAACGGGCAATCCCCCGGTGTGCCGCATGAATGGGGTCCGGTTTTGTGCACCTGGGGGCCGTTTTTGTTACAGGGCCGTTTTTGCAGCATAGCTGCAAAATCGTCCCTGTACCAAAATCTACCGAAAATCGGCCCCGGCAAAGAGCTTGGCGGCAGCTCCAACCGCCCCCCCCTCACCCACGAGTGGGGAGGGGGGCCGGCCGAGCACTTTGCCAGGGCCGGTTGTGGTTCCCAGTCCGGCCATGTCTGAGAGCCTAGGGAACACAAGTGAAGTTGGTAGCATGATATTAACACAAAAGTGAGTGATCAACAAATGGTAACCATAATTCTCATTAGTTGATGTGTCAGAAATCTTTGAGAAATGGCACCAACTGACAAAGTCACAAGATTAGCATAGAAAGTACTGAGCAACTGCAACAGGTGTTGAAACCGAAGAGCTTTCATCATCATCTGGAAATGTTCTGTTCCGTGAAAAGCTTTATGTTGTGCATTGTGGTAAAATACACTGCTCGTGTAACTTCCTTGTGTCACATATTTCACAGATAGCTCTGCTTGGGAGAACTGATTATTGCGTTTGCTCACTCACCCATCTCCAAAATCAAGAAGAGGCAATAAGTTATAAGCCAGACCTATGGTACAGGGGGTACTCCAGCAGTATCATGTGCAGTTGCCATCTTTGGTTGGAACAACACTGGCAAAACCCAGAGGCATTTAAAGTACAATAAAATAAACTGGCCTGCCATTCTGCAAGCTGATGTTTGTAACATATCTATTGAATGAGTCGTCAAGTAATTACCTATGTTTGTGGCAAAATATCTTTTGCTGCCTCCACTCATTTTGTGGTCTCTTAATATCTTAGCATCCCCTCCACACAAACGCTCACACTCCCAATCCGGCCCTTGGGTGCCCTGGTACAGGTTCCTGTATAAACAGATGTACTCATAAAACAACTATTGCACAGCCAAATACTCTTGTTTTTTTAACACCACCGTCTTCCTAATGCATGAATTCTAAATAACTTTCACCCACTGTATTGCATAAAGTCGGCACAAACCAAAAATTACTTTGACTATGGCCATCAAATACATACCTTCCACTGCATGTCCTGCTCACCTTTTTCTACTCCTATTCAAAATGGTATGTTCTCGTTCGACTGCTACACAAAACGGCATGTCCTCGTACCTATATTTCTATATGAATTTTGTGTGAATTTCCCACATCCCCACCAATAATCCATAACCACTTCCTGCTCACAAACTATTAATCACGTGCCTTCAGTTTGTCAACAGAATTCTTTACCCTAACTACTCCTTAATCAATACTCTAATCCTCATCTACCCTATCCAATCACCTCACCAATCGGCTCCCATGAGCTAACACACCTCCTCCCCTATCCCCATTAGCTCTCTCCTCTAATTCTCTTTGATTCCACTACAAACTGTAGTAAAGCATGGAAGTGGCTCCCTCTGACAACACAAGACTAACCCCAAACCAAAAACCACTACATTAACCACAAACCTTTGGTTCCAAAGTAGCACACTACTCACGATAAAGTACCCCAATGCCTCATTAGTATTTAATGCTATATATATATGATGATAATAATGATATACCACAATTTGCTTGGGTAAGAAGATGACAGATCACCCTGCAGGACAGGACAGCTTTGACAAATGCAGAATTGCTGATGGAGGGCAGGATTTGACCTCACTGGCTCACTGGTTAGAGGCGGCAGACCCGAGAGCAGAGGACGGCCCGGGACCAGGGTTCAATTCCCGGCGCGGCAGGTTTCTGGACCAGGGTCAGCGGACTCGATAATTCTCTCGCCTCGGTGCCCACTCTGATCAGCGATCACACTCGGCAACTCTGGGCACTAGCTTGCCTCATCTTCACTAACGGCCCCACCAGACCGCCGGGGATGCCTGGTCTCACCCTGGAGATACCCATTAAGAGACCATCTCTCAGGGAAGCCAGGAAGGGTTTCGCAGCGGTCGAAGCGCCTTGGGACCCTCCGGGTAAGTAGTGCGCTATATAAATGCCTATACATTTACATTTACATTACTCTCATCTCTGAGCTAGCTACGTTTACAATAGCTACTTTCCATGGTAGAGTAATATTTGGTTTGAAACAGCACCGAAGAAAGGTTTATCTTGCCATCTGTGAGAAAAGCCTTCTTTTATTTTCATTCATTCTGTCTACACTCCTATTAGTAAATGAAGTAGGGCATTGACTGGCCTTCTTCTATCTCTTTGAACAATTCTGGATATAAAGGAAGGACTGACTGTAAGATTCCTGGAAAAATTACTGGACACAGGAAGCTTTAATCTTTTTAAGTGTATTCCTTGAAGAATCCCATCCAACCATAAGCATCAAGCAGTAGCAGTTGATCAGAGCACTCCCACTGCCTCACAACCTACTTGGCTTCTTAGCATGCATTGCTGGGGGGCACTTCTCTACTTTGGTAATTTTGGACTGGGGCCTGGGCAGCATACAGACAATGACATACCACACGAAAGCCTGGGTCCTTGGGCTGCTACAGGGGACAGTGTGTGATAACCCAGTGGGTTCCATGCGCTCAGTGGAGTGTGCTTTCCCTGTAGTGAGAGGGTCTGATGGCTGCCTGAACACCATACTTTGCCTGCTCCTTTGTGGTGCTCCTTTCCGTGAACTACTTTCGGAGGGGTGGTGGACGGTAGCCGGTCTGTTTCTTTCTGTACATTCTCCTGTCTGGCCCAAGATAAGAGGTGAGCTGTAATCCGGGAAGGAGGGACTGGAAACTTTCCCAACATCTCTGTTGGTAATAGTCATGTGGTGCCCCTCGCCCTGCGGTGCTGAATGTGTCTTTGGCCCAGTTGGTCTGTGTGTGCCCCGACCCCTGCTACTAGTGGGCCTTCTAGGTCAGCAGATCGTTTTTTAAAGACCTGCACATCCGTGATCTCATGATTTGATACATTTTAGAAGAACAACCACAGCATGCAGATATATACTGTCTCCATACTTAAATCCGGAGGACTAAAGCACTCTGAGGAAATATTTTCTACTGAACATAAAAACATGTAATTCAGCAATTGCTGGCAGCCCAAGCACAAATATTAAGTGCAAGCCTCTACCTAACCTATGCAACATAAGGTGACTGGAATCAAGATAAAATCACAACCTTTACTATGCCGACATTTCTGCGCTGAAACCCTCACTGGGGGGAAAACATTGATAACATTGTCAAACAACTTTGTGAAGCATACTGTCTTATGTGCTTGCGCCCTGAACCATTAATGACACCTACACTAGAGGTAAGGGCATATATGAACATATACTACCAACATGCTCTGTACCACCACAAGCGAAGCATTTGTCAATTTAAAGTGTGAAAAGTGCAATTGAAAGCATTCCCCAAGCTGCGATCTATAACACTTCAGAATAATCTGCTAACTAATCAAAAACTACAATGGGGAAAGACAACCACCAAACACAACAAATTATAGTTTGATTCCACGTCTGCCATTCACAATCAGCGAAAGAGAGGGGCAGATATCATCAGACTGTTCTCCAGATTCCACTGCTCAGTTTGAGGAACCAAATGTCAGGTCTCTTCTGTTTGAGATGTATAAAAAGGCTCAGCAACAAAGACAATAAAGTTTACCCCTTTGCAAATAGAATGGGGGTAATGAAATATTGGCTCAACAAACAAGGGGATCATTTGGAAGTAGCTAAGGCCTTGCATGTTGTCATGAAGAAACAATCTGGGCATCTTGGGCGTACTGGAATCAACAGTTAGGGCAAGATAGAGAAATTCATCGAATTCATGCTCACCATTTTTTTGGGCATAGGCAGTTTTTCCTGTTTATTCACTTTGGAGCTGGCTCACCTCTCACTTTGGTCAGGAGCTCCGGTCTCTGGTCACCATCACGTCCCATCATTGCACACCTATTTAATTTTCAAGACATGACACAGTGCTAATTCTAGCCAGGGGGAAAGGAGGCATTGTGAATGCTCTCAGTTCTATTTCAATATCCCCGGACTTCACCATGGCGGTGCAGGATACAAGTCTTAAAATGTGGTGCAGGAGACAAGATTAGAATTCTTGCCTGCCAAGAGGAAACAACAGCAGCCAGGCCTCTGATATATTATGCTGTCCTCAATAGGCCTCAGCATCTGAACAGAAGAATTTTGCAGGTGCCTCTCTATGAAGTGACACTGGTAATGTCACCCCTACAACAAAGCTCAATGATGGTGAATGTCCAGAAGCAGAGATATGTGGAAATTGTAGCTATTCTCAAGTGTTCACCTCATCGAAAACACTAAGCCATTTCATCAATACTTCCTCCCGATATAATCTATACTACTAGTATAAAGAGAGAACAGAAACCTTTTGGCAAGGTAAACACGGGAACCACAGCGCCAATCCACACACCCAATACATTGCTGGAATCCTCAGGGTGTGTAGATGGACATAGGCGACATAAAATAAAAAATAAAACGTAAATTAAAAAATAAAAATTTCAAAACAAAGTAGTCCCTTAAAACTAGTGCCGGCCGCGACGTAGCGCTGACCGCGACCTAGACGTGATGACGACAGGCGGGGAGGAGCGGTGACAAGCGGCGAGGAGTGACGGTGAAGTCCGGAGCGGGCGGCTTAGGTAAGGCAAAGGCAGGCGGGAGGCAGGAGGCAGGCCGGAGGCGCGAGGCGGGAGGCGGGCGGGAGGCGGTCTGGGCAAAGGCGGGTGGGAGGCGGGAGGCGGGCGGGAAGCGGTCTGGGCAATGTATAAGGCAAAGGCAGGCGGGAGGCGGTAGGCGGGCAGGAGGCGGTCTGGGCAATGTCGGGGTAGGCGGGGGCAGCGGCGAGGCGGGAGGTGGGAGGTGGGAGGGATGCGGTCTGGGCAATGTCGGGGCGGGCGGGAGTGCACAGCAGCATAAATTGCTGCCCCCAGCCCCCTTCTGCCCCGGGCAACGCCGGGGCGGGCTGCTAGTATCAAATAATCTTAAAAGGAGGATTTGCTTTCATCCATTGCAGATCCTTCATGATACCCAGGGGAGATGTATTATTATCCAGGCTGTGCTGGCAGAAACACTTCACTATCATAATCGTGAACGGACCCGATAAAGAAGATCCAATGTTCATCCAGGAGATGTGGAATAAATGCTTGCAACTATTCCCCCAAGCAATGTTCTCAGAAGGAGACTTAGGGGTTCCATTAGGATGGCGGGCAGACTTTAGTCCACCCGCTACCCTAGCGTGCTGGGACCAGTCGCCAGTGGTGCGACGTTCCCACCATGGCAATTAGGATGCCACGGTGGTGGTGGCATCCTGCATATATTACATTGTGGCAGAAGGTGCTGTAAGCTGCACCCACAACAATGTAATATATGCATTTTGTGCATTGGCATGCACAACATGACTAGCACCGCGCGGTCCCTACCACCTTGTGCATGCCAATGTTGGGGGTACCATGGGTCCCCCACAAGTGCAGCCACCCACCCTACCCACCCCCCTTAGGCCCCGCACCAGGCCCCCAAACAGAATTCTGTATGTCTTTCCATGGCGAAGTCACTGCCATAGAACGGCATTGAAAATGCCACATCCTAATGTGGATGGCTGTGCCTGCAAGGCACTACCACCATATTATGGGCCTTTTCCGCGAAAAAGCAGTGGACGGCCTTTCCGTCCGCCGCGGTACCCCCGCCATGCTAATGTGGTAGGGGTAACAGGCCGTCCAGCTGGTTGTTTTAGCGGGTGGATCACCACCGCAGGTAAGGCGGTGGCGATCCACCTGCCATGCAAATGACTCCCTTTATTTTAACCATAGACCTGCATCTAGATTTATCAGGCTCACCATAGTGCTCACAAACTGCTGCAGGTGCATTATCAACAGAACTAATAAGAGCACATGAACTGGTTGATGTATGGTCTGACAGACATCCCACATCTTGGGAGTGCCCCATCATCTCCATGGTATGCAATACATGGTTCCGAAGTGCTTATGGGTGACTACCAAAGATGTTTGCTGCAGGGAAATATCTGTTCATCACTTAGCTATAATTTTATCTGATCACTCACCAACGCTATTTAACATCAGAATCCCAGAACACAACACCAAGCCCACATCTGTTGACATCCCACCATTGCTTTATCAGATCCGGTGGTCAGAGATGTAGTCAAAGCTGCAGTACTTTACTTTTAATGAAGACTCAGTGGACAGCATGGAAGTGCTGTGGGAAGCAGTCAAAGTCCTCAGTGGCGTCTGGATAGCCAAACAGTGCTGCATTTAAAAAACCCTCAGGACCATATTTGTTAAAAATTAACGCAGCGCAACAAGTCACCTTGCTGCACTGAGTTACATGGAAAGGGCAGGAATGCGCCGTATTTAATACAATACGGCACATTCCTGTCCTTTTCCCTGCACTGGCGTGCCATGGGCTGCCTAGCTCCAATGCAGGCACCCTTTATCCATGGTGCAAGGGTGCCTGCATTGCATGCAGGATTGTTTTCATGCAGGAAGGTCACCTGCCTGCACAAAAGCAATCCCCTGAGGCATATTCCTCTATGTATTTGTGCTGAAAGAGGAAGTAGAGTGTAGAAATAAAGATATTTCTCCTCAATACCCCTCACTTGGGAAGGTAAAGCATTTTGGCGCATACCCAGGTCCACCAGCATTGGTAAATCTGGGAATGCATCAAAAGCCACTGAAGTTGTGTGGGAACACCCATGCAACATCCATGCCCTGCTGTGTGTAGTTACTCCTGATTTATTAAGCTACTCAGAGCCTAGCAAAGAGGCCTTGCGTGGCTTGTTTCATTTTACATTATGCAAACACGATGCAAACCCTTGATAAATATGTCCCTCAGTGCGCCTTCCTTCGCAGACTAGAGCTAGATCTACTCGTGCTAGAGTCCAGGTTAGTAGACTCCTAAGACCCAGGAGTGCTGGCTAAGATACAAAGCAAACCTTCGGTAAATACGGAATTAGCTGGAAGACAGCTTGAATACCCAGCTTATAGACTTATGGAGAAAGTCTGGATAAATCCTACTTTGATACCCCTGGGCTGCAAACACATTTTTTATACAAATAACAAGACGAGAAGAACAGAGTGCTTGATGCAGAATCTGTACTAAACTTTTCCACTAAGTTATATTTCAAACTTTACTCCTCTAAATCCAGTAACATGTGCATCAAAATTAATGGTTATTTTGAAAACATCACTCTGGCATGGCTGGAAAATGCACATTGACAATATTTAGACAAACCCAAAACAAATATATCCACATCCTAGCTCAGCACCTCTTCGTAATGTATGACTGCTATCACTGCTTCCAATCATAATTCTGCTTGACCAGCCGGGCTTTATCCCCGGTAGATCCACGTTGTATAAGTTATTAAGTTATTTTAACTTATTCACTAACTTGGCCAACAGATGGATGCAGCAGCAGTGTTCTTCGATGCCACTGAGGCATTTGACTTATTGGAGTGAGAATTCCTTATTACAACTCTCTAGAGGATGACACAGTGAGCCTCGTTTAAAGATTTGGCTAAATTACTTTATTTCCACCCTACCGCTCAAATCAGACCAAACAACACCATCAATTGGCATTACAAATAACAGTAGACAGGGAACCCCTTATGCACCACCTTCTTTGCTATTTCACTGGAAAAACTGGCTTGCATGCCCAGACATCATCACTCCGATTTAAAACACAATGCTTGTGAAGTAATACCATTCACACATCCAGTACTGTGTGAGAAACTCTTCAGTATGAAGAGTCCATACTATCTTCAGGCTCCTTCTGAGAAGAGATGCCAACATTGTTGAGTGTCACCCGAGTGAATCATATAAAAGGAGGGGGACAGAAGGACAGGAATTCACCAAAGCAGCTATATTCTACAGTAAGATAACACCATAACGAAACAAGTGGAAAATTAATTAATATCATTACCATAGTCATAGCTACTATATACAGCTTAGGATAAATTATGAGACATTTCGTACCTAAGGTAAAAATATTCAAATTATATTCTAGTCTTTGTGCCACTCTGATACAGATTGATGTCTCTTACTTTCTCATTTTCTCTCATACTGTTCATTGCTCATTTCCGCCGTGAGAATCCTATGTTTCATAAAGATGGGATCTTGACAAGCCTGTCCATGATCCCTGTTTGCCCATTGTCCATTCTCACCACATTGCATTTAACACTGGTGATTTGCATAGGTTTACAAAATACACTCAATTTGTTACTACGAGCCACTGGTTTCTTTACCACTGCCCAATCACCCACTGCCCAGTGGTACACTTTGATCCCTTGTCTGACATCATATTGACTGTTGTATTTACATTGATAAAGTTTAATTTTGTCTGCTATGACCTTTCCGTCCTCAGACTGATAACCACCATTAAGCCAGTTTGGACATAGTTTAGTATCATGTTTCCTGACCCTAAAGGATATAAACGGGGCACCCCAGAATGTGCACTGGGGTTGGGATGGTACAACCACAACCATTGCTGTAATACATTTCTCTACAGAATAGCTATTGATGCATGTCATTTGAATACATTAATTTATCATACAGTTAGATCTTTCTACCAACCTGGGCCAATATAGGCTTAATGAGAACAATGAATAGTTCAGAAAAAGTCTTTGATTATGTCCTAAGTGAATTGAACACAATTATCTGTAATCAGACCTCTGGAAATGCCTTCCTCAAAGAAGGTATTTTTCATTAAGATTATGAAACCACTCATGTTAATCTGGGTCATCGATTTAGTTAAAATCCTATACAAGTGATACTCGATCAGTACTAACCTAAACATCTTGTTAATACCAGGGTAATTTAAAGGTTCTATGACATCAAGTGCGACTTTTTCCCATGGACTACCACAAAAGCTAAAGGAGCTTTCCGGTTAATCTTATTGTTGTCGCTGCTAATTTACTGAGTCCATTCCTGGGAACCAGTATAACACTCATGCCCTCCTCTTGTTAATGCTTCTTCTCAAGTGTGCAAGATCTGAGTGATAGTAATTTGTCAATTAAAAAGACCTTGCCCTCAAATATGTCACATTTGCTTCTTACTTCCCAGAGTTTTTAATTCATCCTTTAGGTCACTACATGTAGGAGGCCACCTCTACATAATTCTCTCCTTAATCTGTTTAAGTATTTAATACTGTCCATGGGTTAGAAAGAGACTTATTTAATGCTTTTAATTCCTGATGGGTTGATACGGACAGAATAAGAGGTTTACTGATCCTTATCCCAGAGCTGATATGGAGCTTCATTTAAAGGGTTAGTCAGGTGACAATGCAATGAGGAATTGTCCTCATTCCAATTCAAGTTGGATGTCTCGATTGCACAGGAAATGCTATTTTTACATAGCTGCATCAATGTTTGCGCAAGGCACTTTGATAAAGCACTGGTCGTATAATTTTTCTAGGCTGAGAGCAGCGTTTCATTAAATTCAAACTGTTTATGCCTCTTTGCACAGTCATTTAATGATTCCTCTAAGCTCTTTGATAATGCCTTTTTACACAGTTGCTGTATGTACATTGTACATTCGCACTAAGCATGTTGCACTAGGCATTTGGTAAAGCCCTGTAGCATAATTTTACCAGGCTGACAGGAGCGCTCTCATATGTTCAACCTGTCTATGCCTCTTGGCACAGTTGTGTCAATGTTTTCTTTATTTACTTTGACAATACCTCTTTGCACAGTTGTGTTAATTTTTGATCTAAGCACTTTGACAATGTCTCTGCATGTGCAACCCTAGCAGGTTGATAGGAGATGACGAATCACCTTAAAATTGTTTACACTGTTTTTCCCCCTTTGCACAATAAGCTCTCAATATTTACACTGTTTTTTTCCATTTGTGCAGTAAGACCTCAATATCTGCATGTTGCACTGTCTGAACGATTCTCTGCGAGCTCAAGATCATATATTTTATTTATGTATTTTATAAAGTAGTCTGTGATTTATCTGTGCCAACTTACATGATACAGAAGGGCTAATTATTTTAAATTAGTAAAAATTTCCACATTTTTGTCCCATTGTCTGAAGAGGGACACTCATTGATTGTTAGCTATCTGCCTTTGTATAGCATGATTCTAGATTTGGTTTTATGCACCTTTGTATGACCCATTGGTTCTTAGATAGGCTGAAGTAGAGATTCACTGATTTAAAATGTATTGCATTGGTGATTAAGTTTTGGATTTTGTGTATGTTTATAGTTTTTATTAACCAATAATTTTAGGGAGTCATTAGGATTGCGGTGAAACTGCCATCGTCAGGCTGCTGATGGCGGTTTCACCACCATCGTCAATCACTTCTCCGCCGCCATATAATGATGGTGGGCGGTGTGCTAGCGGACGCAAAGTCCACCCACCACTGGTCTGCCACAGGAAATCGTTTTGATTACCTGACAGACCCGGCCAGCATCCATAAAGGGTGGCGATGCCTAGCAGGCACCACCCGCCAGATTAGGATGCTGCAATAAGCAAGCCTTTAAATAGCGGTTCCCCGACATTCAAAGGTTGGCGGAGATTGACTTTGGGGGACCATTGCTGGCCCTCCTTGTGCAGGGGCACTTTTGTTTTGTGTGCCCCCCCTACATTTCCCTGCACCAGGTGGCAGGTAGTGCGCGATACCTGCCATGTACTGTAGAGAAAAACAAAAAGTGCACTTTTAACATTGGAGAAGGTGCTGCAGCCAGCAGCACCCGCCGCAATGATAAAACTGCATTTTGAGGCGCCATGGTGGCGGCCACATTGTAATTAGTAGGGCAGGAACACCACCATATAGGCAGGTTGTCTCTATCCCCGAGATGACCCCCTTAATCTTTAATTGAATTAAAGTATTTAATTCTTTTCTCTAAACTCCTCCCGCTCATTTTTAACAATTGCTTGAATATTTATTACAATTATTGGTGAGTCGAAATATTGTTCCTTCTCTTCTGTACACTAGATTCCAGTTACCTAATACATACTTTACCTTGAAACAATATCAGTTTTAAGCCTAACCACCACCTACCAATTCAGGATGTGCTGGGTTCTGCTCCATTAGGGGTAAAGAAGAATCTAATACGTTCCTATTTGTAATTGCAGCCCTCCCTAATTAAAACCTGCAATTAGTCACAGCCCAATACCAAGCTAACACTTCCCTTTCTACCTCTGAGTTGCTACGTCCTGGGTTGAGGAAAGAACAGGAGAGGCAAATGGTACAATTTTCTCTTTTTCTCCAAGTACTTGGAAAAGTATGGCTCCTAAACCTTTATTACTTGCATCAGTATGTAAAATAGTTTTCCTTTTAACCTCGAAATTATGCAGAGGACTTTCAAATGGGACAAATCGGATAATTCCGCAGATACTTCTGATTTATGTAATGGAGGACGGCAGGATTTAGTACATGTGTTATCAATTTGTCCAAACGCGATTCTGGTAAAGGCCTGGTGCCGGCATATAAAGCCCATATATTTTAGACATAATCTTAGATCTGCAAGAAGTTTAATTGAGTTTTGTAATTCACCATCGGATGAATTTACCTGTTATAATCTATATAAGTTTTTTAAAGTTTCTTAAGATTGTTTTAATATTGAATGATACAATTGTTTTATTATCTTTTAATCATGTATTTGTTGACCTCGGCTGAAGTCTAAATCAAATTCAATAAAATTCCAGAGGAAGTGCAGGTACTATGGCACTTTTGATCATGTCAAAAGTCTCATGTCATTTTGGACCGCAAATGGACTGATTTCCTCTCCTCAACAGCATACGTGGGGTGTGAGCGATATCTGCAAAATTTCTCACTAACTAATATATGTATTCAACTACTTCTAAAAAATATTTTCGTTTTAGTTTGTCCTTGTTGAAGGCGGTGGAGCATTTTTTACTGCATCAGTCAAGCTTACCTTGGATCTAATTCCATCCGTGGAATCAGCATGCCCCAATGTTCCTGGCCTGCTCGGATCCTCAGGATTGGTTTGATGCTATATGGGGTCCACCTCTCAACCGCCCCTAGTCTGTATTTTGAACAATACACAGACTAAAAGATGGTTAAGCGAGGGAAGGAAAGGATAGGAACAGCAGGGAGGGAGATCTGTGAGAAGACACAAAGAATAACAGAATAAAGATACTAACAGTCTTTCCCTATGTATAATAACACTGTACACTTTGCTAAAGATATTTCTCTATACCTGAAATAAGGTGAGGAAACACTTCTGCTCATTCACCACCCCTGTAATAAGAAAAGGACAGCATGCATAGAAATGAAATAATGGTCTTTGGATCTTTATGCTTAGCATTCATGGAAGCATATTGCATCATCAGACATCAGGTAAATGAAGCAATCCATAAGATGAGGATCAAATCAAGAGTTACGTCACTCTTTATACTTTAGTTGCATGACATGAATCACGGGCAAAATCATAGTTCAGTCACACCAATAAAAGGTCAAATAAACCTTTCCCTCGCAGGAACTCAGAGACATCAAAAGTAGAAGGAGTTCTCCCACGCAGGGAAATATGGACCTTAAGCTTCAATGGAATATCCAGAAAGAATAATGGATCCTTACTTCAAAACAGTGGAGTTTCAAAGTCTAGAACCGTATTAGCCAACACACAAGTAAACTCACAAGCAACTACAACGGTAGTTATACAGGGTTAATAAGCACGATGCGAAATGCCCAAAACTACTGCGCCACTCCCATGGAATCCAGATCGGGGAGAAATAATGGCACCAGGCAGCAATACAGAGTACTGACTACAGAAAATCAGATTCTACAATCAAGAGGAACCTCTGCCAGAAGAAGGACTGCTGAAGGAGCTGATGGAAGATTGCCTTGCTGTGTGCTTTAAGGGCTGACCTATCCTGCTGTCCAACTGAAGGAGAGGAGAAGAAAGGGACTTTGCTGTGTGCTGTGACCCTGCCTGCTTGAACTAAAAAGACTTTGCTGTGTGCTGTGTCTACAACTTGAATCTCCAAGGGCCTGAGAAGAGCTGGCCCCCTGTCTGCAACCCAGGAACATAAAGGTTGCCCAAGGACCACCAGAATCTGCTGTGTCCCCTGAAGCTGCTGTGGGCTGAAGAGATCGTGAAGCCCTGCTGTTTGCCTGACCGTCGGCCCTCTGTTTGGCTGGAGGGTGCCGCGCTGTGCATTGCCTGCCCAACCGGCTGCTGTGCCGTGCTGTGAGGTCGCCGTGTTCATCGACACGTGTTATGTGCAGACCGAAGGTTTGTGGGCCTTCCCCGAGCAGAGCGCACTAAAGCGACCTTTGTGCAGCTTCACCACCGCGACCCGGGGTCAGTAAACCCCCGACGAAGGGCCCCGTACCTTGCTGGTACCAACGCGACTGAGAACGAGCCCGCTACTCTCCGATTGGACGAGAGAGCCGAGCCCCCTCACCAACGCCGCGACGGGATTGGCCCGTGCGGGGTAGCATCACCACTGTTGCCGTGTGGTGATTGGTTAGTGAGAGGAGCGTCATCGCAGGCTTGACCCGGGAGCCGCACTGCCATAGGCTGACTCCCGGGTGCTTTGGAGGCTCGCCCGTTTTGCCGCGATCGGATTGGCCCGCTCGACTGGAGGAGCCGAGAATTCACCGCGATCACCGCCGGGCCCGGGGAAGACTGACCTGAACTCGCCGAGGGATCCGATCGAGTGCTCCAGCCCCCGGCCTGCCGTCTCTGCTCCCCGCTGCTCCCTGGAGAACCGAGAGCGGGCGGAAGAGCGTCCTGAGACCGGCCGGGCTGGAGCGCTAGTGAGCGCTCGCCGCGAGGTGCGCCTGGAAGGGAATCCCCCCTCCCAACAGCATTGCGGTGAGGGTCGCTAGAAGAGCGAAGGGTCCCTGACGCTAGGGGCCGGGTCCCGTGGAATTATAAAACATTGGCATGGTTTCTTTGCTCATTTTAAGAGCGCTTGAATTACAAAGCATTGGCATTGTTTCTTGGCTCATTTTGAGAGCGCTCTAATTACAAATCAGTCGCATACCTTTTTACTGAGGCTAGAGACTTGAGACTATTACTGTTGATACAGAAACTTCCTATTTACCAATGCAACCACTAAGATTATGAGCAACATTCACCTGAAGAAGTAATTAATGTATATTGATGACTCTTTTTTTTTTTTTTTTTTTGAAAACCTTTATTTAGCACTGTTCAAAAGACAAATACGGGCCTACAACCATCCGGCCGGCCTCGACACTTCTTAAGCTAGGTAGCAAAGTATATGTCCACTCGGTATCACGTCAGCACATAGAAGCACAAAACATGTGTCACATTAAATTTCACGAGCACCAAGTGTCAGGAGATATTAAGGTTAATTTTCAAATAATTTTTATATAAGGAGATACAGAAGCTAGAACGGATCAGTGCACAGTACAGCCATCTACGTAATATGCGAGCAACGTCCATCAGGAGATTCAACAAACAATAAACATAGCTAAAGTGGCGGCACAAAGCTAGAACCACAGGACGATGAAACATAACGAGTTGTGCCCCCCAGCCGCTACCCTCCTAACATCAGACCTACCCACTGACCCAGAAAAAGCACATAAGAAAGAGAACAGAAAAAGAGAAAAGTAAGGCCCATAGAAACAAAAAACGAACCAAGGAAGACCCCCCACCCTACACGCATGCCGAGGCTATGGCCTACCCCCCCCTAGCAGTGTGTCTGTCGCCCCAAAAATAGAACCCGAAATGTAGAGACAAGTAAAGAGAGAAATGAAAAAGTCCAGAAAGTCACGGAAAGAAAGGCCCATAGAACTAATTAGGAATAGTAAATTACCCCCCCACCCTACACCAATGCGGAGGCTATGGCCTGCCCCCCCCCCAGCATAGTGCCTGTCGCCCTTGAAAACCCGAAATATAGACAAGAAAGGAGAACAAAATTAAATTAAAAGAAGACAGAAAAACGTGTACACCTATGTTAAAGGGGGTGAGAAAAGAATAAAATGATTCTAATCTAAACCCCCAAAAAGGAGAAGATGGGGAGGAGCCCACGTAACAACAGAGCGTCCGGAACCCTCGGCCATCTATAGCTTCCACACACTGAAAACCCACTGCGCCAAAAGCAGTCGTGTTAAAATGAATTGTCCCAGCATTATAGATGGAAAGAGACAGTTCGCGACGAGCGCACACAACATATACACAGCAATTCCAATCCCAGTCCAGCCCACCCGTGAAACCATGGCGTTATCAATCAGCCTAACCCTGGCCTGATCGCGGGCGTGAGAGTAAGCCAGCCCCTACATGAAGGCCCCGCATCCCGTGCAAACAAAGACAATATGGCCGCTTAGAAGATGTAAGTGAAGTAGAAGCATAAAATGGCCGCCGGCCGTCTGTAGAGGACCCTTCGTCCACCACACAGAGTCCCAACTTGGCATCCAAAGCGCAGGAGTTCCACAGGAAAGAAGACGAAGGCCACAGTAAATGAGTCCTCGAGAGTGTTAGGTGCTGCCCAGCCGGATAGTCCTGCAAACGCGGTGAGGCAGGCAACAATGAAACAGGCGTCAATGGACGAGGAAACAAAGTATCAGCAGCTGAGCGGGAGAATAGTTGATCATGGGTGCCGGGAAAGCCAGTTGCAGGCACCAATGCAGCGCGATCACATACAGCAATTGTATCCCCGTCTGAAGACGAAGGCAGACCCCCGCCTTGCTGGTGACAAACGAGGCGCTCACGACCCGCAGCCGAAAGCATGGAGTCAAACTGCACACTCAGCGCCTGCAAACCTGCACGCATTTGCCAATGAAAGTCCCGTAGGACGGCCAGAACGGAGCCGCATGACAGTGGAGGCTGCATCCCCGCATCGGCGTCAATCCGGGACGGCACTTTAGAGCCGGTGCCTGATGTGGGGAGGGCGAAGCAGGCAGCGGGCAGGACCAGGCTATCGCCCCCCAGCCGCGGGCAGGCAGATAAAGTCATGTGTACCGCGGGACGGTATAGTGGCCGGGGGGGGGGGGGAAGGAGGACGCATCAGAAAGTCAGCTCACCTCAGGTCCTCGCCGCCACAGAGAACGCCGACAGTCGTCACCCGTCCCTCAGGTTTCCCATGCAGCCGGGTAGACGATAGGAAAATGGGGCCAGCAGCCTCTCACAGCGCGTCCCACAGATCGGGGCAGGAGACTCGTTCCTCCGGGGCTTACCTCACAGCCCCAGTCCTTCAGGTGCAGGGTGCAGTAGTTGCTTTGGCCATTACCTCCCAGGCGCAGCCGGCGGCAGTCCGTGATGCGGAGTGAGGTCAGGACCGCGCGGCTCGGATTGGCGCTAGCGGGTCCGGTCACTGCGGAGCCTCCAGGGGCCGGCGAGGGCAACAATGGAGCGAGGGTCCAGGGCGGGGAGCAAAATCACACGCAACTCCGGCATCCGGGCGGGCTGGGACTTAGGGAAAGTACCAGCGTGGTCAGCGCGTCGTCGCACACGTTTCACCTCCAGAAACGGTAAGGATAGGAATCAGGATGTTGCTTCAGAACCAAGGGCCGACGGAGCCGGGCGCTTAAGCGTCTGCTCCGGTCGCCATCTTGGCTCCTCCCCCCATATTGATGATTCTTGCTGCTGAAACTAGATAAAGTTATATATTTTTATAAAAATATACTTACCTTCTCATGTGCTTTGTTGGCCAGAACCACAGGAGGCAACCATTCAGATCACTAAACAGGATCAATAATTCCCAAATCTTTCAGTTTCTTTAGTTTGATAATAATCCTTCATTAACTGTGGAACAGGACACGGTTTATGAATAACTAGCACTGCTCCTGATTTTAGTTTGATCTTATGTTGAAAATCATAATTTTTTCTTTCAGTGATAGAGCTATCCACCGTAAGAACATTTTCAACATTGTTGGGATCAAGAGTAGTACCTAACTCTGTTTTGTACTGCCAGTCTAATAAACATGAGCCTTTGTTAACAGCATAGAACTTTCCAATTGTGGAGCGATCTTTAAAAGATATACTGATTCCAGGATAATTGGAGCCTTATGATCTGCTACCATGTTAGCTATCCAACAGGGTATACCGGGCGCAGTGCTTGTTAATGGTGTCACCAGGTTATGGTTGGTTTTGTTCGCCCCCCCCCCCCTTTGTTTTGTACTTGTTTCCGTGGGTATCTTTCCTTTCTGTCATGTTGGAACTGTCTGGGTGCGACCTTTCTGGATTAGGGGATGGGGGCACATCCGAGCGATGTAGCTGTGGGGCTCCTGGTGTATCTGTAACTGCCTGTGCGCAAGGCAGGTCCACAAACGAAGAAGTTAGGGAAAAGCTGGTTTCTAGCTCGTCTGGCACTACCAGGACAGGGCCTTCCTCTGAGTCCTGGATCTCTATTGTAGGTACTAATGAAAGTCGTCTTTCGGTGTTAACAATAGCGGATGCTACTGCCCCTATAGTTTGCTGCAGCATCTTGTCAATTGCAGTTAAAGATGGTAATGGCTGTGACGTATCAGTTTTTTGTTTCGAGTTGGACCTCAGTGTTGGCATCCTACTCGTCTTAACCCCTTTCCTCATACTTGTGCGTTCTATACTTCTCTAGTTGTATAACAAGTATCCCCCTAGGCAATAGTACTCGCAGAGAAAGTCACAATGTATGTTTTCAGGAAGAAAGCCGGATATAAGGGTTGGGAGACAGTACCTTTGTAAGTTCTTAGTCGCGTGATCACAGGCCTGATGTGAGTGGGGTGGCCCAGCCCAGCCTTATCTGGCCTTTGAGGGCCGTAGAGGGCCCGCCCTTTGCCCGGGCTTCGCTCGGCGTCCCGCTCGCGTCCCGCTACGCAGCAACCAGTCCTTAATAAGGGGGCGTTGCGAGCGGGGGGCGTGGTGTCCAGGGGGCGCGGCGGCAGTTGCTGGCGATGCGCTGTGCCTCCTGGTCAGTGCAGTCACTGACGCTTACTCCGCTTGCTCCGCCTCCCGTGGAATCCTCGTTGCTTCTGGATGGCTTCTGGATGACAGCACCTCCTCAGAGGACAAAAGACCCCAGCGGCCCCTCGCCGACCACGCAAAGCGGCACCCGTGAAGCGGGTGAGGCGAGCGGTGGTGCTAGTCAGCGGTATCCCCTTAGAGAGGGGAAAGGGCAAGCCTCGGTCAGGAGCCTCGAGTCCCGCACAGTGTCTGCACACAGGTATGATGTCCATTAAATACCTTGCAAGCAAGAGTCAAAGGGAATGGCCCAGCCCAGCCTCCTCTGGCCGCTGATGGCCGTAGATGGTCCCGCTCTTGTCCCGGGTTTCTCCCGCGCAGCGGCTAAGCGTATCCGCTTTAAAGGGTCTGTGACGTCCTGTGGGCAGGGCTGACCGGGAGAGTGGACCAGGTGTTCTCGGTCAGGATGCCAGGGACTCCTGGGTGATTGAGTCCCTGAAACGCCGCTCTCACACCAGTCAGGATGTTGAAGTGCCTCACAGCGTCCAAAGCCCCACAAACACGAGTAGAACACAGGTCCCGCAGGTAAACCAAAGTGCAGCAACAACGTGGCTGGTGCGGCGAATTTCGGAAAACAAAGTGCAGGGTTCCGGTCTCCTAACAAAGGCTCCTTGCAGTGTCAGTCACAAGAGGTGTCCCCCTCTCACAAAATATTGTCTTGTTATTGAACATTGGCTCTATAAATTAGAATATAATCTTGAAAACATAGTATGATTCATGAACCATTTAAAATATGTTACATAATTCTTTGGAATACTACAGCAGCAGAACAAGGCAAATTGTACCCTGTGTAACCGGTAAGATAACATGGGTTGCTAAATGAAGTCAATGAGTTTGATTCTAAGTGTAATTCTATATCTGGTGATATATTGTTGCTTAGATCTTGCAGGTCTAATCACAGACGGAGTACCTTCTCATGTGCTTTGTTGGCCAGAACCACAGGAGGCAACCATTCAGATCACTAAACAGGATCAATAATTCCCAAATCTTTCAGTTTCTTTAGTTTGATAATAATCCTTCATTAACTGTGGAACAGGACACGGTTTATGAATAACTAGCACTGCTCCTGATTTTAGTTTGATCTTATGTTGAAAATCATAATTTTTTCTTTCAGTGATAGAGCTATCCACCGTAAGAACATTTTCAACATTGTTGGGATCAAGAGTAGTACCTAACTCTGTTTTGTACTGCCAGTCTAATAAACATGAGCCTTTGTTAACAGCATAGAACTTTCCAATTGTGGAGCGATCTTTAAAAGATATACTGATTCCAGGATAATTGGATCATTGTTGTACCCACTTAGTGAAATATCAGGAGTTTCTATTACATAATCATTTACCTTGAACATTTAATTGAACACTTTACTGTTAACTAATGTAACAAGCATTGGAAATGCAATCGGTCTTGCCTTTGTTCAAGTCAAAGCAATTTGCTTTGCTAATGGTATTGTTTTATATCTTTGTATTAATCAGTGTATGTTTGTGATATGTTGTGATTTTATGTTTTTAGAATTGTATTTGTTAGCTGTGTAGTAGGTTAAAGCATAGTTTAGTAGGAGAGGAGCAGTGCTTAAGACTTAGGTAGGAGAATTATTAGAAGAATAGCATGAGGGTTAATGAAGTATAGTAAGGATTAGAATAACATGTGGCAAAAGAAAAGTGTGCGGATATTAAATAGGGAGAAGGAATGAAGTGTGGATGAGTTTAGTGTTTTGAATGTTGGTAAGTGTGGAGAGCAGTATGAGGTATATTGGTATTGTAAATGACAATGCTTTTTATTTATATTTTTAAAAATCAAAACATAAAAGGCATTCAAAATAGTGTACTTGCGAGACCTAGTGCATTGCAAATACTTGTTGAAGTTGTAAGCCATCAACACAAAGTGGTCCTTTTAATTATACTTGCCCTTCACACACAAATAACAATATTATCCTGATGCTGCCCAGGACACAGAGCAGCGACCATGACTGTACCAAACACCAACGGTGCATGGGGGGGAGAAAAATCAGGGAGGGGGATACATTTAGAAGATAAAAATGACAAATCCTAGTTCAGTATTTAGCAATCAGCCTGTGCAAACCACAACAACGTAACACCCCCAGCATAACACCAGCTTTACTACCCCTTGATTATACAAGACAAGACAAAGTACGCACAACATAAAAAAACATACACACAAGTACAAAGGAGGCGATCAGGAATGACAAATACATGCATTAAGTACATCTTCCGCCTACTTTTGAAATCAATATTTCGTTCAAACTCCCAGAAAACCATTTGATAAATATAGGCCCACGATCAAAAATACGGAATGCCATACATAAAAGGTGTAATGGTTACAGCCTCACTTTGAAAACAAGGGCGTTAAATAGATCCTCAGTGTTGCTCTTTGTGAACGATACTGTTCCTTCCTGCGCCAGTGGGTAGCCAATGATAAATAACTAATTAGAATCTGAGAAATAAAAATAACTTGCAGGCCACGAAGCTTGCATTGCCTACTTAATACAAAGCAACTGTACTAAACCATTCCTGCATTTTGGTTGCAAGTTTTCCATTAAAGTCGAGGCCTAGTGAACACAAACAAAAACAAGCATTAGGAATGCATTAGGGCTCGGGTTTGTTTGAGTTAGAGAAAATGGCATTGTAAATGGCAATGTGTTTTAGGCATGTGTTTTGGAGTGGAAACATGTGGTGTGTGTTGGAGATATGTGTGTTGGATTGGAATGTTATCAATGGTGGCATGCTGCACTTTAACGCAATATCTTTAAAAGGTAAAGTGCAGCATAGTGCGATAGGTACAATATTAATTGGTGGAAGCGTTATCAATTGGTGTGTGCATTGATGTGTGGTGGATGTGTGTGCCTGTAGGAATTTTGCAGTGAGGGCTGTTGGTGTGTGTGTTTGGTGGAAGCGTGTAGTGGTGGCTTGAGGTGTGTATGACTGGTGGTAGCGTGCAGTAAGAGCTGTTAGTGAGTGTGGCTGTCAAGCGTACAGAGCTGGATGGTAATGCGTGTGGTTGGTGAAAGGGTGCACTGACAGCTGTTGATGATTGTGCCAATTGAAAGAGTGGCTGGTGCACTGTCAGCTGTTGGTGTGTGTGTGTGTGTGTTTAGTGAAAGTTGCACTGACATTGTTTGTTGTGTGCGTGAGTGTTTAGCGGCACTGATGCATGGTCGTGTTTGTTTTTGGTGAAAGCGTACATTGATGGTTGTTGGTGTTTGTGCCTGGTGAAAGCATTCATTGACGGCTGGGGGTGTGTTGTTGTGTGTGTTGTTTTCTGTGTAGTGGTGAGTGTGTGGTGGTGAGTCTCTGGGGGTGAGCCTGAGGGGGTGAGTGTGTGGTGGTGAGTGTGTTGTGGTGAGTGGTGATGAGTGTGTGGTGTTGAGAGAGTGAGGTGTGTGGTTTGTGTGTGTGTTATGTGTGTGTGGTGCATGTGTGTGTGGTGTGTGTGTGTGTGGTATGTGTGTGTGTGGTATGTGTGTGTGGTGTATGTGGTGTTTTTTGCACACTCACACATTGCCCCTACACATTCACACACTGCTCACCCGCACACTCCCAATGCCACCCTGCATAGTCACACACTGTTTATCCTGCACACTCATTCTGCACACTAACACAATGTGCACCCTGCACCCTTACACACTGTCTCTGCAGTCACTCTGCACTCACTGTCACTTTACACTCACTCTGCACTCAGTCACTCTAAATCTGCACTCTGAATCTGCACCCTGCACTCTGAACTCTGCACTCACAATCTGCACTCACAATCTGCACCCTCAAATTGCACTCTCAATCTGCACTCTGCACTCACACTATACACTCTGAATCTGCACTCTGAATCTGCACTCTGAATCTGCACTCTGAATCTGCACTCTGCACTCACTATCTGCACTCTGCACTCACAACCTGCACTCTCAATCGGCACTCTCAATCTGCACTCTCAATCTGCACTCTGCACTCACAACCTGCACTCTCAATCGGCACTCTCAATCTGCACTCTCAATCTGCACTCTCAATCTGCACTCTCAATCAATCTGCACTCTCAATCAATCTGCAATCTGAACTCTGCACTCACAATCTGCACTCTGAATCTGCACCCTGCACTCTGAACTCTGCACTCACAATCTGCACTCTGAATCTGCACCCTGAACTCTGCACTCACAATCTGCACTCACAATCTGCACTCTGCACTCTCAGCACACAGCACTCTGCACTGTACAGCACACAGCACTCTACAGCACACATCACTCTTCAGCACACATCACTCTTCAGCACACAGCACTCTACAGCACACAGCACTCTTCAGCACACAGCACTCTTCAGCACACAGCACTCTACAGCACACAGCACTCTACAGCACTTCTCAGCACACAGCACTCTACAGCACACACCACTCTACAGCACACACCACTCTACAGCACACAGCACTTCTCAGGACACAGCACTTCTCAGGACACAGCACTCTACAGCACACATCACACAGCACTCTTCAGCACACAGCACTCTACAGCACACAGCACTCTTCAGCACACAGCACTCTTCAGCACACAGCACTCTACAGCACACAGCACTCTACAGCACACAGCACTTCTCAGGACACAGCACTGTACAGCACACAGCACTCTTCAGCACACAGCACTTTACAGCACACAGCACTTTACAGCACACAGCACTCTTCAGCACACAGCACTCTACAGCACACAGCACTCTACAGCACACAGCAATTCTCAGGATACAGCACTCTACAGCACACAGCACACATCACTCTTCAGCACACAGCACTCTACAGCACACAGCACTCTTCAGGACACAGCACACTACAGCACTCAGCACTCTACAGCACACAGCACTCTACAGCACACAGATGCACACAGCACTAAATGGGAAAAGAATGCACACGTTTTTAGTGTAAAATGTAAACAAATTGTCAACTGTTATATTCCCTAAAAGAAAAACCGAGAACCATTTTGTCAACATTGTGTAGCAATATGACGTGTTTGCCTAAGCAGTGGAAATGCATCTGCGCATTTTGGTCATTAAATAGACTGGAGTGTGCACAGTTTTATTCGGTACCTAAACGGAAACAGCACTGATTTACTCAGTAGGGGAAATAATCTTGCACTGCTTTAGTCCAGAATTGAAAGTGCTCTGTTTATTCCTGGGCGTAACGGAGTGTGGCCTGTTGTGCTTCTGTAACCGAAAGCAACGTGCCGAGGTTTACTTCCAAAATAGACTTGAATGGGGACCATTTATTCACTAATGCAAAGGAGTGTGGACCTTTTATGCTTCAGTAAGGAAAGTGCACTGAGAAGCGAGCATCATTGGCCGTCTCTCTCTCCAAAATACATAATCATATTTCATAGATTGTTTGAAATTGTATATTTTTGGGTGGGAGTTGGTGGGGTAAGGATGGACCCAGTGACCATCCCCTTGAGTTTTGGCAGCACAACAGTGCGTTTCATTTGATGTTAACATCTACCCTTAAAAATCCTGGGCCTCATTGATGAGGCTGTGCGTCACTTTTACGCCGCCGGTGCGTCACTTTTTGTGACGCACCAGTGGTGTAAATGCGCTTTGTTGTGCCATATTTACAAAGTGATACATCTAGGTAGATGCGTCACTTTGTAAACCCCTGCGCCACATTATACCTGCACCAGGTATAATGTATGCAAGGGGGGCGTATTGACGCAAGGAAGGGTTGTAGAAGTGACGCAGTGAAATCTATGAGATTTCACTGCGTCACTTTTAGGACGCCGTTGCGTCAAAATCTTGCGCCTGCCTCACAGCAGGCGCAAGACTGATGCAGGTTCTTTCACATGGGGCTTACCCCATGTGAAAGGACGCATTGCTGGAGTTGCGTCACTTTTGTGACACACTCCAGCAATGCGTCACTTTTGCGCTTACAGATACGTCAGAAATACTGACGTATCTGTAACTCCTTGCGACATGATGCGTCATACATTAAATATGACGCATCAGGAATATCGCAAGGAGTGCGCACTGAGAAGTGACGCATCGCTGCTTTCACGCAGCGATGCGTCATTTCTCATAAATGAGGCCCCCTGTACTTGCCAATTGATGTTGAACATCAGTGGCATTCAGTCGAATTTAAATAGTTTTATTTTTTTTTAAAGGCTGGTCTTGATTGCTGTCAAATAAGGTGTATATTGGCGAAAGCAGTAAACAGTGCTGCAACTACAGCGCAAAATGTTTTCATTGGTGGTAATATTTGGTCAGACTTTAAAATTATTGTGGTGGATGCTGTTAATAATGTGCTACAGTAACCTTTTAAATATGAAGATAGTGTGTTTGCAAATGAAATGGTAGCCTAGGTACAATAATTGTATGATTTGGTAGTAGTAAGCTTTATTTCGATATAGTACATATCATAAAAGCAATACAAAACATCAGTAAAAAACAGTTCAACAGTACTCAATATAAAATGTGCTAAGAGATCAGCAGTAAGATTTAAAAAAACATTAATGGGCGAATTATAAAAGACAGTACGAGCAGGGAGCACATTACTGGATCAACAGCTTCTTTACAGTTCTTATTCGCCATGCCCAGCCTAAGAATTTTGCCATACAGCAGGCAAAAAAGGGGCGGGCATCTGTACGCAATATGCGTAAGGCTTCCAAATGTGATCTCGTTCCCAGGCTCCTACATAAGGGCTTTAACCATCTCGATCTAGGCACTGCATAAGCATTGCACTCGAACAACAGATGGGCGACGGACTCGACCCTTGAGTCACAGAAGGGACAATATGGTACAGTTTGTAGTGGTGGTTTCCAGGTAGAAGTTAACAGTCCTAAAGGGAGTACACCCACCCTGAATTTGAAGTACAATGATCTGTCGCCCGAGTTATGGATTAAGTCCAGGTAGGGTTCCCTATAGGGGAGCTCCTTAACTAGCAGAAACTGGGCAACAGATTTACAATGATTTGGATTGCACATTCTCTCATTGTCCACCCATGACCAATAAGCCTTCTTTAGCAGTTGTTTTGGCGGTGCTGATTTATTGACCTAAGCGTCTCCTAAACCCAACTCATAGAGAAGCCGTTTAACCTCCCTGAGCCAGGTTACCTTATAACAACCCGAAAGGGACAAAAGTTCACTTAGGGCATCTGCGTAACTACACAGTTCAGGGACATTCCATATCATGGACCATAATAACAGGGGACGCAGTTTTGCTTGCTCACATATTGGGCGGGTGCCTGCATCTAGCAGGAGGGGGATTGTAGGGGTACTGTGGGGTAGCCTCATAAGATCTTTATGAAAATTATTTTCGAGGTGGGCCAAGGTGTCAACTCTCTGAATACCCCACAGTTCTGCGCCGTACAGTGCTGCGCTCACAACCCTTGCCCTGTAAATGTCTAATAGTGCCCCGATTGGTTTTATAGATGAGGCACGTTGTTCTTTGAGCAGGGCACCTGCGACCCTCTTATGAGTCAGAAACACCTTTTGGTGGTGTGCCTTCCAACTCATTGTGTCGCAGAGACGTATGCCCAGATAGTCAAATTCTTTGACTCTTTCGAGGGGAACACAGTCTAGAGCAGGAGGGGCAACAGATTTCTTAGGGGGGTTAAGGACAAGGAATTTGGTCTTACCTATATTTATAGCCAGGCCCTTGGTGTCACAAAAGGTTTTGAAACTGGAAAGCAATTTTTGAATGCCCGCTGGTGATTTCGAGATTAGAAGGGTGTCGTCCGCAAATAGGAGCGTCAGAACTTTCCTTCCAGCCAGGGAAGGTGCATCCGATGGATGTTGAAGGAGATGCTCCACCACTCCGTTTACATAAAGAGAGAACAGAGTGGGGGCAAGCACACACCCCTGGCGGACGCCCCTATCTACAGGGATACGAGATGTTTTTTCCCCCTGGACACCCCATCTGATCTTGGTGAAATTGTTTTTATGGAATTTTATAAGCAAGGCCATCAAATAAGAGGGTAGACCTAACCCGTCGAGGACATTCCACAATAGAGCTCGTGGGACCAGGTCGAAGGCTGTTCGCAAGTCTATAAAGACTAAATACAAACTGCCCCCTCCCAGTACCACCACCTTCCAATATATCATTAGAAGGCGAAATGTCTGCTCGATTGTGCCTGTCCCTGTTCTAAAACCTGCTTGAAAATCTGACAGGATCTGTTTTTCTTCTGCCCACTGCAAAATCCTACCCAGTACTACTTTGCCTGCAACCTTTTGAGTTGAGTCCAGCAAACTGATAGGGCGATAGTTGGCTGGGTCGTCCCTACAGCCTTTCTTGAAAATAGGGACGACTTCAGCGCCCCTCCATGAGTCAGGGAGAGAGCCTCCCAGCAAAACCTCATTTAAGAGTGAAGCAATGAATCTGCTCCACAATACTGGGTAGTTCTTCAGCAAGTCACCCGGGATCCCATCAGGGCCTGCAGCCTTATTGGATACGATACACCCAATTGCCCTTTCTACTTCCTGGCTAGTAAAGGGGCTGTCGTTGAATGGAAGGTCAACTGTGGGACTGGGCAAGGAACCCATACTTAAATCAGGTGGCCCTAGTGGAGCAGAGTATAGCTTGGAGAAGTGGGCAAACCAGACGTCACCAGGGATGTTACAAGTTATCTGTTGGTCAATGGGCTTATCCCTGGCTCTCAGTAAGTCCCAGAACCCCTTGGAATCTTTCCTGGTACTTGCCTCTACTAGCTCCCACCAAAAGTTGGATTCGTAAGCCTCCTTTGCCTCAGCCACAGTTTTTTTGTAAAATTTCCTCGCGGATCTAATACTAACTGGGTCCTTATTTTTTACTGCAGAGATAAGTTCCCCCTTGGCAGCTCGGCATTTGGGGGAATACCATTTGTCTCTAGCCTTGGAAACGCCTTTCGGTACAACCCTGGCACTGGATTGGGGAATGATAAACAGTTCACTCAGTGCCGCTATAGTCTCTGTGAACATTGGTAAAACTTTTTTACTAGAGGGACATAAGGCGTCAAGCCGAGGCTCCACCACTGACAAGATGGTCCCGGCTTGCGCCATCCTTGCCTCGTCCGCTGCTGCTTTTGCCCACTTTAGGCGCCTGCCACAGTTTGAGGGAACAATTTCATGGGATGATTTCCACTTGTGGACAGTCTTATCTTGGTTCCCCACCTGCCAAGGGGGAGTAAGGGTTAAGGAAAGAGGGTTATGGTCGCTATCACAAGACACTATGACCTCCATGTCTTGATGGAATGACCAGAGATTGTAATTCAGCATGATGAAGTCAATTCTGGAGGTGTGACCCGTCCTGTTGTACGTATGAGCACCCATAGAATCCGATTTGGATCGACCATTTGTTGGTCTCAAGTTGTGTTCCATGCAAAGAGCATTGATGTCTATCGCACTTTGCGTCCATTTGGGAATCGGGTCGAGGGTCAGGATAGGGATACCTCTCCTTGTATCCTCATCAAAGGTATCCAAAATGTCTTCCCTAGCCAGTGGCTCAAAACAGCAATTGAAGTTGCCTGCAAGAAGTACGTAGGAATCGATGTTGCAAGCAGCTAGATCGCTGCTTAGTCCTGTTGAGGTTAGACATGATGCCCCACCACTGGCGCCCCTCAAATAAAGATTAAATACTTCTAAGTTCCGTCCCCCTTGGCAGTATATAGTTATCCTCTGCAGGTCAGGAGATTGAGTAGTCCTTTGACTTACATTTAAACCCAGAGCAATGCTGACCCATATAAGAAGGCCGCCAGACGGGCGACCTTTGGATCCATGTTGTTGGGAAGCTGGGACAAAGTAGGTTGAGAAGCCTACTCTGTGCCTGGGTTCTTGGCACCAGGTTTCCTGGAGGAGGCAGATGTTGTAGGGTTCTAAGAAAGCGTTCCATTCTGGGTTTTCAAGGTTACGGGCAAGCCCTGCCACATTCCAGCTTACAATCTTTAGCAGGGGTTCACCTGGGGTAGACTGCCTAGGAAAATAGATAGGTGTAGATGGATTAGTCACAGCCGCTCTAGATGGCCTTAGTGGTGGCTCAGTCTGAAGGTAATTAAGAGCCATAACTGCCCCGGGCAGCTTTCTCTCTATTAAGACAGTCTGAGTGGGTGACAGGGGTAACATACAGGGTGAAACCAGCTGATCTTCCACACCTTGAAGACCTAAACCGCTTGGAGCAATCAACCCCCCTTGAAGATCTAAGCTGCTTGGAGCAATCAACCCCCCATGAAAAAGCAAACTATTTGGTGTTCCTACTGGACCTGCTGGAGGGTCAGGAGCTAGAGGTTCGGTTAGCAAACAGGGAGATTCTAGAAGCCCTAGGACCTGTGGTGGCGGTGCTTTTCCCATTGATTGATGAGCAGGTTGCCTAGAGAGTCAATCTACCTCCTCCAGGCCACCAAACCTGTTTGAGGTTGGAAGGCCATTCCAATGTGAGAGGAAATCCTTATGGTTGTTAGGACGGCTTTTCCATGAATGGTGATGTACCAATGACCAGTCATCCGCCTGGTTATGTCTGGGGCGTGGTGGGTAGAAAAAAGACAGCGGCCTAGGTATGACAGGAGACCCTTCGCTGCTGGGCCATGAACAGATATGCTGTGCCGTATGTGGATCGTCAAAAGTCACCACTATACAGTCCCCAGGACTGGTTTTCCTTGTAGGGCCCACCCAGGAAGTTCTACGAACCATCAGGACTCTGCTTCTCCGGCCATTAGGGATAGGTCTATTCACGTTAAGCCAATACATTATCTTGTTTTTCAGGGACCAGTGGTTCTCGTGTTGACCATTACCAATCTGGGGGACGCCCGTCAGCACGACCACATAATCATTGGCCTCTGGGGGAAGATCAATGTAACCCCCTCTAAAGTTATTCTTTGCAGGAGGGCCCTGGATAGGCTGGTGAGCCACTTCACTAGGATGGGGTCTAAGAGGGACTCCAGGATTAGGGTTTACTGGTTGGTGCGTGGAAGCCCGTTTGGGAGCCTTAGGTTTTGTGGTAGTGGAAGTTTGATCCACAGCCACGGTCCTCGGTTTAGGAACCGGCCGTACAGTGGCTGGTACTGGGGGGGAGGTTGCTGAGCTTGAGGTGTAGGAGCTAATGATGTTGGATCAGCTACAGGGAGACCCTGGTTTTCAAGACTTCTCAGGCCGAGAGTGGCCAGAGCAATGATGCTCTTTTCCATCTCAAGTAAGTTGTTTTCGATCCGTGAGAGTCTGAGGTCGAGGGGGGAAAGGAGTTTTTTAAGGGTTTCCCAAACCAGATCTATAAATTCCCTTTCATTCTTGCCCAACCCCTCTGCCTGTGAGCCCTCATCCTCTAGAGTAATGGTGGATGAAGCAGCAGTTGTCCCCTCCCCCCCTCCCTCCCTTGATGGCAGCTTCCTAGGGGTACGCTCTCCTTTTGCATTAGATACCGGGGCACTCGTCAATGCCAGATGTTGTGAGACCGCAATTTTCGCCTTCTTGCGGGAATAGGCAGAGCGGGAGTGGCGTTTTCTTTTGGGTTGTTTGCCACTAGTGGCGCTAGAAAATGTCAGGGGGGGTGGGTTGAAAGTAGCATTCTGATTGTGAGAAGCAACAGATACATTCGCTTCGTCTGATTTAGTTAGTTGCTCTAGCGGCGGGGAAAGGGGGGAGGGAAGCGGGGTCTGGTGAACATCAACCTGCGTGACTACACAATGGGGAATGACGGGACGCTCCGGGGTGACCGCAGCGGCTATGTGGCCTAGGGAGGATTTTTTAGAAGTTGCAATAACCTGGGACAGTCTTCTAGCAGCTACCAATTCTAGGGAGACCCGAGTTTGGAGTTTAGATATGATTTGGATGAATATAGGTCTGTGTAATGAGCACTGCAAATAGTTATATACTACTACAAATCATACTAAAAGGTTAAAAGAAAGATGGCTTTCCCAATGGCACAAACACGCGAAAAGCCTGGCATCTGCCTTCAATTACCGGCACCTCTGACAGCTCGTAATTGAGAATTCATGGCATTCTCCTGGCCGGGGAGACAGCATGCGCGCACTTACAGCTCAAGAAAACTACAGACTCGTGAATGCGCGAACGGACCCTGACATCTGTTAATTTGGAATTTATGGCATCTGAGGCGCGTTCTGGCACGGAATATGCAGGAACTAGAGAGAGCAACATTCCTAGGGCCTATTGCGTGAAGCCTTACAAAAACACAGCTGTGAGAGGACCAATTCCCATGCAGATGGGACAGAACACCACGAAAATTCTCACGCACTGAGGAATTTTAACTTCACCATTCTGAGCCCCTTAACAATACAGCTCGGAGCTCCGCCCCACTTCTGACGAAGTGGTGACGTAGGCCGAGCCCTAAAAAGAAAGACAACACAAATGCATCTGCGACAGTGGATTAATTCAGTCCCCATCCATATTCACACACGTATTGAAATCTAGCCTTAACTGGGATACAGAGAATCCAGTTGGCAGGAAGGGAACGCATGACCCTTTAGAGTTCAACATATGATTACCATAAAAACCGCTTGTGAGCTGCCGTACATAGTTCCATGAGATTTTGTCGTAGCTGATGAGCAGATTTAAAAACAGGGGAACGATGTGGAACACGTCAATATGCCCCCCCCTTTCAGAAGTGAACGTTCGTCCGCCACACTGGGAAGTAAAAATAATGAGGCCGCCAAGTAAGTATGAGTGGATGAAAAAAATCCCAAATTTAACAGGAGAGGTGCAAGCAGAATAAAATATGCACTGAAGGACCTCAGCCGCAAAAAAAATAAAATTGCAAAGATAAATGCTGCAACCTAGCGAAGCAAGAATGACTAAAAGAGGAGATGGTCTGGTTTTAAGCCTGACAACTAGGTATGTGATATGGTTCCATAGCAGCAAGGAGTTAGGCTACGCTGTGAAGATGTCTGCCCATTTCCCATACTGTTAACTGTCTAGCACTTAGCTTTTAGTGGACCGCATCCTCGGGCTTAAGGTAAATGCGACCGATTCTAGCATGAATGCCTCATTAATTGTACCCGTGTAAAAAAGTAAATTTCGACCACCGACTCAATCTCGTGTGACCTGGGAAGAACATGAACCAGACTGCATATTTCGTCAAACTTGAACAGAAGCGCCATCCACTCACGGTCTCGGGCGTGTGGTGCTCGCCTTTCCGCAGCTTAAGATGGCTTCATCCCTAGCACCAACCCGAGACATACGAACGTCGCAAAATAAACATTGTGAACCCCTTGCTTATATCTCATTACTCTGCCCGTCATCTTCTACCCAAACCCCGTGATGTGTTGCAGTATGTCGGATGAAAGATAGAAACAAACAAGCATGCACAGAAAAAAAAACGCATTTGGTAAGCGACCACTAAAATATCACGTTGGGAGATTCCCTCGGATATGTACACAGTTTACATTATGCCCCTTAAACCAACCCCACATCCCCTCCCTGTCACAGGATCGCGCTGGAGCTTGTCTTTATAGGGTCATGTGCTTGGAACACATGGCCCCATAAAGATAAGAAAACGTTTGCGACGGGAAGAAAGCAGGCGAGGGAGTCCAAGTAGGCCGTCCCACAAAGCCAATGGGGAGGCAACGTAGAAATCTCTATTCCAATGGTTGGCCACCGTTTAGCATAAACGGTGACGCCAGCCAATGGAAAAGAGGGGCAGGGCTTAACCCCTTGCACGCTGATGACGGAACCGCTCCGTCATCAGCTGCGGGTGCGATGTGCTGATGACGGAGCGGTTCCGTCATGGCCCGCTCGCCGCTCATGCGCGGCGCGAATTCCGCGCCTCCGCTGAGCATTCTATTGAGCGGGGCGGGCCATGACGGAACCGCTCCGTCATGAGCACAGCTCAACCGAGGCTGGTGACGGAGCGGTTCCGTCAGCAGCATGCGGCCGCCGTGCGGCCGCCCCGCCCCCTTAGCACTGCGGCGGAATAGCCGCCGCAGTGAAGGGGTTAAAGCCTTTTACTGAAACTCCTCAAAAACATTCAGTCTCGCCGAGCGATCTGCGCATGTGCGCAGCCACATTAGCCGAGACCTAAAAAGGGAGCACACGTCTGCTTACACAGAAATAACTAACAAAATATTGCAATCAGGATTGTTTACTTGCATATCATGCTATATGTTTTTACCTGAAAAACTAGTTTGTTCACACTTTGGTTCAGGTATTCAAAAGTGTGAGCTTCTATGCTATCTTGTGTTTTTTCACACTTGTAAAGTGTATCTGTCTGCATATGATAATGACATCTTGGGGACTTTCAGAAGTTGACCTAGGGATGCATTCCACCCGTTGCTTGCTATTGGCTTTGTGGTTTGTAACTCATGTGTTCTTCCTTTCCAGTTTCTGGCTTTATTTGCTTGAGGCTGTCCAGGTTCAATTCGATCGTCCCCTTGCCTAAACCATATTTACAGTATTGTTCCATGAAGTCTTTTTCTGTAAACAGGTCTTCGAATCTTGTTCTTATCTCATTACATTTGCTGGGCATTGAAAGACCTAGGTCAAATGTCAGGCATTGTCTTATCCTTCCGAGTGCTTCCTTTGTTTAAACAGGCCCGTAAATTGTGCTCTTATCTCGTCACATTTGCTGTGCATTCAAAGACCAAGATCAAATGTCATAGGCTGTCTTCCAAGAGCGCTTGTTCATTTTGAATGCTAATCTGCCTGCAAATCTGTCCTCCGAGGTTTTATAGCTGCCATATGGAAGGGAGCAAATATACAACACGAACACGGAGAACAGGGGCCGCTTTCATTCTTTTGTGAAAATGCCATTGTGCTGCAAGCCAGCAAAATATGTGCAACAACTTCCTTTTATCTTGAGCCAAACCAATTTAAATGAGTCATTCTCACATCTCCATGAAAAGCCCTGATGGTTCCTCAGTTGCAAGTATATTGCAGGTATTACAGACGAAATGTGAAAGAGCATTTTGTGTTTCACTCACAGCAATGAACTCATGCTAACCACCAGTGCATCCCCCCCACCCACCACCCCACCCCACTCCCCAGCATTCCTGCAACTCATATTTCAAGTCCCTGGGCTGAGAACCCACTGTGCTGCACCTTATGAGTGACATCCAATGAAAAGAGGCATGTGCAGTTAGGTCTCCCACCATTGTTAATTGTAGTATATATGTTCATCATAGCCACTTGCTGCTAACGTTCTAGATTTCTTGTGGAAAGAGTTAAGAAAATTCTGTGATGAAAAAGTAAATAATGTTAAGAGAGAACATGTGTCTCTACATACAGCTGCTAGGTTGAGTTCCAGCACAATGATATGGGACGTCCAGTCAGATTGTGGGTTTAAAATCTGTTATTTGTCCATTTCTTCAATGTTGAAGTATTTGTTAGAGTGCTGTGCCAGCAGTCCATTCTGTTCATATAAAACTCTCTGAAATAAGATTTAACTTATATAATTCATTAACCAAATCTACCAGAGCTTTCATCGCCTTGATGCATACTGCTCTGTGCTCAATTACTTCGGCAATTTTGATAGCTTCTTGAAGACCTGGGTTTTTAGTTAATAATTTTTAGGTCTCACCGAGCGATGCAGCGCATGCGCTGCTCGGCTTGGCGAGCCTATTGTTGTCGGTTTGGTGGGCTAAGGGGGACAGGCCATATGCGCGCCTGGACAGGCGATGTGCACGCGCATGGCGTCTCCTTTGGCGTCTCCTCTCAAGCGATGTTAGCTTTCACATGCTCCCACCGCGTGCTTCGTTTAGCTTTCAGTTTCACTGCGCACTTCAACTATACAAGGCAGACATATGCGCTGGCTTTCCATTGCATTCTGCGTGCCTTTTCATTTCAGCGTTTCAGCAGAACACACACGCATAGGGACAGGAGATATGCATGTGCGCTTTAACGTGGAGACAGCTTGTTTATAGGCAGGATTAGTTCCCAGGTTCACTCTGCCCTTTTGCAGGCAGCAGCAGGACACTTCTCAGCGACAATGAACCTTCCCCTCTTCCTAGCGGCCGAGGGCCCCCCTCTTTCCTTTCTCCCACTAAACGCTGCTTCTACCCCTCCCATGGGGGGGGGGGGGGGGCGGACGGACCAGGGACACCCTAGCCTACCAAACACACAGTTTTGTCCTCTGGGTATAATCTGCAGCCTCGTGTCCCCAACCCATCACCCCTCCCCGACATAAGTAATATTTCCCCACTGCCCTTGCTCCTTCCCAGTCCCAGAGTCTCCCAAGGAACCCTGCGCCCCTTCCTTACTGGTAAAGCACAGCACATAATGGATCACCTAGGTCGTTATCTACAAGAAAAAGATCCACCAACACGGTTCCAGGAGTCTCCGCATGACAAAATGCACATTGAAAGAAAACTTGTTGAATTTGTTCCGCCGCCCCCGCAGCCAGCAAAGAAAAGTTCAAAAGGTCAAAAGCCACACAAAAATCCGGTCCAGGCACGGCACTGCTGGGCCTGGCGCAGGACAGCAGGGGCTGCTCACTTGCAGGAATCTCCGAACTTGGTTTGTCCGGGAAGGAGGCGCAGTAGAGAGGCTTCTTCCCAGCCACCGGCGGCTCCTCATGCAGACCGGGCTGCCCAGGTCCCGGGGAGGCGCGTAGTGAGAGGCACCCGGAGCACGAGGAGGCTCAGTCCATGCGGCTGCACGGGGATGGGGAGGAGCGCGCTGGAAGCTTTCCATTTTCCCATACATGAAGTACAAGCATTTGTAATGCAATAGGTCTCGCATGTACGCAAGTCTGAGCTATTGGCATTGTAAATGACAATGCCTTTTTTAAGTTTTGGTTTTTAAAACATACATAAAAGGCATTGTCATTTACAGTGGCAATACCTTAAACTTCGTAAATGCGAGACCTATTGCATTGCAAATGCTTGTTCTTGAATGCTTGAATCATAGTATGCCTCAGTGGCTGGTCTTTAATAAGACAGAGTATTGTTTCTCTGCTATTTCTCCTGGTCTTACTATTGGTTCAGGAAGAGTTTCATATATTTTCTTCCCCCCCGAATACCCACATTATCTCTTCACCAATCGCTATTAAATATGACTCAAACTATTTGACCCACTCCTTCCATCGTTTATTTGGATCACCAATTTCATACAGGAAAGGAGATGGCTGTGTTATTCTTGCTGCTGAATTTAAGTCCACTTATGTTTGTTATATTTTTACAGTAGGCTTCAAAACACAGAGTTGCCTGATACCGTATTGCTGCTGTTTACACAAAAATGCAGATTTTGCTTTGAATTACTTTTTGACAATTATTAAATAATTTTAAAATCACTACGGTAAATGCATATCCTGTGAAAATAAAATTTATGAAACTACTATGCAGTGTGTGTATCACTGTGATACACTAAGGGGCCCATTAGGATGTCTGGTGGATCGCCACCGCCATGCGGGCGGTGGCGATCTGCCAGACATCCTCACCCGCCTGCCACCCATTTCCCCCCCGCCATATTACTATGGCGGGGGACCGCAGCGGGCGGAAATACCGTCTGCCGCTTTTCTGCCCCGGTCGCCTTGCGGCCGGGGCGGAAAAGGTTTAATATGGTGGCGGTGTCTATCAGACACCGCCAGCCATATTATCATGGGCCGAAACAGATGCCTGCCACGGAAAGGCAGCTGGTCTTCACTTTGTGGGCCCCCTGCAGGCCCCCATTGTGAAGGCGAGGTGGGGGTGCACCTGGGAGGGATACCTGTGGTACCCCCCTTCATTTGCACTGCGCGGTGCCTGCCACTTTGTGTATGCAAATGCATACATGCATTTTTAGCATTGTGGCGGGCGATGCCGAGAGCACCGCCCGCCACAATGTTAAAAATGCAGGATGCGACCGCCACTGTGGCGGGCGCATCCTAAGGCCCCCAACAGGACCCCCGCCCTTAGGGGGGCGGTCCCATTCTCCGATGCTAATGACCCCCTAAATCTGTAGAATCCTTCTGTTGTTGTTAAGAGGATGAATGTCAATGGTGTATTTTGCCTGAAGGTGTGTGTGTGTAAACATGACACACATATCGTTACATTGGTAATATCCCAAAAGTTGTGCTTTTCATCATGACATGCCAAGTCTGAGGTTTTTGAGAGGGATTCTGTGGTGTGAGGATTCGAGAACAAGAATGTGATTAATTACTGTTGTGTGCATCGCCGTGGTATGCTCATAGGGCCCGATGTAGGTAGCCAAATACCGGTCGGTAACGGCCGAAAATCGGTAATTTCGGCCTTTACCGACCGGTATAAGAGTATCGAGATGTATGTGTTGTAAAAGTTACTGATTCGGTAAAAACCAGTCGGTAAAATACCGAATCGGTATTTCACGAATCGGAATATACCGAATTCATATTTACCGAATCGGTAATTAAGAAATGGTAATTTTCCGATTCGGAACATACCGAATTCTTATTACTGAGTCGGTAAATAAGAAATGGTAAGAAATGGTAAAAACGGCATATCGAGATGTAGGAAACCCAAAAAATACCGAATTCCATGAAAATCGGTATTTAAGAGTCGGTATTTACCATGGATTGAAAGCAGGTGGAAACTAGGTACAGGATATAAAAGAAGGCCCCAAAATGCAACAGTGCAACCACAATGGCGGCTTTCTACATTATGACAAGACGGCTACGGATACAGGCAGCAGGAGAGAGGGTCTGGCTAAGGGAGGAGCAGGTGTATAGGCAGAGGATCACCCTCTTCCAACTGACTGAAGCTGAGATCCTGCAAAGGTACAGACTCCACCCCAGAACCATCCTGGACTTGATCAGGGACCTCCACCCATATCTGGAACACCCAACCCCAAGAACACACGCCATCCCACCCCACGTGCAGGTGTTGTGCTGTCTACACCTTCTTGCTTCTGGGAGCTACCAGCATGTGATTGCTGCGGTAGGTGGGGTGTCCCAGAGCTGCCTGTCACTTTTCTTCAGAAAATTCCTTGACGCCATGATGCAGAGGATGGAACACTACATTGAGTTCCCTGACACACCTGCTGAACTAGCAAAGACCAAAACCGATTTCTACCAACTTGCACAGTTCCCGCACATCATAGGCTGTATCAATGGGACGCACATCCCACTATGCCCACCTGCAGCAACAGAACACATATATAGAAACCGGAAGTCTACGCATTCAATCAATGTGCAGGTGATCTGCATCGCTGCCAACATAATTACGGACATTGTAGCAAAATTTCCAGGGAGTACCCACGACTCCTACATCTTCCAGAATAGTGGGATATACAGACGCCTTGTGGCTGGTGATTTTGGGGATGGATACCTGCTAGGTAAGTAAGTGTGAGACACCCTGATAGTCAATGCAGAAGGATCAATCATGAGTATGTGACTAATCAAAATTTCATTTTCCACCCAGGTGACAGTGCATATGCCCTGCGTTCATTTGTTCTCACCCCCTACCTGAATCCATCCACCAGGAGCGAAAGGCGTTACAACATGGCACACAGAACAATACGTTGCGTGGTGGAACGCACTTTTCGACTGTTTAAAAGCAGATTTAGGTGCCTCCATAAGAGTGGAGGTGCACGACAGTACACACCAATGATCTGTTGCAAAATGATTGCGACCTGCGCCATGCTGCACAATCTTACCACCAAGGAGGGCACAGAGGTAGAACTCACATATCATGAGGACATAGATGATGGGACAGAACAAGCCGATCACAATGCAGCAGGAGCAGCGCCAGCAACAGATGGTAGACTGAGAAGCGCAGAAATAACAAACAGATATTTCTAATAGAGTGATGAAACACAGGCATGTTTAGTTCTTGAAGCACTCAGTTTAATACACACTACTGTACTTCACATATTCAAGACCACATCAACCAAATAAAACTGGGTGGCCAAAGTTCACTTCACTGTGACCTGTCCTGTGTTCTGGATGATATGTTAATGTTTGCGTTTACGCAGTATGTTGTGGGAGCCACGGGGCAGGGGGTCAACTTGCGCAGTGGTGCCAGGGTCATCTGCATGGAGCCTGCTGCTCCGACGAACGTCCTGTACAGGCGTGCTGGATCCACTCCTGCTTGTGGACTCCTCTGTGTCCCCGACACACGTGTTACCAGCAGAGGATGTCTGCTGTGTCAGCAGTACCTCCATAGCAGAGGTCACCCTCCCCATCCCCCTGGACAAGTCACTGCAGCAGTGCACAATGTCAGTCTGCATGTTCACTGACCAGCGGCATAGCAGTGTGGTTGCAGTTGCCAGATGGTTCATGGACTTATTCAGCTGCTTAACTTCATGCCTATTCCCGCGCCTTTCTGTCTGGTCACTCTCCAGCCCGTCACAGAGGGAACCCATGCGCATACCCATGTCTCTCACCCCCTCTGCCATGGACTCCATTCCTTTGGCCTAGGACTCCATTCCTAGGGCCATGGAGCATATCCCCCGATCAATGTTTGACATCCTGCTGTTCAGGATGCACACCTGTCTGGGCACTGCCATGATCCCTTTGGCCTGCATGCGCTGGATCCTCACCATGGTGCTTTCCAAACCAGCAAAGACCCCCTGCATATCATGCCCCTCTTCTCGCGCACGTGCCCTACGACCATGGGTACTTGCACGCCCAGTTCCTAATGACCCCTGTTGCCCTGCGTTGCCAGCCAGAGCTGGAGTGCTAGGTGTGTGAACCTCCACCTCTTCCTCATCAGAGCTTTCCAGGATCCTGAGTGATGGCACGTCCTGCCTCCTTGGCCTCAAATGCACAGAGGACCCTGAGCTTGGTGTTGTGGCACCTGCAGGTGCTGCCGGAGTCTGTGTCTCAAACAGCAGGGGTGACAGTGGCTGTGCTGTGGTGTCTTCCTCCATTGCTGTGGGTGCCTGCATTGTGGAGGTGTCCTCAGGGACAATGCTGGGTCCTGCTGTGTCTGTGGGCTTCTCCCTCGCAGCCGTTGCTGGTGCACTTGCCTCCCCTCCCTGCGCTGTACTGCGCGATGACTTTCCTGTGGGCAGACATGGACAATGATCAACTGTGTGTTTTCATTAGACAAATTCCTATCACACAATTTCCTATACCTCAGCTGCTTGTGTATGGGGAGTGTGGCATTCAGTATTCTGTGTTGGCTGCTTTGATGAATATTCCTATGACTACGACTACCATGATGCATTGCTGGTGACTACTGACATCTGTTCTTGATTGTGATTAAGTCACCCACATTGGGGAAGGGGCCAGGGAATGGGTGGGGATTCATGTCCATACATCTTACCTTTCTTTCTTGCAGCTCTGGCTGAGCTGTCAGCCTCCCCAATACCGTGTATGCTTTCAGGCTCCATGGTGGATTCCACAAGCTGCTCCAGTTCAGTGAGGCTTGGTGCATGGCTCTTCCCTCCACCTGTGGCTGAGGATTCTTTCCTCTGGGTTGCAATCTTCTTTTTGGTGGTGATCCTCAGATCATACCGCCTTTTCTTGATGCCTTCGATTTCACGATGTGTGACCCCTAGGGCATTTACTTTGCTCTGGATCACCAGCCAGGTGTTTCTCTTGACAGACTCTGCTATTTGCAGGGATTGTCTCCCAAAAAGCTGGCTGTAATGCTGCACTACCTCCTCCACCGATTCAGAAAAGGGGGTGGTGATGGACAGAGTATCTGAATTAAGCAGAACACTCGTACCCAGTCAACAGATCAGGGCTTGATCCATCACCGTTTTTTAGCTCACTGCACCATCCCAGCTCAGAACCTGGCTACATGCAAATTAGTCTGTCCCTGGCCCAGTGCATCATGGGAACAGGGCAGACCAAACTACCAAGCCAATTCTTTTACTGGAAAGGAAACAAGTTTCCGGGGACCGGTTTCTGGCATTACAGCCGTCTTCGGCCCGGCTTGCTTGAATCCCGATGGTGCAGTGAGCAAGGGACTCATGTCTGAGCATACCCTTCCACGCTTATGGTGGACAAAACGATTCAGAAAAGGGGGTGGTGATGGACAGAGTATCTGAATTAAGCAGAACACTCGTACCCAGTCAACAGATCAGGGCTTGATCCATCACCGTTTTTTAGCTCACTGCACCATCCCAGCTCAGAACCTGGCTACATGCAAATTAGTCTGTCCCTGGCCCAGTGCATCATGGGAACAGGGCAGACCAAACTACCAAGCCAATTCTTTTACTGGAAAGGAAACAAGTTTCCGGGGACCGGTTTCTGGCATTACAGCCGTCTTCGGCCCGGCTTGCTTGAATCCCGATGGTGCAGTGAGCAAGGGACTCATGTCTGAGCATACCCTTCCACGCTTATGGTGGACAAAACGATTCAGAAAAGGGGGTGGTGATGGACAGAGTATCTGAATTAAGCAGAACACTCGTACCCAGTCAACAGATCAGGGCTTGATCCATCACCGTTTTTTAGCTCACTGCACCATCCCAGCTCAGAACCTGGCTACATGCAAATTAGTCTGTCCCTGGCCCAGTGCATCATGGGAACAGGGCAGACCAAACTACCAAGCCAATTCTTTTACTGGAAAGGAAACAAGTTTCCGGGGACCGGTTTCTGGCATTACAGCCGTCTTCGGCCCGGCTTGCTTGAATCCCGATGGTGCAGTGAGCAAGGGACTCATGTCTGAGCATACCCTTCCACGCTTATGGTGGACAAAACGATTCAGAAAAGGGGGTGGTGATGGACAGAGTATCTGAATTAAGCAGAACACTCGTACCCAGTCAACAGATCAGGGCTTGATCCATCACCGTTTTTTAGCTCACTGCACCATCCCAGCTCAGAACCTGGCTACATGCAAATTAGTCTGTCCCTGGCCCAGTGCATCATGGGAACAGGGCAGACCAAACTACCAAGCCAATTCTTTTACTGGAAAGGAAACAAGTTTCCGGGGACCGGTTTCTGGCATTACAGCCGTCTTCGGCCCGGCTTGCTTGAATCCCGATGGTGCAGTGAGCAAGGGACTCATGTCTGAGCATACCCTTCCACGCTTATGGTGGACAAAACGATTCAGAAAAGGGGGTGGTGATGGACAGAGTATCTGAATTAAGCAGAACACTCGTACCCAGTCAACAGATCAGGGCTTGATCCATCACCGTTTTTTAGCTCACTGCACCATCCCAGCTCAGAACCTGGCTACATGCAAATTAGTCTGTCCCTGGCCCAGTGCATCATGGGAACAGGGCAGACCAAACTACCAAGCCAATTCTTTTACTGGAAAGGAAACAAGTTTCCGGGGACCGGTTTCTGGCATTACAGCCGTCTTCGGCCCGGCTTGCTTGAATCCCGATGGTGCAGTGAGCAAGGGACTCATGTCTGAGCATACCCTTCCACGCTTATGGTGGACAAAACGATTCAGAAAAGGGGGTGGTGATGGACAGAGTATCTGAATTAAGCAGAACACTCGTACCCAGTCAACAGATCAGGGCTTGATCCATCACCGTTTTTTAGCTCACTGCACCATCCCAGCTCAGAACCTGGCTACATGCAAATTAGTCTGTCCCTGGCCCAGTGCATCATGGGAACAGGGCAGACCAAACTACCAAGCCAATTCTTTTACTGGAAAGGAAACAAGTTTCCGGGGACCGGTTTCTGGCATTACAGCCGTCTTCGGCCCGGCTTGCTTGAATCCCGATGGTGCAGTGAGCAAGGGACTCATGTCTGAGCATACCCTTCCACGCTTATGGTGGACAAAACGATTCAGAAAAGGGGGTGGTGATGGACAGAGTATCTGAATTAAGCAGAACACTCGTACCCAGTCAACAGATCAGGGCTTGATCCATCACCGTTTTTTAGCTCACTGCACCATCCCAGCTCAGAACCTGGCTACATGCAAATTAGTCTGTCCCTGGCCCAGTGCATCATGGGAACAGGGCAGACCAAACTACCAAGCCAATTCTTTTACTGGAAAGGAAACAAGTTTCCGGGGACCGGTTTCTGGCATTACAGCCGTCTTCGGCCCGGCTTGCTTGAATCCCGATGGTGCAGTGAGCAAGGGACTCATGTCTGAGCATACCCTTCCACGCTTATGGTGGACAAAACGATTCAGAAAAGGGGGTGGTGATGGACAGAGTATCTGAATTAAGCAGAACACTCGTACCCAGTCAACAGATCAGGGCTTGATCCATCACCGTTTTTTAGCTCCTCCTCCACCAGCACCTGGAGCTCAGTTGTGCTGAATTTCAGCTTCCTTGAATGGGTGATACCGATTCAGTGATTACCGATTTGGAGATTACCAAATCGGTATTTACCGAGTCCGGATTCCGACTGTTACCGATTCGGTATTTTTTACCGATTTTTTTTAGCTACATACAGTTTTCCGATTCATAAATACCGATTCGGTATGAATCGGTATTTATGAACCGGTAAAATGAAATTACCTACATCGGCCCATAGTCTTCTGTTTATGGCAATATGAGACTTTTCCACTTGAAAGCACACCTTCTCAGATGCAGTACCAGCGTATCTACAGATACACAAGAGGCGTGTTTGTAGTAAAGACAACCCCATTTACACTTGCACTAAAGTGGAACAGCATATCCCCAGCTGAGTGGTGGGTGGGCCTACCAACAAGACGACTCTGCATACTAAACATCCAGTGTAGCTGCACAGGAGCAGAGCTCCATTAGTACAGAGTGTGGTGCGGATTGTAAACTCCCAGCTTTCTGTCCACAAGAACAAACTAGGTTGTGTAGAAAGGGTTCACGGATAGAATATTGATTACAAAAAAATAAATGTAAAGAATATCGATGAAAAAATATAGAATGTAAAAATATCGACTTCCTATACTTAAACAGGTAAGTACAAAAATATTGAATCAAAAAAATCGAAGTTAAAAATATAGATGTAAAAAAGTATCGGTTTAGAAATATAAATACAATAGTCCATTTATTAAATACATAAAATATTAATATTATCCTTAACAAAATAAATTAAATTTAATATACATTTTAACTAAATATAAAATTAAACTTAATTTAAAAAATAAACACACAAACATAATAATTTATACATATACATATATTTACTTTAAAATAATTCATTAATTATTATCAATATTTAATTTAGTAACTTTTAAATTATATAAAAATAAAATATGTACATATATCAATAACTTAACATTTAAAAGGAATTTTATAACTAATTAAAACATTAAATTATTTTAAAAAAAATTAAAACATACATTTCACAATACAATAAATACAACAGATGGGAAAATGGTGGATAGCGGAATAATTGAATTTACTATTCCCACTCCAGTAAGTGCATTGTAGGGAAATTGTTGGATAGCAGAGGGGTAAAAAATACTATTCCCACTCCAAAGAGTGCAACAGTAGGGAAAGTGCTGGATTGATGAGGGGCAAAATGTACTATTCCCACTCCATTGATTGCAAAAGTAGGGTAAATGTTGAATAGTGGAAGATTTACATTTACTATTCCAACTCCAGTGAGTGCAACAGTAGGGAAAATGTTGGATAGCGGAGGGGTCAAAAATACTATTACCACTCCAGTGGGTGCAACTGTAGGGAAAGTGTTGTATTGCGAAGGAGTAAAAATTACTATTCACACTCCAAAGATTGGAACAGTAGAGAAAGTGTTGGATAGCAAAGGGGTAAAAATTACTATTCCCACTCCAGTGAGTGCAACTGTAGGGAAAGTGCTGGATAATGAAGGGGGAAAATTTACTATTCCTACTCCAGGGAGTGTAACATTAGGAAAAGTATTGGATGGCGGAGGGCTCAAAGTTACTATTCCCACGCCAGTGAGTGCAACAGTAGGGTAAGTGCTGGTTAGCGGAAGGGTAAAAATTGCTATTTTCCACTCCAGTGAGTGCAACAGTAGGGAAAGTGCTGGATAGCGAAGGGGTACAAATTACTATTCCCACTCCTGTGAGTTCAACAGTAGGGAAAGTATTGGATAGCAGAGGGGTAAAAATTACTATTCCCATTCCAGTGTGTTGCGGCTCCAGGCCTAATCCTCGGGAGCGAAGAAGGACCTTGACTCTCCCACAGGGTACCACCAGATCAGTTTAGTACCGGGTTACTAGTAACTACCCCTAAGGGAGAGATGAGACAGCTCAGGACCACCAAGGTGAAGGACAAGCATGGTATGCTCAGGCACTGCAGAATTATTGGCTGTAAGCGCTGAAGTCCTATCAGGAGGCAAACAAAAAATATTACCAGGTAACTCTGACAATAATTATTTCTATTGTTATATAATATACCCCCAAGAGCTATGTCCTTTCTCAGGTTGTGTACCCCACTAGACTCACCATAATCAGCAACAAGGATGCGTAGAAATGAGGACAATATTCCACATTGGAATATGCACAATGTTGTGCGTAGAATCCAACAAGAATTCAGGTAATACTCCGACAGGGATTCAAGCGTAACTGACTCCAACTTTACGTCAGAATGTTCACTCACAAGGAAAAATAATCCTTACACAGAAGTTTCTTGAGATTGTAGAGTAGAGCTGCTCAAATAGCTAATGTGCAATATTTAATGTACAAAACATTCAGGATATATACAATGCAGCCGAGAGAGAACCGGCAACGCCGCAGTGAGTAAATCAGCAACGCCCTAAAGAAAATTCCCGCCACCGGGGAGGGAAGCGGCCAGGATCAAAAATGTCCAGGATAATTAACAAGGCAGCCGCGAGGGAAGCTGCAATGTCGCCGCAAGGGAAGCGGCAAGCTGTAATAATCCAAAATTAATGCCATCAAGGAAATGACAATGCCGAAAACAGATAAACAAAATAGTAGTGCGCATGCGCAGCACCAATAAACAAAAGACGAGATGGGAATATAAAAAGGTTCCCTAAGAAAACTCGTCACCAAAATTAAAAAACAAAAAAAACGAGGAAAACAAAAGACAAATTGAAAGTACAACAAAACAATTCACCTCAAGTATAGACAGTTCAATCCAAACTTCAAAATGTCAAGGAGGAGATCCAAAGGGGAAAACGAAGATCCAAACAGAATTCCAAAGCAAGGGTAGAAAGGCGTGGTCCACTAGGACGTTAGTTGCCAAGTACCTGTACTTGGGAGCAGGCTTCTGTGACAGGTCATGTGACAGGGTCTAGGAGAGTACACAACCATTTCTCCCTAATGATGCATTCTGATTCTTGTAGTATCTTACACGTAAATCAGATGTAATGCTAATTGGTAACACAGTGAATGCAACTGTAGGGAAAGTGCTGGATAACAAAGGGGTAAAAATTACTGCTCCAGTGAGTGCAACAGTAGGGAAAGTGCTAGATAGCGGAGGAGTGAAAATTACTATTCCCACTCCAGTGAGTACAGTAGTAGGGAAAGTGCTGGATAGCGGAGGAGTAAAAATTACCATTCCTACTCCAGTGAGTGCAACAGTAGGGAAAGTTTTGGATAGCAGAGGGGTAAAAATTACTATACCCACTCCAGTGAGTGCAATAGGAGGGAAAGTATTGGATAGCGGAGGGGTAAAAATTACTATCCCCACTTCAGTGAGTGCAACAGTAGGGAAAGTATTGGTTAGCAAAGGGGTAAAAATTACTATTCCCACTGCCGTGAGTGCACCAGTAGGGAAAGTGGTGGATATCAGAGAAACAAAATTACTAATAACATTTAAACAATTGAAAAAAATTAAATAATCTTTAAAATAAATAAACAATATTTTAAAAATATACGATTAAAAATTATAAACTTATAAAAAGAACATATATTATAATATTAATTACATATAACAAAAAGGTACAAATAGTATATGAAATAAATTAATAAATACATGTATAGACAATTTTTATTTAAAAGGAGCAAATATTACGAAACAAACAAATTATTTAAAACATAAATGTATTTATTTTATTTCTACCACACCAATAAAAAGACTTCATCATTCAGGCCAGGTCCGGGTGCCCAGAATCCTGGGGAGTTTCTACGATCGTCCCAGTTTTTAAGAAAGGAGATCACAACTGCACTACATGCTACAGACCGATCTCTCTTCTGGATTCTGTGGTGAAAGTGGTAGGTGGGGTAATTTTGGAAAGACTCTCTGTGTAGGCTAAAAAAAATAAGATCATGGCAGATATACAGTATGGCTTCCGCACTGGTCACTCCACTCTAGCCCAGTGCTTAAACCTTTATCTTATTACAGGAAAGTACACAATGGCACTCCAGGGTACAATATACATGGCCTTCATGGACCTCTCCTCAGCCTTCGATTGTGTTAACCCGGGGAAGCTGTGGAGGGCCATGAGGGCCATGGGGGTAGAGGATAACCTGGTTAACTTTTTGGGATATCTACACTGTAATACTATGGCGAATATCAAATATGCCCAGGACCTCCAGGTATCCAGCAAATTTAACATCAAGAGAGGGGTGTGCCAGGGATGCATCCTGGCCTCCTTTCTCTTTAATCTGTACATTAATGACCTGGAGAAATATCTTGTTAACACCAAGACTGATTTCCCCCGCATAGGGAAACGGGGTCTCCCCGTTTTACTTTACGCCGATGACGCTGTTCTTATTGCAAGAACATCTAGGGGTTTACAGATTCTATTAGAGGCTTTTCAGAGTTTCATGTCAGAGCGGGACCTGAACATCAACGATGCTAAATCTTTTATTATGCAGGTCGGCACCCGTCCCAAGACCCAGTACCCTTTTGGAGCAGGTAATGCAAAGGTCCCAATAACTCGATCCTTTTGTTATCTGGGGGTGTTGTTTGACGACACCCTTAAATGGGGCCCTCTCCTCCAGAGAAAAAGGGGGGAGGTTACCTGGGCGAATACTGCCATATTTAATTTTGCCTCTAAAATGGGCAAGCGGCCAGTGACGGCATTGTTGAAACTGTATCAGACCAAAAGTGTAGCGAAAGCCAGCTACGGCAGCGAAATTTGGGGTTATGTCGCTTTGGGTGCACTGCAAATAGTTGAGAATGCTTTTTTAAAACGTTTATTAGGGGTGCCTAACAGTACTTCAAATGCGGTGGTACATGAGAAACTGGGAGTGCAAGTTTTAAGTGATATATTGGCTCTACGTCCCATACTTTTTGGGCTAAACTGCTGGTTAAATAAGGAGTTAGTTCTTACCCATCAGATTATTTCTGAAATAATGAGTCTAGATCATAGATTACGCATCCCGTGGGTAAGGTACATAAAAAATTGTTGTGAGGAGCTGGGGCGGACGCATCTTTTTTACAAACCTGACCGGATCATTAAACAAGATGTTGCCTTTACAAATATTATTTTCTTCTAGTAAGGTCTATGAGTAGAGAAGACCAAGATTAGGCAAACAGAGTGTCCGCAGTCATTTACTGTTAAAAACTGTTATGGGCATTGAGCCCTATCTCAAGTACCCCATCTCTACTCAGGAACGTTTTCTATTGACAAGATTCCGGTTAGACTTTTTACATTTGTTAGTAGCAGTACCAAAGGATTAGACATAGTCTGCCCGATTGAATTGATCATGTATGACGCATTTGTTTTAAAAAAAATTATGTATCTGTTGTGTGTACCGTGTAGAATCCTGTACAGCTTATTAATTTGAATAAATTATGCTGAGTCTTGTCAAGAGGATCTTCATGGTTGGTATACTCTTGTTGAACTGTTTTAATATGTTTTAACTATGTACCTTTTATGGTTTTAAAACTTAAAACCGAATAAAGTGTTTTGAAAATTGAAATTGACTTCATCATTCTTATTTAAATGTATTTCCATAATTAACATAACTAATAATGAATTAAAAACATATTTTAATAAAAATATAATAAACATTCATTGAGTACACATTCTTTAGCACTATAATATCCAAAACACACCTAAAATAATTACGTAATTACCATAATTAATTTAAACTAATTAATAATTCATTAAAAAAAATGAATTATTTGCCCCCCTTTCCACCGTTTACACCTATAAACACCACAACGCACACCTAAAATTGATTACGCAATGACTATAATTAATTAATAATTAATTACCTTAAATTAATTAACAACAAATTAATAATTAATTAATACAAAATAAATTACTTCCCACCCTTTCCACCTATAAACACCACAACACACACCTAAAATTAATTACACAAGTACCATCATTAATTACTAATTAATTAATTTAAATAATTAACAACTCATTATTAAATACTTCTTAATTTAATTTACACATTTACCACTATAACATCTCAATTAAACAAATGTTAATAAATAAAAATTATTCAATACATGTAATAGAATTAAATTACTTCCTACCCTATTCCCCAATAAACTCGCAACCCGCTACGGAACAAAAAACACAAAATTCAAATAAAAATATAATAACTACTAAAAATAATCAATACATTTTATAAAATTAAATTACTTCCCACCCTATTTCCCTATAAACCCACAACCTGCTACCGAACTAAATACGTAAAATTCTAATAAAAAAAATTATTAACTACTACAATTTTAACTCATAAAATAAAAATACAAAGTTTTTATACAAAAAAAATACATCACACACATATTAAATATATACTAAAATACATAACTATTAAAAAATTTATATTTTTAACAACTATATTCTTGCAAATGATATTAAACCCTTCAATATTTTTTAAATCGATATTACTTACCTAAAATCGATATTCTTGACAGCGAGATTTTGTCTGACAATATTCCTGACCCACGATATTTTTGACACAATATTTGTGTAATTCAATATTTTTTACTCTATATTCTGTCTGAAAGTTGAATCACTTCTTAGGGTAAGCAGCAAGGATGAATGATCAAACAGAAACACTTGGTTATAGCCCTGTGAAAGAGGTTTTATGAAAGAGGTTAACCGAGGGACAATTTACAAAGTTATTTTGAACCCTCCTTGGCAATTTGCACTTTCTCACGCAGGTTCAAGAATTTCTAGTCTTACCTTGATAGAGGTGGTAATGTTCGTACTGGAAAGCAAGTTCCTATTAGCACTGGGGAAAAGGATGGCTGCCCCCTTCACAGCTTAACATGCTTGTTGCCAATGAAGTTATATCATACAAACTCTAGTACAGTGTATGAAATATTTATTCCAACGTATCTTGCTAGGCTTTCTTCATGCCCTCTTCAAGTGCCTTCTGAGAGAATCCGGTACAAAAGGGGATGCTCCGTTCATCATCACCCCCTTTTGTACCGCTTCTGAGAGAATCCAGCATTCTAAACTGTCACCATTGGGCGAGTGAACCAAATGGAAGAGGTGTAGATGACAAGGACTAGACTACACCAAGACAGTTATACTTTATACAATAAGATTATAGGATGAAAGCACCATATCAAAATGAATGGAAAATAGATTAACAAGATTGCCGTTGCCAAAATATTTTTACAGTTTAGGATAAATTATACCAGTTTGATCGGTTTATACTAAGCTGATGACATAGTACACTTAATACGAAACCCAGGACTTAAGTTATCCCCCATCACCCAAAACTTTATAAAATATTGCCCACTTTCTGGCTTGTCTATCAACCGGTGTAATGAGCAGATCTTTCATATCACTCCAAAACACTGGAATGCTCTTGGATTTCACATTACAACCGTGTTCAGTCTCTAACAAATATCTGGGGATATGTGTCCATCATGATATTAAGGAAATTTTGCAAAAAACGTATGGTGCAGCAACCTTGTAAAAATGGAAGCCGGGTACAATGCTGGATTACCCCTCCTCTTACAATAGCATGCTGAATAACCTTAATGAAAATGGCAATCCTTCCAGAATAGCTGTCCCTCTTTCTTAACATACCAGTCTCATCAACCAAGCCTGATTTCCAACTTCTCAGTTCTCAAATGATAAAATGTACATGGGCTTAGAAGCAACTAAGAATAACATGGGAAATCTCACTCTTTCATACAAGCAGGGCGGATTCTCAGCACCTGACTTCAGACTGTACTATCTGCATTTTTGTACACTATTAGTATGCCCCACCACAATACATGCCCTATTTTAGGTATTGAAAGTGACAGACCATGCCCCATACCTCTAAAACCGCTTTGTGCCATCTGGCTACCCACCCTGTGGCGGTAATTGTCAAAGTAGTATGCCCACCATGGGCCTGGGACAAACTCTGAGTCAGGACATCGCAGGAAAAACATTACTCTTCCTTCACCCTCTCCTTCAAGAATAGCCCCTAGTTACACTAACTCATTAAAAAGAGAGTAACATCACAGCTATGCACCTTATGCCTTTCTAACCTAGGTGGTGTCTTCCTTGATGGCTTTTTCACCCCGCATCAACTGATAATTGACAGTCTATCATACTCTGCTCGATATTTTGCTGTATTACAAACTTTGATGTGTATGGAGAAATACATTCTCCATATTTACCCAATAACAACCTCAACTCAAGACATTGACACTCATGACAGGCTCCAGGTGCGGGATTCCTCCTTCTGGCCTGGTCATGTCATCCAATAGGTACCTGATTGCAAAAAGAAGTTATTAATATTTCCAGTGTGGTGAACCAAACAATCCAATCAACACCTAATATGGCCCCACGGGATTATGTGAGAGATAACCTGACAGAAATACACTGTACACGCATTGCTTCCAGCAAAGAGGCAAGTTGCCTTGCACTTGGGACATGGTTTGACAGCAACAACCAAACACTGGACAAGTGACTTGGTATTCTGTACTAGCAATTACAAACAAATGAGGTAACGATTCCTCGGGCCCCTAGTCAAGAAGATATTTGGGAACCTTTACCCTCCTTTTTGCTATGAGCTCATACTAATTCTACTATGTTCAATTAATCGATTTTTAAGAATAAACCATAAGCGATGTTAGTGATTGTACGATAATTGACATTCACTGAAAGTATTTAACTTGCCAGGATAGCATACTGAAGTCAATACATATGGTATACATCCTGGCATTTTGTCAGAATGTCTTGATCATGCAATTATCTGAGACGATTTATGCAGACGTCTACCATCAAATGTTACCTATCTTATCTTATCTTAACAATAATTTATTCAGCGCATGTTCACCCAAGGGTTTCTTGGCGCTAACCAACATATCCAGAGAAAACCACCTGACGAGGGGCCGTATAGGGATTAGGCTAAGGTCTAGATAAATAACCAGGTCTTAAGTTTCCACCTGAACTGTAAGAGAGTGGTACAGGAACGGATCTCTTTGGTGAGGGAGTTCCACAGTTTAGTGGCAAGTGTGGCAAACCTACGGCCTCCTTTCCGTTGGAGTTTGTAGTGAGGGACAGTCAGGAGGATTTGTGAGGCAGAGCGCAGGCTACGTGAAGGAGTGTATCTAGGGAGGAGCGCCTGGATAAACTTGGGGCTACGTGCATGGAGGGACTTAAAAGTTATGCATGCAGTTTTAAAAAGTACACGCTGAGTAATCGGTAACCAATGCAATTGATTGCTGATTGCCACAGTGGAATGCGGTATATAAGCCTAGCTGCCTGGTTCTGGGGCCATCTGAAGGCGTCTACCCAAAACGATAGAAAGGCCCAGGTAGATGGCGTTGGCGTAGTCTAAATGTGACAACACCAGGGCCGACAAGACCTGGGTCAAAGCAGGTTGGGTAAGCATCCGGCTAAGTTTTTTTTATTTTCCGGAGTTGAAAGAAGCAGGATGAAACCACTGAATTAACTTGAGGTCTTAATGAGAGATCATCATCAATAAGTACACCTAAGCTCTTCACCGTACTGGATGGGGTAGGGGCCAGACCCAGTGATGGAGGCCAATAGTGTGGGCCCCACAAGGATTTGCTTTTACCAAAGAGGACCATTTCTGTCTTCTCAGGGTTTAATTTTAGTTGGTTACTATCCATCCAGTGGCGTATGAAGAGCATGGTGGACTGAAATTGATGGATAGATTCTGGGGAGTCGTCGATAGTGAAGGTAAGTTGCAGATCGTCTGCATAATTAAATGTGTTGACTTTAAAGGATTTTAATGAGTGAAGTAGGGGAAGCATATACATATTAAACAAAAGGGGTGAGAGCAAAGAGCCCTGGGGGACTCCACAAGTGGTGTGGAGTTTAGGAGACAAAATAGGGGACAGGCCCACCACTTTCAAGCTGCCGTTTAGAAACGACCTGACCCAGTCAAAGGCCGAGCCACAGATGCCGGCTAGTCTGACACGGTCGAGAAGGATGTCATGGTCGACCGTGTCAAACGCGGCCGACAAATCAAGCAAGACCAGCGCTTGGGGAATGCCTAAATCAGCATTGTGGCGTAAGGAATCAATTACTGCTGTTATAACCGTTTCAGTTGAATGAGCCGGACGGAAGCCGGCTTGAGCAGAATCCAAAAAGTTGGATTGCTCAATGAAACCTGAGAGATGAGATGTTACATGGGCTTCCAACAGTTTGGCCAGATATGGTAGTAAAGAAATAGGTCTATAATTAGATAAAGTAGTGGCTTCCACGCCAGTTTTTTTTTAAGGGGCATCACTACTGCCTCCTTAAATGAATTAGGCACTATGCCTTGAGTCAGAGAGGTGTTAAGAAGTCTTAATATACGAGAGGGAAAGGCGGAAATCACCTCTTTTAAAACATGGGAAGGACAGCAGTCATATGGAGAACCCGACTTGACCCTGGTCGTGAGGGCAGACAAAGCCAGGCCATCCAAAAGAGGAATGTGATCCATTGAAAGTGGACTAGGGGTGTGAGTGAGGTCAAAAGAAGAAGGGGGACAAATAGGGATACTTGTTTTAATAAGTGCAATTTTATCTAGAAAATAATGGTTCAGGGTATTACAAAAATCCTGCGTGGCTTCAGATTTAAGTTGAGTCCTAGCAGGATTCGTGAGTTTGTCATCGATGGAAAAAATGTCCTTCGATTTGTTGTTAGACATTTCAATAGTTCTGGAAAAGAATTCCGCTTTTGCTAAATAGATGGCCTTCATGTAATCAGAACGGGCCGTCAGATAGTTGTTTTTTTCGAGAGAGTTGTAATTTCTTCTCCAATCACGTTCCTTCTGACGGACAGTTAGTTTTTTTGCCCTCAGGTCAGGAGAGAACCATTTGTGCGTGAGAGATTGACATAAGGTTTTTAATTTTTTCAGCGGAGCATGTATATCACTTGCATTTACCAGCCAGTCTGAGATATTGGCTACAGATTGGTCAAGATCTGCATTATGGGAAGGGATAGAGTTTCTCAAGATGTCCAAGAAGGCTGGAGTATCAAGAGAGCCCCACTTTCTAATTAGGCCTGCTCTGTTGTCAGTGTTTATGGTAGGCTTAGAAATAGCAATGCTAAATTGGATCAAAAAGTGATCAGACCAGACGCATGGGGAGATAATAGGAGGTGAAATACTAAGATTGGAACTCCAGATCTGGTCGAGCGTGTGCCTTTTTATGTGAGTGGCAGTGTTAATATGGTGACTGAAGTTGAGCCCTGTAAGAAGATCCAGGAGCTCGCTCGCCGAAAGGCCGCCAGATGGACTATTGAGCCAATAGTTGAAATCGCCAATTAACAGAATCCTGGTATAATCGGTTACCAGTGTTGCCAATTGGTCACACAGCGAGAAATGGAACGTAGGCATGTTCTGGGGGCGGGGGGGGGTCTATAAATAAGCACACAAAGAAGTGGGGCCGACTTAGAGTCCAATCTGATAACCAAGTTGTCCGCTACCAGGAGGTCAAGGGACGTCAATTTAGAGAATGCTAGGCTTTTATTAATAATTGCTGCTACGCCACCACCCATCTTGCCTGAGGCACGATCTGCCTGCAAAATGTAGTAGTTGTCAGGGAGCGCTGCTAAATTGTCAGGGGAGGAACCACTAGTGAGCCACATTTCTGTAAGGAACAGAATGTCCGGTTTTTGACAATCGAGAAGCAAAAAGATGTCCAGTTGATGTTTTACAAGAGATCTGGTGTTAAGATAAAATATATTTATTTGTTGACTTTCTGCTGGGACAGTCCTCATTTGCGAGGAACTGTGATGTGTTTGTGATGGAGGTTAGTAGATGCCTAGTTGATTAAGGCGACTTACCGTAAGTGGACTGGGAGGGCCGGTGAAACTTCGCAGGTTCACCAGGCTCTCAGATGAATAGGTCGGTGGAAATGTGGCCCCTAGCCCCGGCCTGGCGCGGACGGGCGCAGACGGGCTTGCCTTTAGCGCGCCTTCGGCGCTCTCTCGGCGCGCCCGCTGCGCGGCCGGAAGGGGATACACATTATATGCAAATGAGGGGCCGGTGTAAGGCAGACTGCAGCGTCAACCCTGGGCTACCCCCAAGATGGCGGATCCCCTGCCAGTCCCGGTAACAGCGCCTAATCGGCTGTGCGGGAGGATCAGGCAGAGTTAGGAGTGGAGGGAGGGGGAGTGCGCCAAAGTAAGCAATCAATATTTTAAAAAAGACAAGAACAGTTAAAATTATAGCATTTGATGCATCTATGTGAAAAACAGCAATAAAAAAGTATCTTTATTTTGTTTTTTTTACTTATAATTCCACCTATTTATTTTGTCTGCATTTCAGGTGGCTGGTTAGATGGCAATTAATTGTCATCTTTTTTTAAAGGTGCCAATATAAATTGTTTTAGTGTATTGTAATATTACAGTTGCTTTTGATTAATGTTTGTCTCCTTTATAACAAAATAATTATAAAAATGTATGGCAAAGCTGAAAGTCGCATTATTTACGAAAGCCACTATCAGGCAGCCACATAAGTGAATGTTTTTTAATAAAACAAAATTAGGACGAGCATGTGGCAGTCATGTTTTAGTGGGTACATGTCATTGCATATTCTTCCAACAAAAATCTTGAAAAATACCCATCGCACCAAATGTCAAGACCAGACCTATTGCCTATGCCAATGTTTGTTTCCTTTAACGTCCATCACATTTTATTTAAAACTATGATCACATGTATTGCTTTTCTTAGGATTGAAGACAATTAATTGATTCACTGGAAGGTTTCAGGACTTTGGCTAGCCAGACGTGCACAATTGGGAGTTTTTTTGCAGTGGGAAATAGCGATTTAAAAAAAATCTCTATCTCTGAATAACAAAATAGTCATACAAACAAAGTAAAAACACAGATTAAACATATGAAGGAAAAAAAGCAATCGCTGAAAGAAAGCGTAATATTTACAAATGGGTTAAATTACATTGGCGATGGTCTAGCACCTAGAATGTAACGAGTACATGCAGTACAATATCCCATAAATTTGTAGCCCTCTACATGTAGTAGAAAAACATACATTTACAGTTCATCAAGATTCATATTTTAAAATGTCATGTGCATATTCAGCATTTCCAAAATATTCCATACCGAGAGGCCCCATGCAAAATAGTGCAGTACTATATCATAAAATCAATCAGAGCTCACCATGATTCATATACCAGTGAGGAGAGAAAACATGGGCTTTATATAGTATCCCCAGGCCCCTTGTTGCTAGCATTGCCGGCTTCGTCTGTCTAATTCTCCACGTTCCCAGCAGGAATCTGCTTCCCCCAAATCCAATTAATCAGCTTGAATCCTTTCTTCCTTGCTGCTAGTGGAATTAAGAACAGGTGGGCATTCAAGATATCTTAAACCATTGAGTCTGATTTGGTGCCAACAGATGTAAGAGTAAACATTATATATATAATATGTCAAGTCACCAGGCATAGTAAGGCACATACATAGTAGGTCAAGAGAATCCACCACCTCTTGCAGCTGTCCTGCAATGGAGGTTTTCACCCATGTTAATAGTCCACCTGACGGCCTTCTAGAACCGGATGGAATAGCTGCCTTAGAAAAGTTAGCAATCCCCTAAATTAAAAAAATCCCTGATAGTAATACTGTATTCTTTACAATTAACAAATTGGCATTTGCAAATTGTGCATGTTACAGAGACAACGAATGATACCATCACACATCTGGGAAGAACTGTACCCAAAACAAACCCCGAGACAGAAGTCTGCGAGTACAAAAGAAAGGGCCCTTCAGGATTCAGGCAGGGTATCCACAAGAATTTTCTAGGCATCTCGTTCTCTCCCTTTCAAATGTGCCGAAAGAGTTACATGCAGCTCAACAGACCTGTCAGACAGTATTCGACATTGGCAAAAAGTGTACCCTCAGCACCCAACCCTTCATATTCTAGGGAGTTCAGAAGAGTCATCTCTCCCCATTCAGGTCAGCCTATTGTTTGCTCTTGGGAGGCATGTCACACCTTTTTCCACACCTACTTAAGGCTGAGCACAGGCTTAGAAAGCTGGCAGATGCCTATGCTAATTAGTCTTCTGAGAGTTCAGGCAAGTCAAGGGTAACTTTCTAAAAGTTGCTTATATTTATTGCAAATCTAACTTCAAAATTGAATTGAATGTTTAACAACTGTTAATAACAGTGGTTGAATTATTTTTCTATCCGGTCCCATTCCAGAGATAGAATATTAATATTTACTTATGATTCCCAGTGCTTCTCTGTAGGTCAGCTAGCCTTCCTACAGTGAAAATAGCTCAGTCACTGTAAGGATAGGTTAACTTTACATTTCTACATGTCCTGCATATGTCCTGCATTGTGAACTACAAGGCCGACACGGAGTGAATTATTAATATTTATAAGGAAGCTTTTTACCTGTAAAAAGGTTTTTTTTTTTATAGGCTGCAGTGCATGTTTTGTACTCTTACAGTCAGGCTACATTAGTAGGCCTGAAGCCATGTTGCACCGTCACTGTAGCCGATGCACATTAAGTGCTGCAGTTCACTAGTGGCAATTCACTTCCTGGCCTTGGGTGCATTTTGTACTATATAATAGGGACTTATAGGCAAGGTAATTATACGAGTCTTGAGTATGCCAATTCAACCATGTTTAAAGAGGGAGAACAGGTACTTTACTACTGTTAAGAAGGGTAAAGTGCACAGACTTCTGAAGCCAACAAAAAAGATAGGGCAAAAATCTGGCGGACTATTACACAAAAGATTGTCATTGCCTACATATATACACCATGCTATTTTAGTGAATCAAGGTTTACTGACACAGTAAGCCGGTTTGATAGTCACTAACCATTTTGATAAGGGTTTGTGACTCGCTAAACTGTTGTTTCTCAGGCCCTTTGCATCAAACTGAAACTTGGGGCCTTATTTAGTCTTTGTCAAATGCAGGAAGTCTGCATCTGTCAGATAGTGGTGGGTATCCTGTCTGTCCAATTTGGAGTACATACGGGCCATTAACACTCAAAATAGGGGGGATGGTACACCCACCGCTTTTTGGTAGTTGTCTTCTTGCAGCCGAACTCTAAATAAGACCCAAGAGGGGTTAAATCCTAAGGCTTGAGGAGGTGCTTGCACCGTGTTGCACAGCTTTGCTCTGCACCCGCAGGCTTTTATAATGGTAAGTAAATGGACACAATGCATTGTGTTGCTTTGGCCCACACACGCACCCAAGCAAAACCTCACTAAATAACTCCCACTATGTTTTACTCTTGGTACTATTCAATCCCTGTTGCTTTGTAGGTTGAGCTTGGGCAGCGCATGCGCTGCTCTGCAAGGAATGTTGTATTCAGGTATAGAATAGAAGCTCTACCCATTTCGTGCCCATCTTTTCGATGGGCTCCTGTAACTGTGCTTTCAAAATGGTTACTTTTGATTGATAAATAGGCTTAGTAGTCCCGCCTTGGTACTGCATTGTCAGCATTTGTAATCTCCCATAAGGAATGGAATTTTTTATTTGTTTTGTTAAAGGTCTGATTTTTAGGTCTCGCAGACCTGCGTTGCAGCGCACATGCACTGCCCGTTCTGCGAGGCTTCTTGTAATCAAGCAGATTTCAGAAGTGGAGTGTAGGCTCTGCCCCTTCTTTCTATTGTCTTGCATCATCGTTCAGCAAAACACACAAGATGATGGACGGAATGTTGCACAATGGCAAAACATAAACCCCAGTCACAGATCTTGGTTTAATCCATCGTTATTTTGCTCACCAAGCCACCCCAGTTCAGACATGGTCATATGCAAATCAGTCTTGATCCTGTGCCTCATAGGAACAGTCCACCCCGAACGGCCAAGCCATGGCTTCCCAGGACCGGAATCAAGCATCCTAGGACCGGTTTCTGGCTATCAGCAGTCTTCAGCCAGGATAGCTTGACTCCAGTGGCTTAGTGAGCACGGGACCCACGTCTGAGCATACCCTTCCCACATAGGGGGAACAGCAAAACACACAAGATGATGGACGGACTGTTGCACAATGGCCAAACATTCACCCCCACTCACAGATCTGGGTTTAATCCATCGTTATTTTGCTCACTAAGCCACCCCAGTTCAGACATGTCCATATGCAAATCAGTCTTGACCCTGTGCCTCATGGGAAGAGTCCAGCCCGAACTGCCAAGCCATGTCTTCCCTGGACCGGAATCAAGCATCCTAGGACCGGTTTCTGGCTATCAGCCGTTATCAGCCAGGATAGCTTGATTCCAGTGGCTTAGTGAGCACGGGACCCACGTCTGGGCATATCCTTCCCACATAGGGTGAACAGCAAAACACACAAGATGATGGACGGAATGTTGCAAAATGGCAAAACATTCACCCCCAGTCACAGATCTGGGTTTATTATTTTGCTCACCAAGCCACCCCTGTTCAGACATGGCCATATGCAAATCAGTCTTGACCCTGTGCCTCATGGGATGAGTCCAGCCCGAACTGCCAGGCCATGTCTTCCCTGGACTGGAATCAAGCATCCTAGGACCGGTTTCTGGCTATCAGCCATCATCAGCCAGGATAGTTTGATTCCAGTGGCTTAGTGAGCACGGGACCCACGTCTGGGCATACCCTTCCCACATAGGGTGAACAGCAAAATACACAAGATGATGGACGGAATGTTGCACAATAGCAAAACATTCACCCCTAGTCACAGATCTGGGTTTAATATTTTGCTCACCAAGTCACCCCAGTTCAGACATCAGTCTTGACCCTGTGCCTCATGCGAACAGTCCAGACGAACTGCCAAGCCATGTCTTCCCTGGACCGGAATCAAGCATCCTAGGACTGGTTTCTGGCTATCAACCGTCTTCAGCCAGGATAGCTTGACTGCAGTGGCTTAGTGAGCATGGGACACACGTCTGGGCATACCCTTCCCACATAGGGTGAATAGCAAAACACACAAGATGATGGACGGAATTTTGCACAATGGCAAAACATCACCCCCAGTCACAGATCTGGGTTTAATCCATTGTTATTTTGCTCACCAAGCCACCCCAGTTCAGACATGGCCATATGCAAATCAGTCTTGTCCCTGTGCCTCATTGGAACAGTCCAGCCTGAACTGCCAAGCCATGTCTACCGTGGACCGGAATCAAGAATCGTCGTCATCATGTGTCATCGTTCATACTAAACGCTGGCTTTCGATTGTAAGTGAGGCATTTTAGTCCCTCCTTGTTACCGCCCTGTCTCATTTTGGCCCCCCACACCTGGACTGGATCTTTTACTTGTGGCGTTACACTGTCTCCTTTAACCAGTCGGAAAGAACTACATTTTTTTAGCATAAATACACAGGTGCCGACGCCGACCTTTTACAGTCCCCCATGCTTCTTAACACATACCCTTTCCTCTTAGAGAACTATTACGCTGTTCGCTTTCTGTGGTTGGTAAAAGAAAAGGGCGATCTTGAATTTACTTTTCACTGGTATGTATAACTTCCCGTCAAGCACCTGCAGCTGCTGAGCCTGCACCCAGCAGCAGGGCCGGGTCAGATTACCATGTAGACTGTGCTGGAGGCAGGTCACTGGGGGATCGAAGGAGGGGGCCCTCTATGTCATGGCTTCAATGTAGGCATTACATGCTTGCCATTTACGCAGGTCTGATGTTGTGGAAGTTCGAGCCAGGAAGCGCTGTACTGCGCATGTCTGCCGATAGCAAGTGAAGGATTGGGCATGCGCGACTACTTTTTTTTAAGCTGGGACTATCCCAAAACAACTGGAAAAGTTTGATAAGTGCAGGTCCACTCATGTGTTATTGATTCTAAGGTACTTCCGATGATACGTGTTGGCAATGTTGCGTTGCCAGTAAATGTGGGGGAGTTTAGGGGACAAATGCTTCTGAATGTAAAAAAGAAGAGTCTGTCCCTTGGGCTCGTCGCAGCTCTGATTGTTTCACTGCAGCTGGTGCCAGGCTCATTAAATATTGAGCAGCCATGCTGCCTGCTGTGGGCTCTTGTGTTACCACAGACAGTGAGAGGTGAGAGCAGCAGCAGGATATGCTCTCATGCAGTCTCCACACACCGCGGAGGGGTGCACTGCCCATAAACACCTCGCAGCCGGGGTGTAACTACAATTGGTGAAGAAGGTGCGGTGGCACCTGTGGTAATTGTACCCTGATAACGCTGCAGTTTACTGCCCCAAGAAGTAGGCAAAAAGGTAATTTTGCTTACTTGCACCAGGGCTAATTGCATCTTTGCTGCGCTACAGCTCAAAGCAACAGTGTGTTGACCTTTACAGAACCACAGAGAACAGGAATCCAGCGACAAGGATGCTACGGGCTCTACTGCAAGCAAGGAAATGTCCCCTGAGTACAGTTAGTGTAGTTATATATAGTAATATGTAGGGTTCATTTGTCCCTGGAGCCACTGCACCTGATGAACCATTGACAGCTATGTCCATGCAGGAGACACCAAAAAATAATTGCGGGTTAGAACACAGAATAGTACAAAAATCACACCGGGAGCTAACTACGCCAAGCTCCTACCACCCTAACTTCATAGCACGTTGGAATGCGGTTCATACAGACACATAGCTGGCACACACTGCGGTGACTGATTTCAGAGTGCAAGATTCTTTGGAAAATGAGAGCGTTTCAGAAGATGTCAGTATTTTTTTTAGCGGAAAAGATTTTTTTTGAGAGGGTGAGAGTTTTTCTGTGTGGGATTTTTTTGAGGCTGAGTGTTTTTTAGCGGGTGAAGTTTTTTGGAGGATGAAAACGTTTTTCAGAACTGGGCCTTGTGTTTAGAGAGAGTAAGGGAGTTTAAGAGGATGGGAGTTTTTTTCCACGGGTAATGGTCTCTTTTTATGAGGTTTTTTCCCTTCAGGGGTGATTTTTAGAGGATGGGAGTGTTTAGTACGTAGAAGAGATTTTAGTAGATCATTTTTTGAATGTGTGATTTGTTTTAGTTAGCAGGTGTTTTAAGAGGATGGGAGTGTTTTAAAATTTCGAGGATGTTGTGGGAGGTTAAAATGCGGCTCGCTTTTAAGAGGCTGAATGTGCTTTCAAAGAGTGAGCGTTAATATAGAGAGTGTGAGAGTGGTTAACTAGAGGTATCTTACCATGGTGCTGAACCAAGTGGCTACCAAGCTGTAGAGCGCACAGGACAGGGAGTGAGTGGTCTCAAGGTCTGGCCAGGGGTCAAGCACAGTACATTCTGCACATGCCGGTGACAAGCTCTTGTAGGGAGTGCTCCTCAGCTGCCTGGCGCGGCTCCAGCCCTTTTCTAACTTTAAAAACAGCGCTTCTCGCCTCGCATGCTATTTGTATTATTTACAAAAAATAACGTCTCACCGCTCTCTATACCTTCCTTCAGATGCCAGGGGCGGCCTTAGGCCTGTGCAACTGCACAGGGCCACCAAACCCCAGGGGCCACCATGCCAATATATATCCTTAATGTAATAATCCTCTGAGAATGGATTCATATTTGCGTGCGGTCCCTGGCAGGGATTTGGGGGCCTCTGTTCCACTTCCAAACACCCTGACCCCCCCTCTTCACTGGCCTCTGCGCTACGCCCCGCCGGGACCCCTCTTACGGGCCCCCTACCTACGCTCCCTGCCCAGGGCCACCATCAGCCTAGAGCCGCCCCTGCAGATGCGTCCTCTGTGGAGTGGTATAAATACCATGCAGTGCGTGCGCTAACAACTTGTGCAAGTTATTTTTGTTTTGTAATAAAGCAAAAAAACTCTTTGCATCCAATATATAACAAAATGACACGTTATCCCAGTATTTTATAAAACGGAAACTAATCACCCCTAAGGGTTTCAAGGCGCTGTTGGGAAGATGAAGCAAGTTATTGCCCAGAGTCACGTGGTGCTGGGCTGAGTTGCCACCGGCACTAGAGATGGAACCTTGAGTGAGCCCCGTGCTTCAGAGTCAGCCGCCCTGGCCGCGTTCATGTGCACTGGAATAAAGTATTAGCAGCTATAGCGTTATTGATCGGTCTCATTTTGGAAACTCCAGTCCGTTTCGTTACAGGCTAATAAAGAGACCACTGCTTGTAATGGAAAACTGCAGGTACTCATTCCTCGTGACTTCCTCATTCCCTCGTTGAGCCTCAGAGCCTGCCCTGGTGCCTTGTCTCATTGACTCTCGTCACAGTTCTGGCTCAAACAGCATTCTCAATTAGCTGTCTGGAGAGCGATTCTTGGCCATGTCAGTCCATGTCCGTGTCTCCTATTTGTAGGTCAGGCAGTTTTGTCAGCCTCTTGCATAGCTGCCAAGGTTTCCGGTTGCTACGTGTGAGATGTTCATAATTTCAGTGTAATTATGAGTGACATTTCAACAACTATGAGTGACACTTTCTCGCAAGCAAAATAAAGCAATGAAGACAGGGAAACATATTGATATCAGAAACTACATATAATAAACAACAAAGGAGTGACTGTGATACAAAAAAATATTAAATGTGATAGTTGGGAGGTTTGTTAAAAATAAACTCCGCTGTGCGCCGCACGCGTGATCAATGCTCACACGCGTGTAGAGCACACAGCGGGGTAGTCTCAAAGTCCCAGATTGTGCCCAGGAGACTATCCTCAACTTGGAGAAGAGTATAGGGGCTTGTTGGTCACCCAATCGTGGGTGGAGGGAGAAGACCCTACTTCTTTGAAGGACCCTCACTCACCACTAGTTGGTGACATGCTTCATCATCGGGCCCCCGCTGGGGTGACCGAATGTCTCCCCAGCGTGCTATGACGCCTGGTTACAGCGGAGCAGGATGTGGTGAGTGCAACAGTGCCCAAATTAAGAGGTGACTCAGGGGGCTCAGCTCTGCGTCAACGGTTGATTAGCAACAAAGGTGTGTGGGCTAACGGGATTGATTGAATGATCTCTCGGGGGAGGTGGGTGAGTCGGTGCTTGTAGCACTAAGTTTGGGGGTTCGAGTCCCCGTTCTGAGCACACCTCGGGTCCGGTTTTGTGATTGCCAGAACGCAATAAAGTCAAATCAAAGGGACTCTTATCCCTTTTTGTTCCCACAGGTATTCTCATACATCCCTACCAAGTGTGTAGTGTGGTGTTGATGTATATTTTCCGTGTAATTTCACTGTATATATATTTTTCACACTTAGAGCCTCTCAGGAGGGTGCGCCTTAGCGCGGGCATACCTACTCGACTCACGGGGTCACACTCTGCGACTCTGGGCAATAGCTTGCTTAATCTCCACTACGGCCCCTCGCGGCGGGATGCCTGGCTTTCACCTTGTGGATACCCTGCCGGGGTATCTCACAGGGGAATACCAGGACGGGTTCCCTAAGCAAGCGCCCTGAGACCTTCGGGTGATTTGTGCGCTATATAAATCGAATACATTACATTATAGACATTCGATTATAAAGGGATCCACAAAAAACGATTTAGTATTGGGGCATCTTCTGCTCTGTGTACAATTTTCACTCAACTCTGTTTATTATTGCAGTTTATAAATAAGTAAACATCACAAAAAGTGTTTATCAGATTGCCAACAAGTTATCTTTAGTGTCATTTTAGTAAATCACTCTGTCCACTATGTCCTCAATGCACAGATATCACAGCTAACGTCATGACTCGACATCTCTGTAAGCGATGAATGTCTGATTTATATAATTAAGCTGCGCAAATGTTCACGTGTGTGCATTCCTGCATTAATCAAGCTTTTCTTTTATTGCAGTCCTCGGATGAGATTGTCCTTTGTACTATTTTCTACCCAGGCTTCCATTCTTCTACCGCTGACGGGAGACAGGTCAGTTGAGCAATTTTTGATTTACAGTTTTATCATTTCAACAGAGTTCAGATTGTTTAAAAAGAGTGGGCCTTTAAAGCAATGTTTTAAATAATGTCTTTTCGATCAGTACTTTTAGATTGTTTATGTAATGTCTCTGATATTGTTTTAGTGTATTGACAATATGCACTGAAATTGGAGTGTGCACACCATATATTCTTTGTTTTTAACATTCAGGCGTCCCAAGAAGTATTTTGAGGAATGTTTGAATTAATCTCAACCACTTGGGCTTCCATGAAGATCTGTCACATATGACTCAAGCTGCACCCTTTGCATATGCTTGTTCCCTGTCAGTATTGTCAGAACGAGATAAAAAAAAAACATTTAATTGAATTGGGCTTAGAATAAGTACCAGTGGATTCACTCAAACCATCCATGTTTTATTTTCCCATGTTTTGCTTACTGAAGCCACCATTAATGTTACACTAGTTACTGCCTTTATACATTATTTAGCCATATATTAAACCAAAGCAACTGTTGGGTATAGGTGTGGGAAGGGGTAGGGGTAGGGGTAGGGGTAGGTAGATGGCAGACAAAAGAAATATGTGATACTGTATGTTGTGAAACTGGTTCCCAAACTGTGGTCCACGCCACCCCCAGGGATCCGTGACACAGTCCCAGGGGGTCCACTAGCAGCAGTTGTAAAAGCCCTGCAAAGTTCCTTGTATAATCAGCAGCTTTCGGGCAACAATAACGTTTCAAAATAACTGGTGATTAATGTGCCTGCTGGAGAAAGATGGGAGTTTTGTCCAGTGGCAGCTTTGAGTCATCTAAGGTAGTGCAGAGGGTGAATATGCCTGCTGCAAAAAAACATGCATTTCAATAAACAATGTTTTATGTGCATAGGTCAGTGGGCAACTGCTTTGTCACTGAGATTCTGTTATTACTGTGCAGTTCATAAATTACAATCGTTATCTAGCAAAGTGTGCTATGAACTGCCATCAAAGAGCTGCATGGTACAAGTGGGTAGGTTATGTTTTTTTACCCAGTCTTTATCCTGAAGCTGCTAAAACATGTTTGTTTTTTGTATAAATACATTCTTATTATTAAAGTCAATGCTAAACACTGTGTTATGTTATGTCCTGAGTTTGTGCTTCTTCAGACCAATTACACTTAAAAAAGGCCTACCAGTATGGATGATGTGAATCCTACACTTTGTAGTCCCCTTTAGCTTTATGTAACATTCTCTATACAGTGATTTACACACGTATGATTCCTTGTCTCTGTATGTGTGTGATGTAAAGTGCTCCGACACCCTACACTGGTATGAGAGGTGCTATGAAGCAAATTAAATACATTTGACAGAGTGTCTATGCAGAGAAAAGAGGCACTGTTGAAGGCTGATAGTGAGGGAATCATTGAAGAGCCCCATCAATATATAGGGAGAAATGTGTTTTAACCCCTTCCGTGCTCATGACGAGCTGAGCTCGTCATGAGTTGTGCCGCTCGCATGCTCATGACGAGCTCAGCTAGTCATGTAACGCGGCTTTTTGAAAAAAGCCGCACAGTGCAAAAATAACCGCCGCACGCATGTGGTTAAAATGCACTATTTTCTCCCAATTTTCTCGGGGGAGAGCCCCCCCAAGCCCCCATTGTAATAGTCATGCTCACTCACTGCACTTGATGTGCACCGCGGGGACTGGTCTTACAACATTTGCCAGGGCTGCTTTGAGTTTCCAGTCTGGCAGGAGCAGGAGCTTCATACTACGAAATAAAAGCAAACATTGAAATGTAGTCGCTGAGATACAACATGAACCTTCCCATTAAATGTTTCGATTTTTGCACATTTCTTCAATATAAAATAATACAATCTTTAGTAATTTGAGCATTTGTTTGGAATGCACTTGTTTATATATTTGTTTGCGAATTACAGTTATAATTTTTTTAATTTAAATAGTACAAATGCTTGGGCCCCCCGGCTTCTAGCAGTGACTCAATGATGGTCCTCAGGAGTCAAACGTTTGGGAGCCACTATTGTAAAAGATCCTTCTTCATGTGAGAAATACGGAAATAACCTAAATGATGTGATTTTTATTTTGATGAGCCAGGAAATTGAGCAGACACTGTGGAATATGTTTAGCAAATAGACATCCTTCTTTTTACACAGTCCGTACATTTTAAGTGAACCCACTCCTGACAAATGCAGTCATGATCGACTCCATCCACAATTTCTTTAATCTGGCCCCTTACTCCCTTTCCTGTTTGTCATACTTAAAGCCTTCCAAAGTACCATGCCTCCTATCGTTTCTTTGTGTCCTTCTGCACAGTCGGAATTCAGATGAGTGTATCCTTCCTGTACATGGATTCACAGCTATTTATGTAATGCCGAGCCATGGAGCCCCTCGGTTGCAGTGCTTACTAACCCTGGGCGGAGTTGGCGGAGTGGGGCTTCGCGGAGCTACGCGAAGTGGGCGAGAAACTACGCCCACCTCCGCACTCCGCGTAGCCCCACTCCGCAAACACCACTGGCCGCCAGCCCCGCCACCCGCCTCCCTCCCGCCCTCCCTAAATACTTTCAAATAAAGGAATGAAATAATTTAAAAAGCACTTACCTTGCCCGCCGCTGCCCGCCGCGTCCCCGGGGCTCGCTATCTTCCGTCTTCCATCTTCTTTACTAATGCGCATGCGCGGGCGGCCGCGCATGCGCATTTTCACGAGAAAATGCGCATGCGCGGCCGCCCGCGCACGCGCATTAGTAACGAAGACGGAAGACGGAAGATAGCGAGCCCCGGGGACGCGGCGGGCAGCGGCGGGCAAGGTAAGTGCTTTTTAAATTATTTCATTCCTTTATTTGAAAGTATTTAGGGAGGGCGGGAGGGAGGCGGGTGGCGGCCAGCTACGCTCCGTCTGCGGAGCGTGCGTAGTGCCGCCTGGCTACGCCAGCTCCGCAAAATGCGGAGTAGGCGGCACTACGCACACTCCGTGCACGGAGCGTAGCTGGCCGCCCACCGTTAGTGCTTACCAGTCTGGGCGCATTGACCCGGTCCTTGCTGTTGCCACCGTGGGAGCAGCCAGCCTTAGCAGGTGACTTAGCGCCAACCTACCCTGTGAGATGCATTTTACAGTCTCAGCAGTGGCGGCTGGTGACATTTGAAAGTGGTGAGCGTAAAAAGCTAATCACACTGCACCGTAGCGAGCGAGCGTAGCGAGCGAGGCCGAACCCCCTAAGGAGGGTTCGGGGGGAATTCCCCCCGAGAAAATTTTGAAAAAAGAGTGGACAAATGGTACATTTTCAAGCAAATTTGTGAAAGCAGGAAGGTTAATAAAGCAATTGTGAAAGTGCAGTTATTACATTAATAAAGTGGTGTCATATAACATAGGCAGCTGCTTATTCATCTTCATCATAACCACAGAGCTTCATAACAGACTTTGAAACACAATGCATTGCTGAGTACCTCACAGATGTATTTTAATAACAAACAAATAAACAGGACGGACCAATCCCTGCTACAATTCACCACCTTGCAGTGCTGGATACACTGCGTGGGCAAAAAAACGAGGGCACCCCTGTATGCCCTGGCACTGCCCTTGATAGGCGTACTGCATGGCAACCTCAGAACGAAATTGACCTTTGACCAATTGTCAGCCTTGACAGAGGTGGATTTAAACACAGAAGGAGGCTGCTATCAGCAATCTACCCTTGCCCCGGTAATGACGCTAAACATCCTGTGATTCTGGGCAAATCACTTCATCACTCCATGCCTAACAAAAATGAATGTTTCCTTTTGTAACTGGTACTCATGTAAAGCACCATAACACTTTTTGCGGAGCCTTGAGACTTATGAAACTGAGTTTAGTTATCATCTTTATTAAATGCCCTACTCTGTGGTTTAAAAAACAGTCCTTTGGCTTTCCCGTTACCTCTTTTTCAACAGATCACCGCTAAAGTTGAGAGGGAAATCCTCTTTCATGACCATTCACTAATTGGCTTCTCTGTACACAGATTGGTTTAGGGGGAAGTTGGAGATTAGCCTCTGTGCCCACTGGTTCTTGGCCTCTTTGTCAGTATACCAGCACTAGGGACGAATGGAAAGTCTGTCTCTTTTAGGTGGGACGATAGACTCTGAGAAGAGAGAGCTGGGTGAGGGGCTCTGTCTCAGACAAGCAACAGCTGGGCTCGATATCTCTAAAGTGACAGCTAGCCAATGGGAGTATTTGACCAGAAGGTGGTAGAATAGATGCAGAGAAGAGACAGCTGGGTATGGGGCACAGAGAAGCAACAGGTGGGCTTGATGTATTTTATCTGACAGCTAGCCAATGGGAGGTTTATACAAAAAGGTGGTAGACTAGACTCTGAAAAGAGACAGCTCGGTATGGGGCTCAGAGAAGCTGCATCTAGGGTTGATTACTGTAAAATGACAGCTGGATAATGGGTAATGGTGGGATAATAGAGTCTCAGAGCATGAAAACACACAGCTGCAGCCAGCAAGTGTTTACATTTGTCCGGGGCAGCTCTCTTTTTCACGTTACTTGAACAGGTGACACCAGGGCTCTGATTATAAGTTGCAGGGTACTTGTGTCGTGCAAACTCGGCATAAGTTGGCATTTCATAGAGGAGTAATATGGGCACTAGCATGGCATTACCTGTCACCAGGGAGATACAACTAATGTGCAAAGCTGAGCCTGTATGGTAAACTGCACCAGCCCAAACACCCCCTGAAGTCAGCTCTCGGGTATAACATCAGTGAAAATTATACGAGCCTCAGGGTGATATCCTCAAAATTTGGGCATGGTGGGGAATGAAAGTACTGAGAAACAAAAAGGGTGTGTGGAGGGTCGGGGGGACCATTTTAAAGACCTGTCTGCTCACTCCCCTATACCTAGATTCAAAACACAAAAGAGCAGATCAAGTCTGGGAGAAGTGTGTGTCTGCAATAGCAACCGCGCGGTACTAAAGGTGTCTACGTGAAACAAAGGGTGTCAGACATAGAAACTGTTAGTGACAGGAGGCTGAAAGAATTCCCATCAGACCACCCATTTGGTGGAGTTTGCGTCACGTGGGAATTCATGATCATGCCATCCCAAGACCGACCAGTTAGTGCCGGTGCTGGAATAGATATTCAAAAAGTATCATTATGTGCATCCTAAAGTGATGTGAATTAAGAGAGTGCAGTGCTCGAAAAGATACATGATAATTAAAATTGGCTACCCAGACTCCAAAGGACGTGAAAACTAGAGGTCCGAGTGTCAAAAATTAAAAACACGCTAGGTAGTGAAGACTACGCTATGGCGCTAGGCAGTGTGGTCGACATGTTTCAGCCTTGAGGGCACCTGACCCGGCTTTCTTCAGGACCTTTGATAACAATTATAGCTACTGCAATTACAAATGAGATGTCATAGTGAGAGAAATGCACTGACAAACATGTACTTGAAAAGTTACATCAGAAACTTGAAATACTTAAATGTCCACTGGAAGGGAAGTAATAAATCTTCTTCCTATCAAAAGAGAACCAGAAAGACAATATGTCATGTAACCCCAAGTACCACACAAACACCATAGCACACACACAGAGAGACAATCCAGACACACCTGCATGAATAATTTACATTCTGCATTCGAGAGAAGCATACTAGCGTAATCACATTGAGGAATTTCCTCACGGTGATACTCACCCAGCTTTGTGTGGGTGATGGCCTCACCTCACCCGGCAACAGCTCGGGAGTATGAGGCCCCGCTCTGTAGTGTAGAAGAAAGCACAGTAAGCACACAACTTTACTCTGCCTAGCCAATTGCTCTACACTTAAAATCCAACAGACGTGTGGTAGCTACCCCTCTGCCTGGGTCAACACCGAAAATCATCCAAAGTTACAAGGAAAGTGTAGGAATCGCACATTGGTTGTTGTTAATCATGTTGTGAAACATGTTGTGAAACAAAATCCAGATAATTAGGTACCCCTGGGTAACTCTATTCAAAGTGATATATTAACAACCCTGACCTCTTGTGCAAACAGGTCTCCTGAATAAATGGTAGCTGCATTAACGTTCACCCTTAGGTACCTTAGCCTGTCTTAAATGCTAAGAAAAAACAGAGAGCAAGGACACCACCCCAACGATGAGTAGTGTGGGGGCGAGGGGCCATATTGGCTCTCCTGTCTATGGCTGACTAAGTAGCCAAACCTATTAAGCAAAGCTACAATGCACTGAGGTCAAACCCTGACCGTCTTACCTATCCGTCGGTGCCTCAGAAATGATGGCGAGCGGAAGTGGAGGTAATCTCGAGCCAAGTTACTCCTCCTTAAATAGACTCCCCCAGTGAGGAAACGAGTCCTCTAGACTGTACCACATAGGCAGGAAAACGCCAGGTTTCGCGGAAAAGACTGCTAGCTAGTAGCGCATGCGCAGAGAGGTGACAGAAACTACTCTCTCGCGCATGCGCAGACAGCAGTTCGCGCGAAACCCCCGAGCCACAGCTGTAAAAAGGGGGTTAGCCGTGTAGTATTACATATGGAATATCGACTAACCAGTCGACTTCTTTAATGGATTAATTACAGAAATAATTTAGTGGTTTCCTAAGATTTGAACGTCACTAAGGACAGGTATATTACCGTAGGAGAGATTTTTTGCTGATATGAATTTCACAGATCCCATCGAATCGAGTATAAAAGCCTAATGACACATCCCCAATATTAGATGGAATGGAGCGTAATGCTTCATCACTTGTGTCAGGCGTTGGGAATTGATGTGAGCATGTATCCATAAGTGGACATGGTCTGAGAGCCCGTGTCAAACAGGGAGACATATGTCAGGGGGTGACTAGTCAGTTGACTGGTAATATACCAGGGGGTGACTAGTCAGTTGACTAGTCACCCCCTGACATATGTCTCCCTGTTTGACACGGGCTCTCAGACCATGTCCACTTATGGATACATGCTCACATCAATTCCTAACACCTGACACAAGTGATGAAGCATTACGCTCCATTCCATCTAATATTGGGGATGTGTCATTAGGCTTTTATACTCGATTCGATGGGATCTGTGAAATTCATATCAGCAAAAAATCTCTCCTACGGTAATATACCTGTCCTTAGTGACGTTCAAATCTTAGGAAACCACTAAATTATTTCTGTAATTAATCCATTAAAGAAGTCGACTGGTTAGTCGATATTCCATATGTAATACTACACGGCTAACCCCCTTTTTACAGCTGTGGCTCGGGGGTTTCGCGCGAACTGCTGTCTGCGCATGCGCGAGAGAGTAGTTTCTGTCACCTCTCTGCGCATGCGCTACTAGCTAGCGGTCTTTTCCACGAAACCTGGCGTTTTCCTGCCTATGTGGTACAGTCTAGAGGACTCGTTTCCTCACTGGGGGAGTCTATTTAAGGAGGAGTAACTTGGCTCGAGATTACCTCCACTTCCGCTCGCCATCATTTCTGAGGCACCGACGGATAGGTAAGACGGTCAGGGTTTGACCTCAGTGCATTGTAGCTTTGCTTAATAGGTTTGGCTACTTAGTCAGCCATAGACAGGAGAGCCAATATGGCCCCTCGCCCCCACACTACTCATCGTTGGGGTGGTGTCCTTGCTCTCTGTTTTTTCTTAGCATTTAAGACAGGCTAAGGTACCTAAGGGTGAACGTTAATGCAGCTACCATTTATTCAGGAGACCTGTTTGCACAAGAGGTCAGGGTTGTTAATATATCACTTTGAATAGAGTTACCCAGGGGTACCTAATTATCTGGATTTTGTTTCACAACATGTTTCACAACATGATTAACAACAATCAATGTGCGATTCCTACACTTTCCTTGTAACTTTGGATGATTTTCCGTGTTGACCCAGGCAGAGGGGTAGCTACCACACGTCTGTTGGATTTTAAGTGTAGAGCAATTGGCTAGGCAGAGTAAAGTTGTGTGCTTACTGTGCTTTCTTCTACACTACAGAGCGGGGCCTCATACTCCCGAGCGGTTGCCGGGTGAGGTGAGGCCATCACCCACACAAAGCTGGGTGAGTATCACCGTGAGGAAATTCCTCAATGTGATTAAGCTAGTATGCTTCTCTCGAATGCAGAATGTAAATTATTCATGCAGGTGTGTCTGGATTGTCTCTCTGTGTGTGTGCTATGGTGTTTGTGTGGTACTTGGGGTTACATGACATATTGTCTTTCTGGTTCTCTTTTGATAGGAAGAAGATTTATTACTTCCCTTCCAGTGGACATTTAAGTATTTCAAGTTTCTGATGTAACTTTTCAAGTACATGTTTGTCAGTGCATTTCTCTCACTATGACATCTCATTTGTAATTGCAGTAGCTATAATTGTTATCAAAGGTCCTGAAGAAAGCCGGGTCAGGTGCCCTCAAGGCTGAAACATGTCGACCACACTGCCTAGCGCCATAGCGTAGTCTTCACTACCTAGCGTGTTTTTAATTTTTGACACTCGGACCTCTAGTTTTCACGTCCTTTGGAGTCTGGGTAGCCAATTTTAATTATCATGTATCTTTTCGAGCACTGCACTCTCTTAATTCACATCACTTTAGGATGCACATAATGATACTTTTTGAATATCTATTCCAGCACCGGCACTAACTGGTCGGTCTTGGGATGGCATGATCATGAATTCCCACGTGACGCAAACTCCACCAAATGGGTGGTCTGATGGGAATTCTTTCAGCCTCCTGTCACTAACAGTTTCTATGTCTGACACCCTTTGTTTCACGTAGACACCTTTAGTACCGCGCGGTTGCTATTGCAGACACACACTTCTCCCAGACTTGATCTGCTCTTTTGTGTTTTGAATCTGGGGAATGAAAGTAAACATATCTCCAGAAGCTCAAACTGTCCCTGCCATTTAACCAATGCCATTATTTTATCCCTAAAATGCAGTCGGTCTACAGGTGCAACTCTAGTTAGCTCCTTACCCATCCACTTACATCTCTAAAACAGAGTAATAGGATTTTTTCCAAAAGGGATCGAGAAGAACGGTTTATCAGTTGCTTTATTACATTCTCAAAGCACAGACATAACCCATGAGCTGTTAATAATTTGAAAAATGCAAAGAGTCAGCTTAACTTGATTAATATCGCCATTCAATTTGCGAAAATAACTTATTGTAATAATTAAATAGACATTTCACCACTGGCACATTAATAGATTACTATTTACAGATCAGGAGGGTTGCACTTAATGTGCAAACATAAAATCTAAACGTTATGAATCTGACAATATATATTGCAATAAACTCATCAAAAGGCTTATTCCTAGGATCAGTAGCGATACAAATCAGTCTCACAAACTTCCATTCTCACCAGCCCCTTCAAATATTACAAGGAAAAATGTAGCAACATATGAAAATATATCCTCTGATTTCACAGGCATATTCATTTCGAATCAACATGCTTTAAATACACACTTAAAATTGCCACATAAGGTATTAGTTATTACATTTAATATGCCACGACTACCGTAGGCCTGCACTGTTATGTAAAAGAAAAATAACCTTGTGTGACAGTTTAACATTGATCGATGTATGTGTCTGCCAAATGCAGGGAGATAAATAAGCAGGTGTCGTGTCGATGAATAAACAACACTTCAAGTGAAGGCATTACCTGGCGACGGCGTGCATAAAACGGCGCCAGACACCTAGGAGCGGTGGGTGGCCGAAGGTTAGCCATTTCATGCCCACTCAGTAAAGCACGTGCGCCAACTTTACTAAATGAGGGCCATAAAGTCACTAAAAGCAACACGCGTCTTTCATGTGCTGTGGTGCTTTCAGGTAGATGACGTCAAAAATGTAGGTTATGCCATGGCCATGCCCAAGCGGATCTTTTCACTTAATGTGCCTGCAATAGCTCCTGCAATGAGGCTGCTAATGTTTTTTAATCCCTTCATAAAATAAAAATCATCACAAATATGATCACTATAACCGTTATGTTTTCGCATGAACACGATGCAAACTGCTTACAGCAGCGCACACTCAGTGGCATTATAATCAAAGATCTTGCAGAGCTAGCACTGAGCAACTTTTGCGCGGGAAAGTTTTTATGATCTGAATGTCTCTGCTAGAACAGCATTAAATGCCATTGCGTCATGTAATATGAGACCCTATATAACAGATGCCAAGTGGGAATTGTGTTTTACTGATATCTCTGTAACTTAACTCTTGTGAGGCCCAAAGATCTTTCTTTGTGGTCATGTAAGGCCTATTCAACTGTTTTAATACTTGGACACAAAGAAGTATCACAAAGAAGTATAGTGCACCTGACTACACCAAAGAGGAGCCAGAAGAATGCACAAATCACATGTCCACAGCAGTCATCAGCTAGGCACATGTGTCTCGTATGTTAACAACTGAAGCAAACCGGGTCAGCTTAAATGAAAACACCAATGCTGTGGCATGTAGAGTTCAATTGACATCTATAACACTAAACCACAGACATATACGCAATTCGTGACCACGTCAGTTTAACTAAGAAACATATTTAATGTAATGCACCACGCTAATATCTTGCCAGATAATAAATATGCAATTTTCATGACTACACACTCACACAAACATAGAACTACACAGTTGCCCTGTTCACCAACACCGAACTAGTCACATTCAAATATGCTATATGTGCTTCTAGTGACATATGCTCACTAAGCAAATAGTGGTAGAAAACGTGAGACACTGCATTCCTTCAAATCATACACAGTGCTGTTTCAGACAACCACCCTTAATAATGTATCATTTCAACTGCAGACGCACTGCTCTCAAACTTGTCATGCTAACAAAGAATTATTGACAATTTGACACAAATTCTTTTTCACTTTCCAGGTCTTGGCTGATCCAGAATAGCAAGACGTGAACAAGCACTGCATATTTTTTCCTAAGAAAGGTGGTAACACTTGGGAAGTCTGTTGTGTTGTCTCCGTTTGTGCCGCGGCGTCCTTTGAGATCAGCCGACTTTGCGCTGGTCTGTACCCCTCGTGTTTTGAAAGCTAGAGTGGGTGGTCGGTCCTGCGCAACTCTGGAATTTGCTCCCTGTGTCCATCCGAGCCATTCAGAACCACCTTGCCTTTCGAAAAGGCAATAAAGACCTGGCTTTTCCCGGTGTAATCTTTAACTTTCTCTGGTTCTCACTGAGGAGTCTCTGGATGCGCTGGGACGCCTCGTCGCTGGGGCAGCTATGCGCATTACAAATCCGACAAATTTGGACATTCGGCATTTGTTGGGGAGTCACCTGGTTTCCCTACGGCCCAGCTGTCTGGAAGATTTCTGATTTCTTTATTGCCATCTGTCAAGAAGTCTCCTGATTTCCCTGTTTCCTAGTCCACATCCCTCGGAGAGTCTACAGATTTCCCTAAAGCTTAATTGGACAGTGTGAGGAAGTTGCCCGATTTCCAGATCTCCTATTCAGCCCCTGTAAGAAAATTCCCTCATTTCCCTGCCTTCTAGCCTCTGTCCCAGAAGCCCCAGAATGAATTGTCTTCCAGTTGGCACATAAAAGGGAGTCTTACGATTTCCTTTGACATCCTCTATTTTCCTTCCTCCACTTTACGGCATACACATTTACTGACTCCCTTCCTCACTATTGTCACCTTCAGGCTTTTCTCAAAACTTTCTTAAAATTAATTTTCCACATATTTTTTTACTGCTTTTCACCCCCTTCTAAGGTTCAACTGTAACCACATCTTCTCTTATCAACTTGCTGTCTGTCTCACACACACTCACACTGACTGTTTCAGATCAGCAACTCACAAAACTTTGCCTACAGACACCCTCTCTTAAATCCAACTTTCTATCATTAATCCTTATCAGACACCTCTTCCTCCTGAATCTTTGAGGCCATAACTTTTCTCAAACTCTTCCTTCTCTCTTTCCTGCATCTCTACTTCTTTTTCGCATCTCCCATTTCTCATATGAATTATCTATCCCTCAGTGTATCGGACACACTCTGTTTCTCATGCTATCACTCCGGCATGTTTTAAATGATGAATTTACAAACGTACACTGGTGAAAAAACTGTGCTGCACAATTAGATAAAACTGACCTAGTGGCTTTTGATGTAAGTTGAGCAAACCCAAGCACATGGCTGAAAATGTAAGTAATTGCAGTGATGATATCAAGCAAAAAATTGCTATTTACATGTAAAAAATAAAAAAAGAAGCAAATAAAGGTTCATGCCATTTTTAAATTGCTAGACTTGTGTATTCTTCCATTTTAGGTATTAAAGGGTTAAACCTATGAGGTTGGGGCGGGGGCCATAGGGGGGCAGTCTTATCTGGAGCAGCCCAGCCACCTCCTAAGTAAATACCCTCTAGACAGGGGGACAGGGATGGGGGTGCAACAACTGGTGCAAGAGAGTCAGGCCTCAGTGGGAGGCCAATCGTTTAATTACACATTAACCTATGCAGGCTCTCTTCCCTCCCACCCATTCATGCTGCACACATCACTGTGCCCCTGGCAGCCAACGACCCAGCATGGAGGCCTGGCAGGGGGTGGCTGAGGACAATGAGAGCTTCAGGGAGCAGAGGCCCACTTTCCCCTGTGGCAGGCCTCCACTCCACCAGGCGCCAAAACGGAAACATGCTGCCAATTGCCACGGCATTCGAAAACCCCTTTATTCTTTTATATTCAATCAATGTAGACACAAACACAGGCACCTTAATGCTGGCAGGCGGCTGTCATATAGAACTGCGTGAGTTGGTCTTAAACTGTATTTAAATGCTAGACTTTACAAGCAAAGTCGAATGATGTTGCTATGGGTCAATTTAAGTAAAGTCTAATTATGTTGGCCCCAGTAAATTTTAAAGGCAAGATTTGGTTCTCAACCCACAACCCAAGCAGATAGAGTACCCCGTCTCCCTTCTGAGAATGTATTATCCAAAATAAACATTTACATGGCCTGCCAGTGTCATCTTGCTTTCACCTGCGCACATAAAATATGATTAGTGAGCCTGCCAAGAAAAAAGCGCAAATTAATGCTGCACGTGGATGGTGGGGTTTTAGGGCCGATTTCGGTAAAACCCAGGTCACATTGAGCAGGTGCCTGTCCAGGAGCTGAGTGAGTGCGCACATAAAATACGATTCCTGAGCCTGCCGACTTGCCGAGCAGAAAGCGCAACATGAGGGACGCTCAACTGCCTGTGACTCTAGGCAAATCGCTTAATATAAATCTGTAACAAAGCTCATGTAACGCTGATACCCGAGATCTTAGGGGCTAGTCCGTGCTATAATAAAACTCTAAATAAAATGTAATATGCAATTGCTGTAAAAGCTGCCACCTCCCCGGAGTAACATGCATTAGCTGGTAAATATTGCCACCACCGCAGACTAACGTGCATCAGCTGGCTCGACTCTGCCACATCTACACGTCATTTCCAAAAACGGAATATAATTTGGACGGAGATTAACATTTTCAAATGCCCGCTCACGCTCACGCTCACAAACATAAACTATTATTTTTACACCGGAAAAATTATGTTACTGGCTGGTTTTTTGACATCGCTTCGTGATCAATCGCAAATAACTTCATACGAATCCTTGAACTTTGGGAATTAAAACGTGACACCAATTTCAGAGTCAACGCCCCATCGTTTCATTCTTTTTAAAGAGAATTTTGGGAATTGAAGAAAATACATACTTAATTTTTGCACTTCAAAAGTGCTTAAGATTTCTTTTCTTCTTACTGTAAAGGAAATCCCCAATTGGTGGATGGCGCGGGAAACAGTCTGAGCCTGAGGTCAAGTCTGCGCAGACTCACATCCTCGGCTTCCCCCCTACCACACCCCTTTCCCAACTCGTCACAGGGTGGGTCTCACCACGCCCTGTAATGAGTTGGGAAAGGGCTGGGTGACAGCCTCCACTCCCTGATTGACGTGGAGGGTTAGCGATCCCGGGCTTGGAGATAAAACGCCCGGGGCTAACTCTATCTTCACGCCATCAGGGGGTGGAGACTGGGCTTTGAAGCTCAGTTTTTGCAGAGCTGATGACATCACAGCCTTCAGGGCTGTGAGGTTCTCAGCCGGCAAAACACTTAGGCTTCTGTCAGTCAGTGAGTCTCATGTCACGTGATGCTTCCCTTGAAGTCACGGCGGTGGTATTGGTGACTGGCCGGGGCTGCTGGGGAAGAGAGTAGTGATGTGTTGATTGTGTAACTAACACTAGAGCCAAAATTAGACTTTTAAAACGTATTTTTTTTTAATGAAATAAATATGATTGAGATGCATTTTGGAACCGGGGCGGAGCCCCGACGCCCGTGGGGAGAAACCGCCACTGAGTCTCAGGCACGTTTGTTTGAATCTGGAATGGCAGTAGGGCTTGCATAAGGAGACTTACCATCCATTGGCAGTTTCCACTTAGCAAACCAAAATGCCAATGCAGTGTGGTGGTTTAAACTGGCAAAGCAACACAGATTGTCCATGTGTTCCAATCAACATCTCGGATGAATGGGGGTTGGGATGGCATTGCTCCATGGTGGCTATGGCGCCCTTGGGTTCCATTGCCACATAATTTGACAACGGTTCAGCTATGAGTTATCTTAGTCCTGATTCCCCCTTCTTTTACCAGCCTTGACTGAGAATGAAAAGAGCCATCTGCACTTAATGGCATGGCAAGTGATCAGGAAGGGTTACAGCGGTAGGGTTGTTTAAGGGAGATGTCACAGAGAACCGTCAATCTTGCCAGCTGGCAACTTTGCACCCTCTACACCTTCAGATTTGTGATTCATTACGTATTTTGGATTTTTTTGTGGGATGACTTTGTTTTAAGTGTGTCCATCTTCTTTTGGAGGTCAGTGTTCTGTCTTTTTGGTATTTAGAGAAATGTGCTTGGGGGATCCCATACAGAGGCAATAGTCAAGAACTTCTTGTAGACCTTTAAACACCAGGGGGCTGTGAACCATTTTGGTGCTGGCGAGGCATCTTATGAAGGTGTTATCGCGTCCAACTGGCTATTTTTGAGCTGTCGAACTACGTGGACATCTCTCATCTCATGCATAAAAGGCTATTTTTGTTGGATGTTACATCAGCATAGTAGGTGAGTTGTATTTCTTTCTAAAACTAGTCCTTTTTCTCCACTTTGTTCTGGGCCCCAGTGGTTTTAATGCCAGATCCTTCTTTTCGACCTAATATTTCTTCATCATTTCATTTAAATAGGACATCGTCTTGCCTTATTTTATTACAGATTCAGTGTCTGTGCATGAAGTAGTACTCTATACTTTGGACAATCCTACACCCTGGTCTGCTTATCTGGAGCATATGGCCCTCTTTCAAAAGTCGGAGTCTCTGCCTCTGTCTTTTTGGTCTTTTACAAAGGGTAAGCTTTCTTCCATGTCAGCCCTTAGCCAGCAGATGTATGATGTCATCATATCTGCCTAATTGGTATTGAAGGTTCCTCAACCCACAGGGATCCAGAGGTAACAGTGGTCAGTCTTCCTGAATAACATTTCTAGGACTGTTATCTGGGTATCTCTAGATACTTTAGTATGTCTATATCATTTCTACGTGGGTGTGGTCCCTCATCTGCTTATAGGCCTGTTGTTTTGTATGTAGTCCATATTTGACTTTTGGGTTTCCAATAAATAGATTGGTTTGATATCACTTTTTTGGCGATTACTTTAGTCTCATTGATTCTCATAGACTGTTTGGTACACTCTGAATGTGTAAGGACTGTTATGTAAGGGACTGTGATGAAGGAGGCCGACAAAGGGGCAATGCCCTGACTACTTATCCGTAATCTTCATTAATACGTATTCCAGTCTTATGCGGCCATCCTGTGTTCCCTCCTGCTGATCATTGTTTGTGATTGATTAACAGGAGCTGTATGAGATGTTCGTATACGTTATGCAAGGCAAATAGAAATGATAGGATTCAACATAAACATCTGTGATTGTTTTAAGTGTGTAGGAAGGTGGAATCTGACTGCATGGTTACCCCCACTTTTTTCCTGGTGTTTTGCTGGTTTTCGACTAGTCTGACTGGGATCCTGCTAATCAGGACCCCAGTTTATCTGTTTTCTCACTAAATTGATTGCATGTACTTTAGATACACTCCAGATTGGATTCTGGGGTACCCTTATAAATCCCTAGTATATCGTATACTTTGTACCCAGGGCATAGGTAACCCAGAGGCCTCCCAGGGGCTGCAGCATGTATTATGACACCCCTGAGAGACCATTCAAAATGACACCACAGGTCTGCTACTGCAGTCTGTGTAAGGTGGTGCATGCACCCCTTACTTACATGTAGGTCCACTATATCTATCCTATATCACTGCAGATATAAACCTATCTGTCACTCCTATGGCAGGCCTTTTCAATCCTGAAGGCAGGGTGCTGGATTTTATGTGAGAGGGTGCCCATGCATCAGCAGAGCCCCTCTGCAGCCTTCGGAATCTATTCACCGGGGTTGTTAGTTATGTTATTAGCACTTGTAGAGCGCCCTTGGGTGTCCTGGCGCTAAGTACTGGTCCTCCTGGGAAACGGAGAGAGAATCACTGTGAGAAAATCCATGTCTTCAAGCTTTTCCGAAACATAAGAAGATTTGGAGCATTTTTAAGAAACGAGGGGAGCTCATTCCAGGCTCTCGAGGCACCGTAATTAAAACTCCTGCCTCCCCAATTAGCTTTTTTCAGCCTAGGAACTTGCATTAATTTAGCACTGGTGGATCTCAGTGTCCTCCTTGGCACATACCATTGGAACTTTTGCCTGAGAAATTCTGGACCGATACCATTATTGGCTTTAAAGACTATACAAATAGCTTTAAAGCGGGATCTTTGTTTTATAGGTAGCCAATGAAGCTTCATGAGCTCGCCTCTGACAGAAACAAATTTAGGAGTTCTGGCCAGCAACCTGGCTGCTGCGTTCTGGACTAGTTGGAGCCTATTCATCTGTTGTTTTTGCATATTCAAATATAGAGTATTAAAATAGTCCAACCGCGATGTTATCAGAGCCATGACCACTGTCTTAAGATTACTTTCTGTCAGGAAGAACTTTATTTTCCTTCTGATTCTAAGAATCATAAAACAGGCTGAGGTCACCAAGCTAACTTGGTCTCCCATAACAAGTGTTCGTCCACAACTACCCCCAAGTTTTTTGCCTTCTCGTGGGTGTTGGACAGGGACCCAATTCTTCAGGCTACCATTCTGGTGTCCACACCAGTGGATTGTTTCCGAACTTTAAGACTTCGGTCTTATTAGAATTACGTTTTAGGCAGTTGGAGGACATCCATCTGGATATTGCACTCATGCACTCATGTAAGCGCTCCCCAGTCTCTTTCTCACCTCCTTTACCTATCAACAGCACAATCTGTGTGTCGTCAGCGTAGGAGGTGAGCTGGAAGCCAAAGGATCTGATAACTCCCACTAGAGGTGCCACATATATGTTAAAGAGTGTAGGGCTCAAAGATGATCCCTGTGGCACCCCGCACGGGAGTGTAAAAGGCTTAGATGAATTGCCATCCAAATCTACAATATGGGACCTGTCAGCTAGAAAAGAGTGTATGAGTTTCCACACAAGTCCTTCCACCCTGATCCCTGATAATCGGTCCATCAACAACTTGTGATGGACCATGTCAAAGGCCACGGACAGGTGCAATAAAATCAAGACAGCACTACCTCCTCCATCCACGGCTTCTTTAATTTCCTCCGTGGACTTCAACAGAGCCAACTCAGTGCTGTGATCAGCCCTGAACCCATATTGTGAAGGGTCCAGAGAATTGTTCCGATGGAGAAATGGACTGAGTTGGATATTCATCACTTTCTCCAGAATCTTAGGAGGGAGAGGGAGCTGTGAAATAGGCGTATAGTTGTTGGGATCTTTGGGATCTTAATTCTGCTTTTTCAAAAGTGGGAGAACTAAGGCTTGTTTCCAGATTTTAGGAAATATACCAGAGGCAAAGACTGTGTTAAGCAGGGGGGTAAGATCCATTCCTATCACCTCTGGTATTTTTTTAATGACCCAGGCTGGACAAGGGTCGCTGGGGGCTCCTGAGCGAATCTGTGTCAGGACCCTGACTAATTCTGATAGCTTCAATGGTAGGAAATGATCAAGTGTCCTTGAAAAGTCAGTGCTGTCCAATCTATCCCTAATATCGTCTGACTGTATCATTTCATTAACTTCAGAAAAAGAAGAGAATATCACTTCAACTTTATGTTTAAAGAAATCAGCAATTTCATTACAAAATGAGGGGTTGCTATGTCTCCTGGGAACAGTGGCAGTAGTCAGTTTTTTGACAGTGTTAAAACGTTCCTTAGAATTGGACTTAGCAAGCGTTTTCTGCAAAGAGAAAAAAGTCTTTTAGCTTCAAATAAGATTTGTTTGTAACTTGCAATGGATTGTTTGTATTTTTCCTTATCTGTTTCACTATATTTTTTGCGCCGTGCCCTTTCTTACAGTTTACACTCCAGTTTCTTGGCTCTAAGTTCTTCAGAGTACCAGGGGGCTGATGGTATAGCTCGTTTGGGAGTCCACTTTCTGCTGGGAACTAGTTGATTGCAGGATGTGGCTAGCCATTGATTATAATCGGCTGCCGCAGTTTCCACTTCAATTAGGGGGGGTCGCAACAAGCTGCTTAGGGAGCTCTCAAGTTTATTAATGTCCAGTTTTCCCCAAGCTCTAGTCACTATCCCCTGGGCTTGTTTAATTTTAGCTAGTTGATTCCCACCATACCTGAATAGCACAATGGTCTGACCATGAGAGAGGGGGAACTGAAACACCGCCAAGATCATGGTTGTTTGAATATATATCATCTAGGGTATGTCCATTTACGTGCGTAGGGGTAGTCACCAGCTGGTGAAGACCTCCAGTTTCCATAATTTGATCCAGCTGATGAGTATCAGAGTCCAAGTGGTCTTCTAAATAAAAATTAAAATCCCCCATCACTGTGTAGGAATCTTGACAGAGCCCTTCTTCAATTAAGGTACCCACTGTCTCCAGGAACCCTTTTTTTGGACCTGGTGGACGATATAACAGTATACCTTTAAACATCCTATGATTCATAGAGTGAATAACAAAGGCTAGGGCTTCACATGTTGATTTACCAGCGAGCTCACTCACCATCCTGACAGCACGCCTGCACGCCAGCACGCAGCCTCAGCCCCTGGGTGGGGAACGCTGTAGGTCTCGCCGCCATCGTCCTTCCAACGCGGCTGGAGACTACAGCTCCCAGCGGGCTTTGCGTGCACTTCCTGTCTCCCGCTGTCTTCGCGCCCGGAGGCGCTACAAAGGAGAGACGATCCCTCCGCGTCGAGGGACGCGCGCGGGCGACGCCGGGCGGAGCCCGGGCAGAGGGCGGGCCGTCTGTGGCCGTCCGGGGACGACGAGGGACGGGACGGGCCACCTCCCTTGGCCCCTACGCTCTTCTGATAAAACAACTAAGGTACTGCATTGTGGGCATAGGGAATCTGCATAGGGTATTGAAGCCCTTTTAAAGCCACAAAGCCATTCGCTAAACCCCTACTGCATTACTCAAGAGGATTGGCAGAAACCTACGCTGCACTGTGTTGCTGCGATAAGGCAGGAGTCCTCAAGGGAACGATGTCTACCCACCCCAACACACGCTCGGCGGGGAACAAGTCAAATAAAAGAACAACCCCCAAGATAACACAGGGGGAAACAAAGGAGGGCGCCCAGGCAAAGTGGAACAAACCCACAGCAATTGACCTAATGTTAAAGAAAGTCACAGGGGAAATTGAACGAATGGAACAGAGTTTATCCTCCTCGCCCAATCTCATTGCTATCACTCAAACACCCTCTAGAGACGTATTATTCGTCGATAGCTCAAACACTCAGGGCAGTGTATCACAAACAAATAACGACACAGAGGATGTCCCCTGTGCACAAACCTCAGGGCCAGAAACCCCTGAACTTAATGACACGCCCCATCGGAAAACAAGGAAGCGACTGGGGAGGAATAAGGGATATCAGAGGCTGAGGAAAGTACTCCCACGAGTCAATTCCCCAATATGCATTCAAGAATATAAATCACTAGAAAATAACTCCCATGTTGAATCCATTCCCCCAGGGTGGATCGAGACAATAGTCACAGATATCAAAAAACAGCTAGAATCCTTCATTGCGACTCAACTAAAGCCTATAATGAGCAAGGTGGATAAAATAATGTGCGAGCTCTCTAAACAATCTAAGGCACTAGAGCACTCACTCGCAAAAATTCCCGCTGACCCACCCCAACTAACGGAGGAAGCCATAAATGATAAGGCAAACACAAAGAGGGCCCAAAATAACAACTGTGTCAGCCACTCCCAACAGGCTATAGCTCAGATTCACGAGGCCCCCAAATCTGTCCAAAACCCCAAAGGGGGCACTAACGACAACTCTAGAGGGAGACACCATCAAGGCGTGAATAACACTCAGAGGGAGAAACCCCCCCTACAACCACTAATGCAATGGAGACAAGACGATCGCCCGCAGAGAGAAGGGAATTATAATTACACAGACCTTGATCCCTTTTATAATACCAATACTCAGGCTCCACACATAGATTTACCCCCCGAGGCTAGTCCTTTTGTAATAATCTTTGCAGGGGTTCCAGAAAATAGGCCCAATGAGAGAGAAACACACCATCAACTGCTCTCCAAAATTTCCAAGTGGCTGAATATCCACAGACCCTTAAACAATGGGGAACGTGGAGAGATAGCAAGCGTAAGAAGGGTAAACTGGGTCGGAGGGAGAAAGAAAGACATTAGAGGAGACTGTATAGTTGCGAACTTTACGGACACTAGCCTGGTAGAGTATATCCTGAAGAACCCAAATAGGAACCAAACCAGCACGATTTGCGCACTCCCACTTGGGTATTTTTACCCAAGGATCCGGAACAACAATCGTGTGGATGATGAGGGAGGGTGGACGCTGGCTAGACCACAGCGCCCATATAGACCCAGACTAGCAAGCCACCCCGAACAGCCCTACTCCCAGCGTGATTCCTCTCAATGGAGAAATAGATTTGCCCCATTCCAATCACTAGAGGATATTGATTGACTCACACCCACAGAAAATAACATCATAGGAAGTCCGCCCATTGGTAGTTACCCAGGCCCACAAATAGGGGATGAATCCGGGAGCGAGGAGAGTATATTAATTAGGAGACTAGACTCACCCCGGCCCCAGGGGGAAAAGGAAGAAATAACTAAAATAGATTTATCAACAGATGGGGAGGAGAGAGTAACTGAAACCCACATGGCAAGAGGCAAAGAGAAGAGGGAGGGCTTGACCATCCTATCTTGGAATGTCGCAGGGCTGGAAGCCAAATTAAAAAATAAAGAATGGTTAGAATTTATAAAGCGTTTTCATTTGATAGCGCTCCAAGAAACATGGGCAAGGGACTCGGGCCCATGTCAATTGGAGGGCTACAAGTGTTTCTTTAAATCTGCACAAGGCACAAATTCGGGCAGAGCAAAAGGAGGCCTAGCACTATATGTAGACTTAGACTTGAAAGGATCCTGGTCATATACTGACTGCCCATCAGATAACATACAAGCAGTTAGACTTTCACATCAGGGGGAGAGTCTACTGTTTGTGAATTTCTACAACTCCGGACCGGTGGAGGGAAATTTCCCAATCTTAGCGCAGCTGGAGAGCTGTCTAAATGAGGAATTAGATCAAAGGACGATGGGTCCAGGACCAACTGTCCTGCTGATGGGGGATTTTAATTGCCACCTATGCCCCAAACTACTTCCTTTAACTCCCGACTGGTCAGCTTGTCCTTTAGAAAAGGGCCCCCACTTTTCACACACCAAAGAGGGAACAATTCTGATGAAGTTACTAGACAACTTTGCCCTCACTCAGGTCATGGATCTATCTGCTCTCAAGGCAGGCGAATCTCCAATACCGACATTTAAGGGTAAAGGCGGGGGGTCTATAATAGATTATGTCATGATATCCGCTTGTGCTAGGGAAAGGATCTTAAACACCAGGACAGAATGGAGTCCCTTTAGTGACCACAATCCCATCCTAATAGAAATTAAAGGGAACGATTTCATTAGAAAAGATCTAGGGGTGATCCATCAAACAGAAATCCAACCAACAGACCAAGGGAGACGCTTAAGGTGGTCAGTGATTAACCCCCAAGAATTTTATGTTAAATTAGTCGATGAAGGGAAACCCCACATAGAGACCTGTCTAGATCATACAATAGAGGGCAGAGGAGTAGTAGAGGCGTTCGAATCCTTAACTAAAATTGTAGAGAAACTCCTGATAACCAAGAAGCCCGTAAAACAGTCAGCCACGCCAAGATGGTTTGACTCTAATTGCTCCAAAGCGCTAAGAGATCTAAAACAGAGTTTAAAAAAGACACCAAGGGACAAGGTTGAAATCACTCGTTGCAGACAAAACTATAAAACCCAGGTTAAGATCAGGAAAAGCACCCTCCAAAAAGAAGTCTGGGCAGACTTAAGAGAGGCCGGCGAAAATAAGGACTATGCCCAGTTTTGGAAAATTATAAACAGACCATGTTTTCACGATTCAAGCGCCCCAGCCATCAGCTCAAATATTCTGCCGGAACAATGGATCGCCCATTTTAAATCCTTGTACAACCAGCAGGAGGTAGACATTGGTGATGGAATATGGAGGGGGCCAAGGGCGGAAAAATTTGAATTATCCTTGGATGAAGTCCTTAAAGCAATCCTAGGGTTAACACGAAACAAAGCCCCGGGCCCGGATGGGACCCCCCCGGATCTATTTCTCAGCAATACGGAGCTATGGGCCCCAATGGTAACGAGAGTACTGAATGCAGCCATCAAAACGGGTCTGCCGAGATCATGGTCCACTGCGGTGATTGTCCCGATCTACAAGAAAGGCTGTAGGGACAGCCCGCAGTGCTACAGACCAATCTCGCTCATCGACGTCTCCGCCAAGGTACTTGGGAGGGCACTCCTCAACCGCCTACTAGAATGGACTGATACCCATAACATCTTGGTGGACACCCAGTATGGATTCAGAACAGGCAGGTGAACTACCGACCAGTGCCTTAACCTATACCTTCTCACTGCCAAGTACACCAAGGCGTCTGATGGCACTATGTACATGGGGTTCATGGACTTAGCAGCGGCGTTTGACAATGTCAACAGAGCCAAACTATGGTCGCTCATGTTCAACTTGGGAATCGACCCGGATCTCATTAACATCTTGAGGGAGCTTCATTGGAACACCACTGCCAAGGTCCGCTACAGTGCGGGGGGTGAGTACTGATCCCTTCCTGTGCTCGGGCGGGGTGAGGCAGGGGTGTATCCTGGCGCCTTTCCTGTTCTCCCTCTAGATAAACGGCCTGGAGAGCGACCTGATAGCACTGGGAACTGATTGCCCAAAGGTGGGCTCGCGTCACCTGCCAGTACTTTTGTACGCCGATGACGCGGTCCTCCTAGCCCGAACGGCTGTTGGCCTGCAGCCCTTAATCAAGGGTTTCGCAGATTTCATGAGGAAATTGGACCTCTCCGTCAACATGACAAAATCTTTCATCATGATAGTGGGGAAGAAACCACAGAAGAAATTTGTATTCAAACTGGGGGATCATGTCTTGGACAGTGTCAAAACATTTCCATATCTGGGTCTTTTATTCGATGAGAAGCTAAAGTTCGCCCCTCTGATAGAGGAGAGGGCGGGGAGACGGAGCTATATTAAACTTTGCCCGTCGAATGGGACGTTGGTCCCCAGAGCAGGTGTTGACTTTGTATAGATCAGTCAGTATCTCAAAGACTATTTACGGAGCTGAAGTTTGGGGTTTCAGAGATGCACAACTAATCCAAAGTGAGGAAGAGAAATTCCTAAAAAAACTGTTAAAACTTCCGCTGAGCACCCCCGCAGCAATAACACACAAAGAGCTGGGAATCACATATATAGCTGACTTGATTAGACTGAGACCCATACTGGCCTGGATTAAAATTTGGTCAAACCCCAACGCGGAACTATCCAGACAGATCATCCAGGATTGCCTGACGAAAGAAAAATGCCTTCAAATCCCCTGGCTGAAATATGTTAAAGATACCCTGGGGGAAATAGATGAACAAAGGCTATTTTTGGACCCATCCATGGTGGATATATACTCCAGACACTCAGTACAAGGGCAATTGCTGGATAAATTTAATGGCAGGAGGAGGGAGCTGGACTCTACTAAATCCTCGGCAGTTGCTCACTCGCTAGTATCGAATCAAGCTGGCATGGAACCATACCTCTTTTTATTGTATAGTCAGCATGAGAGGTTTTTAATGACTTGTTTTAGGCTCAATTTGTTGCATCATATTTTAGCTTATCCATTAGGGTTCACTCAAACAATTGAGCAGAAGGGTGCCTGCGGCTGCGACAATAGGTCTCCGCAGGACACCCTTCATTTTGTATTATTGTGTTCCTTTTATAAAACTCAGCGTCAAAGATTTTTAGTAGGTGTTTTAAAAGACTCAAATATTATCCATGCCAAATCTGCCTTACTGTTTCTGCAAAGAGCCACTGAAATGCGAACTCTATGTGCCATTATACGTTTTCTTAAAGTTGCTTTTAAATTGAGAAATACAAGGGGCTGTTGAAATTGGTGGGTTTAGGAGGTATTTAATAGGTTATTCGGGGTTTTGTACTACATTTGCACTTTGGTCCTACTAGTCATAAAAATCTCTTTTTTAACTTGATGCCCTCTTTTTTTTTTTTAACAAAGACACGTTGTTCAGAATGTTTTGCATTTGAGATTATGTATTATCATTATTATGCATTTTTATGATGGTTTTTAACCTTCGAAATAAATAAACGAACTGAACTGACATGTTGATTTGGAAGTAGGAAAAAAATTGGATTTTAGAGAACCATGATAGATGACCGCAAGGCCTCCCCCTTTTTTATGTAACCTGTCCAGGGTATAACAGTGAAACCCAGGGGGGGTGGCCTTCACTAAATCTGGTCCAGAAGCAGGGTCTGTCCAAGCTTCTGTAATAAAGGCAAATTTGATCTCTTGTTCCTGCAGTAACAGAGCGCATTCTACACTATGTTTGACTAGGGATCCAGCATTAAATAACACACATTTTAAGCCGCTTGCCCTGTTTGTGTCTGATTTCTTATGTAAGGAGGTTCTAGACTCATGTACCAGTAAATTAAAAAAACGGGGAAGTTGTACCTGGCAGCTTGCACAGGAAGAGCTCTTGGTACCTCGAACGACGATAGTCATAGGGTTAAGTATACAACATGAAATTCCCTTACCAGGATTCATCCTACATAACTCCTCCCTGGTATAGCTGGTTAATTTTGGAGCCAAAAGGCCAGGGGGACAGGCCCTGTGCCCGGCCTGCGCGCGGACGGGCGCAGACGGGCGCAGACGGGCTTGCCTTTGGTGCGCCTTCGGCGAACCAGCAGCGCGCGTCCGCTGCACGTCCGCGTGCGGGCTAAATATCCCCGCTTTAATCGACTAGACCACTAACTGCTAGCTGAATGTCCCCCCAAGTCGTCGGTTCGATCCCACCCTCCTCCACTTCCCAGTGCAAATCAGCAGAGTTAGGCAGAATTAGGCGAACAGTTTAAAAATGAAATTTGTGCAACAGAGCAGTTAAAAAATGAATTGTGCAATAATTAAAACAGACTAATATCACCAGTCTTATGAGAGTCTTCAATGAGGTCTCACCTGGCGAGCACTCAACACGTCCTTCGCCAGGTGATGCAGCCAACCATATATACTTAAGTGCATTATAACCTTGTGGTAAATGCTAACTTTAAAACAGCTGCATGGACACATGTTGTGTTTGGTGACAAACACCTTGGAATCATACCTCCCCGCCAGTAATGGGTGGGGAGGTATGATTCCACCCTCCTAAAGGGACATATGCGACACACCGGTACACCCAGTACGAGCTTTCATAGGTGTCGCCACTCCTCTGTCCTGACCCTCCCATAGGTGTGTCTCCAGAGTTTGTCCCTTCCTTGGGTATAAAGTTGGAACCCCTGACTACAGGACTTTAGATTTGACCTGGACTAAACTCTGCCACAGAAACCAAGAACTTCGATGATCTACACTAAGCTGGATGACTGAAGAATCTCCCTTGGAGTAAAGGAGTTACTCCCCTGCAAGGCAGGCACCTAAATGTATCTGACCGGATTACATCTCCTGAGGGCTCGAAGATATCTGCAACTCAGGAGGTGGGTTCCAGAGGTCTCTGAGGTTGATCAGCTCTCTCAACAATACTGAGGCCTGTATCCCTTGTGGGGATGGTGCAACCCTAACCCCTATGCACCTTGTACTTTTGCAGCAGCATATGCTTTTCGGTGATCCCTGAGGCTGTGCTTTGGGCTACTTATAGTCCTGACCCCGAGCAGTATTTCCACTGAAGATTTCCGGCCTACACTCCACAAGTGTTCCGTGGGCTGGTACTTTGTGATTCAGCTTGAGGTCCTTTCGCGATCCCTGGTCCGTTGGCCTGTGGGTACCTGTGAAGGTAACTTTACATTTCTGTGGGCTTTTCTGATTGATCCAGATGTGCCCTGACTCTCCATAATTTGGAGAGTCCCCAGGTCCTTGCTGGTCTCCACGGAAGCTGATTTCCTCTGACCGCGTGGGTTGCAGTTGTCAAGGCTTGTTGGTGTTCAATCTGGACACTGACCCCCTCTAGCACTCGACATCCTTTGTGGTACAGCTCACCTCCAGGCTTTGGTCATCATTGACATCTCCTGGTCCCCGTGTCTGCAGAGGCAAAAATTGCGTCATCTCACCTGAAGCGCCCAACATCGGTGGGCATCATCTACCGTGCCCCTGGTCACCCTGACTCTGTCCCCTCTGCTTTCAGGTTCTTCTCACCTGGAATGCAGGCTTGGATTCCACCCGACACTTTTCATCTTCCCGGAAGCAGCACTTTTATGCATCACACAATTGAACACGACGAAGGCTTCCAACATCACTTGACACCTTTGCACCCGGCTCCCCTGGGATAGGTAACACGGGTACTCCAGTACTGACAATGGTGCTGGCCTTAGAACCTTCTATGTTTGAAAGGGTTTGCTCAAAGTCCTCTCCGAAGTGCCCTTAATCTTTAAAATTCCAACCTGTCACTTTCCCATAGAGTTGTACGGAGCCCGCGTCTGTGTTCTCACACTGCACCCGTCCTCCATGGATCCCCTGTGTCACTACTTTGGGTGGTTCCTTGGGGTCCCAGCGATTCTACGTGCTCTAGGCACTGTGTCTAGTCAAGTCATGCTTGTTATACCACTTTCTTAGTATGTGGTTTGGTCTCCCCCTGGAGCCCACTGTGTATTGTGCTATTTACTGTAGTTCTAGTGATTTAATATTGTGTGTGCTCTAATCTCATAAAGAGGTTAGTAGAGAGTGTTTAGTAATCAATACATATATGTTGTATATCTCTTGTGAGGTTCTCCTTTGCTCATTCAGGAGGTTCTGATCTGGTAAAACAAGCTGCTTTACATTCCTTCGAGACTTAGCCTGCAGGCTGCTCTCCATAGCTACCACTAGGATAGCTTTCAATAAAGGTTGTCTCTAACCGAATCATCAATAAGGGTTGTTTGGACTGCTAGAAGGTGCCCAATTTAATTAGTGGGCAGCATATACTAGGCCAACTACTCACAAATGTTATAAAGGATTTAATTTTAAAATAGGGGCATGCATGACTTCCTTGCTTAGGAGTGTGTTCATTTAGTATTGTAAGGATAGTGACAAGGAATGCTAGAACTTGAAATGTGTATGAAATTCACATTTTCTGCATGATCACCCTGGATTTTTCACCTTTAGCTGGACCTTATATTTTTACTGCCTTTAGACCTCTGTGCACTTTACCTCTGTTCCCCAGCAGTAAAGTGCCTGTGCCCACCCCTGTTTAAAAATTGTTGAATTTGCATATTAATTCTTGAAATATTTAAATTACCTAAATGCCTCTAGTATATGGTATAGAATGTACTCAAGGCCTGTAAGTTAAATGTCACAAGTGGACTGCAGCACCTAGACTGCCTTCCACACAGTGACAGTGTACAACATGGTGTCAGCCTACAATTGTAGCCTGGCTGTGGTGTTTTAAATTCTGAAATGTTGTCTGTCAAAATAAACCCATTTTACAGGTCAAAACCTCCCTTTTAAATAGTAATAGCCCCCCCCACCCTTATTTAGGACTTGGAGCCCAGAAGGCAGGGTGCATTGTATTTATAAGTATGACATGTTAAAATCTCAAATTAACATGTCCTTACACCGACTAGCGCCCAAGAGCTATTCTTTTTTTCTGACACAGGCCTATGCAATGATGACATTCAGAGTGCAGATTAAGATCCTTGTACTGTATCTCAAGAATGCGATTAGCTAGAAAAATAAATAAACAATATTTTTTTTTAAGTTATTAAAAATTCAATTCAATTATGAAGTCAGTTTTTAAATGAATATTCAGGGAAATTAACTTTTAGAACATTTCCTTTTTCCTGCCTAAAGTTCCTGGAGGGTTAATTTGCATTTCCTCTGACAGAAAATAGCATTTGAATAGGCGAGAAAAAGGTTTGAAGTGCTTTCCATGAGCAAACAGGCTGACCACCTGAATGGGCAGATATAACTCAATGAACCTGAGAGAATATACAGTGTGGGGCTGTGAGCATTTTTTTAGCATTATAGTACTGTAGCCCACTTGAAGGTCAAATCCTGCTTGACAGATCTGCTGCTTTTACATATAACACTGGGTGCAATCTTGAAAGGATAGGAAAACGGATGCCAAATCAATTCATGTTTTATCCACTGTCTGGTTGCTAGAATCCCCTGCTTTTCTCTACCACACTCCTGGCACTAGGTTTATTGCGGGTACAGTAGCTGCTTCAAATGGATTTTGGTGTTAGATGTGGGAGATCACTAGGACTGTTATAGTACACTCCCCGTATACACCAGAGACCTCAGAGACCAAGTTTAGTGTGGCCAAAGTGTTTTCCATCTTAAAAATCCCCAAAGTTGGTAGGGTTGGTCCCAGGAACCTTTTACCCCATTGGTTATGGCTTGCCCAAGAGTCATTCCCCCCCCATTAGCTCATGCATAAATGTGGCACCTCCAGGCACCCCCTTCAGAACACCCCTGGACCTGTGGAATATCAGAAATGGACTGTACCTGTTTTCTGTGACCTGAGAAGAGCCCTGAAGAACTGGGCCTGCTCTTTTGTACTCAGGACAAAGATGTGGACTCCAGGGAATATAAGGCTGACCACCTGTTGAAGCTGTAGGAACACAAAATGTTACAAAAGGCCTTTTCCTGCACCATCCCAGCTGACTAGTGGCAACTGGACCTGGACTGGACCCTGCTGCTTTGGGCTCTAACTAACACCCTGTGAGTCTGCATGTGCCTCCCCCTGAGGTCCTGGGGACGTTAGAAGAGTACTCCTGTGGTGGATTGGGATTTAAAGAACTAAAGTCAGGAGGTAAAATCTTTGACCAGGATGAAACTGGTTCATGTATCTGACCCGAGCTTCACCCGGTCAGTGTCAAATTGCACCTAGGTTCTGGTCTACTTCAACCACTGACTATCATTGGCACTTTATGCTTCTCCTACTGTGTGATGGTATCATTCATTGTCTCCTTCTATTCCTACTTCAGATTTTAAAAAAATCGAATCTCCTGGTACCCTCTATTAGATTTTGTTACTTCTGTGTCGATTTGTTTAATACATTTTGCTTTATTTCCATAATTCAGTTTGTGATTTTTATTGTTTTGCATTTTTACTTTAATTATGTTTTGGTACTACAGACATACTTCACACATTTCCCTAAATTAAGCCTGTTAGCCCTGTGCCCTTGTTTCTAAGGGGTGTCCTCAGAGTAATTCACTGGCTTTGAGGGTTTACCCTGACAAGGGTTGTGGTTATTTCTTGATATGGGTAGTCACTCACTTCAAATAATAACCCAATTTCTTACAGATTATTAAGGGATACTTGTTAAGTATCTAGGGGCCAGATGTAGGTAAATCTCATTTACAGATTCATAAATACTGAATTTTACCGATTCGGTATTTATGAATCTGTAAATGAGATGTAGGTAAAAATTTGGTATTTTTTACCGAATCGGTAAGATTCGGTATTTACCGTTTCGGTAAATACCGAATCGGTATGTGCTATTGCATCCTATGGGCCTTGAAGCCCATAGGATTCAATAGCAAATACCGATTCGGTATTTACCGAATCTGTAAAAATACCAAATTGCTAAGGGGGACAGGGTGTCACTTTGACACCCTATTGCACCCCTGTAACTGGCTTTTGCGCCATGTGGCACACAGACATGCCCTTAGGGCATGTCTGTGTGCCACATGGCACAGGTGTACATGCACAGATGTGCATGTACACAGGAATTCGTAATTTACCATGCAATTGTATTGCATGGTAAATATCGAATTCTAAAGGACCTGTAGCACTGTTAGAAGTGCTACCTACATCACAAACTACATTTTCGGTATTTTTACCGAATGGTAAATTTACCGAATCTGTAAAATGTACAGAATCGGTAAATTTACTGATTCTGTAATTTTACCGATTCGGTAAAATTACCGAAAATTTAAGTTTTTTTAGCCCCTACATCTCCATAGCCCTTTACCGGTCGGAAACGGCCGAAAATCGGTATTTTCGGCCGTTTCCGACCGGTAAAGGAATACCTACATCTGGCCCTAGGTCTTTTTGACAGAAAGATGTGTCAGAATAATGTGGCCGATTACAATTCTCACATTTGACATCCTGGCTTAGTCATACTCCTCTGCTCCACACCTCTCCATGGTGGTACCTCAAAAAAGCCAAAACAAGACATTGCTATAAATCTGCAATTCATTTTATTGTTAATAATACTGAAGTGAAGGATGTGCTTAACCCCTTCGATGCTCATGATGAGCTCAGCTCGTCATGAGGCACGGTTGAGCTGTGCTGATGACGAGCTGAGCTCGTCATGAACAATCGAAAATCTTGGAATGCAGCACCGGGGGAGAATACCTCTAGCAGCCAAGGTGTTAAAATAGCACGGTCCGGTGATGAAATTGTGGTGCACTTAAAGTTTTCCAGAACCTACAGAGTACACATCATAATAGGTAGGGTTTGGATAGGGCTAGGGGCAGAGTTAAGATTATGGTACATTTATAAGTAGTGTTATGGGTAGTATGGGTAGCTGTTTAGACAATGTTGATATACTGGCTAAAATGCAATGGGTTGATGCTGCAGTAGGGAATGGTTGTGGTATCTAGTTAATTGGTGGCTGATGTAGTGGTAGTTCAAAGTAATAACATAAAACTTATGGAGTCACCAATCACTATTTCCCAGATGCTGGAATTATCTGCCTGGGAAATCTGTCTGATCCCTTACCTTCACTCAACACACTAAAATTCATCCCTTCATAACCTACCTTTCACATAATTAACTTTAAAGTTGCTACTCCTTGCTGAGATTCTATCTGTAGTCCTTCTATGACCATTTTAACTACTGCTCTTTGGTGCTTGTATCATAGCATATCAATACTTGTGGTGAGGTTTGCCCAATATAAACAGTTCTAAACAAGTAGAATAAACAGGTTCTGCACCAAGACACCGGCTGGTCTGTATAGTCCCCTATGTACATGTTCTCGTATACACACTCCATATGCAGACTTTGCATTATGAATTACTAGGAAGTGCTAGCAACTGCAAGACTCTGCGTCTCAAAGAAGAGTAGCTAGTCCAGGCACCATGTACTGGTTACATATTAATATCTATTGTTATCCAGTTTCACTCCACTGAACACTATGCTATTGTTAGAGTCCCGCACTCTCTACCACATTTTTTCATACAAAGCCAACGTTGTCCACTGTGATGGTGTCCTTTGTACCTCTTGCCAATTTGGTGCCTAACCATTCAAATGTATTTCCTTTAGTGCCATCAGAGCCATGAGCGGGGTCCGTTGCAAAATGCCTAATTGTTCCCCGCCCCACAACGACATTGATGGATGCTGCATTTGCACTCGGATGGTGGGGGGAGAACTCACAACAATATTTTATTTCAATGGATTGTCATATTATTTATTTCACATTATTGTATCAACAGTCTCTGCCATTAGAACAGTTACCCCATCCATAGTTTCATGCCAGTAGCAATGACGGGCGTATGGTGTGTGAACGATGAGTCCAGAGATGACCAGAGTGGCAAACCAAAATAATCAATTGGTGATATCTGCTGGGAGGGAACCAAGCATTGAAAGGAACGACAGATGCAAAATATTAACCAACCAGAAAAAAAGAAATTTAAACAGCAGGCCTGCTAACCAACCAAAAGCGATGGGCGTGTCCAAAGTCCCCGATAGCCCATGTAGAAAATACAGCATGCCTGCAGAGCAGCGCATGTGCTGCCCAGGATCGACCTAAAACAGTTCTGTCCTGGCTAATACAGACAAAGCCATAACAAAAAGTTAGGTAATATTAAGCGTATTCAGTTATGCAGTTTTTTCAACAATGATAGGAATCTATACTCTCCACAGCAATTTTGTTAAAGTGAACGAGAGTCTGATAGATACATCAGGTTTATAGCAGATATTTTCCATTCTGGCAAGAACCTGTGAGCTGTCGCTGCATCCGTCAACCCCACAACATTTACTTGCATGTAATGAACGCCTTCTAGGGAGGTCCGCCACCTTAAGCTGCAAACAAAAGATAGAGGCCGTATGCAAGTACCTTGGGAGGACGTTGTGCTCATGTCGAGCAGAAGGAAAGATTCAAATATTAAACCTGCATTGTGACTAGTTAGTGGAAGTTCACAATAATGAATGCGAAATTATGTAATCGAACCTGTAGCAAGGACAATTTCCTTAGATCTTTAAGCTACCTGTGTGATTGATGGAGGGGAGAGGCCTTCGTCCCATCGCAGCCAGTCAAGATAAATGTTAAGGCCTATATATTTCAACAATTTCAAAATAAAATATATACATATATTTTTTTTTAAATCGACGAAGTTCAATAGCTTAATCTGGAAGCCTGAAGCTAGAAACAACTTCATGAGCAATGCTCGTTGTTATATCTAGAGAACGCACAACAACACGTCCACCGGTGTATATGCACTGAGAATTCCTTGTTTATGTGTTAAATTAAACATTGCGCGGCGTGTTTGCTGACTACTGTGGCTGAAGAAAACAAGGATTGAAAGGAAATAAAAATGGTGCACGTGATCCCCGCAGTATTCAAACTTTCAACAGTTTGTACTATCAACCAAATAAATGTACTGCACTATCAACCAAATAAATGATTCTTCCCAACGCCCTCGGGCTGATGTAATAGAATTCTCACGCTCTCTACCCTATCACGGGCCCTAGAATTAATCAACATCAGCTTCTAGTACCAAATGAATACTTTAAGATGCCATGTCAACACGTAACAGCCACCTGCGAGTCCCGAAGAAGGCTATGCTTGCCAAACAGTAAGAAGGATTAACCAATACTTAGTGAGCCTAGTCAAGATAGGGTGAACCTTTGTTTCCACAACAGATGTAAACAGTTTTTTAATAAATGTTTTTATATAGCGCAAACTGAACCCAAAGGTATTGGAGCACTTAACATGAGCCCCAGTTACGTTACACAAGGACACATACATTTTTGGTAGGCACAAAAAGATTAAGTGATTTGCCCAGAATCGCAGGATGTAGAGCTGATGCCCAGACTCACACCTGGGTCCCCAGGTCCAAAGTGGGCAGCTCTGGCCATTACCCTGCACCATTTGGTTCTGTATAGTGAAAACCTTTAAAGGTGACCAGCAGCATTAACCACAAAACTTTACAGCCTTGGCAATGAAGCCTCCAAAAAGTACCAACAAAGAAAGCCCTAATCCTCACAGCATGCGGTTCTCATGGTAGACAGCAATGAAGGCGGGCACAGTAGTGTTCAGTCTCAGTCTTTCCTCTTTAAAGACCTCATGTGCCCGCAGACTAAATATATCCGGCACGAAGATACCGCAGAGGCACGGGATAATCAGAGGTGAAACTATAACATGAGATCCCTGAAGCGGAAACACTCTAAAAACGGTTGGAGTGTTTGCTGTGCCAACCAGGTGGGCTTCCCACTGCCACCATTGAAACAGACCAGCCTCCAAACAAACATGGCACCCTTCATCCGAGGCACATTTCCTTAAGCCAGGAAGTTGAGAACCCTGTTACTGCCGATGTCCAGCCAACAGGAATGAGTATGCCCTGGAGTTTCCAGTGAACTGCAGCCCCAACTTTAACTACAACTGACTGTACCCTCGAGGGAAGCCCTTTGTTGGCGGTTGTTACAGGAAATATACTACTTTTACCTCATTACATAAATTGTGAGGTCCTAAAGATCTGTAACAGCAACAAAGGAGTTTAAGACTAGGCTGTGAAGACTCCATAAAATAAATAAAAAGCCAGAGTGTGGTGGGGGAAAAGTGGACAAGCTTGGGGTAAGGGATGAGCGAGCACGGGGCATGTGTCTGTGGGGGTGCACATCAGGCGTGCAACACCCATTGGGCTCACGGGGCTTCAGCCCCCGTCGTGTGTGTCAGCCCAGGGGGAGACAGTTTTGCGGGCTGGCGGAGCATCAAATTGCAGCCGCACCTGAGTACTTAACAGGTCTTTAAAAGACCATTTATTTGTAAATGAGGCTTTTGTTGTGTGTTCACCCCTTCTTACTGGCACTCTGTCCTTGGTGGAAGAATTAGCCCCCACCTAAATATTCCCCCCCACACCCCCGAAATTTGGCTCTAGTTGTCCGCCTAGTGCGCATTAGGGAGAGAGCTATAACGCATGCACTCTCAAGGAGTGCAGAAAGAAAACATAGGGCCTCATGCACAAATCTTTATTGGTGGTCGCAAATGGCCCGATTCCCAGATTAGGTCCTTTGCGACCGCAAAAAGCATTTTTTAAAGTACCAAAGTTAAATTGCAATTCAGTAACTTATTGTCAAATTGCAGTTTGGGTTTGTGATTCGGTTCAGTATTTGGAAGGGTCGTGTTTAGGGCATTCCTTTTGGTATGTATTAACGTTGTGGGACTGAATTATGTTTGCAAAACATACATTTTTACGTGCTCTTCAAAAGAGTTGGTCCACTGCCCTACCCTTAAAAAATGAAAATTAAAAGTTTCATATGTCTTTTGAAACACATCCTGTTTTCCTTTAAGAAAAAAAGCTGCTTTTTAAAGATAAAAAGTTTGCTTTATTAAAAATAAATCACACACAAGGTGGTCTGCTGACCCCAGCAGACCTCCATTTGTTCCTGTGATTGCTGTGATTCCTAATGGGTCACAAAATCCGACCTACCTCATTAATATTCATGAGGTAGGTCGATTTGTGACCCACTAGGAATCGCAAATTGAAACTCAACAAGTTAGATACATTAGGAATAGCGATTTCCTTATTGCGAATTGCAAAAAAATTGCAATTTGGAATTTGCTGTCCCCAAATTTTGTACATCTTCCCCATAGTTACCTAAATGTGAGCCATAGAATGATATAAGTCAGCCAATGAAAGACACTTTTTTCTAGGGACAAACACAAGAAGAGGAATGCAAGCCATCAAGTAAGAAGCAAGTAATTGTGAGCGACAATAAAGCAAACCAATGGTAAAAGGTGGACAGTCTACAAGCCCCCTGTAGATTTTTGGTGTGGTCTACAAGAGGCTTTCACCTACCGACAGTTAAAAGCGAGACAAGACCTAAAAACGATTCACATTTGTTCAGGTCGCTTATATAGTTACTGCTTCCTTCCCTCCATCTAGTCATGTTCATTTCTCTCACTACTCTGTTAAATCCAGAGATTACTCAGACTAGAGTTTATGGGGCATTGAGTGTTTTGATTCGACATTCATTCAATGCCATATTAACTGCTGCTGCACATGTGTAAAAAAGTGTACCTAACAATTCTCTGGAGTCTATTCACCCTCTGATTAGCCTTGTGTCCAAACTCAATCCTAGCTCAAACCACCCTCTATATATTGTTCTTCCAAGTCTGGGTCTTGTAGCCCACCTCCTTCCTATCGACACTACAGGGTGTCCATGTTTACTGTACATCATCTGCACCAAACCAGTGCAATCAATGTGATGCATAGTTGCTTCAATAGTATACTCTGGTTTAGACGCATACAGCAGTGAAATAACTATAACAAGCCGGGGACAATTACTATCGTATGCACTGCTATTCTATCTTACAGTGACAGTGGTAAATTTTGGCAAAAAGAAAGACACATACAATGGCAATCACTCTATCCTTTTTTAAGCATGTCCTTCTCCAGTATATGTTTAAAGTTGGTTCCCAGCTATAGTAATTAATTACACTTCACCGGCAATGCCAACTCAAACAAAGAGCTACCTAACTCAGATCTCAAGGATTTCAATGGGAACACAAATTACTTATCTTTATTGATCTTCAGGCATGATGCTATGCCAAAATGTTCAGTTATACACAGTACACTTTCTGGCCCTAACTCAGAGCTGAAAGATCCCACTGGGAACATGTAAGCGTGGGGTGGGAGCGGACCGGAATAACAAGCGTGGAGGCCGTATGTAGTGGGCTATCTCGTAGCCGGTTTTTATTACAGTACAGTGTTCCAAGGGTAGGGTACAAGGGAAAAGAGGGTTCTAAAGGATCGCGGGTTCCGGTTCCGAGGTGGTGAGTCTTCCTGTGGTGAAAGTCCAGGGACAGATGTTGGTCTTGACTGGAGTCGTGACTGGTCCGTGAGGCAGCAGTCGGCTCAGCTCCCGGACGGTGGTTCCTCGGAGGGGGGAAAGGAGAGAGAGAATAGGGGCCGTTAGTTCTGTCGGTCAACCCCGGGGTAGGAGACTGTTTCCTTCACCGGAGTGTTGGGGCTAGAGCGAAGGTGAGGAAAGGGAGGGAAAGGTAAGAGAGGAGAAGAGATAGTACGGACAAGGCGGAGGGTGTTTCTGTGCCAGGACGTGGGGGAAGGTTTATCTACACTCGTGATTGTGCCACTCTCACACGTATATACACTCTATTCACAGTGCGCGGTGAAACGTGAGGGGGAGACTCGGTTTTACCAGGATTGTATTTACAGCCTACTATGTACACACACTTACAGGCTACTATTTACACACACGCGGAACTGGTACTCACTTGGCCCGCCGCAACACCGTCCTTGAGTTGCGGCCGCTCTCCAGCTTCCTCCTCTGGACTCCACCAGTCCTCCGTCCAGACCTCGTCTCCTGGTTCGGGTTCGTCTCTCTTCTCCGGGGGTTCTTCGCACGCCGTCTCCTGCCACGAGTCTTCCTGCTCGAACGCGGTGTTGTCGGTTCTTCCTGCTTTTCTGTGGTCCGCCTCCGGATAGGGGGATGGACTTCCGGGGTCGCGGGGATGCACTTCCGGTGTGTTCCGCGTTGGGACTGGTTTCTGCAGGGAAAGAGAAAGGGGTGGAGTCCTGGTTGTGATGGTTGTCCGGGTAACAGGGCATGGTTGTTGTGACCGGGATGGGTGACGTGGTATCAGCGCTGAAGGCGCCGTGGTCCCATCACATCCCCTTCCCCTAGCTGTCTTTCTTGATCGGGTAAGCTGGCAAGGGTATCGGGAAAGATAGTCAGCGTTTGCTTGATCTGCGCCTTTCCTGTGGAGAGTCCTGAACCTGAAGGGCTGCAGGGAAAGGAACCAACGAAGAACCCTTTCGTTGTGTCCCTTGTTACGGGCCATCCATTCCAGCGGGGCATGGTCGGTGTACAGAATGAATTCTCTGCCCTCGAGGTAGTAGCGGAGGCTGTCCACCGCCCATTTGATGGCTAGGGCCTCCTTTTCCACTACAGCGTAGTTTCTCTCCCTGGGAAACAGTTTTCGGCTTAAGAAAAGGATGGGCCGTTCGTCTCCATTGGGGTCTTTCTGTGACAGGACAGCCCCTAGAACCTGTTCGGAGGCGTCCGTCTGGAGAATGAAGGGCTGTGAATAGTCGGGGCTGATGAGAACGGGACTAGACAGTAAGATGTTTTTCAAGTGGTGGAAGGCATCAAGCAAGGAGGGATGCGGTTGTCGTAGGGCCTCTTCGGTTTTTATGGACTTCTTTAACAGGTCTGTTAGGGGGGCTGCGATCTGCGAAAACCGGGGGATAAAGCGTCTATAATACCCTAAAAGGCCCAAGAAGGCTCGTAGTTCTTTCTGGGTTTGGGTAAAAGGAATGGAGTGGATAGCGGTGATTTTGTTGTTTTGCGGGCGGATCAGCCCTTCCCCCAACAGGTATCCCAAGTACTTTACTGTCTGAGCGGCCAAGGTGGTTTTCAAGGGGTTGATCGTGAACCCATAGGACCCCAGGGAGTGTATTACGCTTTTCAGGTGACATAAGTGTTGGTCCCAATCATCACTATAGATGATTATGTCATCCAGATAAGCCCCTGCATATAGAACATGAGGTCGTAACACCAAATTCATAGCCCGCTGAAAGGTGGCTGGGGCCCCGTGTAGCCCGAAGGGCATCACCGTGAATTGATACAGACCTTCGGGGGTGGAGAAGGCCGTCTTCTTTTTATCTTCAGGACGTAAGGGTATCTGCCAATAGCCTTTACAAAGGTCGAGCGTGCTGATATACTTGGCCCTACCTATGCGCTCAATCATTTCATCAACCCGGGGTAAAGGGTATGTATCAAAGGAGGAGATTTTATTAACCTCTCTAAAATCGATGCAAAAACGGACCGATCCGTCAGGTTTTGGCACTAACATGATCGGTGAGTTCCAATCACTGCTGGAGGGTTCGATGATCCCCATGTGCAGCATCTGGGTTACCTCATCCCTAATAATGGGTCTTCGGGCCTCAGGGAGTTGATAAGGCCGCTGACGTACCGTTTTCCCTGGTTCTGTTATAATGGCATGCTCGATGACTGACGTGAGGCCGAGAGAGGAGGAGAATACCTGCTGCAAGGGCTGAAGGGCGGACCGAAGGTCCTGTTTCTGTCTGTCCCTCAGTTCTGAGTCCATACAGGCCTCATAGGGGAGTTCCTGTTCTGGACGGCTGTTCAGGAGGACAGGACGAGGTCCCACCCATTCCTTCAGTAGATTCACATGGAATATCTGTGTGACGGATCACTGAAATAATATCGACTGACAAAATATCGACTTGCCAAAATATCGTGGACAAAATATCGACAGTCAAAATATCGAGTTTGTATCTACAAACAGGTAAGTACAAAAATATCGAGTACAAAATATCGTTAACAAAAATATAGATGTAAAAAATATCGACTTTATTAAAAACAGTGTTAAATTAAATTAATATTACATTTTAATTACTAAAATATACTTAAAACGACTTAAATTAAATTATAAGAATAAAATAATAAATGAAAATAATAAAAATAATTTTTTAAAATCTTATTTGTTGACCCTGAACCCTAAAAATACCCCTTTACCCAAAAACCCAAAACTGACCCTGAACCCTAAAAATACCCCTTTACCCAAAAACCCAAAACTGACCCTGAACCCTAAAAATACCCCTTTACCCATGACCTGAAAACTGACCCTGAACCCTAAAAATACCTCTTTACCCATGACCTGAAAACTGACCCTGAACCCTAAAAATACCCCTTTACCCATGAACTGAAAACTGACCCTGAACCCTAAAAATACCCCTTTACCCATGACCTGAAAACTGACCCTGAACCCTAAAAATACCCCTTTACCCATGAACTGAAAACTGACCCTGAACCCTAAAAATACCCCTTTACCCATGAACTGAAAACTGACCCTGAACCCTAAAAATACCCCTTTACCCATGACCTGAAAACTGACCCTGAACCCTAAAAATACCCCTTTACCCATGAACTGAAAACTGACCCTGAACCCTAAAAATACCCCTTTACCCATGAACTGAAAACTGACCCTGAACCCTAAAAATGCTCCTTTACCCAAAATTTATCAATATTATTTAATTACCAATTAATTATTAATTAACAATAACAATAAAGTAAATATATTAGAACATTAGGTGTAATTATTTTAATAATTAATATTATTTTTTCAAAATTAATTACTTAAAAATAACACAAAATTATATATATAAAAAATGTACTCTAATTAATGTAATTAACTAATTACAATTAATTAATTAACAATTATTTACTAATACAAAATATATTCAAAATTATATTAATTAATTAACTAATTAATATTAACTAATTATCAATTAATTATTAATTAAAAATATTAACAAACATATATTAATTAATTAATTATTATTAAATTACTTCCCACCCTATTCCCCTATAAACCCACAACCCGCTACAGAATTACATTACGCAATTATTATCAAAACAAAATTCATGTAATAAAATATTTTATAACATTAATACACACTATTCACACATATTATTACCTAAAAATACACTATAAAATATTATATATTATTAAAAAATCGATATTTTTGCTATCTATATTTTATACAGTCGATATTACTTCACTTACCTGAAAAACGATATTTTTGTAGTCGATATTATGTCCAGTCGATATTTTGTCCAGTCTATATTTAAAACTCGATATTATGTCCAGTCGATATTTTGGAGTCGATATTTTGTCTCTATACCCTGTGTGACTTGTCGGACAGGATCGAGTTCTATTTCATAGGTCACTGGCGTGACCTGTCTCAGGACAGGAAAGGGGCCTTGCCACTGCCCCAGCAGTTTGTGGTCTGAGGAGGGCATTAGGAGGAGGACCAGTTGACCAGGAAGAAACGAACGAGGTTTTGTGCCTTTGTCGTATTGTTGTTTTTGTTTAGCTTGGGCTGTTACCAGATTCTGTCGTACAATGTCTCTTATTTGACCTAGATGGGTTCTAAGGTTCTGTACGTACTCAGGCAGGGGTCTAGTACGGTCGGGTTCCGCCTTCCAGGCCTCCTTGGCCATATCCAGCAGGGTCCGAGGGGGTCTGCCATACAGAAGCTCATATGGGGAAAAGCCGGTGCTACTTTGGACCTTGCAGCGATGGCAAAGAGGGCTAGGGGTAGCATTTCCTCCCATCTCTTGCTCTCCAAGGCCAGGAGTTTTTTTAGGGTGGTTTTCAGAGTGGCGTTATAACGCTCCACCAGGCCGTCAGTTTGGGGGTGGTAGGCTGACGTCCTGATTTGTTTCACGCCCAATTGGGAGCATACCTGCTTCATGAGGGATGAGACAAAGGGGGTTCCCTGGTCAGTAAGTATCTCCCTAGGAAAGCCCACCCGGGAAAAGATGGAAATTAACGCTTTAGCAATATTCTGGCTGGTAGGCTGGCGGAGCGGTACGGCTTCCGGGAAGCGGGTGGCGTAGTCCACTAGGACCAACGCGTACCGACAGCCGCTTCGGGATGGGAGCATGGGACCTATAATATCCATCCCTACTCTGCTGAAGGGGACATCTATCAGAGGTAGGGGCTGAAGAGGGACTCTAGGAGGTCGATACCGGCTGTTCTTCTGGCAAATGGGGCAGGCCCGACAGTACTGTTTGACTTGCTGGTGGATGCCTGGCCAATAGAACTTTTCCAGGATGGCCTGTCCGGTCTTCTCATCACTGAAGTGGCCCCCAAGCAGATGGCTGTGAGCGAGAAACAACACCTTATCGCGGAAGGGTCCTGGGATTATCAACTGGGATGGTTGTTGGGGTCCCCCTTTTCTATACAATAGACCGTTCTTTTTATAAAAGTGGGGACCTACATGCAATGGATCTTCGTGGTCCAGGGCCCTTCCCCAGGCTTCCTGCAAAACGGGGTCTTCCTGTTGAGCAGCGCGAAATTCTCGGTCGATTTCCCATGGGTGTTCCTCCACCCTCACCGGCAAGGCTGTGGAAAAATTCCTTTTCTCCTTTTTCTTTTGTGTTTTGGTTTTGTGCACCCGGATGGGTGATGCTCCGGCTGGTGGAGGGCTGCCAGAAAAAGGGGCTTCAGACCACCATTGTTCTAAGCTTGCAGTGGTGTCCTGGAGAAGGCGAGGAAGACCGGGATAATCACTGCCCAATATAACCTGTTCAGGTAGGGAAGGAACAAGCCCCACAGTCAGGGTGTTTCCAGGATCCAGGGGGTGTTGCACCTGAATATTGGCCGTCGGCTAAACCTTCGTGTCTCCATGCACACACTGGATGGCCACTGTACCGGTCATCGGCCCTACCGGGTGGGGTAGCTCTTGAGGTCTGAGCACGCTCTGTCTGCATCCTGTGTCTGCAAGGGCCAACACCGGGTGTCCGTCTATACGCACTGGGCGACGAAAAGTAGGAGGAGAGGTCCCCGAGGAGAGACATACATAGTTTCGGGCTATTCCCACCTCCATTGGCTCTTCTTTTTGTGGACATACACGGCGATGTGCCCGTAACCCCCACAATTGTAGCACTGGGGACCAGGTGGTGGGGGTCTGGACATCACCGGGTATGGGAACAGAGGAGACGGATCGGGCTTCCTGGCGAGGAAAGGTCGTGGGCCTCGGGTGTGTCCGTGTGCTTGTGGTCTGTGGCTATGCTCCTCCTTGGGCTTCTGCAAGTCCTGGGCGCGGCTGTATGCGCTGGCTATTTCAATTGCGTTTTCCAGTGTCAGACGCGCATGCTGTTGAACCCACTTTTGGGTGGCAGGATAGAGCGAAGCCAGGAACTGCTCCAGATAAATCTTGGAGAGGATTTCTTCCTTAGTGGCGGTAGAGGACTTCAGCCAACGATCAGCCAGGTCTTTAATCCTGAAGGAGAGGGCTCTTGGTGTCTCCTGTGGTCCCTCTTTTGCTTGGCGGAGTCCTACCCGATAGGTTTCGTCATCGATGCCTAGTCTCTCAAGGATACAGGTCTTGATATCCGCATAGGGGGTTAGTCCCTGTAGATTAGCCTGTTGGTATGCTGCCTGCAATTCGCCAGTCAGTAAAGGACCAAGATAATGACCCCACCGGTCGGGAGGCCAGGCAGCGGCTTGGGCCAGCCGCTCAAAATTAGTAAAAAAGAAATCCGGGTCCTCTCCCGGTACATACTTTTGGAGAACCACCGAAGGAAGGGAGGTGGTGGGTCGTTGTTGGCCTAGGACGTCAGTGAGTTTCCCCAAAGCCTGGTCCTGAGCGGTGCCCTGACCCTTCAGGACATCGTGTAACTGCCCTCTGTCTTCTTCGGTCGTTTTCAAGAACAGCTCCATCATTTTTCCGAGTTGTTCCAGGGAGTCTGCTAACTTCTGTACCGCGGCCTCCATGCTTCCGGTTAATCCCACTTCTGACACCACCTGTAAGCATGGGTTGGGAGCGGACCGGAATAACAAGCGTGGAGGCCGTATGTAGTGGGCTATCTCGTAGCCGGTTTTTATTACAGTACAGTGTTCCAAGGGTAGGGTACAAGGGAAAAGAGGGTTCTAAAGGATCGCGGGTTCCGGTTCCGAGGTGGTGAGTCTTCCTGTGGTGAAAGTCCAGGGACAGATGTTGGTCTTGACTGGAGTCGTGACTGGTCCGTGAGGCAGCAGTCGGCTCAGCTCCCGGACGGTGGTTCCTCGGAGGGGGGAAAGGAGAGAGAGAATAGGGGCCGTTAGTTCTGTCGGTCAAACCCGGGGTAGGAGACTGTTTCCTTCACCGGAGTGTTGGGGCTAGAGCGAAGGTGAGGAAAGGGAGGGGAAGGTAAGAGAGGAGAAGAGATAGTACGGACAAGGCGGAGGGTGTTTCTGTGCCAGGACGTGGGGGAGGGTTTATCTACACTCGTGATTGTGCCACTCTCACACGTATATACACTCTATTCACAGTGCGCGGTGAAACGTGAGGGGGAGACTCGGTTTTACCAGGATTGTATTTACAGCCTACTGTACACACACTTACAGGCTACTATTTACACACACGCGGAACTGGTACTCACTTGGCCCGCCGCAACTCCGTCCTTGAGTTGCGGCCGCTCTCCAGCTTCCTCCTCTGGACTCCACCAGTCCTCCGTCCAGACCTCGTCTCCTGGTTCAGGTTCGTCTCTCTTCTCCGGGGGTTCTTCGCACGCCGTCTCCTGCCACGAGTCTTCCTGCTCGAACGCGGTGTTGTCGGTTCTTCCTGCTTTTCTGTGGTCCGCCTCCGGATAGGGGGATGGACTTCCGGGGTCGCGGGGATGCACTTCCGGTGTGTTCCGCGTTGGGACTGGTTCCTGCAGGGAAAGAGAAAGGGGTGGAGTCCTGGTTGTGATGGTTGTCCGGGTAACAGGGCATGGTTGTTGTGACCGGGATGGGTGACGTGGTATCAGCGCTGAAGGCGCTGTGGTCCCATCACAGAACACTAATGACTTATCTTTATTGATATTCAAAACTGATAGTATCCCAAATTGTTCAAGTACACTATCTGGCCCTTTATGTATATGAACATGTCACTAGCATATGATGAAACCACATGTCTATACACATTAACTTCAATTCCAATAGTCTTGATTGTGCATCTGAGATCGCATGCCAGGGTTCTAATACCAAAGTGAACAGCAGGCATGGCATGGGGAGCGAAAAAACAATGGATTTAGGCCCAGAACTCCGTACTGTGGTGAATGGTTGACATTGTTCAGCATTCTGTCCATCAATTGTTCTTTTTACAGTATCACAAAGAGCCTTCTTAGGTTAAGGAGAGTATTTCTTCCCTGAATAAAGCTACATTGATCAGCCTGCAGCAAGGACTGCATAATGAACATCAATCAGTTAGCCACAATCTTACCCAACACTTTACAATCAAGATTAAGTAAGGATGAGGGGAGATAGAACCACTCCTCTAGAGGATCTCTGCCCGCCTTGGAAAGCACCACAAACAAAACATCTCTAATAGACACCAGTAGGGATCTCCTAGCCTTGGCCACCTCAAAAACCGCTAACAAGCAGGTTGCTAAACGTATGCTGAAAGTGGCATAATATTCCATTGGCAGGCCATCCATGCCCTGCCTTTTCCCTCATGCTTTGTGCTTCAGTGCCAACTGAACCTCCTCCAATCAGTTCCTCCAGTTCAAGCCCCTTCAGTCGGTTAAAACAGGATAATATAACCCTATCTTGATATCCCCCACCACCTCTTCAATCTTTCCTGGCGAGGCCACATACACACCACTGCAAAAAGCTTGAAAGGTGGCATTTATCCCCTGCTGTGTGTGCTCAATATACCCACCACGAGCACGAATCATGTGTAGAGGGGCCGGCACCTGTTAAACTTGAAGTAGCCAGGCTATAAGTGCCACCGGCTTGTTTCCTTCGCAAGTTGATGAGTCACATTATCCCTTTAGTCGATGCTCCTCAATGTATCAAGTAACTCCTTAAAATTCAATCTGTATTTAGCTAGTCAGTAGATTAAGGTAGAGACCTGAATCAAATCTTGTTCTAGAACATGAATATCATTCTCCATTTCTCCTACCTCCCTCAATGAGGACTTCTTCACCCCATGTTTCTTTTGAAGACATAAACCTCTTATGGCCTCCTTAAAGGCATCCCATTATATTGAGAGTTCAGATGCATTATCTCAATTTTCAGAAAAGTAGTGATCAAAATGTACTCTTATCACAGAGCAGAAACTAAGATCCTGCAATACTTCTACTGGTAACCGCCATGTTGGAACTCTCTGACTTAGTAAACCACAACTGAGGTCCAGCTTTAGGGGATTGTGGTCTGACAATGTACATCTCAGATATTCTATGTCCGCCACCCTCGTTCCGACCTCCACATTACAATAAAATAAGTCCATTCTGGTACGAAGGGCATGTAGACCACAATAAAACAAATATTCCCTGGCCTCTGGGTGCCTTAAGCGCCGCAGCTCCAACATCTGTTTATTAAATGCCCATTGTTACTGTTGTCTGGAGGCTGCTGCCTCATAAGCATGGGAGGAGTAGATCTATCCATCACCGTATCAGGGACACAATTCAAGTCCCCACCCCTGCAAAAATGTAGCCATTCAGCAACCCCTCCACCGCCTCATACCTGAGAACAATGAGCAGTAAAGGGTACTCCTGGTGCAATCCAAACCAGCACATCTCTTGCAAATCCTGATTAGGGTTTGCTCATCTCTTATGTTGCTTCATCAGCTCCCGAGCAGAGAGGTGGGTCTCTTGCAGGAATGCAAAGTCTATGTGACTCCACTTGAAGTAAGCGTGAATTCTATATTTTTTTACATGCTACATCATACCCTACACATTCCAGGTCAAAAGTTATATTTATCAGTCTCCACCATGTTGGTAACATGGAATGGACTCTAATGAGAGGGCCACGGGCAGGGAATAGGCACTCATTCGGAATCCCCCCAGTAACCAACAAACTTACAGGTTATGAGCATGGTGCACCGTCGTGGAATAAACATAAACCTGTTCTTAACCCTTACTGATTGGCTATGCATTCAAAAGACACTCCGCCGATAGTGAAAATGACATGAACAGCATTTCACACTTGGAACCTGACAGGAGCTGTGGTACATCTTTGAATAGTGCTACCCAGCAGTCAACCTGCTTCCCCAACAAGAGTTGTGACCTTCCCCTCAGCAACACCATTGTCCCTCACCATCACCTATCCCCACCGTCACCTATTCCAACTCTCCCCCATACAAGTGAATTTGTCCTCTCTCTGCCCTCCGGCACTTCTGAGCCACTAGAGCGGGTGTGCTTAGCAGAACTTGCCTGGAGTTCAAAGTTCGGCTACTGCGAGGGTTCTCTCCCTGACAGCCTGTTCCTTAGTGGGTCTGCTACGTAAACTCCTGCCTCTCTGTTGTTTGTTGCACTGCATCAACCAACCTTCACCCGCAGATTGTGCATCGGGTGGTGTAGTGACACCATTGGTCTTCAAGCATGTCCAGGCCTCCTCGAGGGACAAGAAGAATCTTGCCGACTTACCATCCGTGATTTTCATTTTAGCTGGGAACATAAGGCATAATGGATATTTAACTGCTGGGGTTTAGACTTAATTTCCAAGCAAGATTCACATATTTTCTGCACTTCTGCTGTGTAATCTGGGAATACGTTAACCCAGCTATTCTCCACCAACCAGGTGTCTTTCTTTCTTGCCACCTAAAGTATGTGGTATCGGTTTCTATACTTAAACAGTCAGGCCTTCACTGGTTTTGGTGGAGATCCTGGTGGCAGGGGTCGAATGGGAACCGTGTGCCCTTTTCACTGAAAAGAAAGCAGCCGTTCTATCTTCCAGTACTGTCGAGGCCAGCAATTTCTCCAGAAACAGGTCCATGCATGGGCCCTCAGCTGGTTCCCGAAGGCCCACAAAGCAGGTAATATTACATTGTGAGTCACCGTTAGTATCGACTGCTTTCCACCTCAAAAAGAGCTTTTCCTCCTGCAGAGTACCAAGTTTGGAACTCACACCTGAGAGTAAGTGCCTCAGTGATACCAGTGCAGATTTAATTGTCTCAACACTCTATTTGAGCTTCTTGTGATCTGTGTGCAGCAGACTCACAACAATCACCAATGCATTCAGTTTAGATTTGAAGACAGTCTTGAGATCCCATACTGCTTGCAAAAGCATGTAAACATTTGCTACAAGATCCTGCAGTCTTTTCCACTGTGGGGGGAGGGTCACTGTCTCTGTGTGATCACTAGCATTCTCCGGTCTCACCCAGTGGAGCCTCCAGATAGGTCTGCTGCCAGGAAGGCTCTGACCAAGCCCCCCATTACGTCACAGGGCATATCTACAACAGGATGCCAGATCCAAGCAGGACCCAAGACCAGAACTCAAGAAATAGCTCTCAAACACTGAGCAAGTCATTAATTGCAGTCCACCACACTCCATGTTATGTTATGTTATGTTATATTAATTTATTATGCGCACAGATACTCCAGCCAAGGAGCGTCCCGGCGCAGAGACAAGGTAGAACATAACACAACAGGAGAGTGAAAAACATAAAAGCAACTAAAACAGGAATGTTTTTATAGCCCTCCGGAAAGTCAAGAGGTCCTCCATCAGACGGATTTCAACAGGAAGGGAGTTCCATGCTGACGCGGCCTTTACACTGAACGAGCGGCCTCCCATGCGACTGAGCCTGAATCTGGGAACCACAGCAAGGGCCAAGCCCTGGGAACGGAGGGTACGGGTGGGAACGTAAAAGGAGAGACAGCTAGATAAGATTTCAGGGCCTATACCTCTCAGAATCTTAAAGGCAAGGCACAGAACCTTAAAAAGGATGCGCTTCCTTACAGGGAGCCAATGGAGGGAACGAAGGACACCTGCCACCGAGCTGAATCTGGGCAGTCCGACAATCGCCCTCGCCGCAGCATTCTGAACCCGCTGCAGACGGGTTAACTCGGCCTGGTTGGCCCCAGCCAGAAGAGAGCTGGCATAATCCAGGCGAGAGATGATAGTTGCCTGGATCACCAGCTGCCTGGTCGGGGCGTCAAAGAACTTGAGAACAGGTCTCAAGCCCCTTAGCAGTCCAAAACAACAGGCCGCAGTTTTTTTGGTGTGCCCTACAAAGGAGAGGCCCGCATCCAGCCAAACCCCCAGGTTTTTTACCTCCGATACCGGGGTCGGAGTGGGTCCCAGCTCTGAGGGCCACCATTGGTCACCCCACAACTCCTCTCCCTTGCCGACAACCATCACCTCCGTTTTTGTGGCATTTAGCTGGAGACAGTTGCCTGTCAACCAGCTAGCCACTGCCTTCAGTCCAGACTGAAACCTGGGGGCCTCAATCTCCGCATCCCCGCTGAGAGTAACCGCCAGCTGTGTGTCGTCGGCTTGTGAGACCAGAGTTAGGCCCCACTGCCTAGCGACATCAGCCAGCGGTCTCACGTAGAGGTTGAACAACGTGGGACTCAGCGAGGACCCTTGCGGAACCCCCATGGCCAGCGGTTGGAAATTGGACTTGAAGGGAGGGATGGCAACACAGAAGGAGCGGTCATCTAGAAAGGAGCGGAACCATTGCAACACCTGGCCGCCAATGCCCGTCTCCTCAAGCCGATGCAGGAGGATGCTGTGGTCTACCGTGTCAAAGGCGGTGCTGAGGTCTAATAATATGAGCGCCGCCGTTTGACCAGCATCCAACCTTGCACGGAGATGTTCCACCATCACAAGTAACGCGGTCTCTGTGCTGTGACCGGCACGAAATCTGTTTTGTGTGGGGTCGAGGGCATTGGTCCGTACAAGATGTTCAGACAGGGTCAGATTGACATGGGCCTCTGTAATCTTGGCTGGCCAGGGTAGCAACGAAATGGGGCGATAACTTTCGGGCTTGGACGGGTCCAGGGAGGGCTTTTTGATAATTGGGGACACCACAGCTTGCTTCCACTTAGCTGGAACTACTCCCGTTTCCAAGGAAAGGTTGACAAGGGAACATACAGCTGCACGTCCCATGAAAGCCTGATCTCGAAAGAGAGCAGGCCTTACTGGATCAGATGGAGATCCAGATTTGACTTGCAACGCAAGTTTGTCAAACCCGTCTAAGGTGAGGGGGGGGAAGACAAGCAGAGTAGTCTGATGGTGGGTCCCACTGGCGCTTTCCCGACTGGACCCTATGCTAGGGAATGTCCGATAGATAGCTTGGACTTTCCCCAGAAAATAAGAGGCAAGGGATTCACAGTGGGAAAGGGAGCTTACGGTCGTAGAGGTAGTCCGCTTTGCCATGAGATCTTTTACGGCCTTGAAAATGGCTTTCGACGGATTAGAACTGTTCCGGAAATTCTGAGGCATAGAAAGCCGCTCGAGCTTGACAGATAGCCCGATGGTAGAGCTTGACGGACCTGGCATATGCAGCTTTTAAATCAGCCCCATAGGTCTTCCTCCAGGCCCTCTCAGCCCGTCTACAGGCACCCTTCAGAGCCCGAAGGGCGCCATCGTACCAGGGACTCGACTCTCTAGAGTTGATTATAGTCGATACAGAGAGTCCAAGGCCCTAGTGATCCAGGAACAGAAGAGGTCATACCCCTTTTCTACATCCGTCAAAGGACCCAGCGGCTCCTCTACTAGAAGACGATGGAAGTCTTCTAACCTAAGTTTCTTCCAGGCCCTCTTCTGAACCCGTCTAGCCGAGGAGATGGAAAGGGTGGCTGAGACAGGGCAAAGGATGGACACCAAGAAGTGGTCTGTCCATTCCACCGGCAAGATAGAGGTGATTTTAGTCCCCGGCAGATTGGTAAACAAGGGATCTAAAATATGCCCCCCCGAATGGGTAGGCTGGGAGACCAACTGGGAAAGTTGAAAGGCCTCTAGGTCAGAAGAGATGGAACGCACTGTCAGGCCTGTGAGGGTGTCGAAATGCAGATTCAACCGCCCATGATGGAAAAGTTGGCACAATCTGCGACCAAAGGGCCAACAATGTCGGGGAAAGCATTTCTAAACACCACATCGCTGCATCTAGGCTCCTCACCCCTACACTCCAATCCCTCATCAAAGCGGCTCACTTTCATGCTGCAGGGGCAGCCTACAGACCACTTCGGCTCAAGCCTGATCCCAGGACTTTAGAAGAAGAAAACTAAACACTGGGTCCCACGGCAAAATGGTCCAGGGCTCTTGCCCTTTAGCCCAAATGGAGACCCCAGAACCAAGGCCAGGTTCAACAGGAATTATTCTAGGGTCCGTCCCCTGCAGTTCTTCAACAACAAAAAGGGGGAGGAGGAGGCAGGGTTGATGGCCGTAACCTGTCATGGCGATAGGCACACCAGCACTGCTTCTCCGTCTTTCAGATGTAGTGGTGGCTTAGATGTTCCAACCCTCTCTTCCACTGGGTATCCCTGGCTCCTGTATAGTAGGTGCAGCAGTCTGTCACAGGACTAGGTACACCAGGGGCACCCCATCCAGCAGGACTCTACCGCATTATCCATGGGGCAGACATTTGACATCCTTTTGTGTGGGCATCCAAAGCTCCACTCAGTGAGCCCCACATAGCCTCTGAGTGCTGCCGTTACTGCACAGTGGCACCTCGCCCCCCACAAGGAGAGCTAGGATGCACCAGTCACTGCTCTGATGCTCCCTGCAACGCCAATGATTATGGGAAAGCACTGCTGCAGCACCTAGGCAGCAGCACCACCCATCTTCTGTGCCAGCTGAGGAGTCATCCGTGGTCACCCGGATTCAAGATTAATGCAGACGGGGCTGGAGGTCACTACTCTGCATCTGGTCCGTCTGTCACCTTGGCCATGACGCCCGTACAGTTGATTCCGTTAAGTCGGACACTCAGTCATGTAGTCAACACATGCTTACACATTTAGTTGTGTTCCAGTTACAGATATCATACCATTCCCTCCATTCTAACATGGCACCCATAAGGATGCCTTTACTTCAGACTTCAACAATATAGTGCAGTTATATGCTCAATCACTTTCATTAACACTTTTGATGTAGGAACCTCTTTTGTTAAGATAAAACATACGTACACCTTTAGTTACTTTCCCATTACACATATGATAGCCATTCTCACCATTCTAACTTGGTGCCCACAAGGACGTCTTTAGTTTAGGCAGCAAGGTAGGACACACATATATTGGCAATACACAGCATTGTCGCAAGTTAGATCACACAGATGAGCGTGGCAGAGTTTGCCAACCAAGATATTCTGTAATAGGCATGGCCACACTGCTGTGCATGCAGCCTTCAACTTTGCCAAGAACGGAGATGCTAAGATTTTGTGGTATTTTTCTTAATTTAGACTTTATAGGGCCCGTCATGTTTCAGTTGGAGTCACCTCCTATGTGGAGAACATTGCACACCTCACTAGTTGTCTCATGCCGTTTCCATACGTGTTGAACTTCTAAGCTACGTTAGTCTGGTTTCGATTAAGTAAGAGCGCACAAACTCAGTAATTTCTCTCAACAACGAGAAGGGCCCTACAAGTCTTGCAGTCGAATAAAATGGGATTACCTGTTTTATGTTTTGATTTTATTATGTTTTCACTTTTACTGGCTGCTTCACGAATAATGTATTTCAGTTTATCGTAGTGTGTGTTGCTAACTAAGTGACATTTTGTTCATGGTTTCAGCAGATAAGGAGAGTTCCTCCTTATCCTGAAGAAAGAAAACCATCTCAGAGGGAGAGCTTTAATTTGACTTAACCTCAAAGAATTAAATTGAACTTATTGGAACACAACTAAGGCATATTCTAAATAGGAACCAATGGCTAATTTACTGAATGCATTGACAGTCTCATTCTTCAGGATTTGGAAAGTGAAGGAAGTCTGTAAAACACCCCAATGATAATGCAACAATAAGGCGGCCCTAACCAAGAATGGGGCAGTGTTCTGTGCACAAACCCTCAAATACTCTGACTCCACGCGCTAATATTCAACACCACTTCTATCCACTGGCTTGTCTATCTTTAATCTTGCCGAGCCTCAAACGACTGTTGACCTTCACATACCCGAGGACTAATAAACTGTTGGTTATTCCCAAACCGCACCCATGAACTCCTAACTTAATCTAACAGTCACAATGTTTAGCTCTAGGAGATATGATTTAATGATAACACAAATTATACCTCAACAATCTCCTTCAGTGAGGCCTAAGAATCCAGATAAAAAGGTGAAGACAGGAATGATAGTGAGGTAGCGTTATCATACATGTCAGACCTTACCTACCTCACATGCTTGATACCAGACTGCGAATCTTTGAGTGCCTAGGAGCCTCGTGCATCATATTTTCCAAATGCTCCTTTATTTTAACATTTGCATGCTACTCTGTGTTATATTTTTGCATTCAACCGCGAACATGGCAAAGCAAACCACAGATATGGTCCGCTCACTTATATTCAACTTTCTCCAACTCACTAACGATCTACGAACCAACCACCCAGCGCAGAAGCAGCTGCCCCCAACTCTCACCTCACATTTATGAAGCAATACCACTGGGATCTTTCCATCAACTGTAAAGCTGTTAAAGTCAACCAAGCCAAAACAAAAGATTAATTTGATCCAATCAACAATCTACACTTCAACCTTGCATCTGGACTAATCTCGCAAGCTCCACCCATACCAAGATAATCCGGATTGTAAGTAAAGTCCCTCTTGTACCATCACCTGAGAATACACTCAGGTATATATTTTCATGTTTAGACAATCAGCATAGTTTACCAATAATTATTTATGCAGTTGGTCCCATTGCAATAGGAAGATGTCTACTTGTTGCTTGGGAAGACTGACACTTAGATACAATGGGTGACCGGTATGAGAATGAACAATTGAAAACATTCAAAGTTATCAGGGACGTTAACAAAATCCCAATGGGCTTTTTTTGTTGTACAGGCAGATCACCAGAGTGGTGAGACTGACTTGGGGTACCAGTGCCAAAGAATCAGAGACATATGATGCTCTGTGCACAATGATAACACGTGAAAGGTGGAGGAGAGCAACAGCATCTATTTATCAAGAGCTCTTGAATAAAATTTGTTTGGGAGGAGGATACTGGGTAAGTGTTTTCTAATGGGGAATACTGCTGAGTGGTCACTCTGACCATCTATCTCTCAATTCACAAACGCGGCTAACCTGCTTGGACCGGAGTGGTGTCTTTTGGTTTACTTTACATTGACTAAAAAAGCTGAGCAAACTCTGAAGTGTATTCACCTAGCACTAATATCACCGAAAAGGACCATAATGATGGCATGGAAAACAATTCCCTCCTCCAAAGTCCCCTTTGAATTCAGACTTCCTTGGCTGATCAGAAGCAGATTGTGTAGTACTGAGGGACAATGTGGTTAAAGGGGCGTATGCCGACTGCAAACAGGGGGACAGTGTTTATTTTTTTCGAAAAGACACTCCGGTGTTCCGGGATACTCAAACAGTGGGGCCCATTCACTATAATCAGAAAGTCCCAGACAATCTCGACAGTCCGACCATAATTTGGCCGCCATACGCAGCATCTTCAGATGGACTTTGAATTTTTTTTTAGGAGAGCCAAATTTATACATAAAACCTTGCTCCACTATGCCCACTAGCATAGCTTTAAACATGCCACCTATCAATGAATCATATGGAGTGAGCAGCAGCATCCTACAATTTTTTAGTTTGCATAACAATACAACTGAAGATCTGGTAGGCCCATGACCCCTCGTAATAATTTGCGCCTATGTTTTTTACAGGACAGTCTAATCCCTTTGCCTGCCCAAATAAAAGAGGATATCTTACCCTGGATTTTAAGACTCGCAAACTCTAGGGGGATATTATTAAACAGATAGGTGTATTTCGGTAGAACACACATCTTGATCAGGTTAACCCGCCCATAATGGGAGAGTGGGATTTTCTGCCATCTTTTTAATAAGAGGTTAACCTCTTTTGAGATTCTAACTAGATTGACTGTAGGGATTTGAGTAAAGTCCTGCGTTAATATAATTCCCAAATATCTGAGCTCCTTAGCAAAGATCCCCTCCTGATCTATGATATTCCATGCCATGATCTCAGTTTTGTCATTATTTATTTCATAGCCCAACAATTACCCAAAAGTCTGAGCTTCCGCAAAAAGCTTCGGGAGGGTAAAATTAACATTAGAGGATATTAAGATCAAATCATCGGTATATAGCGCTAATTTCCTCACAAACCCATTTATTTGGAAAGAAGTAATTGTCTAGTTTAGTCTTAAACTCTGGGCTAATGGTTCTATATACAGATCGAACAAAATGGGGGACAACGGACAACCCTGCCTAGTGCTGCGCCCTATTTTGACCACAGGGGAAAGGCCACCGTTAACCAAAATCCAAACCCGGGGGGACTTGTATATTTTTTTAAGAAACCTCCCTGAAACCGTCAACAAAGCCATAGATCTTCACGGTTCTATTCAAGAAGTGCCAGTTCACACGATCAAAGACTTTGGCTGCGTCGACGGTGATGATTGAAAGAGGAAAATCCTGAGATGAAGCCAAATCAACTGCCCCAATTAAAGTATGTATCGGGTCCGACATCTGCCGTCCCGGCAAGAAACCTTTTGGTCCTCATGAATTATTGGCCCTATGATCTTACAAAGCTGATTATTCAAGATTCCAGGAAAGACCTTATAGTCAGCATTTAGTAACAAAATCGGCCAATATGACTGGCACTGAGTAGGATCCTTGCTGAGCTTTAGGATCAATGCAATAACTGCATCATTCCAAGAGTCGGGCAGGGGAGATGTACCATCCAAGATTTCATTGTACATTTTCAACCAGACAGTGATCACCTCCTGCCTCAAAATAGAGTAAACCGCAATCGGAATCGCATCCGGCCCTGCCGCTTTCCTTTTCTTGGCTGAATCTAATACTGTTAATATCTTGCTCCCAGTTACTTCTAAGGTGAGGCTTTTCTGACTATCCTTGGTTCGTTTTGGGAGCTGTTTCCCTTTGAGCCACCCATCTATATGTTCCTCCTCCACCTGAAGGTCTTCCTGATATAACACCTGAAAAAATTGAGCAAATGCTTGTTCTATATTCTCTTTATCTCCCAAGGTTTGTACGCCTACTTTAATCTTAGTAATGTAGTTATTAGATCTATCGACCCTACTCTTCATGTCAAGAAGTTTGCCACAGTTCTCCCCCTGCTCGAAATCGCTCATTTTACTTGCCTCCCATTTTTGGAGTAAGACCTCTTCAGACTTCAGTCTGAACTTCAACTGCAACTTCGCAACTTTCTTTATTAGATTCTCGTTAGCCGTGCTGAGGGAACCTCTGATCTTTAAATCTGCTTCTGCCCCTGATATCTGTAGTTCTAGATCGGCAAGATCTTTCCTCTCAGCCCTAACCCACCCCACAACCGCCCCTTTTAGTGTCCCTTTCAGCCAGGCCTTGAAAGTTTCCCAAACCACGTGTAAGGGGGCTGACCCCAAATTATTCCGAAAAAAGTTGGATGTTTCAGATTTAAAAAAAACAGGGGTTGAGGGCTGCAGAAGAAATCTCCTATTTAAAGTCTATCTCCTCTGGGTAAGTGCTAGGGGGAGTTCTAGATTAAGAGCTATGGCACCATGGTCAGATAAGTATATGGGCAGGTATCCAATTGAACTGACTTTTTCGAGATCTGAGTGTTCCATAAACATATATTCAATTCTAGAGTAATGGGAATTCTTCTTGCTGTAAAAAGAGTATTCTTTTCTTTCTCCCATTTTTTTCCGCCATACATCACAGAGATTGAAGTTTTTTAATATATTCAAGAGATAAGCTTTGACACGCGGAACTGCTATCTGTGTTCTAGGGGATGACCTATAAAGTTGGTTATTTAAAAGCACATTGAAATCTCCTCCCAAAATCAAAGGAGACTCATATCAGCCAGGTCAAGAAAGAGATTATTCATAGGGGTTGCATCATCCTCGTTGGGCCCATAATAACTAACAAATGTATATTTAGACTCCTGACACTTGATTTCGGCAATAACCCAGCGCCCTTTATCATCAACCTGGGACTTAATAAGTTCAACTCCCGAATTCACTTTAAGTATGACCGCAACTCCTTTTGAGCAACATTGCTAGTCTGTGGCTATAACCTTGTCTACCTACCTTACTTTCCCAAACAATGCCTTAGACTCTGATTGTAAAATATGAGTCTCCTGGATCATAAGGATCTTAGCTGAACTGTTTTTTAAGTACTGCAGAATTAGACGCTGTCTCCCTTTAACCCTTAAACCATTTACATTCCAGCTTAGGAATTCGAGATACCGTTTCCCTCCCTGACCTGGTCTCTCCCCCATCATTATCCGACTCCACCCTCTGTTACGACTACTGGAGGTTGTTATGTCACATGAGAATGTTGTTACACCTTTTTTTCCCCCAATGCTCCCCACCAACAAATGTGAAAACCCTTCACCATCCCCCCCCCCCACCAAACCACGGGAACCCTCCCTGACTACCCATTGGCAAAAAACGATTGCCTTTTGGGTCAAAGCCCGCGGCCTAAAAAAATAAGAAAAATAAATAAAATATAAGTGTTGAATCCCCTTAGACTAAAGACTATATGCTAGATTTAATTTGTGCCCAAAAAACTGTCTACTTCCTCCGGAAACCTGAAATTGAACATCTTGTTAGCCCATACAACATTTAGAAAGACAGGGAATCTCAGCTGCACTTGTGCTCCCTGGTCCCTTAGTGCATCCATTCTCTTGCCCAATTCCCGTCTTCTATCCTCTGTAACTCTGGAGATATCAGACCGTATTCTAAAGGAGGCATCCTGAATCTGGATAGACTTCAGTTTAAGAGCTGCCCCCAGTAGTTGCTCCTTAAGAAGATAGGACTGAATGTAAACTAGGATTTTCCTGTTTTTTTTCTGAGCAGGCTTCAACTTAAAAGGGTCCCTGTGGATTCTCTGGATCTCAGTTTCCCAAACATGGGCTGCAGCAATCTGAGGGAAGGCTTTAACTAAAATATCAATAACATATGCTTTTAAATTATCACCTTCCAATCCTTCTTTCAAATCTAAGATCCTAATGTTGTTTGTTCTTGAAATATTTTCAAGCCTTTCCAGTCTTTCTGTTAAATCTCGTTCATTGTCTTTCAATCTGAGCACTTCTTGGGTATTACCATTAACCTCTACGCCCAGTTCCCCACTTTATTCTCAAGGGCTTCCATCCGGTGCATCAGTGCCGACAGATTTTCCTCTAGGCTGGTGCAGGTATCTTGAATTTTCTTCTGATTAGTTTCAGAAGTAGAGAAACAAACCCCGATAGCTGCCTTAACACCCCATGTAATGTGTCCGGACTTTGTGTTTCTGGGATTGGGACGTATCACATGGCTCATCAGATTCAGCTTGGCTGCCACTCCCTGCCCTAGAGTCCATTGTGGTCTCACTTAATGGAGGGAATCGATTAGAAAGAGGAATATCAATATTTAACTCCTGAGACTCATTTGATGCAACCTGGTTGGCGGTTCTCCCAACACCCTGAGGATTAGCCATGAAGTATGACCTAAGTGAGAGAGTCACTTTAGTTACTTTAATAGGGACTTGATTATTCTTCCAACTCTTCACAGGAGGGGATTTCCCAGATTTGTTAAGCGGTTTCCTATCTTTATGATTTGTTACTGAGGTATCCACAACTTGGCGCAATTGTTCAGGTTGTTGTACAAAAGTCTCTCCTCCTACCAGAGCTCGTGATCTCAATGTATACCTTTTGCCTAGAGGAACCTCTGGTTTATTTGGTTTTGATGGGCCCCCCACGATATGCTGATCCCCTCTTTTTTCAAGCTGTCCAGATTGTCAAGATTGTTGTGTGGCTAACTCCATAGAGCAAGGGGCGGTCTCATTCCTTAACTTAGGTACCTTAAATACTTTAGTTGATTTGAGTGCTTTATCACAACATGTCACCAGACGCTTTTCTAGACAGGTTTCTTCTAACACAGCTCTAGACCCAAGCTTAATGCCTAAATCCAGCTATGATTGGCTCCTGACATGGATAATGGGAGGCTTTGTTTCGAGGTTGATTGCACTACATTTGCTGTTTTGACGATAGTTCAGGCAGGAATCAGACAGCTGAGCATAAGGCAGGCACCAGGAACGGCGGCACTCAGCAAGTGCCCCCGCTGCCCTAAACAATGGATAAATGGAATCGCCACGCATCCAGGATTTCACCAACCCAAGGCTTCAATAAGATTCAAGGAAAATCCCCCGCCCCTTACAGCATCGCATAGAGGCAGCGGCTCTGACCTTGCGTCGTCTCCACCGCGCACCCACTAGGTCGCCGTAAACAGGAGACACCGCCCTGCTGGCTGCAGTTCCACTTCGGGTCCTTTCACTCCAGAATCACCGAAAATCACCCTAAATTGGGCAGGGTCACTCAGAGCGGCACAGGAGCTCCAGCGGCAGCCTGGGAGCAGGGGCGGCTCTAGGCTCATGGTTGCCCTGGGCAGGGAGCTTAGGTAGGGGGCCCCCGAAGAGGGGGTCCAGGCTGGGCAGAGCACGGAAGCCAGTGAAGAGGGGGGGGGGGGTCAGGGTGTTTGGAAGTGGAACAGAGCCGGAGGCTGCCAAATCCCTGTCAGGGGCCACCACGCAAATATGTATCCATCCTCAGAGGATTATTACATTAAGTATATATATTAACGTGGTGGCCCCTGGGGTTTGGTGGCCCTGTGCTGGTGCACAGCTTACACGTGCCTAAGGCCGCCCCTGCAGGGAGTCTCAGCACAGACCCAACGTGGCTCCGAACACCGCACTCGCGGCAAACAAAGATGCAGCCTCACAAAGGGGACAGAGGGTAGAGGTGGCAGAGCGACAAGACTGGTAGGCACAAAACCGTTTTAGGGAAAATTCAGGGATTCCAGCATCAGAACAGAATCAAAACCGCATAGAAAAGGCTTGAGGGCAAATGACCAGCGACTGGCGAACTAGCTGGCCGCCATGTTCCCTGACAGGGTGACCGTGTTAGCAATACTGACAATAACTTCTGATTACATCTTCAAGAGACAGCCTACTACTGTATTGGAAGGGCCAGCATGGTGATAATTAGACATACTCGTGATCAGAAGGGGAGTTTACGTATTCCCTGATCTTCAAATCACCCTGTGGTGAATATATTTACATTGGTAAATGTAAACCGTAACATGTCCCTACGTGTCTGAATTTAATCTTAACTGGATTATAACAAATACTAATGGTATGGTCATTAAGAGCATAGTTTGATTGAAATAGGACTGTTCACTAAAGCTGTTGAAATCATTTACATTTATGTAGATTTGCAATGTGTACATTTAAGTTCAAACTGTGGCAAAGAGGTGCGGTTACTAAGAAAAGCAATACACAAATTAAAAGCGATTGTTTCTGTTTGTATGGGCTGAAGCACAAGTAACAATAGATATTACTAGAAACCCGGACTGATGCCAATATCGGCTGTAACGACTGTGCAAATGCAATACTAGCACTCTACCTAAGGGGCTGGTTCAGAGGTTAGGGGACAGGTACTCCACTATAAACATGGCAGAACACCAAAATCTCGGCCCACCCGCTCTATTTATCGTCTGGCAGACTGCTGCCCTTCTGACAGCAGTGCTACCACCACCAATACCGCCACCAATACCACCACCAATACCACCACCACCAATACCACCACTACCAATACCAGTATCACTACCACCACCACCAGTACTACCCCACAACCAATACCCCCACAACCAATACCACTACCACCAATACCACAAATAACATCACCAATACCACCACCTCCAACACCACCAGTACCACCAATACCACCACCACCATGGCCTTCACTCTATCTATGGCCCTCCCTCTATCCATCTATCGCCCTCACTCTATCTGTCGCCCTCTATCTATCTATCTATCTATCTATCTATCTATCTATCTATCTATCTATCTATCTATCTATCTATCTATCTATCCATCTATCTATCTATCGCCCTCAGTCTATCTATGTATCGCCCTCACTTTATCTATCTATCGCCCTCACTGTATTTATCGCCCTCAGTCTATCTATGTATCGGCCTCACTCTATCTATCTATCGCCCTCACTCTATCTATCTATCGCCCTCACTCTATCTATCGCCCTCACTCTATCTATCGCCCTCACTCTATCTATCGCCCTCACTCTATCTATCGCCCTCACTCTATCTATCTGTCGCCCTCACTCTATCTGTAAATAGCCCTCACTATATCTATCTATCGCCCTCACTCTATCTATCGCCCTCGCTATATCTATCTACCTATCGCCCTCACTCTATCGCCCTCACTATATCTATCGCCCTCACTCTATCTATCTATCGCCCTCACTCTATCTATAGCCCTCACTCTATCTATCTATCACCCTCACTCTATCTATCGCCCTCACTCTATCTATCACCCTCACTCTATCTATCTATCTATCTATCTATCTATCTATCTATCTATCTATCTATCTATCTATCTATCTATCTATCTATCTATCTATCTATCTATCTATCTATCTATCGCCCTCTATCTGTCTATCTATCTATCTATCTATCTATCTATCTATCTATCTATCTATCTATCTATCTATCTATCTATCTATCTATCTATCTATCTATCTATCTATCTATCTATCTATCTATCTATCTATCTATCTATCTCCCTCACTCTATCTATCTATCTATCACCCTCACTCTATCTATCTATTGCCCTAACTCTATCTATCTATCTATCGCCCTCACTCTATCTATCTATTTAACGCCCTCTATCTATCTATCACCCTCACTCTATCTATCTGTCTATATAACTATCGCCCTCCCTCTATCTATCTATCGCCCTCCCTTTTTCTATCTATCGCCCTCCCTCTATCTATCGCCCTCACTCTATCTATCTATCTATCGCCCTAACTCTATCTATCTATCTATCGCCCTCACTCTATCTATCTATCTATCGCCCTCTATCTATCTATCTATCACCCTCACTCTATCTATCACCCTCACTCTATCTATCACCCTCACTCTATCTATCTGTCTATATAACTATCGCCCTCCCTCTATCTATCTGTCTATCTAACTATCACCCTCACTCTATCTATCTATCGCCCTCCCTTTTTCTATCTATCGCCCTCCCTCTATCTAGCGCCCTCACTCTATCTATCTATCTATCTATCGCCCTAACTCTATCTATCTATCTATCGCCCTCTATCTATCTATCACCCTCACTCTATCTATCACCCTCACTCTATCTATCTGTCTATATAACTATCGCCCTCCCTCTATCTATCGCCCTCACTCTATCTATCTATCACACTCACTCTATCTATCTATCGCATCACCACAGCATCACTCAGCACCACCACAGAATCACTCAGGAGCACCACAACATCACTCAGGGGCACTACAACATCACTATGCGCTACCACAGCATCACTGAACGCCACAGAATCACTCGTCGCCACCACAACATCACTCAGCGCCACCACAGCATCAATCTGTGCAACCATTCAACAACAACTGGTTCAAATATGTTCTCTCAATGTTTCAAGCTTTATTACAAATGTTACAAAAAGATGTTAATATTTCACTTCTGTTCTTGGATTTTCATCACAATAAAATACACTGAACATAATCTTCACAGAAGTTATTTACAAAAGTTAAAGCTATTGCCATTATAAATCACAATAACTTTTATTTAAGTATTAATTATTAAAAAAATTAAAAGCCATTGTTATTTGTAATATCAATAGATCTAAGTCATGTAAATACAACACATATTGCATTACAAATGCTATAGGTGTCACATTTGTGAAAGTTAAAACTATTGGCATTGTAAATGACAAAGCTATTAATTTCGCTATTTTCAAAACCAACACATAAATAAAATATTTGTCATTTACAATACCAATAGCTCAAACTTTCCTAAGGCGAGACCTATTGCATTGCAAATGCTTGTTTTTCTATCCGTCATGATCAGAAAAAAACTGGCAGGACTGGACACAAAATAAAAAACGACCCTCCCATACCCTGGGGGAGAATTTCCAGGGCGTGGAGATTAATGGGTTTTATTTTTCAAAAACAAACTTCGGTTTTGGGTGTTTGTTCTTGGAACAAAACAAAAATGTTTGGTCCACGGCCGCCGTCTGTAAGATGGAGCCGTGCAATAACCTTTAAAGTCTTCAGAGGAACCACCCTTAAGGCCGTTCCCCTAAAGGCAGCGATCACCGTCCGTCAGGGTGCAGGGCCGGACTGGGAACCAAAACCGGCCCCGGGAAACTGCTCGGCTGGCCCCCCCTGGGGGAGGTTGGGCGTGCGACTGGTTTTCGGCCGATTTTGTTACAGGGCCGATTTTGAAGCTAGGCTGCATAAACGGCCCTGTAACAAAAACTGCCCCCAGGGGCCCAAAACCAGCCCCCACCCTTGCGGAGCACCGGGGGATTGCCCGGTGCCCGCAACGGTCAGTCCGGGCCTGTCAGGGTGTCGGCTGAAATGTCCCCCTCGACCCTAGCAAATGGGGAGACTGCCCTTCAAGCTCTAAATCCGCCCCAAGTGGGATTGCAAAAAAGGGCAACTGTCACCAACTCTCTGTATTCCGATGTTTAGAAAAAACTGGCAACTTCTGACTGTGTATTGATGATCCTTTAATAATCAGCATAACTTGTATTTTTAACCTTCCTAGAGCACAAATCACAAAAGGCCTTGTCGACTTAAGCAAAGTGAAGCCAGCTGGTGACACCTACATGCACGAGGGGTTAAAGCTAGTAAGTATTATCCTGAACATCTAAATATGCTAAAGTGATGAAAGAGAATAGAAACGTGTTCTACCACATCCTTAAATTACTGGGAATGGAATCTTCTGAAAGTTTCATTATAAACAGAATTATTAATTCTTTCAAGGCCTCATTATGACAACTTAATTTTGACACACAAAGTGTACATAATCTCTAGTGGTGCCCTTGTCATTTTATCACTAGGGTTTATTTATTTCTAGGCCTTTGGATATGTTTAATTATTAGAAGATAGTTGCACCATACAAGTTAGTTTGGTAGGGATGTTTCTGAAAACCTTATTACGCTCTCCTCCAGCGGTGAGTAGTGCACCAGGGATTTTGCAAACACTATGAAAACCTACCGACAAACAGTATGTCTCTAGAATAGAATGAATTTCAGGGTACCCATGCCCCTCTGATATGCTCACTTCTGGATGATAAAAAATGATAATGTGCAAAATTCCATTAGAACATCAGGGAGTACTCTTTTTTTAGTGTAAGTCCTAGCAAATTCAGCGTGTAAAAAACGAACGGATATTTATTTGTTAGTTTATACTGTGTCTTCATGATTTCGTAATGTCCAACTACAGTCCTGGAAGTTTCTGCGTATATGTAAGTGATAAGATATTGTGGAGTGCATACTTAGCTGGGAAACAACTGGGGGATTTGGAAAGATGATATGAGGTCATAGATATAGAGATTCTATCATGAAGTGCCGTACCATAGTTCATTATGCTTTAGGACCTGTTTGGAGACTTATGCCATCATTTAGGGTTAGGTAGTGGCCCGCTGTGCACAAGGGCTCCATATTTAGAAATCTCTAAGTGACTAATGGGGAACTCTGTGCATTTTGACAAGTCATGGTTGCTCCTCTGAAGGCACTGAAAGATTGTTGAGAAGTTACCATGTTTCATACAGCTGCTCAAGATTACAATATTTTATTATCATGATTTGGTACTGAAAGAGGTCCTCATAAAATACAGTGAAATATATATATTTTTTCTAAAAACCAATACATACAATATAAAATACATAACATTCTGAAGTATGAGATAAAACCAATCAACTTACAACTTTGCTCTAAGGCCTCATACATAGAAAAAGTGCAAATGCACTATCAATTCATTTAGGGGCACATGCATCAAACCATTTTGCGATCGCTAATAGTGCGAATTGCAAAATTCAGCTATTTGCAATTGCAAAATGGCCTTTTGAGATGCATGTACCTTTTTTGCAATTTGCAATTAAGAAAATAATTTTGGGGGTGATTTCCTTAATTGCGAATGCCTTTAATGGATCGCAAATTGCGATTGCCTAAATACAATTCATTATGCAATCGCAAATTACATTTTCGCAATTTAGAAGCGCAAGTTACGATCAACTTGAAGCTGATGGTAATTTGCAATTCCTTTAAAAAATGCAAATAAATGCATTTTTAAAGTGTGCATGCAATCTCATTCATTCTTATGGGCCTCTAGGACCAAAGGAATGAATGGGAAGCCATTCCTTAATTGAGAATCGCAATTTGCGATTCGCAATTAATGAATGTGTAGGAATCGCTAATATTTTAGCGAAACCTACATGCATAGGCAATTGCGATTCCTAAATTGCGATTCCTTAAAAATTGCAATTTAGGATTCGCAATTCCTTACTTTGATGCATGTGGCCCTTAAACTTTACAACGCAATACTATACAGGCCTAATAAATACAACAAACAGGTAATTCACAATGTTTTAAAGTGCAACGCTAATACAGTACTTCTAATTAACTCATTGAATCCATCATTACAAACAAAGATTAATGCAATACATCTATTTTGTACTGTGCAAATAGTATTTAAAAGCTAAAATTCCGAATTTCTCAAATTCATGACTGAATGCAATTACTATAGTTACAAAAATTCAGACCATTCTAGAAAATATTCCCCTTTTTTTTTTAAATGTAAACATTTTTGCACCAACTATTTCTGATGGTGGTGCAAATAAACATTTCTGGGCCTCCACTACCGTAGTTGTATTTACTTTAAAAACAATGGTCTTAGCAATTTACTCCACAATGAGTGAAGATAAGGACATACAAAAAGCACAGGATCTAAATCTTTAACCCAATTCCCACAGAGCTCACAAGGCCTCTCCGCAGTTGCATAGTTAGGGGGGCTGGAGGGGGCGATCCGCTCTGGGCGGCATAAATTTTAGGGGGGTGGCCTTCCAGCACTAAAAAGCAAGCCCCCCGCTCCTCATTGCATTTGCTGCGAGATGGGAAACGCAGTAAATGCTTGCTAGCACCCACCATTCACTGCGACCGCCATGGGGTGGACGCCGCAGAGACTGCCACAGGCGCCCATAGGGCTAGCTACGCCACTGCCTGTCCTTTGATAGACCTTCCCAGGATCCAGCAATGATTCGTAATGGAAGCAGATGCAACGTCAGTAACAAAATTGTTCTGCGCACACCTTGGAGGAGGTTCCATAGCACATCCAGGTGTGAATTTTTATCTGTGCTACTCTCCAATAATATTCAATTTCGGGCATGCTGAGCACAAAACATGACATCCCTTTTCTGACTCACTTTGTGGATTTATTTTTTAATCACTTTTTTAAGGTGAGCTTCAGAAGGGGAGTCATCCCACTCTGACTTATATTTTGCTGTTCACCCTATGTGGGAAGGGTATGAGCAGACATTGGTCTCTTGCTCACTAAGCCACTGGAGTTAAGCTATCCTGGCTGAAGACGGCTGATAGTCAGAAACCGGTCCTAGGATGCTTGATTCTGGTCCAGGAAAGACATGGCTTGGCAGTTCGAGCTGGACTGTTCCGATGAGGCACAGGGTCAAGACTGATTTGCATATGGCCATGTCTGAACTGGGGTGGTTTGGTGAGCAAAATAACGATGGATTGAACCCAGATCTGTGACTGGGGGTGAATGATTTGCCATTCTTCAACATTCCGTCCATCATCTTGTGTATTTTATTATTTTAAACATATCCAGAGCTTGCATATAGTTAAAAAAGAAGGTACTTCTTCCCTCCAAACAATAAAATATTTCAAGTTTCAATGCAGCTCGGATGGATTCGGGTTCGCCATTCAGTAGATTATAACCCCATTTTAGAACAGAAGCAAAAGCAAACACATTTGTGTAGAGGAGCCCACACTAGACAATTGTATTTAGCCTTCAACTTTCAAAGACACATATGGATTATTTTAATTCTTTTGGAATACCGCATGAACAAAGCGTTTTATCACACATAAATTAAAAGTAAATAGAATATGATCACCCCTCTTCAATGTTTCCTCATGGAGAAGTGTGGCTCACTGGTTAAAAGCGGCAGACCCAGAAACAGAGATCAGACCCGGGACCAGGGTTCAATTCCTGATGCGGCAGGGTCTTGCGCTCAATGTCTGCGGACTCGATAATTCTTGCCTCAGCTCTTACTCTAATCATGGGTCCCACGCTGCAACTCTGGGCAATAGCTTGCTTAATCTCCACAACGGCCCCGACAACACTGGGATGCCTGGCTTCACCTTGGGAGTGCCCAGGAAGGGGCATCTCACAGGGAGAGCCAGGAAGGGTTCCACAGCGTTATACAGCGCCGGGACGTGCCGGTGATGGGCAGCTGTGCACTTTACAAGTATACTACATTTACATTTACATTTACATAATACATACATACATTATAATGCATGCACAGTGACCAGCTTTGTTCTATAAGACCCCAATAAAAAAGTGACACATCAGAAGATTCGTGTTATAGCTCTTGGAATGCTGAAGGTTTGGCAGGCCCACTGGGAATTATAACCTAGAACTGTTAGCTCAAGCTCACAAGCCCATGCATGGTTAGATCCCCCCTTGAAGCCTAAGTCCCCAAGCCCCTTCGCAGCATGCAAAACAATATCAGGATTCCAAAACACATTTACTGTTTCAACCCCCCACCAAGTAAAATGGATTTAGAAATGATTAGCGAATTAAGTCATATGAATTCCAGGTAGCACATAATTGTGTGCTAATGGGCTGAAGCTGACAACAACACATCTGTGTTATATGTCATCTGCACTAAAGCCACCTGACAGGTTGTTTTCAAAAGCAAGTTTTATTAACAACAACACCACTACCAATACCACCATCACCACCACCAATACCACTACCAATACCTCCACCAATACAGCCACCAATACCACCACCATCAATACCACCACCCCATCAATAGCACCACCAATACTACCAACACCAGAACCACCACTATCAGCACAACAAACACCACTAATACCACCACCAATACAGACACAAATACCACCACCACCAATACAACCTCTACCACCATCACCAATACCACCACCTCTACTAATACCACCACCACTACCAATACCACCACCAATACCGCCACCACCAGTACCACCACCGCCAATCCCACCACCACCAATCCAATACCACCACCTCCAGCAATACCAACACCACCAATACCACCAACAATACACCAATACCACCAATACCAACAGCACTGCCAATACCACCACTACCACCAATACCACCACCAATACAAATACCACCACCACCAATACAACCTCTACCGCCAATACCACCATCACCAATACCACCGCCTCTACTAATACCACCACCACTACCAATACCACCACCAACACCACCACTACCAATACCACCACAAATACCAATACCACCACCAGTACCAATACCACCACCAACAATATCACAACCACCACCAATATCACCACAACCACCAATATTTATTTATTTATTTATTAGGAAGCTTATAAAGCGCACAGCTACCCCCAGAGGAGGTGTCCCGGCGCTACAGATTACACACTAAAAGAGAAGAGATAAGCTGCTTTATGAGGTAGTAAACAGCCAAGTTTTGAGTTTGCGTCAGAACACAATCTCCGACTCAATGAACCTAAGATCCAGTGGGAGGCTGTTCCAAAGTTTGGCAGTAACAACTCCGAACGTTCTGCCCCCGCTCCTGGCACGACGAAATCTGGGTATCACCAGGAGACGTAGGCTGTTTGATCTCAACGATCTGACCACAACTACCACCAATACCACCACAACCACCAGTACCACCACCACTCCCAATACCACCACCAATACCCCTACGACCAATACCCCCACTATCACTACCACCACCACCAATACCACCACCACCAATATCACCACCACCAATATCACCACCACCACCAATACCACCACCAATACACCCACCACCAATACCACAGCTACAAATACAAATACCACCATCACCAAGACCAATACCGCCACCACCAATACCAATATCACCACCAACTTAAATACCACATCCACCACCAATACCACATCCAACACCAATACCACCACCAATCCCCCAACACCAATACCACCACCTCCAATACCCCCACCACTAGTACCACCCCACCAATACCAGTACCATCACCACTAGTTCCACCCCAACACCAATACCCCACAACCAATACCACTACCACCAATACCACAAATACCATCACCAATACCACCACCTCCAATACCACCAGTACCACCAATACAACCACCACCAATACCACCAATACCAGCACCACCAATACCACCCTATTACCAACAATACCCGACCACCAATAACAACACCACCAATACCACCAACTCCACCAATACCACCAACAATACCACCACCACCAATACTAAATCACCACCAAACCACCAATACCACCAACTCCACCAATACCAATATCTCTACCAATACCACCACCAATACCAGCACCACCAATACCACCACCACCAATACCACCGCCAATACCACTCACACTAATACCAACACCACCACTAATACAGCCACCACCAATACCACAACCAATAACACCACTAATACCACCACCAATACAACCAATACCACCACCAATACCACCACAAATACCACCACCACCAATACCACCACCACCAATACCACCACCAATACCACCACCACCACAAATATCACCATACCAATACCAGTATCGCTACCACCACCACCAGTAGTACCCCACCACCAATACCCCCACAACCAATACTACCACCTGTACTACCACCACCAATACCACCAACACTATTACCAATACCACCACCACCACTACCAATACCACCACCACCAATACCACCACCACAACCAGTACACCCACCACCACCATCACCACCAATACCACAGCTACAAATACAAATACCACCATCACCAAGACCAATACCGCCACCACCAATACCAAAACCACCACCAATACCAATATCACCACCAACTTAAATACCCCATACACCACCAATACCTCATCCACCACCAATCCCCCAACACCAATACCACCACCACCAATACCACCACCAATACCCCCACCACCAATACAACCCCCACCAATACCAGTACCATCACCACTAGTTCCACCCCCACCACCAGTACCCCACAACCAATACCACTACCACCAATGCCACAAATACCATCACCAATACCACCACCTCCAATACCACCAGTACCACCAACACCACCACCACCAATACCACCAATACCAGCACCACCAATACCACCCCAATACCAACAATACCCGACCACCAATAACACCACCACCAATACCACCAACTCCACCAATACCACCAACAATACCACCACCACCAATACTAAATCACCACCAAACCACCAATACCACCACCACCAATACCAATATCTCTACCAATACCGCCACCAATACCAGCACCACCAATACCACCAATACCACCACCACCAATACCACCACCAATACCACTCACACCAATACCAACACCACCACTAATACAGCCACCACCAATACCACAACCAATAACACCACTAATACTACCACAATACAACCAATACCAACACCAATACCACCACAAATACCACCACCACCAATACTACCACCACCAATACCACCACCAATACCACCACCACCAATACCACCACTACCAATACCAGTATCATTACCACCACCACCAGTACTACCCCACAACCAATACCACTACCACCAATACCACAAATAACATCACCAATACCACTACCACCTCCAACACCATCAGTACCACCAATACCACCACCACCAATACCACCCCAATACCAACAATACCCCTACCACCAATAACACTACCACCACCAATACCAATATCACCACTAAAACCACCAATAATACCACCACCAATACCAATATATCCACCAATACTACCACCAATATCACCACCACCAATTCCAACACCAATACCACCAACAAAACCACCACCAATACCACCACCACCACCAATACCGACACCACCACCACCCATACCAATACTACCACCAATAACGCCACCACCAATACCACAACCAATACCACCAATACTATCACCAGCACCACCACTACCAATACCACCACCAATACAAATACCACCACCACCAATACTACCACCACCACCACCACCAATATCACCACAATCAATAACACCACCACCACCAATTCCAACACCACCAATACCACCACCACCAATACCAGTACTACCACCACCACCAATACCCCCACAACCAATACCACCACCTGTACTGCCACCACCAATACCACAAACATTATTACCAATACCACCACCAACACCAACACCAATACCACCACCAAAACCAGTACGCCCACCACCACCATCACCACCAATACCTCCACCAATACCTACAATACCCTCACCACCAATAACGCCACCACCAATACCACCAACTCCACCAATATCACCACCAATATCACCAACTCTACCAATACCACCACCAATACCTATATCACCACCAATACCAATATCACCGCCACCAATACCAATACCGCCACCAATTCCACCCCCACAAATACCACCACCAATACAACCACCACCAATACCACCACCACCAATACCACCAATGCCACCCCAACCAATACCACCACCAATACAACTACCACCACCACCAATACCACTCACACCAATACCACCACCAATACCAATACCACCACCAATACATCCACATCCACCGCCAATACCAATGCCAATACCACCACCAATCCCCCAACACCAATACCACCACCAATACCACCACCAATACCAGTACCATCACCACTAGTTCCAACCCCACCACCAATACCCCCACAACCAATACCACTACCACCAATATCACAAATACCATCCCAAATACCACCACCTCCAATACCACCAGTACCACCAATACCACCACCACCAATACCACCAATACCAGCACCACCAATACCACCCCAATACCAACAATACCCGACCACCAATAACACCACCACCAATACCACCAACTCCACCAATACCACCAACAATACCACCACCACCAATACTAAATAACCACCAAACCACTAATACCACCACCACCAATACCTCTACCAATACCACCACCAATACCCCCACCACTGATACCACCCCCACCAATACCAGTATCATCACCACTAGTTCCACCCCCACCACCAATACCCCCACAACCAATACCACTACCACCAATACCACAAATACCATCACCAATACCACCACCTCCAATACCACCAGTACCACCAATTCCACCACCACCAATACCACCAATACCACCAATACCAGCACCACCAATACCATCCCAATACCAACAATACCTGACCACCAATAACACCACCACCAATACCACCAACTCCACCAATACCACCAACAATACCACCACCACCAATACTAAATCACCACCAAACCACCAATACCACCACTACCAATACCAATATCTCTACCAATACCACCACCAATACCAGCACCACCAATACAACCACAACCAATACCACCGCCAATACCACTCACACCAATACCAACACCACCACTAATACAGCCACCACCAATACCACAACCAATAACACCACTAATACCACCACAAATACAACCAATACCACCATCAATACCACCACAAATACCACCACCACCAATACTACCACTACCAATACCACCACCAATACCACCACCACCAATACCACCACTACCAATACCAGTATCACTACCACCACCACCAGTACTACCCCACCACCAATACCCCCACAACCAATACCACTACCACCAATACCACAAATACCATCACCAATACCACCACCTCCAACACCATCAGCACCACCAATACCACCACCACCAATACCACCCCAATACCAACAATACCCCTACCACCAATAACACTACCATCACCAATACCAATATCACCACCAAAACCACCAATATACCACCACCAATACCAATATATCCACCAATACTACCACCAATATCACCACCACCAATTCCAACACCAGTACCACCAACAAAACCACCACCAATACCACCACCACCACCAATACTGACACCACCACCACCCACACCAATACTACCACCAATAACGCCACCACCAATACCACAACCAATACCATCAATACTATCACCAGCACCACCACTACCAATACCAATACCACCACCAATACAAATACCACCACCACCAATACTACCACCACCACCAATATCACCACAACCAATAACACCACCACCACCAATTCCAACACCACCAATACCACCACCACCAATACCAGTACTACCACCACCACCACCACCAATACCTCCACAACCAATACCACCACCTGTACTGCCACCACCAATACCACAAGCATTATTACCAATACCACCACCACCAATACCACCACCAAAACCAGTACGCCCACCACCACCATCACCACCAATACCTCCACCAATACCTACAATACCCCCACCACCAATAACGCCACCACCAATACCACCAACTCCACCAATATCACCACCAATATCACCAACTCTACCAATACCACCACTAATACCTATATCACCACCAATACCAATATCACCGCCACCAATACCAATACCGCCACCAATTCCACCCCCACAAATACCACCACCAATTCAACCACCACCAATACCACCACCACCAATACCACCAATGCCACCCCTACCAATACCACCACTAATACAACTACCACCACCACCAATACCAATACCACCACCAATACAACCACATCCACCGCCAATACCAATGCCAATACCACCACCAATCCCCCAACACCAATACCACCACCAATACCACCACCAATACCAGTACCATCACCACTAGTTCCAACCCCACCACCAATACCCCCACAACCAATACCACTACCACCAATATCACAAATACCATCCCAAATACCACCACCTCCAATACCACCAGTACCACCAATACCACCACCACCAATACCACCAATACCAGCACCACCAATACCACCCCAATACCAACAATACCCGACCACCAATAACACCACCACCAATACCACCAACTCCACCAATACCACCAACAATACCACCACCACCAATACTAAATAACCACCAAACCACTAATACCACCACCACCAATACCAATATCTCTACCAATACCACCACCAATACCCCCACCACCGATACCACCCCCACCAATACCAGTATCATCACCACTAGTTCCACCCCCACCACCAATACCCCCACAACCAATACCACTACCACCAATACCACAAATACCATCACCAATACCACCACCTCCAATACCACCGATTCCACCACCACCAATACCACCAATACCAGCACCACCAATACCACCCCAATACCAACAATACCTGACCACCAATATCACCACCACCAATACCACCAACTCCACAAATACCACCAACAATACCACCACCACCAATACTAAATCACCACCAAACCCCCAATACCACCACTACCAATACCAATATCTCTACCAATACCACCACCAATACCAGCACCACCAATACAACCACAACCAATACCACCGCCAATACCACTCACACCAATACCAACACCACCACTAATACAGCCACCACCAATACCACAACCAATAACACCACTAATACCACCACAAATATAACCAATACCACCACCAATACCACCACAAATACCACCACCACCAATACTACCACTACCAATACCACCACCAATACCACCACCACCAATACCACCACTACCAATACCAGTATCACTACCACCACCACCACCACCAGTACTACCCCACCACCAATACCCCCACAACCAATACCACTACCTCCAATACCACAAATACCATCACCAATACCACCACCTCCAACACCATCAGCACCACCAATACCACCACCACCAATACCACCACAATACCAACAATACCCCTACCACCAATAACACTACCATCACCAATACCAATATCACCACCAAAACCACCAATAATACCACCACCAATACCAATATATCCACCAATACCACCACCAATATCACCACCACCAATTCCATCACCAATACCACCAACAAAACCACCACCAATACCACCACCACCACCAATACCACCACCACCCATACCATTCACACAATACCAATACTACCACCAATAACGCCACCACCAATACCACAAGTAATACCACCAATACTATCACCAGCACCACCACTACCAATACCACCACCAATACAAATACCACCACCACTAATACTACCACCACCACCACCACCAATATCACCACAACCAATAACACCACCACCACCACCAATGCCAACACCACCAATACCACCACCAATACCAGTACTACCACCACCACCACCACCAATACGCCCACAACCAATACCACCACCTGTACTACCACCACCAATACCACCAACATTATTACCAATACCACCACCACCACTACCAATACCACCACCACCAATACCACCACCACCAATACCACCACCAAAACCAGTACGCCCACCACCACCATCACCACCAATACCTACAATACCCCCACCACCAATAACGCCACCACCAAGACCACCAACTCCACCAATATCACCACCAATATCACCAACTCCACCAATACAACCACCAATACCTATATCACCACCAATACCAATATCACCACCACCAATACCAATATCGCCACCAATTTCACCCCCACAAATACCACCACCAATACAACCACGACCAATACCACCACCACCAATACCACCAATGCCACCCCTACCAATACCACCACCAATACAACTACCACCACCAATTCCAACACCAACACCACCAACAATACCACCACCACCAATACCACCACCACCAATACCGACACCACCACCACCAATACCATTCACACAATACCAATACTACCACCAATACCGCCACCACCAATACCACAACCAATACCACCACCAATACCACCAATACTATCACCAGCACCACTACTACCAATACCACCACCAATACAACCACCAATACAAATACCACCACCAATACTACCACCACCACCACCAATACCACCACCAACACCAATACCACCACCAAAACCAGTACGCCCACCACCACCATCACCACCAATACCTCCACCAATACCTACAATATCCCCACCACCAGGGCAAAGCTTTTCTTCCTTTTCTTTCAGTTTTCGAGTTTACAGTTAAGGGCCACGCATATTGTAAACTCCGTGCCGGATTCTTTATAAATACATAAAAAGAAAAAAGAGGAGAGGAGAGGAGGAGAGCAGAATATATATATATTTTTTTTAAAGTGCTCTTAGTGAGTTACCACCGATACCACCAATGCCACCCCTACCAATACCACCACCAATACAACTACCACCACCACCAATACCACTCACACCAATACCACCACTCATACCAATACCACCACCAATACAACCACCACCAATACCAATACCACCACCACCACCACCAGTACCACCAATACCACCACCAATACCTCCACCAATACCACCATCAATACCACCACCATCAATACCACCCCCACCCCATCAATACCACCACCAATACTACCAACACCAGTACCACTGCCACCAATACCAGCACAACAAACACCTCTAATACCACCACCATCAATACCAGAACGACCAACACCACCAATACTACCCCCACCAGTACCACCACCACCGATACCACCACTACACCACCTCCACCAATACCACCACCACTACCAACACCACCACCAATACCACCACCAATCCCACGCCCATCAATCCTATATCTCCACCTACAGCAATACCAACACCACTAATACCACCAACAATACTCCAATACCACCACCACTAATACCAATACCACTGCCAATACCACCACCAATACCACCAATACTACCACCAATACCCCAAATACCACCACCAATACCAACAGCAATATTACCACCACCACAAATACCAAGACCACCACCAATACTACCGCCACCACTACCAATACCACCACCACCAATACCACAACCACCACCAATACTACTACAACCACCAATACCACCACCACCGCCAATACCACCACCACCACCATCAATACCCCTACCACCAATACCACCACTACCACCACCACCAATACCATCACCACCACCAATGCCACCACCAATACCACCAATACCAATACCACTGCCACTAATACAAATACCACCACCAAGACCAATACTGCCACCACTAAAACCACAACCACCACCAATACCACTACCACCACCACCAATACCACCACCACCCATAACACCACCAACAATGCCACCACCACTAACACCAGTACCACCACCACCACCAGTACCACCACCAATACCCCTCAACTAATACCACTACCACAAATACCATCACAAATATCACCACCTCAATACCACCAGTACCACCAATACCACCACCACCAATACCAACACCACCACCACCAATACCAATATCGCCACCAATACCACCACCAATGCAACCCCCACCAGCACCACCACCAATACAACCACCACCAATACCACCACCACCAATACCACCATGCCACCCCTACCAATACCATCACCAATACAACTACCACCACCACCAATACAACTCACACCAATACCACCACCAATATCAATACCACCACCAATACAATCACCACAATACTAAATCACCACTAAAACCACCAATACCACTACCACCAATACCAATATCTCCACCAATACTGTGAGAAGTTGGCCTGGTATATGATGCTCACTAGTTCTAGTGATCACCTTGTACCATGCCAAGCAACCCTTATGATGATTGGTTGTAAGTCAACCTTATAGACCAGCAATCCTAGTGGTAGCGTGGACAAAGCAGTCTTAGGCTAAACTCTGAAAGGCATGTCAAGCAAGCTGTTTTACCATATACAATCCCCCTGAATACCAAATGAAAGGACACCACACAGATATATATTGAAAATATATATATATTTACTAACTACAAATATCCCCTATACTCTTTATGAGCACAGAAGCACATGCGTTAAAACAAAACACAGTTAAAATACACAAAAGTTGCACAATATGGATGAGGGCGGGTGGCCACTCAAACCATATATTAAGACAGTGGTATAAGAGATACCAATCGAAAAGGAAGTAGGCCTAGGGCCTTGGGAATCGCTGGAGCTGATCGGGACTAGCAGTGACTAAGTCGGGAAAGGTCCGTGGGACTCGGTGCAGTGTTTAAAGTGCACGCATTCATCAATGCATTGTCTATGGTGCGTAAAAGTTACAAAGTTACAGCCTGATTCATCAAGCATAATTGCGCTCGCAAAGGGCCAGATTCTGAGAATCTGGCCCTTTGCAAGTGCAATTTTTGCTTTTGGGATTCATCATCCCAAAAGCAAAAGTCTCTATTTAAGAAATCGCATATTTGCGAGGAATTGGATTTAAGGAATCTCTAATAGAGATTCCTTAAATCCAATTCATCAACCAATTAGAAAATGCAAAATCTCAATATTTGGTCGCAATTTACCACCAAGTCTGACTTGGTGGTAAATTGCGAAAAAAGAGTAAAAAGCACTTTAGTGCATTTTTTTCTTTTGCATGTTACACACACACATGTCCTTTGGACATGTGTGTGTGCAACACCTGTTCAAATGTGCATTTAACAGGTGCTACAGGGTGTCCTTTGGACACCCCAGGCACCCTTCAAATCGCTATCTTATTTGCGATTAGCAAATTGCTAATCGCAAATAAGGAATACTCCCCATTCATTCCTATGGGCCTTTTGGCCCATAGGAATGAATGGGGAGTTTTTCCTTATTTGCGATTAGCAATTTGCTAATTGCAAATAAGGAATTTGTAGGAATCGCATTTTATTTTGCGATTCCTACATGAATACTGTTTTGCAAGTCTCTAATAGCGATTCCTTATGATTCTCTATTAGAGACTCGCAAAACGGTACCTTGATGAATCAGGCTGTTAGTGTTTTAGGAACCTTCTGAGTGACCTATAAGGATGAAACTTTAGACACAGACCCTAGAGGTGTATACCAGTGTGGGGACACCGGCGTTGCTGAGTTACCTCACCCACAGGAAGCGGGTGCACAGGTGCAAAGTAGTGTCGGGTTTCGTCACGCAGGTCGATGGTATTTGGAGCTGAAGATGCTGCAGGTGGCTCGATGTGAAGAGTTCTGGTGGATCCAAGGGTGGATCTGAAGTGGTGAAGAGCTGAAAGCAGAAGGGACAATGTTCAAAGTCTCTAGCCAGTGACTACCGTAGAACCAGATTGGAACCAGGCGATGTCGGGTGCAAACAGGTGATGAGGTGTAGCTTCTCTCAGCAGCCACGTGGACACGAAGAGGTCGAGGACATCCAGAAGTCGATCACGAGCTGTACCATGAAGGCTCTAGCTGATGGCGGTGTCGGCAACTTGATCAGAGCAAACAGGCCTTGGCTAATGCAAGCCACGCAGGAAGTGAAAAAGGCTTATCACTTGGACCAGCAAGGTCAGAGCGGGTGCTCCTTTTTACAGGAGCGAGGGCAAGTCTGGAGCAACCAGACCCGCAGTGTAGATTGTAGGTTTCGTTGCCAAGATGGCCGCTGACCACGTGGCAAGTGGCCGGGATGGCGCATCGAGTGGCATAATGCAAAAGGGCCCCACGCAGATCATGGAGAAGCTGGGGGCTGATCTTCAGTGCAAAGGCTGCTCGGTTGTGGGGCTTCTCAATCCCTAAAGCACAGCGTCGAGGGTGCCTCGGGTGCTGCGCAGTCAGCTTGTCGGGGGTCTTCCGAGATGTCCGGTTCCACGTCTCTTGGTGCCTCCACGGGTCCCTTCTTTGCAGGGACTGTGGATCAGGCTGTGAGAAGTCTGGGAGACTGGGTCTCATCAGGCTCTGGGCTCGGGCTCTGGCGGGAGGCGGCGGCAAAGCAGATGTCGAGTTGCTGGATGGTGCCTGTGTTCAAAGGGTGGCCACTCCTAGGCCACAAGGGAGATGCTCTTCAGTCTTCTGTGCAGCAGAATGTCGAAGTCCGGCGTCTTCTTAGTTTTAAGTTGATTTCAGGATGATCTGAGGTGCTATGGCACTGCTCCCACTCTTATTCCCAATCTGAGGGGTGGATCACCTGCTAGGTCCCTCCTCTGGGTGGGACCAGGAAGGGGGGCGGTTACACCCCCTTTCCTTTGTCCAGCTCCTCACCAGGCCTGGGCCGGGAAAGTCCCAGGACCGGTTTGGACTGGCTTATGCACGGGGACGCCTTGTGTGCCCCGGGCATGTCTGATTCTATTCAGCCCTGTCCTACCCAATACACAAAATCCTGTCTGGGGTGGTGCTCGCACCTCCCAAGGCAGGAAACCCTTTGTCCAAGCCTCCCTCTGTGGAAGGACTCCCAGCAGCAGGAGGTCAGACGTGTGTCTGTGGTGGCAGCATCCATTTTGTGATGCTGAGGCTCTGGTTAACTTTAACCGGGGTTAAGGCTATGTACATGTTGTGTCCCTTTAGAAGGGTGGAATGCTATCCCCGTCGACAGAACTGTCGAGGGGATAGTATTCCAAATCGCATGACACCTTACTCGACATGTTTTGATAAAGCCAAACCAAAGTTAGCATATAACCGCGAGGATTATAATGCACTTAATAGTATATGGTATGGCAATATCCCGGAACAACTAAGGGAGTTGTTCCCGACAGCTGCAGACAGGCTCAGCTCATGCTAGAGCACCATCTCACATGAAACCACGCACTCTGCCCCCAGGATTGCAGGGGCCTTTAATAGGAATGGCTTATAGGTTAACATGTGTACAGTTAAGGTTAGATATAGGGATACTATATCTAAGCAAGAGGTGATTACACCAACTTACCCCAGCTGAGTGATCAGCCAGTTGTGTCAAATATGGAGGCCAGGCCAGGGGTGGCACAATACATGCTGCAGCCCCTGGTAGGCCTTGGCTACACCTATGCCCTGGGTACCTATGGTACACTGTTACAGGGGCCTATAAGGTGAACCTGTTCCAAATCGTAATACACCTAGAGTGCATCGGTATTAATTTAGAGAGAGAACAGCAGGCTGTGGGTCTGATTAGCAGGCCCACAGCTACATTAAGTCATAAACCAGTGAAGCAAAAAGCAAAAATTCGGGGTGACCATAGGATAGCAGACCCTACTCTCCTACACAACCCCCCCCCCCCCCCAACGCAGGGACATTAGACTAACCTTAACCAGTTGTGTCTTCATGTTCTAAGTGGAAGTACCTGGAGAGACCATCTGCGTTGCCATGGTCAGTCCCTGGGCGGTGCTCCACTGTAAAGTCCATCCCCTGTAGGGAAATGGACCACCTGAGTAGTTTGGGGTTTTCACCCTTCATCTGATTAAGCCATAAGAGGGGCTTATGGTCGGTCTGAATCTTGAAGTGAGTGCCAAATAAGTATGGTCCCAACTTCTTCAGGGCCCACACCACAGCAAAGGCCTCCCTCTCAATAGCTGACCAACGTTTCTCTCTGGGGGTCAGCCTTCTGCTAATAAAAGCAATGGGCTGGTCTTGACCATCTACATTAAGTTGTGAAAGCACAGCTCCCACTCCCAACTCAGAAGCATCTGTTTGGACAATGAACTCTCTTGAGTAGTCAGGATTCTTCAGGATAGGTGCAGAGCACATGGCCTTCTTCAGGTCATCAAATGCCTTTTGACAGTTTACGGTCCACTGAACCTTTTTGGGCATCTTCTTGGATGTCAGATCATTAAGAGGAGTCACAATGGACCCATAGTTCTTAACAAACTTCCTGTAGTACCCAGTCAGGCCCAAGAAAGCTCTGACCTGAGTCTGGGTAGTTGGAGGGGACCAGTCCTTGATGGTCTGGATCTTACTCTCCAGTGGTTGAACTTGGCCTCCACCTACAAGGTGGCCCAAGTATACAACTTTACTCTGCCCTATCTGGCACTTTGTGGCCTTGATAGTGAGGCCTGCCTTTTGCAGAGCCTCTAGCACTTCGTTCAGGTGGACCAGGTGATCCTCCCAGGTGGAGCTGAAGACAGCAATATCATCAAGATATGCTGCGCAAAAGTCATCCAACCCAGAAAGGACTTGATTCACCAACCTCTGGAAGGTGGCAGGTGCATTTTTCAAACCAAAGGACATCACCACAAATTGATAATGCCCACCTGGGGTAGAAAATGCACTTTTGGCTTTAGACTCCTCAGCTAACCTGATTTGCCAGTAGCCAGCTGTCAAGTCAAATGTGCTCAAATATTTGGCAGAAGCCAACTTGTCAATGAGCTCATCTGCCCTTGGAATAGGGTGTGCATCTGTCCTGGTGACAGCATTGAGTCCTCTGTAATCCACACAGAACCTCATCTCTCTCTTGCCATCTTTGGTGTGAGGTTTGGGGACCAGAACCACTGGGCTAGCCCAGTGGCTCTCTGAAGGCTCAATAACACCTAATTCCAGCATCTTTTGCACCTCAATCTTTATACAGTCCCTGACGTGGTCAGGTTGCCTGTAAATCTTGCTCTTTACAGGAAGACTGTCACCAGTGTCCACCACATGGGTACACCAGTTAGTCTGACTGAGTGTCAATGAGAACATATGTCTGTATGACTGCAAAACTTGTCTACAGTCATGTTGCTGATGTTCAGTGAGGCTGCCATCTAAGGCCACACCATCAACTGATCCATCCTCAGGGTTCTGAGTTAACAGGTCTGGGAGAGGGTCACTCTCTTCCTCCTACCCCTCATCTGTAGCCATGAGCAAGCCCATGTCTGCCCTGTCAACATATGCCTTCAGTCTGTTGACATGGAGCACCCTGTGGGGGCTCCTGGGAGTTCCTAGGTCCACCAAGTAGGCAACCTCTCCCTTTTTCTCAACAATTGTATGGGGTCCAGACCATTTGTCTTGGAGTGCTGCTGGGGCCACTGGCTCCAGCACCCATACCTTCTGTCCTGGCTGATACTCAATCAAGACAGCCTTTTGGTCATGCCAAGCTTTCTGTAATTCTTGGCTAGCCCCAAGGTTTTTGGTTGCCTTCTCGATATACTCAGCCAACCTGGAGCGGAGACCAAGTACATAGTCCACTATGTCTTGTTTAGGCTTTTTGAGAGGTAACTCCCATCCTTCCTTCACCAGACATAGGGGTCCTCTTACAGGGTGCCCAAACAACAATTCAAAAGGGTTGAAGCCAACCCCCTTTTGAGGGACCTCTCTGTAAGCAAACAGAAGACAGGGTAGAAGGATGTCCCATCTTCGCCTGAGCTTTTCAGGTAATCCTTTGATCATACCCTTTAGGGTCTTGTTAAATCTTTCAACAAGCCCATTACACTGTGGATGAAAAGGAGTGGTGAACTTGTAGTTGACACCACATTCCTTCCACATAGCTGTCAAGTATCCTGACATGAAGTTGGCACCTCTGTCAGATACTACCTCCTTAGGAAACCCCACTCTGGAGAAAACTCCAAGTAAGGCCCTGGCCACAACAGGAGCTGTTGTGGTCCTAAGTGGAATTGCCTCTGGGTACCTGGTTGCCTGGTCCACCACCACCAGTATGAATCTGTGCCCAGATGCTGTAGGGGGATCCATTGGGCCTACAATATCAATCCGCACTCTTTCAAAGGGAACCCCCACCACAGGTATTGGTATCCGGGGGGCCTTTGTTGTGCCACCTGCTTTACCACTGGCTTGGCAGGTTACACAGGAGCGACAAAACTCCTTGGTGTCTTCAGACATGTGAGGCCAGTGAAAGTGAGGAACAAGCCTGTCCCAAGTCTTATTCTGGCCTAGGTGTCCTGCTAAAGGAATATCATGGGCCAAGGTAAGAAGGAAGCCCCTAAATTGCAGAGGTATAACCAACCTCCTGGTTGTACCAGGCTTGGGGTCTCTACCCTCTGAATAAAGGAGCCCATCATCCCAAATTACTTTATGGGCACCTTGAGCATTCCCAGCAGCCTCAGCAGCAGCCTGCTGTCTGAGGGGTTCAAGGGAAGGACAGGTTAACTGAGCCTGCCCCAAGTCTGCCCTAAAAGGTCCCCCTGTCCCCAGAAACTCAACCTGATCAGGTTCAAGTTCTTCAGGGACAGTTCCTTCAGGGGTCACAAGATCATCTTCCTGTGAAGGCTGATCCTCACTTGTAGGCAGTTGGGAAGGCACAGCCTTTACCCTCCTTTTCTTCTTCTTGGAAGGTGCTTGGTCCATTGTTCCAGGATCCAAGACCTGAGGTTCAGAGAGGCACTTTTTGGCCTGTGACCTGGTCATAGCAAGGGCATGTGATGATGTCCCTAACATCTCTGCATGAGTCCTGTACTCAACTTCTGACCATAAAGAGTTCTCCAGGTCATTGCCCAACAAACATTCAACTGGGAGATCAGCACTAACCACAACTCTTTTTAGGCCAGTTACCCCTCCCCAGGAAAAGTTAACAATTGCCACACTATGTGTAGTGGTGACATTGCTGGCATTGGTCACCAGGTAATTATCACCTGGCAGGTATTGTCCAGGGTCCACAAAGTTAGGTGTCACCATAGTGACACTGGCACATGTGTCCCTGTATGCTTGAGCCACTTTTTCATTAATCAAAGGCGTCTGCCTGTACTTGCCCAGATTACTGGGGCTGACAGTAGGGGTCCAATCTAGTTCCCCATCGCAAACCAGAACAGCCTGTGTGAGGGTTCTGACTAGGCCAGAATCTCCCTCAGTTCCCAAGGTGATACCCACTGCCCCCTTAGTTTGTGGACCAACACTGCTAACTAACTGCAGTGTTGGGGGCTCCACCCTTTTTACACTCACTTGTCCAGTGAGAGGTGTTTTTGCATGTACTACACCAGGGTTTTCTTTGACCTTCTTTCTTCTTCTTCTTGGAAGTTTGGGACCCACCCTCTGTATTAGTTTGGGGCCCTGTTGAAGACTTCTGGTCTTTAGCTCTCTGCTCCCCACCCTTCTGGTCTGTTTTCTTCTGGTCACCACCCTGGTTCTGGTTCTGGTTCTTTTGCTTAACTCTGGTTCTAACCCATTTATCGGCCCTCTTTCCCAATTCTTGGGGAGAGGTCAAATCTGAGTCAACCAATGTTGATGCAACTGCTGGTTCTGACAATTATTTAAAATGTGTCCTCTCATAAGCAAATTGTACAATCCTGTATAATCTGTAACCTTACTTCCCAGCAACCATCCCTCCAGAGCCTTAGTGGCACTTTCAACAAATTCAGACCAGTCCTGAGTCTGTGTCTTCTGGGTATCTCTGAACATTAACCTGTACTGTTCAGTTGTTAAGCCTAACCCATCAATCAGAGCACTCTTCAGGACGAGGTAGTTTCTAGAATCCCCATCACTAACTGTGAGCAGTCTGTCTCGGCCTCTACCTTCAAAGGAGAGCCACAAGATTGCTGCCCACTGCTCCTGAGGGATCTGCTGTACTTTGCAGGCTCTCTCAAGTGCAGTCATCCATTTGTGGATATCATCCCCAGCTTTATAGGGGGGCACAATCTTACTCAGGTTTCTGTTATCAAAAAACCTGTATTTTACTTTTGGTTTTCTACTTCAATAAAAACGACTTGAATTAAAAAAAAAAAGACCTGTCTTTATCCTTTGGGATAATGCTGCCACCAGTGGGCACTAACCCACTCTCTCTAGGCTGTCTTGCTCTAGCAAGTTTCTCTTTGGCCAGGGCAACTTCTAGTTCTTGCTTCTGGGTCCTAAGCTCAGCCTCTCTCATTTTGGCCTCATGTTCCCTTCTCTGAGGGCTAGTCATCCCCCTTCTGGAGTGATCATGAGAGCCTCTAGAAGCTTGGGAGGTGTTGGATTCACCTGAGTGATTCCTCCTCCTCCTTGGCTCCTGGTTAAGTCCACTTGGGGGTCTGAATGGGTTGGACCCACTTTCAGTCCCAAATAGACTTTTACAGCCTGGTTAAGCCTGCTGACTAACACCTGACTATTTCTGCCATCATCAGAGTCACTGCCCTCTCCTTCTGTCTCTTCTTCTTCCTCATCCTCATCAGGCTGAGTAACTCCAGTGTCTGGGGTATCCTCATCTAACTGGACTACAGGGACAAGGGGGTCAGTGTTGTCATCTTCAGTGGGAGAGCCTCCATCAGCATTCCCTGTGGGGTCTGCTTTAGAGGTCTTTAGAGCTTCAGACTAGTTTAAAAGCTCTCTGAGGTGGTCTGTAGTAGGGGTTGGCCCTGTTCTAAGACCTCCTAAGGCACAAAGCTGCCTTAGTTCCTTAAAGGAGAATATAGCAAATTTGGATGGTGCCCTTGAAGGGTCACTCTCAACAGAGACATTCCCAGTGGAACCCTCTGCTCCAGACATTGCTCTAGTGTGGGTGGATATGTTGCAATCTGCCTACACTGGTGTTTACCTACTAAACCTATCTAGTAGTTGTAGTCAGGGTGTGCTACTCCCTATCCTCTACAACAACTAAGTTCAGTAGAACTTAAATATATTAGTCTTGTTTTATATGTACCTAGCAGGTACCTGCTTGATCTTTCAAATGATAATCTTAAAGATTGTAATGGTAAAACAACAGCAAGCTCAAATCCCAATCCGCTGCTCACCAATGTGAGAAGTTGGCCTGGTATATGATGCTCACTAGTTCTAGTGATCACCTTGTACCATGCCAAGCAACCCTTATGATGATTGGTTGTAAGTCAACCTTATAGACCAGCTATCCTAGTGGTAGCGTGGACAAAGCAGTCTTAGGCTAAACTCTGAAAGGCATGTCAAGCAAGCTGTTTTACCATATACAATCCCCTTGAATACCAAATGAAAGGACACCACACAGATATATATTGAAAATATATATATATATTTATTAACTACGAATATCCCCTATACTCTTTATGAGCACAGAAGCACAAGCTTTAAAACAAAACACAGTTAAAATACACAAAAGTTGCACAATATGGATGAGGGCGGGTGGCCACTCAAACCATATATTAAGAAAGTGGTATAAGAGATACCAATTGAAAAGGAAGTAGGCCTAGGGCCTTGGGAATCGCTGGAGCTGATCGGGACTAGCAGTGACTAAGTCGGGAAAGGCCCGCGGGACTCTGGTGCAGTGTTTAAAGTGCACGCATTCACCAATGCATTGTCTATGGTGCGTAAAAGTTACAAAGTTAGTGTTTTAGGAACCTTCTGAGTGACCTATAAGGATGAAACTTTAGACACAGACCCTAGAGGTGTATACCAGTGTGGGAACACCAGCGTTGCTGAGTTACCTCACCCACAGGAAGCGGGTGCACAGGTGCGAAGTAGTGTCGGGTTTCGTCACGCAGGTCGATAGTGCTTGGAGCTGAAGATGCTGCAGGTGGCTCGATGTGAAGAGTTCCGGTGGATTCAAGGGTGGATCTGAAGTGGTGAAGACCTGAAAGCAGAGGGGACAATGTTCAAAGTCTCTAGCCAGTGACTACCGTGGAACCAGATTGGAACCAGGTGATGTCTGGTGCAAACAGGTGATGAGGTGTAGCTTCTCTCAGCAGCCACGTGGACACGAAGAGGTCGAGGATGTCCAGGAGTCGATCACTAGCTGTCCCACGAAGGCGCTAGCTGATAGCGGTGTCGGCAACTTTATCGGAGCAAACAGGCCTTGGCTAATGCAAGCCACGCAAGAAGTGAAAAAGGCTTATCACTCGGACCAGCAAGGTCAGAGCGGGTGCTCCTTTTTACAGGAGCGAGGGCAGGTCTGGAGCAACCAGAACAGTAGTGTAGATTGTAAGATTCGTCGTCAAGATGGCCGCTGACCACGTGGCAAGTGGCCGGGATGGCGCGTCGAGTGGCATGATGCAAAAGGGCCCCACGCAGATCGTGGAGGGCTGATCTTCGGTGCAAAGGCTGCTCAGTTGTGGGGCTTTTCAGTCATCAAAGCACAGCATCGAGGGTGCCTTGGGTGCTGCGCAGTCAGCTTGTCGGGGGTCTTCTGAGATGTCCGGTCCCACGTCTCTTGGTGCCTCCATGGGTCCCTTCTTTGCAGGGACTGTGGATCGGGCTGTGAGAAGTCTGGGAGTCTGGGTCTCGTCAGGCTCCGGGCTCGGGCTCCAGCGGGAGGCGGCGGCAAAGCAAATGTCGAGTTGCTGGATGGTGCCTGTGTTCACAGGGTGGCCACTCCTAGGCCACAAGGGAGATGCTCTTCAGTCTTCTGTGCAGCAGAATGTCGAAGTCCAGCGTCTTCTTAGTTTTAAGTTGATTTCAGGATGATCTGAGGTGCTATGGCACTGCTCCCACTCTTATTCTCAATCGGAGGGGTGGATCACCTGCTAGGTCCCTCCTCTGGGTGGGACCAGGAAGGGGGGCGGTTACACCCCCTTTCCTTTGTCCACCTCCTCCCCAGGCCTGGGTCTGGAAAGTCCCAGGACCGGTTTGGACTGGCTTATGGAAGGGGACACCTTGTGTGCCCCGGGCATGTCTGATTCTATTCAGCCCTGTCCTACCCAATACACAAAATCCTGTCTGGGGTGGTGCTCGCACCTCCCAAGCCAGGAAACCCTTTGTCCAAGCTTCCCTTGCTGGAAGGACTCCCAGCAGCAGGAGGTCAGACTTGTGTCTGTGGTGGCAGAATCCATTTTGTGATGCTGAGGCTCTGGTTAACTTTAACCGGGGTTAAGGCTATGTACATGTTGTGTCCTTTTAGAAGGGTGGAATGCTATCCCCGTCGACAGAACTGTCGAGGGGATAGTATTGCCAATCGTATGACACCTTACTCGACATGTTTTGATAAAGCCAAACCAAAGTTAGCATATAACCGCGAGGATTATAATGCACTTAAGAGTATATGGTATGGCAATATCCCGGAACAGCTAAGGGAGTTGTTCCCGACAGCTGCAGACAGGCTCAGCTCATGCTAGAGCACCATCTCACATGAAACCACGCACTCTGCCCCCAGGATTGCAGGGGCCTTCCATAGGAATGGCTTATATGTTAACATGTGTCCAGTTAAGGTTAGATATAGGGATACTATATCTAAGCAAGAGGTGATTACACCAACTTACCCCAGCTGAGTGATCAGGCCCACAGCCACATTAAGTGATAAACCAGTGAAGCAAAAAGCAAAAATTTGGGGTGACCATAGGATAGCAGACCCTACTCTCCTACAAATACCACCACCACCAATCCCACCACCAATACCACCACCACCAATACCACTCACAACAATACCAACACCACCACTAATACAGCCCCCACCAATACCACAACCAATAACACCACCAATACCACCACCAATACCATCACCACCAATACAACCAATACTATCACCAGTACCCCCACAAATACATATATCACCACCACCAATACTACCACCAGCAATACCGCCACCAATACCCCCACCACCAATACCACCACCACCAATGCCACCACCAATACCCCTACCACCAATACCATTACCACCAATACCACCACTACCAATACCAGTACCACTACCACCAACACCAGTACTGCCCCACCACCAATACCACCACCACTACCAATACCAGTACCACTACCCCCACCACCAGTACTACCCCACCACCAATACCCCCACCACCAATACCCCCACAACCAATACCACTACCACAATTATCACAAATACCATCACCAATACCACCACCTCCAATACCATCAGTACCACCAATACCACCACCACCACCAATACCACCCCAATACCAATAACACCCCTGCCACCAATAACACCACCACCACCAATACCAATATCACCACCAATACCACCACCACCAATACCAATATATCCACCAATACCACCACCAACATCACCACCACCAATTCCACCACCACCACCACCAACAATACCACCACCTCCAATACCACCACCACCACCAATACCAATACCACCACCACCAATACCACTCACACAATACCAATACTACCACCAATACCAAAATCACCACCAATACCGCCACCACCAACACCACAACCAATACCACCACTAATACCACCACCACCATTACCACCAATACTATCACCAGCACCACCACCAATACAAATACCACCAATACTACCACCACCACCAATACCCCCAATACCACACAACTAATACCACCACAACCAATAACACAACCACCAATACCACCACCACCCCCTATGGCAACACCACCAATACCAGTACTACCACCAGTACCACCATCACCAATACCCCCACAACCAATACCACCACCAATACAACCAACACTATTACCAATACCACCAACACTATTACCAATACCGCCACCACCAATACCACCACCACCAGTACGCCCACCACCACCATCACCACCAATACCACCACCAATACCTACAATACCCCCACCACCAATAACACCACCACCAATACCACCAACTCCACCAAAATCACCACCAATACCACCAACTCCACCAATACCACCACCAATACCAATATCACCACCAATACCAACACCACCACCACCAATACCAATATCGCCACCAATACAACCACCAAAACCACCACCAATGTCACCCCCACCAGCACCACCACCAATACAACCACCACCAATTCCACCATCACCACTGATACCACAAATGACACCCCTACCAATACCACCACCAATACAACTAGCACCACCACCAATACCACTCACACCAATACCAACACTAATACCAATATCACCACCAATACAACCACCACCAATACCAATACCACCAACACCACCAGTACCACCACCAATACCTCCATCAATACCACCATCAATACCACCACCATCAATGCCACCCCCACCCCATCAATACCACCACCAATACTACCAACACCAGTACCACTGCCACCAATACCGCCATCACCAATACCGCCACCACCACCAATACCACCACCAATGCAAATACCACCAATAAATCCACTACCATCACCAATGCCACCACCACCTATACTGTGGTATTGGGTTCTCCAGGCCTACATACTCCGCAGAATACCCACTACACCGAAAGAACTGTTGGCACGGAAACTAGAAAATGCAAAAGACAAGTTTATTAAGACCCCATGGGGTGGTGGTACATTCCTACAGCACCCTTCGGTAATGCAAGAAGTATCACCCCGAACATCGGTGTGAGTCCTTCTTTTATACACTATTACAAACATTAAAAGATGGGCGGTACATGGTTACAGAGTTTTCGGTACATATATGGTCATTTTTGGAAGAGGGCGTGGCTTGAGCGCCGAGGGAGATGGCGGCGTGAGCCCGGAGCTCCGTGCCTATTCCCCACAATACTCCTGAAAACGGGGCCAGAGAACCCGCAAGTGCCCCGGCGCCGGTAGCGGACCTGAAGGAGACTGGCTGGGCGAGATCTGAGCTGCTGGCGGCACTGCAGCGCCGAGATCGGCCGCCGATCGCAGCGGCCGCCTGAGCGGAGGGAGAGACGGCGGCGCGCAAGATGGCGGCCGCGACGGAGCCTTGATCGAGGGCTGCGCAGCGGTCCACACACCCGAAGCACACGGAAGGGGCGCGGCCGCCGTCTCGGACGATTCCGACGGCGATCCCCCCGCAGCGGGAGAATCTCCTTGACCCTCGGCTGCGGTGCGCGGCGACCGCGACCGCTAGAAGAATGGGCCGCCAGGTACGCCACTGCAGGCAGAGCTCCCAGGCGGCTTCAATAGCCAGGAGAGCGGAGAGACGAACTGCGACCCAGCCCTGGGCACCGAACTTGATGACGGGTGAGCGGGGGCAGCCCTGAGAGGTGGACCACGGGGGACGGGAACTAGTGCAGCACGGCCCGGGCCCCCCCCGCCCCCACCTCCTTTCTCTTGTCGCCCCCCCGCCGCGAAGGTTCGAATGGTGGATGGAGACATAGCGGAGACGCCCTGCAGGCCAGCGGAGGTCCCCCGGCAGCGCCAAACTCCCGATAGCGCGACACACTTGAGCCGCTAGCCCAGGAGAGGGAAGACGGTATACCTCAGTCCCCAGGGGGCGGGCTGCACGGCAGGCGCTGCTTCTGGAGTGCGGTAACAGCGCAGCGAGTTCCCGTGGCGCACAGGAGCCGGCCACGTGGCTGAGGCCCGAGGGAAGAAAGAACGATCATCCACAGATCCCGGGGGCCGAGAATCACGACAGGCGCCACTTCTGGGGCGCGACATCTGCGAAGCGCGACCCCATAGCGTACAGGGACAGGCCGCGAGGCCGTGGCCCGGGGGGGTCTCAGCCAACCGGGCAGGCCGAGTAGGACGAGGTCAGCCACAATGGGGAAGCCGAGGAACAAGGCGGAGGAGGCAGCGACGTCTGATGCGGCGGAGGGGGGCCCCACCGGGCAGACGGACCTGCAGCGATTGCAGGACCGGATACTGGAAGCCATAACGGCCACTCGAGACGCGCTCCACAACGATATAGCGCAAGTGGCGTCGGGACTGGGCTTGCTCCGGGCGGACCACGATAAATTAAAAGACAGGGTCAAGGACGCTGAAACGGTGATCAAGGACCTGGCGCCGGCTCACAAGGTGATGGAAGGGAAGCTAACGGAAGCCCTGGACCGCATACGCACCCTGGAAAGGCGGGCGGAGGACGCGGAAAATAGAAGCCGGCGCAGCAATGTGCGGATCGTAGGCGTACCGGAGACGGAGGGGACGAGGGACATGGTTGCCTACATGGAGGAATGGCTGAAAACAGTGGTGGCGCCGGAAGGGCTCTCGTCATTCTTCACACTGGAGCGTGCACATAGAGTCCCCTCAGGGCCTCCCAAGCCCGGGCTTCCACCCAGACCGATCATAGCCAAGTTGCTTCATCACAAGGATAGGGATTTGCTCTTGCGGAAAGCTCGAGAGGATGGCCCCTTCCAGATTGCGAACAGCAGGGTCACACTTTTCCCAGATTTCACCTTCGAGACACAGAAGCAGCGGGCCTCCTTCCTTACAATCAAAAAGGAACTGCGGAATGAGGGGATAGCCTACTCGTTGCTTTTCCCAGCCAGGCTCCGAGTGGTGGTGGACGACAAGGCGAGCTTCTTTAACACATCAGCAGAGGCCTGGGACTGGTGGGAGACATACAGAGCTGGGACGGACGGCGCCAGGGCACAGGAGGAGCGGGAGAAGGAGCGGGAGCGTTCGCCACAACGGCCGCGGAAGTCGAAGAGGCTGAGGAAACGAGGGCAGGGGAAGCTGGGACCAACGGCCTCCCAGACTGAGGCAGAACGGCAGGCCGCACTACTGGAAGTGGGGAAGCTGAGTCGAGCGGAGGGCCCCGGTTCTGGGGGGGCCACGGACTCGGACACTCTTATATCGGCCTCAGGTTCAGAATCGGACCGTTCTGGGATTCATCGGACTGGAGGGCCGCTGGTGACGCCGCAGACGGCGGACGAGACCCTGAATGTCTGAACTGCTGGCAGAATACTATGGGTAATGTTTGGAAAGCTGGGAGGGAGACCCATGCCTAAGTATATAGCGGGGGCCGGGGCACACCGGGGTGCTCATAGCAGGGAGGACATGGGAAATTGGGGAGGGAGCGAGGAGCTAGGCGGCGCAGCCCCCCTCTGGACAAGGCCGCGCTCCGTAGGCCCTTAAGGCACCCACGGCTACGGCTGTGTAGTTAAGGCCTGGGTCAATCAGGTGTGGGAGTTTGGATGGGGACTGATATCTTGGTATTGGGGCCTGTTCTGGGGGAGGGGGGGGGTTCCACAGTTGGGGATTGTTTACCCTTTTTGAAGTTATTGACCCTGGGTACACCACGGGTAGGACTGTTGAGATGCTTTGTTTTGTTAAGGGGGGGCACCACCACCATTGAAGGGCGGGAACTGGAGGAAATGTGTCGACCGGATCACTGGGACAATGGCTAATGTGAATAAATTGAACTGTATTACCTGGAATGTGCGGGGCCTACATACCATGCAGCGGAGACACAAAGTACATGCCTATTTAGTGCGGAGGGGAGTGCACATCGCCATGCTGCAGGAGACGCATCTTACACGGCAGGAGGGGGCGGCGCTACAGAGAAGGTGGCGGGGACAGGTTTTCCATACCAGCTACTCAGCATATGCTAGGGGGGTACTAATCTGGATTAGAGCAGGCACACCTTTCCAGCTCACGCGCCAATGGGTGGACCAGGAAGGGAGGTATGTGGTGGCGGAGGGGAAGCTGGAAGGTAGAGATGTTGTCTTAGCTAGCATTTATGCCCCGAATTCGGACCAGCTGGCTTTCCTCACGACACTATCAGGAACGCTGGCTCACTCCCTGGCGGGCCCGGTCCTGCTGGGGGGTGACTTCAACTCCATTGCAGACCCCTTGCTGGATAGGTCCCATCCCCCCTACACGATTCCCCGGTACACAGGCTATCTAGAGGTAGAAGGGAGTGGCAAGAGAGTTGGGAACTGACGGATATCTGGAGAGGGCAACACCCGGCTGACCGAGATTACTCATTCTTCTCCGGACTGCATTACTTGCATGTCCGATTGGACACGATACTCTGCTCCCGGGGGGTGCTGCCATACGTCACGGAATCGGAGTACCTGTCGAGAACGATCTCTGACCATAATCCACTCCTGATCCGGTTAGCTTGGATGGCGGAGAAACCCAGGATCCCGATCTGGAAACTACGGCCTGAGACCTTAGAAGACCCCCTATTCGAGGCGGCCCTGGCGGAGGGGGTGGCCTCATATTTCGCGGAGAATGAAGGGACGGCGACCTCCAGGGCGATGGAATGGAACGCCTTTAAGGTAGTGGTGAGGGGTATCTGCATCAAAGACTATGTAGGCGTGCGAAAAGTGTTGCTGGGCGATCTGGCTAAGGCGGATACTAAGCTGAGGGAAGCGGAAAGGGAGCGGCCCGGACACCCTGAACTCCAGGAGACACTCTGCGCGGCTAGGGAGGCGGTAGCAGTTGAGGTGGAGAGGCTTCGAGCCTTTGACTTCAAGAGGTATGTGCTGCGCTCCCATGTGGACGGCGACAAGGCGGGCACCCTTCTGGCGTGGCTTTCGAACCCCACTAGACGGTACACTCCCATACTCCAACTGAGAGATACGTCGGGCGTAGTACAGCACACTCAGTTGGGCATAGTTGACGGCTTCCGGGAGTATTACGAGGGCCTATATAAGAATGCCCCGGGAGACCGGCCGGGACTAGCAGAACCCTTCTTGACAGGTCTACCTCTACGACGGCTGGAGGCAGAGCAGGCGAAAGACCTGGGCTCGGACATTGAGTTGGGGGAGATCAGGTCGGCGGTGCGACGCATGGCACGAAACAAGTCGCCGGGAATAGACGGGCTCCCCATAGAATTCTATGGCAAATATCTAGATATCCTGGCGCCAAGACTGTTGACCGTCTATAAAGAGGCCAAGGCAGCGGGCCAATTACCGCAGTCAATGCGGGAGGCATTGGTGGTTCCACTGCTGAAGCCCGGTAGAGAGAGTAGTGACCCGGCGTCCTATCGACCACTCTCTATGCTCACCGCAGACTATAAGATTTTGAGCTCCATACTGGCAGCGAGGCTCCTGCCACACATGACGGACCTCGTGCACGAGGACCAGAATGGTTTTATACCAACGCGCAACACCACAATCAATATCAGAAGGCTTGTCCGACTCATGGACGGGTTGAACAGCGGAGCTGGGACGGAACTGGTCCTTTCGGTTGACATTGAAAAAGCCTTCGACAGTCTAGAGTGGGACTACCTCTATGCAGTAATGGAACGGTTTGGGCTGGGGGCTGACTATATTCATTGGACGAAGGTCCTTTATGCGGAGGCGATAGCGAGAGTGAGGGTGGGATCATCGGTGTCCCTCCGATACCCGGTTGAACGAGGCACTCGACAGGGTTGCTCTCTCTCGCCGCTGCTATTTGCACTGGCTATAGAACCGCTAGTGGCACAGGCCCGGACTGGGCGGCACTTCCGTGGAGTGCGGGCCCGAGACGGGCAACATTTCATCTCGCTATATGCCGATGATTTACTGCTATTCCTCCATGACGGCGTTGAGGACTTGCAGGGAGCGGAAGCACTACTAGAGAGCTTCGGAAAGATGTCGGGCCTGAAAGTTAACTGGCCCAAGACGAGCTTGTTCCCGCTGCAGGAGGGCGCTGCCCAGCCGCAACACCGATCGGAAGCAGCTTGGAAGCCTGCCAGTATTAAGTACCTGGGGGTCCAAATTTACCATAAGGCGGAAGACTTGCTTGAGGGCAACCTGGGGCGATGTGTGCGTGGATTGAGGGGCTGCATGACCTTCTGGGCCACATTGCCGCTATCGGTGGCTGGCCGGATCTCCTTGCTGAAGATGGTTGCACTGCCAAGATTATTATATTACTTCCGGACGCTCCCGATCTGGCTACCTAGCTCCTTCTTTAGACTACTTAAATCTCTGATCACAACGTTCATTTGGGGAGCGGGACGGTGTAGAGTGGCGCTGGCCAAGCTCTCTCGCCCGAAAGATGAGGGGGGATTAGCGGTCCCGGACTTCGAGCTTTATTACCTAGCGGCCCAACTGCAGATCTTCACGCAGGAGGTGGCAAGGGTGTTTCGGGGTCCGGAGGATGACATCTTGCGGGGAACGCCCATGCACGTCCTGGCATATATTACTCTCCAACAGCGGCTGGACAATAGGGATTTATCGCTGGAGCAGCGCACGTATGCTGGAACCGGGCACAGAGGAGAGCCAGAATTCGGCGCCCGTATGCACCGGAGATCCCTCTGGGCATGTTAACAGCCCTACCGCATGGCGGGGACTGGTCGCATCTGCAAGGATGGGAAGAAGCGGGAGTGCAAGTGGTGGGGGACCTATACGAAAATGGCGCGCTGCTCCCGTTTCAGGAGTTAATGGAGCGCTTTGACATCCCAAGAGGGGGATTTTTGCTTCATGCAGCGGTAACCAGGGCAATGCAGGCCCACTGGGGCACGGGACTTGAGGAGCCTGAGATGGCAGCAGCGTGCCAGTACACTATGATGGCGGCGGGAACACTCAAGGCGGTAACATGCCTTTACAATCGGATGATAAGAGAGAACATTCCTCCTCTTGCATCTCTGAAAGCCAAGTGGGAGGCGGACCTGGGTAAGGACATGCCAGACACGACATGGGCACAGTTGATCCGAAGGGCCCGCAACAGCACGAGAAACGCTAGATTCCAACTAATCCACTACTACATATTACATAGAGCATACATGACCCCGGGAAGGATCAGGCGATATTTTGGCGCGGAAACAGCGTCCTATCCCCGGTGCCTAGATGAGGGGGCCGAATTAGTGCACATGCTGTGGGCGTGCCCGGCCCTGCGGGGTTATTGGCAGGAAATAGGGGTGGTGCTGAACGAGGTGACTGAAAGGACTATAGACTAGGGACCAGCGGAATGCATCCTGCACTGGTTTCCCCATACCCCCAAAAACAAACTCACGAGCAAGTTCATTGATATGGGACTGATGGTGGCTAAGAGGGAGATCACTAGGAACTGGAAGGCGAGGGTGGGGCCAACTCCACGGAGGTGGCGGCAGGAATTCTTGAAGTGGGCGGCGGCTGACAGCTCATACAGGTACCAGCTTGCGCGCAGGTCCCCTAGCCAGACAGCGGCAGATACAGCGACCTCATGGGAAGTACTGGTACAGGCACTCAGGGACAACGAGGCAGATGAGGATGAAGAGGCCCCCGAGGCAGGAAGGGCGACAGAGACTAGCTGAGGCCCCGAGAGCATCAGATAAACAGGGGGACAGGCACTAGTACTCCAGGAACGAACGCTATAAGTACCTTAGATGGGTGGTGGTGAATGGGGTGGGATAAGGGGGGGAGTTCTAGGTTTTGCGCAGGGGGTGGGAGTTGGGGGTTAGCGCATAAGTTAAGTAGGACTGTAAAAGTAGTCATGCACACGATCCGGACACCGATTACTCCTTTGAACTGAACGTCGGGCATGTAAGCGCAGAGATATCATCGCCGCCCGACCCCCGGGTTGTGGGCATAACGGCTGTGTACTGACCACCAATTAATATTGTATACCTGCTCAATTTTATGAAGCTACTTGCACATGTATGGGCCTGTACAGGCATGACTGCAATAAAAATTATTTTTAAAAAAAAATTAAAAAAAAAATGGTCATTTTTGGAACACAGCCAACTCATGGAAGGAGTTACAACAGTACTGGTCAGTTTGGCGGAACATTCTTGAGTGGTGACTGGTCAGTCGAAACTGCGCATGTGCGGGCTTGACCGTTACTAAAAATAGCCTGTTGCTGGGCAAACTCCAGTGGTCAGTGGTACGGACAAAGGACTAAAGGGCACGCTGACCACGAGGCGGCTCATTCTCTAAAATGGCCGCCGTAACATACAAAATGGCGTTTAACACTAAGGCCAAGATAAGGGAAATACATGTAGCAGAAGCTTAACGCTAACCCAGTCATTGTCAAATTACGACAATACTACCACCAATAACACCACCATTAATACCAATATCCCCAACAAAGCTGTTTTACCATATACAATCCCCTTGAATACCAAATGAAAGGACACCACACAGATATATATTGAAAATATATATATATTTATTAACTACAAATATCCCCTATACTCTTTATGAGCACAGAAGCACAAGCTTTAAAACAAAACACAGTTAAAATACACAAAAGTTGCACAATATGGATGAGGGCGGGTGGCCACTCAAACCATATATTAAGAAAGTGGTATAAGAGATACCAATTGAAAAGGAAGTAGGCCTAGGGCCTTGGGAATCGCTGGAGCTGATCGGGACTAGCAGTGACTAAGTCGGGAAAGGCCCGCGGGACTCGGGTGCAGTGTTTAAAGTGCACGCATTCACCAATGCATTGTCTATGGTGCGTAAAAGTTACAAAGTTAGTGTTTTAGGAACCTTCTGAGTGACCTATAAGGATGAAACTTTAGACACAGACCCTAGAGGTGTATACCAGTGTGGGAACACCAGCGTTGCTGAGTTACCTCACCCACAGGAAGCGGGTGCACAGGTGCGAAGTAGTGTCGGGTTTCGTCACGCAGGTCGATAGTGCTTGGAGCTGAAGATGCTGCAGGTGGCTCGATGTGAAGAGTTCCGGTGGATTCAAGGGTGGATCTGAAGTGGTGAAGACCTGAAAGCAGAGGGGACAATGTTCAAAGTCTCTAGCCAGTGACTACCGTGGAACCAGATTGGAACCAGGTGATGTCGGGTGCAAACAGGTGATGAGGTGTAGCTTCTCTCAGCAGCCACGTGGACACGAAGAGGTCGAGGATGTCCAGGAGTCGATCACGAGCTGTCCCACGAAGGCGCTAGCTGATAGCGGTGTCGGCAACTTTATCGGAGCAAACAGGCCTTGGCTAATGCAAGCCACGCAAGAAGTGAAAAAGGCTTATCACTCGGACCAGCAAGGTCAGAGCGGGTGCTCCTTTTTACAGGAGCGAGGGCAGGTCTGGAGCAACCAGAACAGTATTGTAGATTGTAAGATTCGTCGCCAAGATGGCCGGGATGGCGCGTCGAGTGGCATGATGCAAAAGGGCCCCACGCAGATCGTGGAGAGGCTGAGGGGCTGATCTTCGATGCAAAGGCTGCTCAGTTGTGGGGCTTTTCAGTCATCAAAGCACAGCATCGAGGGTGCCTTGGGTGCTGCGCAGTCAGCTTGTCGGGGGTCTTCCGAGATGTCCGGTCCCACGTCTCTTGGTGCCTCCACGGGTCCCTTCTTTGCAGGGACTGTGGATCGGGCTGTGAGAAGTCTGGGAGTCTGGGTCTCGTCAGGCTCCGGGCTCGGGCTCCGGCGGGAGGCGGCGGCAAAGCAAACGTCAAGTTGCTGGATGGTGCCTGTGTTCACAGGGTGGCCACTCCTAGGCCACAAGGGAGATGCTCTTCAGTCTTCTGTGCAGCAGAATGTCGAAGTCCAGCGTCTTCTTAGTTTTAAGTTGATTTCAGGATGATCTGAGGTGCTATGGCACTGCTCCCACTCTTATTCCCAATCGGAGGGGTGGATCACCTGCTAGGTCCCTCCTCTGGGTGGGACCAGGAAGGGGGGCGGTTACACCCCCTTTCCTTTGTCCACCTCCTCCCCAGGCCTGGGTCTGGAAAATCCCAGGACCGGTTTGGACTGGCTTATGCAAGGGGACACCTTGTGTGCCCCGGGCATGTCTGATTCTATTCAGCCCTGTCCTACCCAATACACAAAATCCTGTCTGGGGTGGTGCTCGCACCTCCCAAGCCAGGAAACCCTTTGTCCAAGCTTCCCTCGCTGGAAGGACTCCCAGCAGCAGGAGGTCAGACTTGTGTCTGTGGTGGCAGCATCCATTTTGTGATGCTGAGGCTCTGGTTAACTTTAACCGGGGTTAAGGCTATGTACATGTTGTGTCCTTTTAGAAGGGTGGAATGCTATCCCCGTCGACAGAACTGTCGAGGGGATAGTATTGCCAATCGTATGACACCTTACTCGACATGTTTTGATAAAGCCAAACCAAAGTTAGCATATAACCGCGAGGATTATAATGCACTTAAGAGTATATGGTATGGCAATATCCCGGAACAGCTAAGGGAGTTGTTCCCGACAGCTGCAGACAGGCTCAGCTCATGCTAGAGCACCATCTCACATGAAACCACGCACTCTGCCCCCAGGATTGCAGGGGCCTTCCATAGGAATGGCTTATATGTTAACATGTGTCCAGTTAAGGTTAGATATAGGGATACTATATCTAAGCAAGAGGTGATTACACCAACTTACCCCAGCTGAATGATCAGGCCCACAGCCACATTAAGTCATAAACCAGTGAAGCAAAAAGCAAAAATTTGGGGTGACCATAGGATAGCAGACCCTACTCTCCTACAAATACCACCACCACCAATCCCACCACCAATCCCACCACCACCACCACCACCACCACCAATACCACTCACAACAATACCAACACCACCACTAATACAGCCACCACCAATACCACAACCAATAACACCACCAATACCATCACCACCAATACAACCAATACTATCACCAGTACCACCACAAATACATATATCACCACCACCAATACTACCACCAGCAATACCGCCACCAATACCCCCACCACCAATACCACCACCACCAATGCCACCACCAATACCCCTACCACCAATGCCACTACCACCAATACCACCACTACCAATACCAGTACCACTACCACCAACACCAGTACTACCCCACCACCAATACCACCACCACCACTACCAATACCAGTACCACTACCCCCACCACCAGTACTACCCCACCACCAATACCCCCACAACCAATACCACTACCACAATTATCACAAATACCATCACCAATACCACCACCTCCAATACCATCAGTACCACCAATACCACCACCACCACCAATACCACCCCAATACCAATAACACCCCTGCCACCAATAACACCACCACCACCAATACCAATATCACCACCAATACCACCACCACCAATACCAATATATCCACCAATACCACCACCAACATCACCACCACCAATTCCACCACCACCACCACCAACAATACCACCACCTCCAATACCACCACCACCACCACCAATACCAATACCACCACCACCAATACCACTCACATAATACCAATACTACCACCAATACCATAATCACCACCAATACCGCCACCACCAACACCACAACCAATACCACCACTAATACCACCACCACCATTACCACCAATACTATCACCAGCACCACCACCAATACTACCACCACCACCAATACCCCCAATACCACACAACCAATACCACCACAACCAATAACACAACCACCAATACCACCACCACCCCCTATGGCAACACCACCAATACCAGTACTACCACCAGTACCACCATCACCAATACCCCCACAACCAATACCACCACCAATACAACCAACACTATTACCAATACCACCAACACTATTACCAATACCGCCACCACCAATACCAGTACGCCCACCACCACCATCACCACCAATACCACCACCAATACCTACAATACCCCCACCACCAATAACACCACCACCAATACCACCAACTCCACCAAAATCACCACCAATACCACCAACTCCACCAATACCACCACCAATACCAATATCACCACCAATACCAACACCACCACCACCAATACCAATATCGCCACCAATACAACCACCAAAACCACCACCAATGTCACCCCCACCAGCACCACCACCAATACAACCACCACCAATACCACCATCACCACCGATACCACAAATGACACCCCTACCAATACCACCACCAATACAACTAGCACCACCACCAATACCACTCACACCAATACCAACACTAATACCAATATCACCACCAATACAACCACCACCAATACCAATACCACCACCACCACCAGTACCACCACCAATACCACCATCAATACCAGTACCATCAATGCCACCCCCACCCCATCAATACCACCACCAATACTACCAACACCAGTACCACTGCCACCAATACCGCCATCACCAATACCACCACCACCACCAATACCACCACCACTGCCAATACCTCCAATACCACCAATGCAAATACCACCTATAAATCCACTACCATCACCAATGCCACCACCACCTATACTGTGGTATTGGGTTCTCCAGGCCTACATACTCCGCAGAATACCCACTACACCGAAAGAACTGTTGGCACGGAAACTAGAAAATGCAAAAGACAAGTTTATTAAGACCCCATGGGATGGTGGTACATTCCTACAGCACCCTTCGGTAATGCAAGAAGTATCACCCCGAACATCGGTGTGAGTCCTTCTTTTATACACTATTACAAACATTAAAAGATGGGCGGTACATGGTTACAGAGTTTTCGGTACATATATGGTCATTTTTGGAACACAGCCAACTCATGGGAGGAGTTACAACAGTACTGGTCAGTTTGGCGGAACATTCCTGAGTGGTGACTGGTCAGTCGAAACTGCGCATGTGCGGGCTTGACCGTTACTAAAAATAGCCTGTTGCTGGGCAAACTCCAGTGGTCAGTGGTACGGACAAAGGACTAAAGGGCACGCTGACCACGAGGCGGCTCATTCTCTAAAATGGCCGCCGTAACATACAAAATGGCGTTTAACACTAAGGCCAAGATAAGGGAAATACGTGTAGCAGAAGCTTAACGCTAACCCAGTCATTGTCAAATTATGACAATACTACCACCAATAACACCACCAATAATACCAATATCCCCAACAATGCCATCACCAGCACCACTAATACCACCACCACCAATCCAACTCAACCCCCACCACCAATACCACCACCAATACCACCATCACCACCAATATCACCACCACCAATACTACCATCACCAATGCCACCACCGCCAATACCACACCGCCAATACCACCACCAATAGTACAACCACCAATACCAGCACCAATATGAATACAACCACCAATACCACCACAACCAATACCACCACCACCAGTGCCCCACCACCAATACCACCAATACCATCACCAATGCCACTAATATCACCACCACCAATACCACCACCACCAATACCACCACCAATAACACCACCAATGCCACCATCAATACCATCATGAATACCAACATCACTAATACCAATACTACCACCAATAATACCAATACCACCACTAATACAATACCACCACCACCACCAATACCACACCACCAAAACCACCAATACCACCACCACCAAAACAACCAAATCCCCCACCAGCAATACCAATACCACCAAGGCCACCAATACCACCACCACAAATACCACCACCACTAATACCAATACCACTACCACCAATACCAATACCACCACCTCAGCACCTCTCACTCTCTAGTAATAGCAGGGGCACTGTATGAGATGAGGCCGGGGCTGCAGTCAAGACCATTCCTCCCTCCCGCCATGCCTGCCATAAAGCACAGCCGGCCCTGCACTTGCAGTTGAGGCCAGGGCCCTACTACAGCTGGAGTGTCTTCTATTCGGCCAAAGATAGCAATGATATTACGCAATGCCACACTGCACACTGTCGGTCCCTTCCTCTGATATTTACAATCTCATAAGCGACCAAAAAGGCCCTCTATTGCAATGAAATAGATCTTGTATTTGCGAGAGTTTAAGCTATTCGTATTGTAAATGACAATGCCTTTTATTTATGTTTCAAAACCCAAAACATAAATAAAAGGCATTGTCATTTACAATGCCAATAGCTCAAGCCTGCGTAAATGTGAGACCTATTGCATTGCAAATACTTGTTAATATGGCATTGCAATACACTGAAACTTGCTGAGACAAATAGAAAATGTATTCTTATTCTTTTACGACAGACAAAGTTATGCTCAGTTATCCATCAATAGTGGTGTTCCTTTGGGTGACAATACTTAATGTATGCATCGTTTCTATTTTAATAATGAAGGATTCCAATACACTGTAGCTTGCTGCATACATAAAGAGGCCCTGCAGGCCTGGGGAGATATGGGAGAGAGTTGAGTTCTGAGCCCCCCTGGCTTTTCATATAAAGGTACTGCTGACCGTACCAACAGCTTTGCTCCATGTTTTTTCTCTTTCTCACTATGTGTCTCTCTCTCACTCTCTGTCTCTCTCTGTGCCACTATTTCTGTCTCTCTGTTTCTTCCCCTCTCTTTCCTGCTACCTCCACTTCCCCGCTTCTCTATTACTATCTTTCTCTCTCCCTCTCTTTCTCCCCCTCTCCATCTGCATCTGTCTCTCTTTTTCACTCTCCCTCTCTTTCCCTCTGCCTCCGCCCCTCTCTCTCTCCCCTCTCTCTCTCTCTCTTTCAATCTATGCCCCTCTCTCTCTCTTACTCTCTCTCTCTCTCTTTCTCTCACCCCCATGCAAGCTGAGGCACCCAAGTGTGCATGTATATTACAAGTATCGGCACAATGTGTTCCTGCCTGAAAAGAAAAATCGCACCTACCAAGACCATGCATAAAAAAACAGGGTGTACAGAAGGCAGAACATGCCTAGGCTTTTTGCACCCGCCCGCTCAGGAGGATTGTAATGAAGACCGGTGAGGAGTACCCTGCAAGGACTCTAATAGTGTTAAAGGGCAGTATGTTGCTCTAGGCCTCAAGGCAGGTTTTCTGCCTAAAGATTCCTACATCGACTTTATGCCACATATAGGGCTGCTATAAAGCCACATAAGATGTACCTCTATGGTGCTGTCCATTGCAAGGCTGCATTTCAGCATGCAGTTGCTACATCCCGCTAGGGCCACGTGACTGGGCTGCTGACTAAAGTGATGCCACACCCATATGACCAGTCACATGACTAAAGTGTTGCCACATCCCACGTGACCACCCCACAGCTCACATGACTATGGTGAGGTCACACCCCACATGACAGGCCTCCTGACTAAGGTGATGTCACATAACATGTGGCCATCCCCACAGGTCACATAACCCGCACAGTCATGTGACCTGGATGTGACCTCACATCCGGGGCAGGTCCCCAGGGGCCTGAAAGTCCAGGCTAGGGACGTGATGTCACCACCGAGTTCGGGATAACTGTCACTTTTAGTTTGATGCAAATTATCTTCCTACTTGGGTGCAGTGGGGACATACAGAGAAGCTGTGGCATTCATTAAAAATGTACTTTTCTTTGCAGGCAAATGAACAAATTGAAAAGGCCGGAGGTCGTACCACCTCCAGTGTAATCATTGCGTTGACCGATGGCAAGTTAGACGGCCTGGTGCCATCATACGCAGAGGAGCAGGTGAGTGAGAGGCTGAAATATTATTTGCCTTATGAAGGGCTCTGGGCATTGGTAGCTTCTTTTGAACTTTCTTATTCTTTTGTGTTTTGTAGGCTGATCGTGCCCGCATCAATGGTGCCAGAGTTTATTGTGTTGGAGTTCATGACTTCAAATTTGAGCAGGTAGGTTGTTGCCAGTAATGAATGCTTTTCTCCTATTTTTGGGATTGATGGTCTAGCTTGATCAGACTGCCATTGCAGCCTACGGTCATTGTTTTATCAGTGGCTCATAATGACAAAAGGGCCTCTACAATGCTACGGGAAGTAACTTAGCATCATACATAGTGGAATAATTGCCCTCAAGAAACAAAGAAAAGTTCTGTCTTGAAAAGGATGCATTCACTACCAACCTTCATTGGCAGTAAAATCCAGGTTAATCTTCCTCTGGCTGGGGAATTTGGACAGCATGAAGACTAAATATAGAACATTGACAACACTGAAAAGGCCTCAAACACAGTGCTCCTGAGATAAGCTGAAGGCGGCTCTGGCATTTAAGCTTGGCAGGGCATTTTGGCCGCTAATATGTGAATGAGCCAGGGTCTCTGGAATATATGAGTCATTAATTGTTGACCACAATTCCAGGGTAGCAAAAATGATCCCAATTCTAAAGAGATACTCTGTTAGCTGTTTACAGAATCAAAAAACCCTTGAACTTTCACCACCTAGCATTCCCCCAGGTCTCCCAATAAAAATTGTACTTCACTTGTGTGTGTAGGCCTAGTGCACCCAACAGGAAATTACCCAAATCGTATTGTGGAGACTTCAAAATTATCAATCGCAATACTGCCTGGTTTTGTGAGGGAGTCACCTGCGTTTATGGTCCCGGGCTCAGTGGCTATCTGGCGTAACCTACAAAACCCAGACATTTCTAAAAACCGAGACACCTAGGAGAGTTCAGGGAGGTGCAACTTGCATGGGTCTCCCAACATTTTCCTACCCAGAATCCCCTGCAAACCTCAAATTGAGCTAAAAAAGAAATCACATTTTTCTCACTTTTCTGGGAGGGAAAGTTGTGGGATCACCGGGCCACCACAAATTTCCTACCACCCACCATTCCACCAGGTCTCACTATAACAAATGAACCTCACTTTGTGTGTAGGCCTAGTGCCCGTGACAGGAAATGACCCAAATCGTACTGTGGAGACTTCAAAATTATCGATCGCAAAACTACCTGTTTTTGCAAGGGAGTCAACTGCATTTTTAGTCCCGGGCTCAGCAGCCATCTAGGGAAACCTACCAAATCTAGCCAGTTCTGAAAACTAGACATCAAGGGGAGTCCAGGAAGGTGTGGCTTGCATGGATCTCCCAAATTTTCCTACCCAGAAACCCCTGTAAACTCAAATTTAGCTAAAATAAAGCTAATTTTTCTCACATTTCTGTGCGGAATCACCACACCGGCACAACTTTCCTATCACCCAGCGTTCCCCACAGTCTCCTGAGTAAAATGATACCTCACCTGTAACTGAGAAGGGTTAAAAACAGAGATTGAGGGGATAGCACAGCGAGCTTAAAGTGCTATATTTTTTTTATATACGTTTTAGGCTGGCTCTGCATTGGATACTCATACAAGTAAAGTATCATTTTTATCGGGAGAATGAGGGGAATGCTGGGTGGAAGGAAATTTGTGCCCACGCAGTGATCCCATATGGATTTGTGAGAAAAATTTGATTTTGTTTTGCTAAATTTGAGGTTTGCAGGGGAATCTGGGTAAGAAAACCTATGGGTATCTACGTAAGCTAAACCTCCCTGGACCCTCCCTGGTGTCTAGTTTTGAGAATTGTCTGGATTTGGCAGGTTTCCCTAGATGGCCGGTAAGCCTGGGACCAAAAATGCTGGTGATTCCCTTGCAAAACCGAGTCGTTTTGTGATAAATATCAATTTGATATCTCCGCAATACGTTTTGGGCCCTTCCCTGTTGCTGGTACTTGGCCCACCCACACAAGTGAGGTACTATTTCTATCAGGAGACCTAGGGTAATTCTGGGTGGAAGGAAATTTGTGTCAGCCCTGTTATCCCACAAATTTCCCACACAGAAATGTGCGGAAAATGTGATTTTTTACTAAATTTGAAGTTTGCAGGGGATTCTGGGTAGGAAAATGTTGGGAGATCAATACAAGCTACACCTCCCTGGACTCCCCAGGGTGTCTAGTATTCAGAAATGTATGGGTTTGGTAGGTTTCCCTAGATGGCCACTGAACCTGGGACCAAAAAAAAGATGACTCGCTCTCAAAACCAGATAGTGGTTTTGCAATCGATAATTTTGAAGTCTCCACAGTATGTTTTTGGTCACTTCCTGTTGCAGGCACTAGGCCTACACACACAAGTGAGGTGCCATTTTTATTGGGAGACTTGGGGGAATGCTGGGTGGGTGGAAGTGTGTGGCTCCCTGCAGATTCCAGAACTTTCCATCACAGAAATGTGAGGAAAATGTGTTTTTGTTACCCAAAGTTTGAGGTTTGCAAGCGATTATGGGTAACAGAACCTGATGAGAGCCACATATGTCACCCCATCCTGGATTCCCTGGGTGTCTAGTTTTCAGAAATGTACAGGTTTTCTAGGTTTCCCTAGATGCCGGCTGAACTAGGGTCTAAAATCCACAGCTAGAACCTTGCGAAAAAAGGGGTCAGTTTTCACTGGAAAAATGTGATGTGCTCATGTTGTGTTTTGGGCCATTTCCTGTCACAGGCACTAGGCCTACCCACACAAGTGAGGTACTTTTTACCTGTAAACTTGGGAAAATGCTGAGTGGTAGAAGTTTATGGCTCTCCACAGATTCCATAACTTTCCATCAGAGAAGTGTGTTTGTTTTTCACAATTTGAGGTTTGCAAGGGATTCTTGGTACAGAACCTGATATGAACCACACCAGTCACCCCACCCTGGATTCCCCTGGGTGTCTAGTTATAAAAATGTAAAGGTTTTCTAGGTTTTCCTTAGGTGCCAGCTGAGCGAGGGTCCAAAATCCACAGCTTGGCACACTGCGAAAATAGGGCCAGTTTTCACTGGAAAAATGTGATGTGCCCAAGCTGTGTTTTGGGCCATTTGCTGTTGCGAGTACTATTCCTACCCACACAAGTGTGGCACCATTTGTATCTGTAAACTTGGGGGAATGCTTGGGGGTAGAAGTTTGTGGCTCCCTACAGATTCCAGAACTTTCCATCACAGAAATGTGTTTGTTTTAAAATGTTTGACGTTTGCAAGGGATTCTGTGTACAAACCTGATGAGAACCAAACAAGTCACTCCATCCTGTATTCCCCTGGGTGTCTAGTTTAAAAAAACGTACAGGTTTGCTAGGGTTCCCTAGGTGCCGGCAGAACTAGGGTCCAAAATCAACAGCCAGGTACATTGCGCAAGAATAGTCTGTTTACATAGGAAAAATCTGATGTGCCCACGTTGTATTTTGGGCCATTTCCTGTCGGGGGCAATAGGCCTACCCACACCAGTGAGGTACCATTTGTATCGGGAGTTGTGTGGGAGTGATTGGTGGGTGGAAGTTTGTGGCTCATCACAGATTCCAGAACTTTTCATTACAGAAAAGTGAGGAAAATTTGTTTTTTTTTTTACAAAGTTTGAGGTTTGCAAAGGATTGTCAGTAACAGAACCTGGTGAGAGCCATACATGTCACCCCATCCTGGATTCCCCTTGGTGTCTAGTTTTTAAAAAGGTACTGGTTTGCTAGGTTTCCTGATATACCTGCTGCTGAGCCAATCTGACTGTGGTGGTGGAATGTTGGTGTGTGAGATGTCTGTGGAATGTTGGTGTTGGTGAGAGTCAATGGAGTATGGGCTGAGCAGCAGGAAGGCTGCCCCCAGTGGAACAGTAGAACAAGTGCTATTACCAATTGGCTTTCTGTGCATTTCTGCCTTCCAAATGTAAGACAAGGCGTAAAAAAGAAATCATTTTGAAAAATGTCCTCTAATTGACATGCTAGTACACGTACCCACAATTTCAGAGACGTACAAATAACCACTGCTTCTAAACTTTATATTTTGTTCCCATTTTGGAAATATGTAGGTTTTCTTGATACCTATTTCTCACTATTTATATTTTACCAAATGAATTGCTATATACATGGTACACAATGAAAAACCACTGCAAGGCACAGCTCAGTTATTGGCTCTGGCTAACTCAGGTTCTTGTTTAACCTACAAGTCCTATATATCCCTGCAACCAGAATGGTCCTTCAGACGTAACAGTATATTGCTTTAAAAAATCTGCCATACTTACAAGAAGTTACTTGTGAAAACGGTGGCACAATTGGCTATTTTTTTTAACTCAATTTTAATATTCTTTTATTTCAACTGTTAGTTTCTATAGGAAACCCTTGAAGGAGCTACACAAATAACCCCTTGCTGAATTCAGACTTTTGTCTACTTTATGGAAATGAATAGCTTTCTGGGATCCATTATTGCTTTTACACCCATTTCTACCACTAACTGGAAGGAGGTTGAAAGCACAAAACATATGAAAAATAGGCCCACTAAAATGCCAAAACTGTGTAGAAAATGTTGTTTGCTGACAAAAGTCTGCCTGTTACTGTAACCTGGGAAGATGGTGATTTCACTACCACAAACTCTTTGTTGATACCATTTGCAGGGGAAAAAACTGATACTTTCTTCTGCAGCACTTTTTCCCCAAAGACCCAAAATATAGCTTTATTTGGCTAATTGTTCAGTCTCCTCCAGGGGAATCAACAAATCCTGGATACCTTTAGAAAGCCCAGGATGTTAGAAGAAAAGGAAACACATTTGTCGAGAATCCCTTATGCGGACAAACGGTTACGGGGGTCTAAGCTCGAACTACCCCAAATAGCCAAAAAAAGCTTAGTGGAGGAAAAGGCCTAACAGCGAAGGGGTCAACAGTCTCTCAATTCCTAGGGCATTTACAAGCTACTGGGACTTCAGCCTCACAGATTAAGATGTCCATAAAACCAAGAGATGCCAAAATAGGGCCATATCTCACATTTACCTGTTATGTAGTTTTTTATATTATATGTTTACTTTTGGGTATTTAGCTTGAGAAATGTTTATTGAAAATAGTGAGTGAAATTCTGGAATATACTATTTGAATTTATGGAGTATCATTCTGAAGGTAAGACTGCAGTATTTACAAAAAATGCTCTGTTCTGTTGAAGAACAGTCTACATAGCTTTACCATTGTTTAAGAAATATTCCATTCTTTACCTAAATATTCCATTTCCAATCAAAGCCCATTTATAGAACACATTTTGTCTGTAGGAGGAACACATTGTTGAACTGTTTTGTTTAAGGTAAAGGTAACAAAGAAATAAATGGGGTGTTAAGGCAGAATTGGGGAGAAGGCCTGGAAACACCTGCACTCAGTCAGTCAGTCAAATTAACTTTATTCGATTTGATAAAATCATACAAAGTACATAAAAACAGTATTATTTACAGTTAAAAAAAGAATTAAACAATTTCATTTGTCAGCAAGTTAATTTGATTGAATAAATGCATTTAAAATATTTAAAAGACCAGTTATGTACATACATTTTCCAGGTTCATGCTCCTTCTAGCTCTGGTTGCTGCCACCAGGAAATTGGCCATGGCAAAAGTAATACAAATGTTGCCCAGTGATTTTAAATATAGCATTGCTGGTCTCACCTGGGAGAAGCCAGCTTCTCTTAGGACTGGTAGCAGGTATTTTTTTCTTTGGGCGGAGAAGAAGTCACAAAACATAACAAAATGTAAACTGTCTTGAACAGAAAAATTGTCACAGGTGCAAGGTGGTGCTAACTCAGGTTTCATCCATTTGTTAAAATTGCCCAAATAAAAATGAATGATATTGAATCTGAATCTTGTTAACAAAAATCTGTGGAAGGGGTTTGTGACAAAACATAAATAAGGCTCAATTGCAAGTGACTGGAGTGTTAAGTAGTGTGTTCGGACGGAGGGTTTAAATAATTCGACTTCTTCTCGCAACATGTATGCCCTAGACATAAACTGTTTTTTTATGAAACACACATCCTGCTTTGTAATACACGAGGGAGAGGTGAATAAATCTGGGCGTCCTAGTTCATTAAAACATTTGTACAAATACGCCAGCCATGGTATCGTGTGGCTGTATTCCAAACTCATCACATCCCTCATGATCATGTGGTTTAATGATAGTTCAGGGTTTAGCCAGGTCTTAAGCCAGTATGTTAGTGGAGCCAGTCTCAGTTTGTCCTGGATATAATCCATACCAAGTTCTGAATGAATGGAAAAAACCGGGGAGGATTGGGGGAGGGACAGGACTGAACGTAGAAAACTATTCTCAGCTACCTGGATTTTGTCTAGGCGTACGTAGCCCCATAAGGAGGCACCATACAAGGCCACGGGAAGGGTTTTGCTGTTATAAACCTGGGTAATGGCCTTCATAGGTCTATGGTCCAGCCTTTTAGCGAAGCTTAAGATGGCCATGGATGTTCTAGTGACCGCTAGGCTTTTTGCCCGTATCTGTGGGCCCCAGGTACCCCTGCTATCAAAAAGGACTCCTAGATAGGGAAACACGGGGACTCCTGAGACTATCTCCCCTTACAAAAAAAGGTTTTTATTCCTCTCTTGGCCCTTTTCCCTTGTCTACCTACGACCATAGTGTGCGATTTGGAGGCATTAACCCTCAGGTCCAACCGGTCCATAAAGGACCCAAATGCATCTAGCAGTTTTTGAAGGCATACCCCTGTGCGTGCTATTAGTACAGCGTCGTCCGCGTATAGGAGAGCAGGGATCTTAACTTCTCCTACACGCGGAACGTCGCTTGCTGCCCCGATTAAGTGTTTGCCTAGGTCGTTTATATAGATGGTGAACAACAGGGGGGCCAGTATGCATCCTTGCCTAACGCCACGTAAAGATCTAAAACGTGACGTGCATCTTCCCTCCTTGGTTACTCTTACAGCAGCAAATAAGTCCTGATGCATAGATGCTATAAACGCCACCAGGTCTACATCAATTCCCATGTTAATTAGAATTTCCCATAGCTTAGACCTGTTGACCAAGTCGAAGGCCGAGGAGAGGTCCATAAATGCTAGATACAAGGACCCCTCCTTGGCCACCGTATACTTGGCAATCAAGAGGTGGAGATTTGAGCACTGTTCTATCGTGCCCCTTTTTTCCCTGAAGCCATACTGTATATCAGCCAGGCCCCCACAGTCCTCCAGGCTGTCTCTTAGTCTGGCTAAAAGGACTCTGCCCAGGATCTTGATAGCAGAGTCGAGCAGGGAGATAGGTCGGTAGCACCCTGGATCGTCCCTTCGGCCCTTTTTAAATATAGGCACTATGGTGGAAGTAGCCCACGTGTTTGGGGGGGGCGAGGTATTTGCGGCTGTGAACACGTTGGCCAGGATGCCAGCCCAGAGTTTCGGGGAATGTAGATAAAAGTCAGCAGGCACCCCGTCTGGGCCAGGGGCTTTATTCCTAGTTGTGGCGCAGATTGCTTTTTCCACTTCCCCGCTGTTAAACTGTAGAGGTGTGACCAACAAACTAGCACAGTTTTGTGAATGCGGCCGGTCCCCCGACTCACCATAGACAGAACTGAAATGGGTTAGCCACTTCTCATCTGGACTCTAATGGAGTGCTACAACTAAAATAAAAAAATAGCTCGGAATTTCTGAGCAGTGGAAGGACACTGGACAAGAAAGCAGCACTTGGGCCATGCTCCAGGGGAGGGACAAACTCCTGAAAAGGAAGTGAAGCTGGCACACGCTGACCAAGGAGAAGCAAGGAAATGAGTCCCAATGAAGATAACCAATAGAAAGCAATTGACAGTCAGTAAGTCCTGTGTAGGTAAACAGAATGTCTTGCAGGCGACAGCGCATGTGTTGTCTAAGGCAAAACGTAAAAAGTCTATGTGCAATGTTCCTGTTGATCTCATAATTCTGATGGGGATGCTAGCTGCTATCATTGGCCCCATCAAATTTAAGATGGTCTTTGTATTTGCAGCCAATGTGGTCACCTTCATGAAAAGCTTTAAATCACTATGCTTCACTATCCCACACCAGTTATGTTCTCTCGCCAATCAGTCACCCCCACTCTGAATTTTTAAAAAATCTGCACACCTCTGCCAGCTGTGCTTTTAGCCAAACTTGGAGGAGTAATGTAGACACCCAGAAGGGTTAAATGATTTGCCATACAGCAGTTGAAATTTACAGGGCTCTCACGTTTAAGATTCAAAGCTTGAGCAACTCCAGTCCATGCTTTTAGGTCTTGTATATAAAGCGCACACAATGTCTCTTCAAGAGCTTTTATTTTCTATCTGTAGGCTTAGAGACCACCTATTTGCTTACCATTGATTGGCATCTTAGTTACGCTCATTTGTTTGCTTCTTATTGGTCAGCTGCTGTAGGGTTCCTACATTTTCAAATTCTTTCTTTTTTTAGGGAGCCTTCTTAGTTCTTAGCTACTACTTCAGTTAAACATGGGTTTTGCAGTATTCTGTTTTTTGTTTCTCCTTAGACAAGGTTTCTGGTCAAGCTATGTATTGAATACAACCGAGAGCACACCAGGGTTTTTAAGGAGAAAAAATAAACTATTCCCAAAATTGCATAAAGAAGTCCTGGTTTTAGACTTAGGGCCTGATTTAGATCTCGGTGGAACAGTTACTCTGTCACAACGGTGGCAGATAACCCCTTTCACCAAAATATAAATCCTATTATATCCTATGGGATTTATAATTCAGCTGACTGGATATCCCTCACAGTTTTGACGGAGTAACTCGTCCACCGAGATCTAAATCAGGCCTTGAGTGGTTTCATAGGCTGAGCACAGATGTGTTAGTGAGGAATTAAGTTATAAGAAGTAGAGCACAAAGATGCCAAAGAGTGCTTTTAAAGCCCATAGTTGTTAACAATAATAGCAGTAGTAACAATAACAAGACTGTAAAACACATTCCTAACACAAAATACTGAAATATATTAAAGAAGTAGTAATTATCAGAACAGCCCTGATAATATGATGATAACAATAATAATGGAACACATTATAATCACAATTGAAAACAGATAGTAATAATTCCAATATTATTAATGGATAAAAGTAATAAAAAAAATACACTTATCATAAGTAATATTAGCTTTAAAAATTATGGTAAAAATAGTATGTACATTTTGTTTTACTTTTGCTATAACATTTGTTGCAAGTGGTTTGCAGCTCTAGCTTTATAATGCTCCAAACATTAGTACTCAGTTTATTGATATCAAAAGGTGACAGGCGAAGTCCCCTATGTCAGGATTCGAATTTGTTATGCTGTAGGTTATACAGATCTCTGCAGCAGACACACTAGCCCCTGAGCTGTCTCTACAGATGCACTTCCTCATCCCCCTTTTAGAGAAGACTGGGGCTCCTCAGCGCTCTCAACCCGTGAACGTTCGAAGATCCAAGCACAACTTTTTTGCTAAACAGAAACCAGGCTTCAAGCAGCGTCAGACTGTGAACTCAAAGCAGCCCTGGCAAATTGTGTCAGACCAGCCCCCGTATGGTGCCTAGTGGATGCAGCAGGTGAGCCTGACAGCTACAAGGAGGGCTTGAGGGGGTTATTCCCCAAGAAAACCTGGCCAGAAATGTAGCTCTTTGATAACCCTTCATAGCTGATAGTGCTAGATTATAATTTTAATTTATGAACAGCACAGTAACAAAAGTGTCTGTGAGAAAAGCAGTATCCTGCTAAGATATGCATATAGAATGCTGTTCTGTGATCTGCATGATACATGTTGTTTGCAGCAGGCACATTAACCATCTGCCCTACCTTAGATGAGCCAAACTGCCACTAGACAAAACTCCTATCTCTCTCCAGCAGGTACATTAATCACCAGAGTTATCTTGACACTTGTATTGTTTTCTGAAAACAACTGGATATACAAGGAACTCTGCAGCAGGTGCTTTAAACCTGCTGCACTCATACAACAATCATTGGCATAGCCCTAAGGTCTCGCCTTTGGGACTTTATAAGTGTTTCACCATGCAGCACATTATCTGGAGTGCTGTGCTGCCAGTGATTGAAGAGCTATACAATTACTATACACTTGGTCATGCAGTGTCATGCAGAATACATGCTTTCCTCATAATACATTTAGGGACACTTTCCAAGGCTTTTCAATGCACAGACATAAAGGCAAATGCCTTGATGCAAGTCAACAGCACCATAAAATGGTGGTAGTTTCTAGTCCTGAACACTATATGAAAGAACAACACATCCATTAAATTGTAGTTAGAGCTCTGGTTTAAATGTGCAGCATGGCTGACCTCAGCTCCCTACCCACAGTAAGTAAGTAAGTAAGTAATATATTTATTGTACAGTTAATTAAAACCTTTACAAAAACGACCATCTCTTACAAAAAAATATTTGGGGGTAAAACTTCAATTTAAAAGGCTGGTAGCCACAATTAAGAGCACAGTAAAAATTGCAAAGAGGGAGACTCCCCCAGCCTTGGTGAGCCACAGTCCAGATTCTTAATTTTTTGTAAGCGGAGATTTTGCAGCAGTTCAAAATTTAAAATAACCTCCCTTGTAATAGTCTTAGCAGCAAAATCGGATAGATGATTGAATACAGGGTAAAGTGTGTGGTGCAGCAACGACTTTTATGGCTCAGTGCAAAGTGGCCTAGATATAATGTTTTTCTTCAAGGCTTGGATGTGCAAGAGTGCTAAGTGCTTGGTGTAATAAAGGTGCTGTCAGAGGCTTTCGCATAGTGGGTCAGCGGGCTGGTTCCAACCCAGCTCCAATGCCACTTCTCAGGTAATCTGGTTGTGTCTTTTTTAGTCTAAGATCAGCAGCAGTTAAGAATTTAACCAGGCAACAGCTTAGTTGAATATCTTCACCAGAGAAGCTTGCTAGCACTGCTTGCCTACAGGACCTTATTTGTTTCTTGTTGAAGAATGGTCTAAGAAGTGAACCGCGCTCCTGCATTAATTCCCTGCATATGGTTATAATGTGCACTATGTCCTCCTCTCGTTCCCCGCAGAGAAGACAAATTGCCGGCTTCGGAGGTCATAACCACAGAGGCAAGTGATATGCAGATGGTAATATGCCTAACCGGAATCTCAGGAACTTCTCTTTTGTGATTTTAGAGAAGTTCGTTTGGAGGAATACTTGGTGGGGTCGCTTTGTTGTAGGACTGTACAGTGACTCTCTGCTGTGTGCACGTTCTGACAAGACAGATTTGTCTTGTATGATAGATTCATTTTTGACAGTGTGCAGCTGTGTTTGTTTTCTCCTTTCTTTGGGGTGATTTCCTCCCACGGTCTCCAGCTCTAGGGGGGCTGCGTGTTAGCAACAACTGAGATACACACAGAGAGAAAAAGCAGTGTCCACTGCCTTACCTCCCTGTATGACTCTGTGTGCACCGAAGTGGGACAGTGAGGCATTGGAGCATAGAAGAAGTATTGTCATGATCACTAATGTGAATTTGCTTCCTCTTTAAGCGGTATCTGAATATTATAGTTGGGTGGTTTAAACATGTGTTGCCTCAGTTTTCCTGTGAATTGTAAGTCACAATATCGAATCGCGGCAGAACAGATAAAGCTATTTATCCTTCCAAAGTCGACAGAATCAATACTGTAGATGTACGAGGTTAGTAAAATAAGTACCACATTGCGATCTTTACGAGGTTGGTAAAATGAGTGCCTTGTCTGCACTTAAAAACAATGGCTATAGCCTGTCTTTGTTTCTGGGTTTTTTATGACAAAGTGAGTTGTACATTGTGAGACAGCCTTGAACTGTCAGGCCAGTGACAAACTATGTAGGAAGCAGACCTTGCAATTGATGGCCCTACCTAAATAAACAACTGCCACTAAGCCCATTGGAATCAGAACTCCACTGCTACAACATTTGTGGTTTGATGCTGGAAAATGTTTCTGTTTTCGGGTGCTTGGCCTTTTTCCTGGAAACCACAGCAGACACTCCTGGTGGGGGCTGCAGATGACCAGCTACCACGTGATTGCTTCTGCATCCAGTTATGGCACCCCGGATTTTGTTATGAATTGGATTACAGATGCCTAGTGAAACAAAACAGGAACTTGCGGGGAAGGTTTTTGGGGTGGTTTTTTTGCAGGGAGCGAGTAACATGAGCACCAATTTCACTCATTTATTTTTTGTAGGCACAGGGAGGTTAAGCAATTTGCCAAGAATTACAGGATGTTGAGCTGACACAGAGACTTGAATCCGGGTTCTCAGGGGCCGATTCACAGAACTAACCTAAGACAAAATCCTAAACTTACTACTTTTGGTATTCACAGAAGTTAGGATTTTGTCTTAAGTTTGTCTTAAGACAAACTTAAGGCAGACTTAAGACAGACTTAAGACAGACTTAAGACAAAATCCTAACTTAAGTCTGTCTTAAGTCTGTTTTAAGACAAACGTAAGACAAAATCCTAACTTCTGTGAATACCAAAAGTAGTACGTTTAGGATTTTGTCTGAAGTTAGTTCTGTGAATCGGGCCCCCAGTGCCCAGGAGGCAGCTCTGGCCATTACATCACATCCTCTCACGTGTGGTTAAAATTAAAAACGGCGGTAGTGGTTTGTTGCGCACACCTCTGTCTGAAAGTCTGGTTAAATAGTAATCATATGTTTCTGCTTGCTTTTGTGTGTATAGCATGCTGGTCTGGAATGAGGTGGCCTGCCTCATGTAACGTACTAGTTAATTTATAAGTGTGATACTACACTTGGTCCTTTCCGCACCTGCTGTAGATGAAAGATTTTTTATGTGCTTACAAAATTATACCTACGTTTCAAAGTACCATTTTATGCATACTTATCTTAAATTAATACTGTGTTCATCTTATTTTTATTCATGTTGCCATTTTTTACGGTTTCCTCTTCACTAATACATCATGTATTTATATCCTACAAAAAATAAATTTCAATGATAATTTTACAGTATTGATGATGTATTTACAATGCACTAACTATACATAGTAATGCTCTCTTACAGAATGTTCCCAATGCATTTCAGGATGTTGTTCAACAGTCGAACACCTATATCAAACACACAACACATTTTCTACAACTTTTGCAAGACCTTCATTTTGAGAATCATACACGTTGGATTATGTGTACCATAGATGTAACTGCTTTATGTACATCTATTCCCTCGTCTGAGGGAATCGAGGCATGTGAATGGGCACTACTGTCACAACCATTACTGGCAGCTAACCAAGTTTTCATCTTGGAAGTACTACAGTTTTGTTTACAACATAGCTGTTTCCAGTGGAATGAAGAGTTTTATTTACAAATCAGTGATACATCTATGGGTTTTGCTGGAGCACCATCATACGCAAACACGTACATGTCCAATTTGAGGAGGATCATATTTTGACTGATGTAGAATGGAACATAAATTTTATATTCTAGCACCGTTTCATCGATGACATATTTTTAGTATGGAATAATACCCAAGAGAAATTGGAGACAAAAATCAAAGAGCTGAACTGCAAAAACAGCCTGATTCAATTCACTCATGAAAGTAGCACGGAACGTATATAATTCTTGGACGTACATATCACCAAAACAAACAAAGCATTATAAACTGCTATACACCACAAAAAAACTGATCGCAATAATTTGTTGCTATAGAGCAGTTTCCATCCTCCTAATCTAATACAGAATCAACCATGTTCACAAATACTAAGGACAAAGAGAATATCATCCTCACTGGAAGAATTCGCAAAAGCTTTACAACAACAAAAACATTTTTTCCAACAACGAGGATATCCAGAGCCAACAATCATAAAGGCAATACACGATTTGAAGTAATACCTAGAAGTAAACTACTCAAAACTAAAGTTAAAGCTACACAAGACCGAGCAAGCTTTGTTTCAAGATTCTCAACTAAATCTATGGCAATCAAAAGGATTATCATCGTGGCTGGGAACTTCTCCAACATGATCCGGATTTTAACAATCTGTTCATACATAAGCCACTATTTGCTTATACCAGAAGTCGTAATATCAAAGAACTATTAACAGCCAGGAAACCTAATTTTGGTCACGCAGGTACTGGTATGATTTTTTTTTAATTGTGTTCATTGCAACAACATCATTTTGGGGAACACAGTTACACATCCACAAACTGGTAAATCAATAAAACTACGGCATTCTACAGATTGTAACTCTACATTTGTGGTTTATTGTATTAAGTGCCCTTGTTGAATGATGTACATTGGGAAAACTGAACACACAATAAAAATCTGAATCACAGAGCACAAGAGCATGATTGCAAACAAAAATCCCAATTCCTATCTTGCTGTGCACTGGATGGAAAAATCATAACATTCCTCAATTGAGGTTTTGATATTGGAAAAACTACAAACTACTGCAGACCAGGATCATTTCAAGCTCCTTTCACAGACAGAAATATAGTGGATCAAAAAATGTAATACCATGATACCTTTTGGACTTAATGACAACACGAGTTGTTATTTATAAACAGTTACTTGGGAATAATTTCTTCTTTTTTGAACACACATCATTGCTTAATCAAGCATAGATTCTAAATCAAAGCCATGCGTGTTCCAGCATAAAACCTGAATTGTAGTATTCAATGCAGTCATTTCAGAGGAATAACATGTATACTTCAAAACTCAAACGGGAGCATTACAGAAACCACTAACATGCTTATGTACAACAAGATAGGGCTCGGTTTCACTGCACACATCCAATGGTCTTAATCAGAGGAAGACTTTAGATTTTCGTTATTCATTTATGAACCCAAAATGCTTATCTAAGTTTTATTAAATGTTGAGGTTTTTCTTACATTTTGAATTGAGTTACTAACACACCAGCGGAACTACTGAGGAGAACATAATTCACAATAGCAAATGGAGGTTGTTCTGGTATTCCTATTTCAGGTTGAATCGAGCAGCACGTTGCATGTATTATGGCTAGTGCATTGAGAGGTACATGCATTTCACCGGTGCAGATAGATATCGCGCGGGTAACTTCTGCAAGTTTGATCTTTATTTTACTTACTTGTGCTTAATCGGAAAATCACATTATGCTAGTTCGCTTGTAGCACAACGATGCAGAGCCCATCTATGGTTTTTCGTAACCTAAATTTTGTTGCATTTCGGGTCCACTTTAATGAGCAATTGCCCTTCTTTACCTATATTTTTTAACCCAGTCCTCTTCAAAAACACATATATTCATCTTTTAGTACTCAACCATTTAGAGATGGCTTTTTATTGTAATTTCAGTCCTTGCACCTTAGTTGTTTTCGGTAGGTTTTATTCAAATTGCATATCAAGTCATAGTTCTTCTGAGGCTGTACACGTTAAATATTTTCTCGAGGCTTATCTTTTAACATTGCACTTGGGTGTAATTTTAACATTTCAAGATGGCCCCCATCGTCTCTTTCATACATACCAATGTGGAATTGTTGTCCTTGGTTTATGTTTACAACATGGGAGTATATTTTGTTCGCATTTCGGCCACGGGTGCCGTCATTCACTAAACAGAAAGCGGATCATCACGCTGAACAAATTCTCTTTACCCGGTGAGAAATGTGATTATTGGTCTTGCTTTTTTATTGCATGCAGAGTAGGCTGGGTAACTAGAAGCATTGGTATCAATCTAATATTGGATATTTATCTTGTGCTTGACAGTATCGCATGAGATTGTTTAAACATATCGCATGAGGAACCAGTGCATCATTGAATTCCGGGTAGTCAACAGGAGATTACAGGTACACAGCATGTTGAGTTTTTGGCGGTTAACATGGTCGCTAGTGAGACCATACAGTTTGGTGTACAATTTGTTTTTCTTTTTCCAGATTAACATAAAACTTTGCCAGGCAGGCATTAGCTTCAAACTACCAAGAGGACTTTCCGTTTCTCTCAGTAAGTGCTTGAAAAATGTAATTATCGCTAAAGCAGTAAACACTTCTGAATTTATGAATGCAGTATTCTAACAATCACCATGAATTCACAGTGTAGATGTGTAAAATGGTGGAGGCTGGCATGGATCAAGGATCCGGTTTACTGGCAAGTTTTAAATATGCAATTGTTTTTGAATGTCCAAAACGGGGTGTGATTGCGGACAAGCGCTTTAGTGAGTAAGTTTGTGAACTCTGAAGCGTGCCACGAAAATATCACTTTGTAGACCTTAAAGTGTTAAATATAAGTCTTTGAATGCGTCCTCTAATCTTAGAGTTCGAAGCTCTGGGCGCTGCTTTGAAAAATCGCAGCTGCGATTATTCATATTAATTCAATGTATCCAAATACAGTTTCAAAGAAAATGAAGAGAATTTTTTTTTCTTTAAATGATGATAATATTTATTCCATATGTCTGTATTCTTCTGTATATGTTGTCATTCACATATTACAGTGCATTTCTCAATTCATTGAGCTTAGATTCATATTACTTTCACGAAGATCCCAATGCATTTCGTGCCCACTTGACACTTCATCAGGGGAATCTAATGGAGATAAGGCGTGAATGTGTGAGGACCCACATGTTCTCATGAACTAATATACACTGAATATAAATCAAGTCAAAAGATCTTTTTTTGGATTATAAAACATCCATAAAAGTACATGTCAAACACAGCAAAAGTAATAGCACAGTCATAGATGATAGAATATAGACAAATAGCAGCTTACAAAGGTACAAATTCATAGCAATAGATAGCTTTGTCATGTGCAAAGAGGCAACCACTAGTGCAAAATATGCAATGCAAATTCCAAAAGGTGACTTTATACATGCACTCTTATTGGTAGTTGAAAAACGAGAGTTCAGGGTGAGCTGTGGGGGTGGTGTACATTGTATACCTTACGTCGGAACCTACATATTGGTGATTTGTCAATTCTAAAAATGCTACAGAAAGCGTGTCTTCAAGTGAGCTGAGCTATAGTGCACTTTAAAGAATACGGGTCGTGAAAATAGTGATATGAAACGTGCCGATCATTGCGTGCATATTAATACGATCCAGAGAGGGTCGAACTCTAAGATTATATTTAACACTTTAAGGTCTACAAAGTGATACCTCCGTTGCAGGCTACAGAGTTCACGAACTTACTCACTAAAGCGCGTGTGCGCAATCACACCCCGTTTTGTAGTTTCTATGATTATTTGATCTACCTGACTGCAGCACAGCAAACAATTAAACTCAAGATGGCGACCTATGATGACATAACAAGAATAACAGACATGCGAGCTGACACATTCGCATACATGGAAGAGGATGCATCTAAAATATATGCACTAATAAATGAGGACACCACACCAATTCTAAACAAACGGAGCAAAGAAAACAACATCCGACAATTAATATACCTCACCAAAAGAGAGATCAATCAACGGCTACATGCCAGTACATTAATCAGATATCACTGAGCACAAAGAATTCCAAGAGGCATAAGAGTTCCACTTAAACCACTATTATGTAAGAACAACTAAAAATTTGTAGAACGTTGGTACGCCATACTCAACAAGTGCTCTTTAGATTTAATTCTACTTATAATAGAAGAACTATCCAAAGTTTTAGAGGATCTGAACAAAGAAATAGCACAATCCAAAAGTGAATTACAAACAATGATGGAACAAGATTATTGGCAAAAAACCTTAGCAGACATCAACCAACAACTAGAAAAATATACAGAAGAGATCAACGAACGAAAAGTTCATAAGTACAAAAGAGATACCATTGATTATAAGATGGGAGAGGTCTATTCGTGGGCTGAAGTATACGCCAGAATACGTCAGAACAAACCGTACACCACCATTACAGAAACTGAAACGTCCTCCTCTGAGGGAGAATCCAGAACCACAAGATCAAAAGGAACGGAAGATACATCAATAGCATCAACATCCTCACAACCAACAACAAGTGGTCCTTTTTTAGGAGAAGGCCAAAAAGAAAACTGAGATCCAGGAGGGGCAAAAGAAATAGACCAAATAACAACAAACTTGAAAGCACCAACACAAACAGGCAAACGCAACAGGGGGAAGAGAACTTGAATGATAATCAACTGGTAATCAATATTTCATCTTATGAACTCAACAAAATGGAAATTCAGACCTTACAAAAAGGTACCTCTTTCGTACCTACTCATCACACCAACAAATTGGAATTAGATGTTAGTTTATTCAACCTAATGCGTAATCTGAGACTTTGCCATTTCTTTGACAACATAATACAGCCAGAACACAATCAAGAAACAGACCAGCAACTAAAACATCTTTGAATTAAGAGCAACTATCAGTCACAAATAAGTCACAAGACCCTAGACTCTGTCGAAACATTAGTAAGCAACGACATCAACAAACTGGATTTAAAAAAACGCACAAAATTCCAGAATTTATCCAAAAAAGAACTTAACATGTTGAGGAAAATATCACATAATCCCAGCATCATTTGTCAAAGAGCAGATAAAGGGGGAGCCCTGGTGTTATGGATACTAGCTTTTATTCATCCCAAGTTAGTGCTCATGTCAATGACAAAGATATATACATTCCGTTTGGATACAATCCCACACAAAAATTTCAAGAACAACTATCTCAGATTTTAACAAAAGCACATGAAGAAGGAACAATCTCGGACAAAACCAAGAAGTTTCTCTCAAAACAAAAGCCAAAAACTCCCACAATCTATATGCTTCCTAAAATCCACAAGGATCACAGACAACCACCATTCCGCCCTATTGTCAATGAAGAAGTATGGATGTGTACCATAGACCTGAAATCGCTCTATACCTCGATTCCACATAACTTGGGCATAGAAGCAATCGAAGGAGCCTTAGTATGTTCACAACTCGACCAGAATTTTCAGTTTTTCCTCATGAAACTTTTAACCGTTGGATACCATCTCCCACACAATACTAATTAGTAGGCTGAGAGATATCGGTATTACAGATATGGCCCTTGCGTGGATAATTTCTTTCCTGTCTGATAGATCTCAAATTACCTCCTTGGGTCCTTTTCTCTCTAAGGAAAAGAAGGTTTCATCAGGAGTTCCGCAAGGCTCTATTTTGAGTCCTTTATTATTTAATATCTATATGGTCCCCCTCATTTCTTTAATTGAGTCATATTGCATATTTGTCACTTCATACGCCGATGATACTCAATTAATTGTACCCTTAGACAGGAACTCCAATGAGGCAGAACAGAACTTAAAGAACTGCCTGACGGAAGTTTTCCAATGGATGGAGAATAATCATTTAAAATGCAACGCCAATAAGACCGAGATTCTGCCCTTGGGGAAAAAAGACCATTTTTGCCCAAGCAAATGTTGGCCAGATGATACTCCTGCCCTGCCCCATGCAGTTGAATCAGCCAGAAATCTGGGAGTCTTGTTTGACTCCACACTTTCCTTTGACCAGCATGTGAGGAATGTGGCAGGGAGCTGCTTCGGCATTATTAAATCTTTGAAAAAGTTTTTTTTTGACTTCCTCCCTACTGATTCAAGAAAGGCTGTGGCTGTAACCCTAATACTCTCTCGGTTAGACTATTGTAATGGCTTGATGGCCGGGGCAAAAAAGGCTACATTAAAGAAACTCCAGAGCGTGCAACACGCCGCTGCCAGATTGGTCTTGAAATTACCTAGAAGGTCCTCGGCATCGCTTGCACTGGTTACCTCTGCATTAGAGGATTTTGTTTAAAATCCTGGTGACGACATTTAGAGCTCTAAACCACACAGGCCAGAGGTACCTTGCTAGAAGATACACTCGCTATGATCCATCTAGAAAATTGAGGTCATCAGGGGGAAACCTGGTCGACATCCCCAGATTTCAGTATAAAACCAAGGGAGGGAAGACCTTGACTGTCCTGGCTTCTAAGGCCTGGAACGCAATCCCCAAAGATCTTAGACTTCTGGACAAAGAGGCCGCCTTTAGGAAGCAATTAAAAACCTGGATCTTCAATCTACCAGATGCCTCCGTATTGGCTGCTATCTAACCTCCTGTGATTGTATTGTACTTTTTTTCAGCGCCTGGATGCTCCTTTCGGAGTGACAGTAGCGCTTTATAAATACCGAATACAAAATACAAATACAAATACAAACCTTCACGCTATATCAAAGCTACTTCAAGTGGAAAGACGAACACTACCTACAGCTCACAGGTACATCTATGGGCCATTGCGCAGTCATATTAAGCGAATATCTTCATTAACAAATTTGAGACAAGATACATTCACAGTCTAGAACATTGGAAGAAACATGCACAGATATTCTTATGTTATATAGACGACATTTTTGTGGTGTGGCAGGGTCCACATACAACCTTGATACAAGCATTGGATCATTTAAACATAATCAATGATCGCATACAATTCACCTATCAAGTTGATAACAAATCTATACCCTATCTGGATGTATTATTGAACATTAAGCAGAACAAAATAGAAACCACTCTGTTAAAAAAATCCACAGACCGCAATAACTTGTTACATTACAGAAGCTTCCATCAGCTGCCCCTCAAAAATCATCTACCCCTCTCACAACTATACAGAGTCAAAAGGATTTTTCAGAAAATACAGAATCACAGATACAAATGGATAACATGATACATCGTTTTCAAGAACGGGGATATCCCCCAAAGATTTTTCAAGAAGCAAAAATTAAGTGCGCTTCCAAAACACAAACAGAATTGCTACAACCAACAATAAAATCCGATGAATCTCTAGTGGTAGTTGTCTCTAAATATTCCACAAAAAGTTATCACTTTAAACATGCTATCCTCAGACACTGGCAAATTCTAGCAAATGAACCGGATTTCAAAGGTATTTTTTAGAGGAAACCAATGTTCGCTTATACCAGGAGCAAAAACATTCAAGAAATGCTGAAACCCACTGTTCAAACTGAAGCATCCATTTATAAAGGAACTTTACCTTGTCACAATTGTAACAATTGCCATTCTATAATCAAAGGAGACACCATCATGCACCCTATGAAAGGTACACCCGTCAGACTAAAAGTAACAACCAATTGCAACACTGCAAACGTTGTCTATCTGTTAAAATACCCATGTGGCCTGGTCTATGTAGGGAAAACCACTAGAAAAATCTAAATCCGGTTATCAGAACACAAAAGTAACATCAGGACCAAAAATGTCAAATCCACCGTAGCTATCCACTTCAATGAGAGAAGACACAATATTTCGCAACTACAATTTACTATTTTAGAAATCATCACCAAAACTGAAGGACAAGACATCAATAAAATACTCTTACAGAATGAAAATGAATGGATTTTTAGACTTGATGCTATGAAGCCCGATAGGCTTAATGACCATTTGGAATTCTCTTGTTATCTGTGATTCGATTGACTTTGATTACACCATTGATAGATCTTCCAGTTTATCATGCAACAGATCTGATTTCATAAGCATGTTATTCAACCTTCTTGAATATTTCTGATATTTTTTGTTTCTATTATGAATGTATTTTACCTTTTCAGCACTTACAGTTCTTAGTGTTCCCACTTGAGTACTCACTCTCCGTGACGTTTAGTTGAGAACACTCACTGTCCACCATCTTAAGATGGCAGTCAAAACGATACGCGAAACACACCACGTGACCTCCTAGTCGCTGTTCATTTCACTCACACAGATTGTTATGCAACGTTATCACTACTTTGTCTCTGAACCATGCACCGCACTTTCAGTTCTCTTCTTCCCACTCATGTACTTACTCCCCGTGAACTTAGTTTCACTATTTACCACTTTAAGATGGCGCTCAAAAACGTGACCTACTAGCCGCCGTCTATTTCACTTACTTATAGACGCCAACGTTGTAATGGCGCTACTCAAGAATCTTTCAGAAGCTCACCGCTGGAGCAGATAGAATTTACTAGAACGGTAAGAGCATACTATACGAGTAGTTTTTTCTAAATTAGGGACATTCATTCGCTGCTCATAACCGAATCGTTTCATCGCAACTTTGCTTTGGACCGCTTCATGTTTGTTTTTAATGGGCACTGCACCTTTTTAACATACATGTAACGATTGGCACGTTTCACATCACTATTTCCGTGACTATTTTCGCGACCCATATTTTGAGCTTTAAACACCTTTTTGATTTTATTGAGCACTGCATCGTATTAATATGCATGCAACGATTGGCACGTTTCATATCACTATTTTCGCAACCCGTATTCTTTAAAGTGCACTATAGTACAGCTCACTTAAAGACACGCTTTCTCTAGCATTTTTAGAATTGACAAATCACCAACATGTAGGTTCCGACGTAGGGTATACAATGTACACCACCCCCACAGCTCACCCTGAACTCTCGTTTTTTAACTACCAATAAAAGTGGCTCACTGGTTAGAGCAGGCAGACCCTGAAGCAGAGGTCAGACCCGGGACCAGGGTTCAATTCCCGACGCGGCAGGGTCTTGAGCTCAAATGTCCATGGACTCGATAATTCTCGCTTCGGTGCCTGACCTAATCATGGGTTCACACTCTGCAACTCTGGGCATTAAGCTTGCTTAATCTCCACAACGGCCCCCCGCGGCGGGATGCCTGGCTTTCACCTTGGGGATGCCCTGTAGGGGCTATCTCACAGGGAAAAACCAGGACGGGTTCCCAAGGCAAGCGCGGAGATGCGGAGATACCCCTTCGGGGGTCGATTCTGGCGCTATATAAGAATATAATAATAATAATATTAATAATTTATATTCAGTGTATATTAGACCATGATAACATGTGTGTCCTCACACATTCACACCTTATCTCCATTAGATTCTCCTGATGAAGTGCCCAGGGGGCACGAAATGCATTGGAATCATCGTGAAAGTAATATGAATCTAAGCTCAATGAATTGAGAAATGCACTGCAATATGTGAATGACAACATATACAGAAGAATACAGACATATGGAAAAAAAATTATCATCATTTAAAAAAAAAAATGTCTCTTCAATTTCTTTTAAACTGTATTTGGATACATTGAATTAATATAAATAATCACAGCCACGATTTTTCAAAGCAGCGCCCAGAGGGTCGAACTCTAAGATTAGAGGACGCATTCAAAGAATTGTTTTTGAATGAACTTTCCTTGGAATTGGTTGTTCGGTTTCGATACGCATGACTCGCATCATATTGAAGCTAACACCGGTACTTGGGACTATTTGACTATGGAACAAATTGCAAATGGCTCTAAACTTGCATGTAAGAAGTACGCTGAATGTCAGCTCCTTCCTGTACATTAATAATTGATTTATTGCTTATGTTTACAGCACACCTGAAGAAGGGATACTCCACATCCCGAAATGCATTGGGAACATTCTGTGAGAGAGCATAACTATGTATAGTTAGTGCATTGTAAATACGTCATCAATATTGTAAAAATTGTCATTGAAATTGATTTTTTGTAAGATACATTAGATGCATTGGCGGAGAGGAATCCGCAAAAAATGGCAATATGAATAAAAATGAGATGAACACAGTATTAATTCATGATTAGTTTGAGTAAAATGGTTACATTGAAACAGAGGTATCATTATGTAAGCACATAAAAAATCTTTTATCTACAGCAGTGAGGAAAGGATCAAGTGTAGTATCCCGCATGTAAAACTGACATAATATGTGAAACAAATTACACAAACCAACTACAAATCAGACCGATCTACAGACGTTTTTAACATGGTTTACGACTGAGCTCCGAAATTAATCTTAAATGTAGGATGTTCTCAAAAACATGTATCACATCTGTGCAGGCCATAGGTAATCCACATTCTTACAGCTTTTAAGGTGTCTTATACACCAGCCACAGGTGCTAAACTTAGACAGCTGTTTAGTAATTGCAGCTAAGTTTGGAAATCCTGATAAGTGCACAATTTCCTCAGCGGGACACTCCTTCAGGGGTCACTCTCTTCACAATTGTAGAAGATGAACTGCTCTGTGACACACTTTGAATCCCCCACTCATGACCCAGAGTCTCTGAATTAGCCCATTGTTGTCCTTCTAATTACTTCTGGCAGGAGATTTCATGGATATAGTTCCTACATCTCATGGCAAGTGCTGCCCCCATCTCGTTGGAAGGGGGTCTGGGGTTGAGGTGGAGGTGGAGGAGAAGGGGAGGAGACAGAGAGGAAGTACCATAGCTGGACAAGGCTTCTGATTGTGAAAGAGGGCAGCACAGTTAAATAGCGGCAAAAAGCACCTGCAACCACCTCATATATCTTTTAAAATGCTAAAATAGCGGCAAAAAGCACCTGCAACCACCTCATATATCTTTTAAAATGCTAAAATGGCAAACAACTTTATTGATATGACGAATGGAAAGAAATTGTAAAAACCTATTGAGTGTAATGGTGCTCTATTAATCAACCATGGAAGGATGAGTCTGCCACGCCTAGATCCAAACTCCTGATCTGCAGAGTTATATAGCCAGGGAAAAACTTCCAGAACTATTGTGCGAGGGGTTATCTTTGGCCTCCCATAGAAAGGTGCAACCATTGAGTGTCAATGATGCTCACTAACTGGTTTATTAATTCCCATTTTCACCACTGGTTGAGGTACATTGGCAAAGTGGCAGCCATGTGAAGCTTTCCTATTGAAGGGTTTAGACTTCAAGAATGTGGTTTATAGTGTTGTGAAAAGCTGGTCTTTATGCCATCCAGTTTAAGGATGTGGAGGAGACCGCTGCAGCACGAGGAGAGGAGACAAATATGACACATTGACCACTTAAAAGCAACATTACAAGCAACTTTTTTTGAAGGACACTAACATGAGCCAAACAAAAGTTGTGGGCAGGCCGTAAGCCCACAAAGTGTATACAGCAAGTCTCAAAGAAAGCGCATGCGTGCTGCCTAGTCTCAACCTAAAAACGGCTCCCAGTAACAACCCCCCTTGCAGCCTCCCAGGCAAACGCCTGATGACTGGTATGGCCAGTCCCACCTTAGACTCAAGCCATCCAGCAGAACCAACTAAACTTCAACCCTGTGCAGTGTACAAATTTACATTTCTTTTACTTAATGGGGGGTTTGAAGTGAGTCATGAACCCAACCTCAAAGTGCCATTTTAACAGTGAAATGAGTAAAAAGTCACACAAAAAGACACTTTTAAGACATTTATCTGCTGCTGGACATAGAGCACACCATCTAATCACTATTTAAATATTTCTGGCTTCTGGTACTGAAAGTTATATTATCATTATTATTAGTATTTTTATTAATATTATGAATATTATAATGTGACACGCTTTGTAGCTTACAAAAAGTATAGTTTTATTTATTCTGTTAACTTAGCATGAAATGGTAATTAGATCTTTTTGGTATTTCCCAGTGTGCCACAGACTTCACATTATCCAATAAGCATACATCCAAAGCCCCCTTGCTCTATTCTACTGTATGTCTATCTCCCTGTCTTGGCAGTGTCTCACTTTCCCTCTTCAGCATCTGCAGTCCTGTTGTCCTTGCTGCGATGCTGTCACGTCCTCCTGTTGTCCGTGCTGCTCTGATATCACTCGCCCTCCTTTCACTGTTTATGTTGCCCCACCCACCTGTCATAAAAAAGCGTGACTCGGACACCACTGGCAGCATCCCTTCAATGTTCATGTTAACCCTGCAGGGCTGAAGCGACCAGGAGCCCATCCTGGCATCCAGCTCGGCGCACTCTCCGCTCATCGACCCGAAAGGCCTAGCAGCGTTGCTGTACTCTGAGGGTGCGAGCAGCACCGTGAGGGGATTTGCGCCAAAGGGCCACGTCGGTGGTTGGGAAAAGGACAACCGGGTGCCTACCCCGGTCTCCTATAGCAGGATCGGCATGCATTTTTGCCTAGCCCGCTCTCCGGTCCTGGGCGATTGAGGAGCCTCGTGGGAGTCAGCACCAGCCCAGCGTGGCAAAGGCAGGCATAGTGGGCGAGGAGCGAGCGGACGGAGAGCAGCCTGTGAAAGATAGCTATCAGCCTTATTCATGAAGGCTAAATCGGCTCGCAAAGGGCCGGATTCTGAGAATCCGGCCCTTTGCGAGTGCGATTTTTGCATTTGGGATTCAGCATCCCAAATGCAAAAATCGCTAATTGCGATGTCGCAAATGTGCGAGGAATTACATTTAAGGAATCTCTATTAGAGATTCCTTAAATGCAATTCAACATCCAACATTCAACATTTTTGCACTCCACACCACCCTGGGTCAGATAATGGCATTATGCAAATCAGCTCTGACCCTGTGCCCCATGGGAACAGTCCAGTCCGAACTACAACAGCCATATCTTTCCCAGACCGGAATCAAGCATCCGAGGACCGGACCGGTTTCGAGGTAACACCTCTCATCAGCCCGGCTAGCTTGACTCCAGTTGTGTGGAGGCTCTGGGACCCACGTCTGAGCTACCCCAGTACACTCAGGGAGAAAATTACAAAAAACAATTTGATGGACAGAATGTAGATCAATGTCTTACATTCACCCCAGTACAAGGATCTGGGCCTAAATCCATCGTTTTTTGCACTCCACACCACCCTGGGTCAGATAATGGCATTATGCAAATCAGCTCTGACCCTGTGCCCCATGGGAACAGTCCAGTCCGAACTACAACAGCCATATCTTTCCCAGACCGGAATCAAGCATCCGAGGACCGGACCGGTTTCGAGGTAACACCTCTCATCAGCCCGGCTAGCTTGACTCCAGTGGTGTGGAGGCTCTGGGACCCACGTCTGAGCTACCCCAGTACACTCAGGGAGAAAATTACAAAAAAAAATTTGATGGACAGAATGTAGATCAATGTCTTACATTCACCCCAGTACAAGGATCTGGGCCTAAATCCATCGTTTTTTGCACTCCACACCACCCTGGGTCAGATAATGGCATTATGCAAATCAGCTCTGACCCTGTGCCCCATGGGAACAGTCCAGTCCGAACTACAACAGCCGTATCTTTCCCAGACCGGAATCAAGCATCCGAGGACCGGACCGGTTTCGAGGTAACACCTCTCATCAGCCCGGCTAGCTTGACTCCAGTGGTGTGGAGGCTCTGGGACCCACGTCTGAGCTACCCCAGTACACTCAGGGAGAAAATTACAAAAAAAAATTTGATGGACAGAATGTAGATCAATGTCTTACATTCACCCCAGTACAAGGATCTGGGCCTAAATCCATCGTTTTTTACACTCCACACCACCCTGGGTCAGATAATGGCATTATGCAAATCAGCTCTGACCCTGTGCCCCATGGGAACAGTCCAGTCCGAACTACAACAGCCATATCTTTCCCAGACCGGAATCAAGCATCCGAGGACCGGACCGGTTTCGAGGTAACACCTCTCATCAGCCCGGCTAGCTTGACTCCAGTGGTGTGGAGGCTCTGGGACCCACGTCTGAGCTACCCCAGTACACTCAGGGAGAAAATTACAAAAAACAATTTGATGGACAGAATGTAGATCAATGTCTTACATTCACCCCAGTACAAGGATCTGGGCCTAAATCCATTGTTTTTTGCACTCCACACCACCCTGGGTCAGATAATGGCATTATGCAAATCAGCTCTGACCCTGTGCCCCATGGGAACAGTCCAGTCCGAACTACAACAGCCATATCTTTCCCAGACCAGAATCAAGCATCCGAGGACCAGACCGGTTTCGAGGTAACACCTCTCATCAGCCCGGCTAGCTTGACTCCAGTGGTGTGGAGGCTCTGGGACCCACGTCTGAGCTACCCCAGTACACTCAGGGAGTAAATTACAAAAAACAATTTGATGGACAGAATGTAGATCAATGTCTTACATTCACCCCAGTACAAGGATCTGGGCCTAAATCCATTGTTTATTGCACTCCACACCACCCTGGGTCAGATAATGGCATTATGCAAATCAGCTCTGACCCTGTGCCCCATGGGAACAGTCCAGTCCGAACTACAACAGCCATATCTTTCCCAGAACGGAATCAAGCATCCGAGGACAGGACCGGTTTCGAGGTAACACCTCTCATCAGCCCGGCTAGCTTGACTCCAGTGGTGTGGAGGCTCTGGGACCCACGTCTGAGCTACCCCAGTACACTCAGGGAGAAAATTACAAAAAACAATTTGATGGACAGAATGTAGATCAATGTCTTACATTCACCCCAGTACAAGGATCGGGGCCTAAATCCATCGTTTTTTGCACTCCACACCACCCTGGGTCAGATAATGGCATTATGCAAATCAGCTCTGACCCTGTGCCCCATGGGAACAGTCCAGTCCGAACTACAACAGCCATATCTTTCCCAGAACGGAATCAAGCATCCGAGGACCGGACCGGTTTCGAGGTAACACCTCTCATCAGCCCGGCTAGCTTGACTCCAGTGGTGTGGAGGCTCTGGGACCCACGTCTGAGCTACCCCAGTACACTCAGGGAGAAAATTACAAAAAACAATTTGATGGACAGAATGTAGATCAATGTCTTACATTCACCCCAGTACAAGGATCGGGCCTAAATCCATCGTTTTTTGCACTCCACACCTCCCTGGGTCAGATAATGGCATTATGCAAATCAGCTCTGACCCTGTGCCCCATGGGAACAGTCCAGTCCGAACTACAACAGCCATATCTTTCCCAGACCGGAATCAAGCATCCGAGGACCGGACCGGTTTCGAGGTAACACCTCTCATCAGCCCGGCTAGCTTGACTCCAGTGGTGTGGAGGCTCTGGGACCCACGTCTGAGCTACCCCAGTACACTGAGGGAGAAAATTACAAAAAACAATTTGATGGACAGAATGTAGATCAATGTCTTACACTCACCCCAGTACAAGGATCTGGGCCTAAATCCATCGTTTTTTGCACTCCACACCACCCTGGGTCAGATAATGGCATTATGCAAATCAGCTCTGACCCTGTGCCCCATGGGAACAGTCCAGTCCGAACTACAACAGCCATATCTTTCCCAGATCGGAATCAAGCATCCGAGGACCGGACCGGTTTCGAGGTAACACCTCTCATCAGCCCGGCTAGCTTGACTCCAGTGGTGTGGAGGCTCTGGGACCCACATCTGAGCTACCCCAGTACACTCAGGGAGAAAATTACAAAAAACAATTTGATGGACAGAATGTAGATCAATGTCTTACATTCACCCCAGTACAAGGATCTGGGCCTAAATCCATCGTTTTTTGCACTCCACACCACCCTGGGTCAGATAATGGCATTATGCAAATCAGCTCTGACCCTGTGCCCCATGGGAACTGTCCAGTCCGACCTACAACAGCCATATCTTTCCCAGAACAGAATCAAGCATCCGAGGACCGGACCAGTTTCAAGGTAACACCTCTCATCAGCCCGGCTAGCTTGACTCCAGTGGTGTGGAGGCTCTGGGACCCACGTCTGAGCTACCCCAGTACACTCAGGGAGAAAATTACAAAAAACAATTTGATGGACAGAATGTAGATCAATGTCTTACATTCACCCCAGTACAAGGATCTGGGCCTAAATCCATCGTTTTTTGCACTCCACACCACCCTGGGTCAGATAATGGCATTATGCAAATCAGCTCTGACCCTGTGCCCCATGGGAACGATGGATTTGGGCCCAGATCTTTTGACTGGGATGAATGTGTGACATTGATCCACATTCGGTCCATCACCTGTTTTGTTTGCAATACCGCCATAAGTGCGCTGGGGATGCTCAGACGTGGGTCCCAGGCACTCCACACCACTGGAGTCAAGCTAGCCGGGCTGATGAGAGGTGTTACCTCGAAACCCGTCCGGTCCTCGGATGCTTGATTCCGTTCTGGGAAGGACATGGCTTTTGTAGTTCGGACTGGACTGTTCCCATGGGGCACAGGGTCAGAGCTGATTTGCATATCGCCATTGTCTAACCCAGGGTGGTGTGGAGTGCAAAAAAACGATGGATTTGGGCCCAGATCTTTTGACTGGGATGAATGTGTGACATTGATCCACATTCGGTCCATCACCTGTTTTGTTTGCAATATCGCCATAAGTGCGCTGGGGATGCTCAGACGTGGCTCCCAGGCACTCCACACCACTGGAGTCAAGCTAGCCGGGCTGATGAGAGGTGTTACCTCGAAACCGGTCCGGTCCTCGGATGCTTGACTCCGTTCTGGGAAGGACATGGCTTTTGTAGTTCGGACTGGACTGTTCCCATGGGGCACAGGGTCAGAGCTGATTTGCATATCGCCATTGTCTAAACCAGGGTGGTGTGGAGTGCAAAAAAACGATGGATTTGGGCCCAGATCTTTTGACTGGGATGAATGTGTGACATTGATCCACATTCGGTCCATCACCTGTTTTGTTTGCAATACCGCCATAAGTGCGCTGGGGATGCTCAGACGTGGGTCCCAGGCACTCCACACCACTGGAGTCAAGCTAGCCGGGCTGATGAGAGGTGTTAACTCGAAACCGGTCCGGTCCTCGGATGCTTGATTCCGTTCTGGGAAGGACATGGCTTTTGTAGTTCGGACTGGACTGTTCCCATGGGGCACAGGATCAGAGCTGATTTGCATATCGCCATTGTCTAACCCAGGGTGGTTTGGAGTGCAAAAAAACGATGGATTTGGGCCCAGATCTTTTGACTGGGATGAATGTGTGACATTGATCCACATTCGGTCCATCACCTGTTTTGTTTGCAATACAGCCACCTGTAGCCAGCATGGCGGAGGCGGGACCAAGCAGTTTGACCACGGACACAGCGGCGAGTGGTGAGCATATCAGTGCAATTGTGCAAGAATGCTTCATAACTATGGCACCACTTTTACTGAAAGGTTTAGGCATACAGGTAGGGGCGACAGGAGCACAGACTGAAGGGCAGCAGGGAAGTATGCAGGGAATAGGCGGTGACAGGAGCCCAGGTGGAGGAGTAGACCTCTGGGTTACTATGGCACCTGATAGACCCAGGCCAGGTGTGTCAGCAACGCTTAGGGGTACAGGTCGCTCCAGGGGTTAGGGGTGAGGTAAGATCACTCACAGTGGATTGGGGAAGTGCGGGGGCGGGATTTTGATCGCTATCTTATCACTCTTGATCTAAACCCCGTTCTGGTCGACTGAACCTTTATTGCCTGTCATTGAGGGAAGAAAGTGCATCTCTTACCAGGTTAATTCAATCAATAAGGGACTCGGCTCGGAAAAACCACAAACTACTTCTAAGTTTAAAGATTTATTATAAGGTTAAGGTTAACTGCAAATACAGGCATCTCAAGATGAGATTCAAAAGATATACGGGCACAACTACATACATGTGCTCTCTGAAAGCCCTCATGCGAGCAAAGAAAACAACAAGTACCAGTTCTAAAATCAAAAGGGCTGCAAGCATAGACACGTATTGTGATCTCTCCGTCATTTAAAGCAGGAGTAAAAATTCAGGTTAGGCTGTCCCTACCCTGCTCTGGATGGTATCCCTACTTAACAGAATCCCAACCTAACAAAAGGTGTCAGTTGTGAATAACTTCCTAGGAAGATCACTCACTCTCAGTTTCTAGGTGAAACCCTATGATCTCCAGTCATGACCCCTCTCTGCCTACCCATCCGCTCTCTAAAAGGTCCTCAGGCATCTGCTCTAACTCCACCCAGGGGTGCTGACCCTAATACAAAAACACAATCTCATTTGAGACGCCCCTCGTGAGACGCCCCTCACGTGGTGTTGCTTCTGGCTTTTTCCATGATGATCTTCATTTGGGCCTCGTGCGTTAGAGTTGACCTTGCTTCTCAGACTCTTCTCCGGCCCGCCGATACCCCTCAAACATTCCTGAACCCTCCTCCATGTCTGTACCGGTCTCCTAAACAGAACTCTATTCATTCGATGTATAATTGGATCCCCCCTCTCACTCGCAGACAGACATCTGCAGCTAGGATCTCAATTCCCATAAACTTCTAACGGAAGTTTGCAACATTATTTCTCGCCACAGCTTGGCTCATACTAATACGTGTAAATCTAAGTCTTTAAACATTTCAGGCCTACAACATTTCTCATAGTGATTATATTCTTCAAATCCTTTCATTAATCAATATATCATGTTAATACTCTACTTTATGATTAAGTAAACACATCTATAAAATATAAACCTATTGAAAACAGAATTACTAAATAACATTAGTGCAATCCACGTCGTGCAAATGAGTACCTTTCCCAACCCTTTCAGCTCCGGCCCTGAGGCCTACTCCGTTCTGTGCTTGCAGCATGACATCCTTACATTTTAGCAGCTACACGACATGGATCAGGATTAATCACGTCTAATATGGTTATACATTTTTCACACATTTCTGCATTAGTTCCACTTCTATATAAAATCTCTAGATTAACTACACATTTCGAAGTATAGGTGAATACATTCTCAGCACTCATGGCATTTCTCTCATGATTTGTGCATACTACGTGTAAGTTTGGGGTACTCATACATTTTTTCAGTTTGCGCTCTCTCAGTTCCCCCCTTTGATGACCTCTCGGGGTCATCACTAACCTTTAAACTGAACTAATTGCTAATGTTCCTCGTTTCTGCGTTTCTAGAGCCCTCAGGCTCCTGTACTGATTGTCTTGTATTGCAGCTAATCTCTGTAGCTGTTCTCTCCGGGATCTCTCCAATCGCCTTGATCTATACCATTTGTATGACCTCACCAATCCCCACAACATGATCACACAGATCAATATTATGATGATAGGTTTCAGCACATACCATACGAAGCTCTTTCCTAAGTTGGCGAACCAACCTCCAACTTCACCTATTCCATGGCCCACTTTTTCCCAAACATTTTCTTTAGTCAGGTCTTCGATCTCTTTGTGAATGTTAGTTATGTTCATGATAACTTTCTCCAGGGGCTTTAAATTGTCTGAAATGTAAGTGCAACATTCCTGGACCTTCAAAGCCTTACAGACTCCGCCCTCTTTTGCTAGCAGGACGTCTAATGCAAGACGGTTCTGAAGCACCATGGCCCTTATCGATTGCATCTCTCCTTCTACCAGCATTAAGGACCTAGCAGTGCTGGCAGACAATCTGTCTACGACTGTTGCCAGTCTCCTAATTTTGACATCATTAAGGATTAGTCCTAAAAGAGGAAATGCAGCTCCAAATACATCTCCAACCATTTCTGCATCTCCTAGGTCTCTTCTCCCCCTTGCTGAAGCCTTGCCCTCGATGATCTCTAAGTCTTGGGCATGGTATATTTTGGGGAAGACAATTGCCAAGTAACATGATCCATACCAGTTATCAGGTAGTCTCACGTAGGCATTTCTCCCACACACAAAATATACATTTGGAATCACTTGCATTCCTTTCAAGAAATCCTTTGTATAATATTCTAATCTGAAAGCATGTTCACAACTGACTTCCCCTACGAATACATTTTCGTAGTACGTTTTGCTTCTGTGAAGACATAACTTCCCTCTCTGCGTTCTATCCAAAGCTATTGGACCACTACTACCCTTTCTTTTGTGTGCCTTCTCTTCCTCGGTCCAATCTGTTTTCCATTGTCCTGATTTTTTTCAAAATCTTTTGCCTCCTGTGTCGATCATCCACTTGCCCTATAAACTTCTTTTCGACTTCTGACACTTTGCATGTCAGGTTATTTCTACGGGCATGTGAAGTATCTAAGGTATCCCAAGGAATGAAGAACTTGGCCAATCTGTCTTCACTCTTCCAGTAGTCCCATTTATTCATTTGCTTGTAATTTGGGACTTCTGGTAACACTGAATCATAATTGGAGAAATAGTATTCAAAACTATCTCTCCCATAAAATATACTAAGCAATAAGCTACATGTAATGCCATAAGTCAGCGGGAGGTGATGATATCGAATGCCTTCATCTGCAGACGCCGGCAACTGCATGCAGACGTAGCAGTCCTTAACCTCCATGGCATCCACGTATTCATACAAAAGTTTGGCATAAGCATTTGACCTAAAGTCGCCTTGGGACTCATCCATATGTAACCTACGGGCTTCTGCTGCTAATAACGCTTTCTCCTGTATGTTTTCTCCTTTCTTACCAGCAACAGTGGGTTTTGGTGTCACTACAGACTTCTCGTCTGATACCTTTGCCTCCCTTTCATGTCCCACTACATATGATACAGTAACTACTAAAGCTTTTAGAAGTATCACTCCTACTATTAGTGTGCCTATTATACATTTGGCTCTATGATTCGGGCTACCGGCTTCCATTTCGTCAGACAGTAGGATTCTCTCCCTTATTCCAACACAAAGTTCTTTTCTTCTCGTTCCTTTACAGTCTCTTTTGCTCCTTCAGTCTTTAGAACCACACAATTGGAAGCTGGCAATCTCCTTTGCAAAAGTCTTTTTAAAGCTTTAACACAGACAACCGTAGCCCTTCTCCGTCAACTTATAGGAAGGTCCCTAAGATTCTCTGCTTCCTAGGCGCTAGGTAATCTTCTTTTTTCTTGCTTATTTACAAAGTCTTTAAGCATCTACTATGAGGCTTGAGCCTGCGGCTTGGACAGCATAGTTCAATATTTCCAAACGAAGAACGTGCTCTTCATGGCTGGTTATCTTTGTTCCAAAGTCGGGGAATTGCAATTCGGTGAAAAACATGTGCTTTAACTTGCTGAGGCGGGGAGGGTTGGGGAGTGTAAACGTTAGTGACCCTTCTGCTTTGACTCCGGGCACTAACAGCTGTACTTCTACTGTGATGATGGGTTCAGAGCTGGACACCAGCACCGCTCTGATCCTCCCTGTCGCTCGTTCCCAAGACATTTGTCGCCAGATATGTCCACTCAGGGGTGGCGTATCTTCTGCTAGGCACACGTACTCTTCTTGACCTTCTTAGATCGGGTGCTTCAGAGCCCTGAGCACCTTCTTCCAGGTCTGAGTCTTCGGATATTGGAGGGAGGGTTCTCTCTGGAGTCGACCTCAGGCTTGAACTCCTTCTTTGAGGCCAGCTGGCTTCTCCACGTCTTACCCTTCTGCTCCTTGTCCTTCTGCTTTGCTCTCGCTCTCTTTCAGCTTGGTCAGAGTCTGATTTGTACTCCCAGCTACTTTCTCCTTCTGTAGCGTCCTCCGTTTCGCTGTTGTACTGACCGTCCTCAGGCTGATCAGACTCGTTCCCAGCTTCTTCTGGCACCTCTACAGCTTGGCTGGCCCCCTCTATGGCTTCTCGGTCCGCAGCTGGACTTCTATCCGAGAGAGGAGCTGTCTCTTCCAGAGGTGCTGGAACCCTCCGCGTATGCGACGCGTGGATCCAATTGGGCAGGCCTCCCACCTTCACTGCAGTGTTCGTGATCAGGATGATCTGGTAGGGCCCACGCCAACGAACATCCAGGCAGCTTCTTCTTACGTGCTTTCGCACAAGCACCCAGTCACCAGGGCACAGGTCATGGCACGGGTCCTGGCACGACGGAACCTCGGCAGCCTGCACCTGAAGGGACACAGAATGAATGGCGTCAGACAGCCCCTTACAATAGTCCAGGATCATATCATCTGTGATGTTTAACAGTGCAGCAGTTGGTACAGACGGCAATCTCATTGCTCTCCCCATTAACACCTCGTGTGGTGATAGTCCCGTTCTTCTGTCTGGGGTACTACGGATGCTCATAAGGACCAATGGCAGAGCATCAGGCCAACTCAGAGACGTTGATGAACACATTTTAGCAATTCAGGCCTTAATGGTACTATTTATCTGCTCCACAATTCCTGATGCTTCTGGTCGGTAACTACAATGCAATTTCTGGTCTATGTTCAGGGCCGCACAAATCATCTTCACAAGCTCGCTGTTGAAATGCGTTCCCCTATCTGATTCCAAAGAGGCCGGTACCCCGAATCTTGGGATGAGTTCCCTAAGCAATAACTTGGCTACTGTGAGGGTGTCACACCTACGTGTAGGGTATGCCTTGACCCATCTGGAAAATACGCAAACAACCACCAAGACATAACGGAGGCGGTTGCACCTTGGCATTTCAATGAAATCTAACTGCATTCTATTAAATGGACCTCCAGACCTCCCTATGTGGCTCAATGCAACTGGTGTTCTTTTTCCTACATTCAGCTGCTGACAGGTCACACAATGCTGGCACACTGCTTCGGCTGCTACTCTGAACTTAGGGTTATACCAGGTTTGTCTGAATACCCTCAGCATAGCATCTCTCCCTAAGTGTACTGGACCATGAATTTGTCTAGCCATTGGGCTCACCATCTCATTGGGTAACACTGCCCTTCCATCTGCTGAAACCCAGAAATGAGCCTCACCCATCACACATCCTGCCTTTTCCCATGTTTGCTTTTCAAAGTCGGGTGCGTTTTCTTGCATGCATTTCAGCTCATCCCAAGTGTCGACAGTTTCCAATATCATGGCTAATTCAGTTCTTACATTTATTCCGCCCACTTCCACCTCCGTGAAAGAGTACCCTTGTTCCGCACAATACCTGGCGACTTCGTCGGCATATCTATTGCCTTGTGACATGAAGTCCATATTCCGAGTATGAGCGGTACACTTTACAACTGCAATACCTGCTGGACATTGCAAAGCTTCTAACAGCAGACGTACAAACTCTCCATTGCGAATGGGAGAACCTGAAGAGGTCATGTAACCTCTTTGAGACCATAACTGCCCGTAATCATGAACTACCCCGTAACCGTATTGGCTGTCGGTGTATATGGTGACTCGAATTTGATTGCTTGCCAGGCAGGCACGCGTTAATGCAATAATCTCAGCTACCTGAGCGGAGTGTACTCCTTCCAGGCATCCAGCTTCCACAACTCCAGTAATTGTACATACAGCGTACGCTGCTCTCAACTGCCCAACTTCGTCTCTTACGCATGAGCCATCGACAAAGAAAACTTCATCGGGGTCAGTCAGTGGCTCATCCACGATGTCGGGTCTCGGTTTGGTGCATAGTTCAGTCACATCAAGGCAATCATGGTCTGTACATACATCATCATCGATGTCACCTGAGAGTGGCATCAAGGTAGCAGGGTTCAAAACAGAGCATCTCTTGAGGGTCACGTTCTCTGCAGCAAGAATGACTTGCTCATAGCGCGTGAGCCTGCTATTGGTCAGATGCTTTGTTTTGGTCCGGGTCATTAGTAGTTCAACAGAGTGTGGCACATACACCTCTAACGGGTGCCCCATTACAATATTTTCACAGGGCTCGATACTGACATCTGTTGCAGCAACGGATTTGAGACATCCGGGCAACGCTGCGGCTACTGGGTCTAAAGTAGCCGAAAAATAGGCAACTGGTCTACGGGCATTCCCATGAATTTGGACCAACACAGACAAAGCACAACCCTCTCTTTCACAACAGTAAAGCAAGAAGATTTTATCGTAATCAGGCATTCCCAGAGCAGGAGCACGACACAGGTCCTCTCTCAGCTGCAGGAACGCCATCAAACAGTCCTTGTCCCATGGTACCGGATCACTCACCTCCTTGTGCGTCAGTTTTTGCAAGGGTTTTGCTTTCAGTGAAAAGTTCGCAATCCACTGTCGGCAATAACCCACCATCCCTAGAAACATCCTGACTTCTCTCTGTGTTTTAGGCGCATTCATCTTCATGATCGCCTCTATCCTGTCTGGTGACACTTTTCGTTTACCTTTCTCTATTCTGTGCCCCAAGTACTGCACTTCTGTCAGGCAGTACTGCAATTTTCCCGGGGACACCTTGTGCCCATTTGCAGCTAGGTGATTTAGCAAGGCAATGGAGTCCTCCCTGCAGGCTTCTTCTGTTTCTGACGCCACAAGTAGGTCGTCTATGTACTGGACCAGAACTGACTTCTGGGTAAGTACTAGACTTTCAAGATTTTTCTTCAACAGCTGGTTAAAGATCGATGGGCTCTCTGTATACCCCTGGGGAATACGACACCATGTTAATACGCGACCTTCCAGCTTAAATGCGAAAAGGAAATGGCTCTCCTCGTCCAGAGGGATCGAAAAGAAAGCCTGGCAAAGATCTATCACAGTGAACCATTCGGCTTGAAACGGTATCTGAAACAGTATCACTGATGGATTCGGTACCACTGGACAACATGAGACAACTATGTTATTAATCTTTCGGAGGTCCTGCACTATTCGGAATTTCCCATTTGGTTTCTGCAAACCCATAATCGGGGAGTTGCATGGACTACCCACGATTTCCTTCAGTATTCCCTGCTTAATCATGGACTCGATCACGGGCTTTATACCTGCAATCGTTTCTGGAGTCAATTTATATTGGGGTGTTCTCGGAAACTCAGCATGCGGTTTCACTACAATTTTCACTGGGTCCACCCCCTTGACCAGTCCAATCTCTTCCCCAGTGAAATCCCACACTTCTGGTGCCACGGTCTCTCTCAGATCCCAGGGGAGCTCATCTACTGTCAAAGTGGGATACAGCTCCACACATATTCTCGAATTTGTGACTTTGAAGTCAGCGTCATCGTCATTAGTCAATACCTCCACTCCCTGTGGTGTGCAGTATATTGTACAATTTAATTTGCACAAAAGGTCTCTACCTAACAGACATACAGGACTAGAATCGCAAACCACAAACTGATGCTCATCGCTGTATTTCCCTATTTTCACCTGCACTGGTTCTGTCAGTGGGCTGGTTATTCTCCTGTTTGCGACCCCCACCACTTGTATTGTCTCTCCAGACATGGGCAGGCCTGGAACTGCGGCTGATCTTATCGTGGATCGAGTGGCTCCTGTGTCCACTAGGAATGTCGTGGGGCACCCTGCCACTTCGGCCTCAACATAGGGTCCCCTATGGTCCACTTCTAAGGCTGCCCCGAGGGTACAGTCTTCTCTTTCCACTCTCTGTCCCGTTAGTGGATCAACGTAATAGCATTCCTCTCCTCCTACAAACAGAGGCATCTGTCTATATGTCTTACCCATAGTCCCTACTCTGGGTGGCTGAGGGAACTGGGCTCGTGGAGGAGGGGTCCCCCCTTTGAGCACCTTTCCTTGGTATGGCGTTATCCCTCTCGCGGGAGTACTCTGGACCTCTTCCTCCTCTATCTCCTGTTCTCCGATTTCAACGTTGTAGGGACACACGCGTTTCCAATGTCCCACCTCGTTACACTGGTGACACCAGGTCGTTTTCTTCAAGGCGGCTATGTCTACCCTAGGTCTAAAGGTGGAATTCTCCTCATTGCCCTTGTTCTGGTTGTTCTGCTTCCTGCCCCCAGTCCCTGTTCCCTGTTGCTGTTGCCCACCCTTACCAGCTGACTGCATCTGCACCACCATTAGTTTCTCTTTTAGCTTCTTTGCCTTTGAGTCTATTTCATCACAGCAGTATCTAGCATATCTCAGAATTTCGTCCAAAGGTTTATTTTGCCAACAAATCAAGTGTTGCTGAATCATTAAACTAATATCCGGTCTTAAACCCAAGACAAACTTAGACACAAACTGCCCTATGTCTTTAGGATCCATTACATCCAGTCCGCTATACTGTTTAAACGCTTTCAGCAATCTCTCATAATATTCGTGAACTGTCTCTTTGGGTTCCTGTCTAGTTCGATCTATTTTGACCCAATCTATGTCCTGCATTGGCACCTTGTCTTTCAGCCAAGTCATCACTCTCTCGAATTTTGCCATTACTATCTCGGACGGTCCATTAGTCCGTGCATCTCTCTCTGGTTCTGCTGTGGGCCACTCAGCACTAACCTTACATGCTGTCCACAAGTCTCCTGGTACCACAATATCAAACAGCGTGTTCAGATCTATCCATAATACTTTGGAGATTTTTACGAACCTCTCCACTTGCTTATACCATTCAACTGGATTCGCCCTTAATTTAGGGAAGGAGTTGGTAAAGGCTGCCAAGTCCCCCCTGCTCCATGGCACATGTACATAGTTCCCATTTGCAACCTCACGCAAAGGGTATTCCTCTATTCTCTGTAGTCCTCCTGGTGTCATACCAAGCATGCTTCTCCTAAAGGGCCCTTTCTTGGACCACCATTCTTCCCATTTATCCAGTGCCCTCCAAATCCTTATTCCAGTGATCAGTTCCCTTATGTGTGTTCTCAATCCTATTGTTCTTCTCTCATCTAGGTCTCGATCTGAATAATGTAGCCTGTGGTTACCCTGTAATGCTTTGGTCCTTGACAGGTCCACCATATATTTGCCTGCTAGTTCAACTAATTTCTCATGGATTGTTCTCGCCTTTCGAGTGATGTCCTTTGCCATGAACAGTATTTCATCCTGCTCATACATTTCCATTCTTTCTAGAGGCAGGGTGCCATCCACCATGTCATCCAGATCTGACTTTAAACTGGCGACATCAAGCCTCTTGGCTTTTATCTCAGCTCGCAGTATGTCTCCCTTAGGGGGTTCGCTGGTCTCTCTTCCGTCCCAGCTCCTTGTCCTGCGCTTGGGCTCAGGAGAGTTAAGGAGAGTTCTCCCTTGTTCCCATCTCTCTAGGTCCCATGCTCGGCCATCCTGTCTCGGAAGGTGATGGAACACGGGCCTGTTTCCCCCAATCTTATTTTGTCCACTCTCGCTGTCCTCCCTCGCTCCCCGGTAGGATTCCCTGCTGTTCTCCCTCTGGTCGTCACTCTCTCTCTGTCTAGTGTCACTCAGTATCTGGTAAGATCCTTCTCGTCTCCCCATCTCCCCAGGACTGCGTTCTGGTCCGTAATCACAGGGGTTATGGCGAGACCTCTCGCAACTCTCGTTCTGTCCACTATTGCCAGACTCATAATGGGTGCACTTAAAACTGTTTCTGTACTCCTGCGTTCTCCTGTCCCCTTCGCTATGGATTGGGCGGGACACCCCCCACACTCAGGGCTCCTGTGCTCCAGGTTTGCTCTACCCTCACTCCTGGCACGATGGGTGTCTCCCCTACTGTCCTGACCCCTCCCGTCCCACTCCGGACTACTTTCATCAGCCCCGCAGTGAGTCCGGGTCCTGCTATCTTGGCTTTCCCTTCCAGCTCCTGCTGCTATGATGCTCTTGTGAGCCTCTACTGCCTCGTTCCATTTCTTCATGTACTCGCTTAGCTCCTGGAAGGATTTCCGTCCTGATCCCCTTAGATCCATCGGCCATCTAGGCCCCCCCGGATCTCCTGTTGGATCTTCTGCTGTATGTACCGGGGTGCTCCACTCCCTTGGTCTTGGCAGCTGACTTGGGGAATTGATCGTGTCATTCCTCCTTGTCATCTCTGCTCTCTCCCTGTCCATCCGTACCTGTTCCTCCCCCCTAGCTCTTTCTGGGTCATAAATCGATACTATAGGGCCTATAGTAACAGGTACTTGCAGGGCATCTGGCAGTGCGTAGGATGTGGCACACTCCGTTTCTGGCACCCTTTGTACCACAAACCTTCCGACCACCTGCTGCACCGGACTAGGTTGGGACAGTTCCTTCTTTGCAGTGGGATCCCAATCGGTAATGGGAAGCGGTCTATGCTCCCCTATGCTGGGCCCCCCCCCTCCACTGTGCTCAACGTTTCCTGTCTCTTTGTTATACGGGGGTGGCCTATCTGTCAGTAACCTATTTATCAAGCTGTCCTCTGTCTCGCTCTCATCATCTTCTTCTAATGGGCTTTTGTTTCCGGGCACTTCTAACACTGGGTACAGTTTGTTTACTTCTATGTTATGCACTCTCCATCTTTTAGCATCCGCATCCCATTTGGCATCCTGCACTGCTCTTACCGATCGTTTCACCCTTTCTTGTCGTCTATTCAGGTTCCTCTCGTGCGCTGCCCTAATCCAGGCATTGAGAGCTTCAAACTGGGTCGGTCTAGGCATAGGTCTCATTGAGGTCATGACTGCTTTTAATCGGTGTAGCACCTCTAATCTGAACGTCCCATACTTTGGAAACGTCAGTTCCTCATTTCCTTCTGTAATCTTACTCCACTCTGAAATCCACATTATTGTGTGTAGCCCAACATTTGCCGCCATGTAATAAGCCGGCGTACCCTCCGGCGGGGCTTCTTCCCCTTCATAAGATCACCGCCTCTCTCTTTTAAAAGCCGCTCTTAACCATTTAAAACACTTCATGATTATACGCACAATTTCCAGCCTCGCTATTCTGTTTACTTCCTGATGACAATCCACCAATCCTAGCGCGGCTTTGCTAGCTGGCCTATCACTAAATTTAAAGAGAGGGGGTCCCAGTAAGGAAAAGGTAATTTCGGAAATAAAGCAAATGAGAAAATAAATGCATCTATAATGTTTTATTCACATTATAGGAGAAGGTAATCAAAACCAAATTGACAAATAACAGTTGTATAAGTGCCCCTGGGGGTAGGGAGGACGTGCAGTCGTGGGGGTAGTGTAAGGAGGGATAGTGCGAATAAAAACACGTATTCATCAAACAGTAATGTCAATTTCAATGTCTGATAAGCAATAAAGAAATCATAAATCAGCAAACGAGTTCACAAAACACATGCCTCATTGTCCGTATTATATACAAATTGTGGGTGGGAGGAGGCTGTGTGGAGGGGGTGAAGAAGTCGACGTTTCGACCCAAGTAGAGCAGGTGTCAGTAAAATCCTTTCAAGAGGGTCTTCATCAGGACGAGAGGGGTAACGGGGCAGACAACCTGAGTTAAATAAATATATTCGATAATTATGTAATATTTAAAAATGAGCACATCACAGAAATTGTGAGGGTAGGCGATATAGAGTGGGCATACCTGATTAAATCGGAGTTATACAGGAGTCAGTGGAAGAATCAACAATTAGGCATTCAGTCCTAGGAGAAATCAATAGGGTGCCCATTAGAGAATTAATCAAAGCAGGTCACGTTCATTGAAAAGGGGAGGCTGGAGAAAGTGTGAACTTACTTGGAAAGTAACAATATCCCAAAGGGGATATGGTGAAAACGATCCGGGTGCTGGGCTGGGTGGGACGGCTTTACTTATCTAGAAGAGGGAACATTATTCAGATGGGGGATCGACCACATTTACATGGCTCAAGGTGTAAAATGAGAGAGCAGGTCGGCGCGGTTTACCGAAGTTTGTAGAGTTCGTATGCCCCCAGCTGTAGGAAAATCCGAGTAGATCAGGATAATACTCCTACGGTGAAGAGGGAGAGGGGTATCAGTACTCGAACGCTCGAGTTGACCAGTACTAGCGCACGCTATTATCAGGGCCGATATCGGGCTTACCGGTCATTTGGTGATTCCGTAGAAGTCGGGCGTCTCTCTCGGCTTCCTCGAGGAGAACGCCGGGCTTCCTGTTGCTATGGTAGTCATAGCAACCGAGGGTCACATGTTCATAAGGGGTGAAGACAGACTCAGCCAGTGGCCCGTAGTCAGAGCAACTAGTTACACAATTGAATTCCGAAAACCGCTCATGTCGTGGACCATCCGTAATTAGTGAAGAGTATTAAATTAAGGTCATAAGCATTGGATTCGAGTGTAATTAAGGTGTACCCCAGAAGTGGGTGTAAAGTTTGAAGCGAACAGGATCAACTGCTCTAGTTGGTTTACCGATATCGTAATTTACATTACCATGGATACATGGCACCCTGATGTGATGTAGAGCGACAATGTGCTCCCCTGCCAACTGCCTTGACCATCCTGGGATAGGTCCGCAGTACAACTGTTTATCTATGCGTATCTACTAAGTTGGACCTTTTGTAAAATCTTTTACCCATTTGCACATTATTTCGACAGTCTGTCCGCTTACTAATATATCTATGCTAATTGATCCTGTTCGCTTCAAACTTTACACCCACTTCTGGGGTACACCTTATGAACATGTGACCCTCGGTTGCTATGACTACCATAGCAACAGGAAGCCCGGCGTTCTCCTCGAGGAAGCCGAGAGAGACGCCCGACTTCTACGGAATCACCAAATGACCGGTAAGCCCGATATCGGCCCTGATAATAGCGTGCGCTAGTACTGGTCAACTCGAGCATTCTCGAGTACTGATACCCCTCTCCCTCTTCACCGTAGGAGTATTATCCTGATCTACTCGGATTTTCCTACAGCTGGGGGCATACGAACTCTACAAACTTCGGTAAGCCGCGCCGACCTGCTCTCTCATTTTACACCTTGAGCCATGTAAATGTGGTTGATCCCCCATCTGAATAATGTTCCCTCTTCTAGATAAGTAAAGCCGTCCCACCCAGCCCAGCACCCGGATCGTTTTCACCATATCCCCTTTGGGATATTGTTACTTTCCAAGTAAGTTCACACTTTCTCCAGCCTCCCCTTTTCAATGAGCGTGACCTGCTTTGATTAATTCTCTAATGGGCACCCTATTGATTTCTCCTAGGACTGAATGCCTAATTGTTGATTCTTCCACTGACTCCTGTATAACTCTGATTTAATCAGGTATGCCCACTCTATATCGCCTACCCTCACAATTTCTGTGATGTGCTCATTTTTAAATATTACATAATTATCGAATATATTTATTTAACTCAGGTTGTCTGCCCCGTTACCCCTCTCGTCCTGATGAAGACCCTCTTGCAAGGATTTTACTGACACCTGCTCTACTTGGGTCGAAACGTCGACTTCTTCACCCCCTCCACACAGCCTCCTCCCACCCACAATTTGTATATAATACGGACAATGAGGCATGTGTTTTGTGAACTCGTTTGCTGATTTATGATTTCTTTATTGCTTATCAGACATTGAAATTGACATTACTGTTTGATGAATACGTGTTTTTATTCGCACTATCCCTCCTTATACTACCCCCACGACTGCACGTCCTCCCTACCCCCAGGGGCACTTATACAACTGTTATTTGTCAATTTGGTTTTGATTACCTTCTCCTATAATGTGAATAAAACATTATAGATGTATTTATTTTCTCATTTGCTTTATTTCCGAAATTACCTTTTCCTTACTGGGACCCCCTCTCTTTAATGCTAGACACCCAGGTCCCAGTGACTTTATTGGGTCAACCCTCCTCTTGATACTAAGCTGGCCTATCACAGCGCGGTCTCGCTCCGGCCGGCCAATCCCAGCGCGGCACTTTCTGACGTCACTCGTCTCCGCTTCGCAGCAGCACCCCTCCTTTCTCAGCTCGTCTCCCGGTCATGCATGCGTCCCATTCATACACTGAAAAATGACTACTTCCGACCAAGCGGTCACTTCTCTCGACTGTACGTCCACAGTCTATCTGTAATTGTCACCACAACTGACGAAATGTCTATCGTCTCTCTGATAGGTTGCTTACACACACAGTAACTTCCTACCAGCGTCCGTTACTCACGCACTCACTCTTACGTTCCCCCTATCTCGGTCCTGCGGGCGATCAATGGTACCTCATGACCCCCTTCACACTGGTTGACAATTACTCTGGATGTCCGATACACCCGAACCACTTAAGCTCTCCTTGAACTTAAGATTTTCACCAGTTGCGCGCGCTCACAACCTGTTCCACAGTCACTCTACAGGCATTCAACTCCGCCAGACATTACAACATAGATACAACACAAAAACACCGCAATCTAACACGCATGACGCTTTATACTCACTCTCGACCGATACTGCTGCTTTTCTGTCTCACGTCATCCGGACCTTCTTCGGCGGGCGGTTCTTCTGATCATCGATCTCTAGGGGCCTTGGGGTAATCTAACCTGGCCTAGATCACCTTCCTCAAGAAGGCAACCATCCTCTACAGCTACCAACTGCGGGGGCGGGATTTTGATCGCTATCTTATCACTCTTGATCTAAACCCCGTTCTGGTCGACTGAACCTTTATTGCCTGTCATTGAGGGAAGAAAGTGCATCTCTTACCAGGTTAATTCAATCAATAAGGGACTCGGCTCGGAAAAACCACAAACTACTTCTAAGTTTAAAGATTTATTATAAGGTTAAGGTTAACTGCAAATACAGGCATCTCAAGATGAGATTCAAAAGATATACGGGCACAACTACATACATGTGCTCTCTGAAAGCCCTCAGGCGAGCAAAGAAAACAACAAGTACCAGTTCTAAAATCAAAAGGGCTGCAAGCATAGACACGTATTGTGATCTCTCCGTCATTTAAAGCAGGAGTAAAAATTCAGGTTAGGCTGTCCCTACCCTGCTCTGGATGGTATCCCTACTTAACAGAATCCCAACCTAACAAAAGGTGTCAGTTGTGAATATCTTCCTAGGAAGATCACTCACTCTCAGTTTCTAGGTGAAACCCTATGATCTCCAGTCATGACCCCTCTCTGCCTACCCATCCGCTCTCTAAAAGGTCCTCAGGCATCTTCTCTAACTCCACCCAGGGGTGCTGACCCTAATACAAAAACACAATCTCATTTGAGACGCCCCTCACGTGGTGTTGCTTCTGGCTTTTTCCATGATGATCTTCATTTGGGCCTCGTGCGTTAGAGTTGACCTTGCTTCTCAGACTCTTCTCCGGCCCGCCGATACCCCTCAAACATTCCTGAACCCTCCTCCATGTCTGTACCGGTCTCCTAAACAGAACTCTATTCATTCGATGTATAATTGGATCCCCCCCTCTCACTCGCAGACAGACATCTGCAGCTAGGATCCCAATTCACATAAACTTCTAACGGAAGTTTGCAACATTATTTCTCGCCACAGCTTGGCTCATACTAATACGTGTAAATCTAAGTCTTTAAACATTTCAGACCTACAACATTTCTCATAGTGATTATATTCTTCAAATCCTTTCATTAATCAATATATCATGTTAATACTCTACTTTATGATTAAGTAAACACATCTATAAAATATAAACCTATTGAAAACAGAATTACTAAATAACATTAGTGCAATCCACGTCGTGCAAATGAGTACCTTTCCCAACCCTTTCAGCTCCGGCCCTGAGGCCTACTCCGTTCTGTGCTTGCAGCATGACATCCTTACATTTTAGCAGCTACACGACATGGATCAGGATTAATCACGTCTAATAAGGTTATACATTTTTCACACATTTCTGCATTAGTTCCACTTCTATAAAAAATCTCTAGATTAACTACACATTTCGAAGTATAGGTGAATACATTCTCAGCACTCATGGCATTTCTCTCATGATTTGTGCATACTACGTGTAAGTTTGGGGTACTCATACATTTTGTTCAGTTTGCGCTCTCTCAGAAGCACTACCCCAGCAACCATCCCTCCCACCACAACAGCGGCACCCGACGCATATACACGACCCTCACCTGGTCCAGCATCATTAACCACCAGGGCCACAGGGCTAGCTAGCCTCATACCGCTGGCGGTCAAGGAAAGAATTTGGAGGAAGGAATTTATTGATATATTTTCATTGCAGGAGATACAGTTAGAGGGGCTTGACTTGACCACCTGCGATAAGAAGGATGAGGATAAAAGGGAAAGAAGGAAATAGCATAAGGAGAGAAATTTTGATAACTGGCTAGACGCGTTCCGAATAAGGGCTTCATAATAGTGGAGAAATGTTCGCGCTGCGTAGCCAACCTAAGGCTTTATGAAGCCAATATCCATAATGCGCAGAGACAATTCCCAGGCGATGCATTGCTGGAATATGATAAAGGGTTCCGGCTAAAAATGCAAACACACCCGGAAATGGGGTGGAACGAGAAGAATGTATCTGGTTTCATTCACAAAATGATGGTGGCTAGGGAGGCCAAGTCATGGGAGGGAAGAAACTATCAGTCCTTTCACAAGGGAAAGGGGAGGCCTTTTCAAAAACCCAAACAATTCGACTTGTGGAAAGCACCGCACAGCAGCAGGACACGGCAATCTGCTGGAAGTTCGAAGTAAATGAATGTACCTACGGGGCGTCATGCAAATTCCAGCATATCTGCTCCTCCTGCGGGGGAGTCACCCAGCAGTGGGGTGCAAACGAAGGAAAGATCAGAAAGGAAACAGGAAAGAGAAAAATAAACAGTGAATCAGACAAGGGGGCGCGAGGGGACAACAGGGTTCCAAAATTACAGGCTAGCACGGTCCCCATCAACACGCACCTGTTACGTAAGCTAGCCAACAGTTACCACAACAAGACGGACACTGAGACTCTAGTTCACGGTTTTGAAGAAGGTTTCCCCATCCTGTTTACAGGCCCCCTACCGCCAGACAGTGCCAGAAATCTAAAATCAGCGATGCAGCACCCAGGGGTAGTGACAAAGATAATAGAGTAGGAGAGGGTTTTGTGTGGAATAGAGGGCCCCCTCCCCTCTCACATTAGCAAGGAACTGGTGATCTCTCCACTGGGGTAGTCCCCAAAAAGGAGCAAAGGCAAAACCGGCTAATTCACCATTTGTCATTCCCAGATGGTACTTCAGTAAACGATGGGATCAGCACAGAGGTATGTTCAGTGAACTGTGCCACGATAGACACTGCCATCGACCTAGTTAGAGCAACAGGCCGGGGGGCCCTCATTACAAAGATTGACATCGAGTCGGCCTTTCGCTTACTCCCAGTTCACCCCTCGAGCTTTCATCTATTAGGTTTCCAATGGTAGGGAGACCTCTATTTCGACAAAGCAATGGGGTGCTCTGTATCATGTGCCTATTTTTAAATATTTAGCACCTTTATCGAATGGGCACTCCACGTCAGGCATCCCTCGGGTGGAAAGCTCCACTACTTGGACGATTTCCTTTTCACTGGTCCCGCGGCTTCAGCCGAGTGCGGCGACACTCTGACTGCATTTGTAGATTTGGCAGGGGAACTAGGGATCCCCGTTTCAGCGAAAAAGGCAGTGGGCCCAGGGACAAAAATCACATTCCTAGGAATAGAGCTAAACTTAGTCGCCGGCACATCCAGGCTCCCTCCAGAAAAGGTGGAGGATTTCAGGGAAGAAATTAGGAGCCTCTGCGGGCGTGAGAAGGCAACACTGAGGGACCTCCAGAGGCTCATAGGCAAGCTGAACTTTGCAGCCAGGGTAATCCCAGCAGGCAGGGCATTCGCCAGGCGTTTGACCCAATTAACATGTAGGCTCACCCATAAGCACCACCACGTCAGGCTCCGGGCAGAAGTCAAGAAAGACCTATTCCTAGCAGACTTCAATGGATTACTGATCTGGAGGGAAGGCTGGGTAACTAGCAAACAGAATGCGCTGTTCACAGACGCGTCCAGCAGCACAGGTTTTGGGGCAATCCTGGACAAGAAATGGTATGCAGGGCAATGGCCTAGCATCTGGCACAGGGTGGGCATAACCATCAATATCACCTTTTTGGAACTATTCCCTATTATAGTCACACTCACTGTTTAGAAGCAAGAATTGCACAGCATGAAGCTAACACTATAGTCCAACAACAAGGGAGTTGTACAGGCGATTAACAAAGAAACAGCCAAGTGCCTAGATACACTACGATTAATGCGCTTATTGGTTAAGTTATAGCTGGAAGGCAACATAGAACTGAGAGCGCGCCACGTACCAGGGGTGGACATCGAAGTTGCAGACGCCCTCTCCAGGGCACAGATTGAAAAGTTAAGGGAGCTGGCACCTGATGCAGAGCAGGGCATTACCCCTTTCCCGGGCCAGCTGTGGGACCTGGCGGGGTATATTTATCGGAGCTGGTCAGCCAAGCCCTTACTCCGGAAGCAGCTAGGAGATACAAAATGTATATCGGCACTGTAATGCGGGTGAGGGGTATCCAGTCTTTGTGCAATATGGGGGCCACAAGCAGAGCAGCAGAACAATTCTTACAGTGGGTGTTGAACTCACAGAAATCCAGGTCATGGACGCTAGCCCACCTGTCCACCAAGGTATGCTACGCCAAGCTAGAGACCGGGCTGGATCCCGTGGCCACTCACTACATCAAAGCGGCAATGAAGGGGTGGAAGCGCACAGAAGGCGTAAGGAGGTTTAACAGACGCCCAATAGACGACACAAAGCTGGGCGTGTTGTTGGGAGCACTGCAGGGCACCACAAAGGACAACTTTGTGCACCTCCTACTCAGGGCAGCATTTTCCACCGCTTTCTTCGGGGAGTTTCACATTAGGGAATTAGTAGCACCTTCAAGGACAGGACCAGCGAAACACTGCCTAAAGGCAAGTGATGGACTGGGTAAGAGTGGTCTGCTTAATTCAGACACTCTGTTCATCACCACCCCCTTTTCTGTATCGTTTTTGGCCACTATAGGTGTGGCAGGGTATACTCAGACATGAGTCCCTTTCTCACTGCTCCATCAGGATTCAAGCAAGCCGGGCCGAAGAGGCTGAAATGCCAGAAACCGGTCCCCGGTAGCTTGTCTCCTTTCTGGTGAAGAATTGGCTTGGTAGTTTGGTCTGCCCTGTTCCCATGATGCACTGGGCCAGGGACAGACTAATTTGCATATAGCCAGGTTCTGAGCTGGGATGGGGCAGTGAGATAAATAACGGTGATGGATCAAGCCCTGATCTTTGGACTGGGTAAGAGTGGTCTGCTTAATTCAGACACTCTGTTCATCACCACCCCCTTTTCTGTATCGTTAAAGGCAAGTGATGTCACACCTAAAACAGGGGAAATAGACATCCTACTGAGGCAATCAAAGACAGATCAAACTGGCAGAGGGGCGGTAGTAAGTTTACCGTGCATTGAGGACCAGAACTGCTGTGCAGGGTGCTGCTTGCCTGCCTTCATGACAGTGTGACCAGACGGTACACACCTTAGAAGATTCCAGTTCACCGCGATCATGCTCCTCACACTCAGCAAAGCAGGGCTGCCACCGTCCGGTTTTGAGTCCCATTCATTCAGGATTGGGGCCGCCACGATGGCTGGGCAACATGGGATGACGAGGCCGGGATACAAGCTGTAGGTAGATGGCAGTCACAGGCGTACCGGACCTATGTAACGCCCCAGTTGCTATAAACAGCAGCACCTGCCGGGGGAGGGTGGAGGTGTGTTTTCCCCCTCAGCCAGGCAACTAAGTGACATGTTATCATTACCTCGGCAGGACGGAGACCACGCTTGGTGTGGGTGGTGATCTACTCTTTCATAACGCGGATGCAATCCTGGTGGTGGCAGAGGGGGCACAAAGCAAGAAGAATAGCCAGTGGTCACCTGCATACAGTGGTTTGGCCAACCGGGAATTGAATGGGACCAGCTGCCTGCGACCCTCATGGAACTGCAGGCAGAGGTGGCCTGGCACTCGGATATTTTGATCATACATTTGGGGGGGAATGATTTGGTCAGGCGAGGGAGGAAAGATCTTCTTCAAGATATACAGAGAGACCTGTTGGAGGCAGGCAAGGCTTTTGGGGGCACCGCCATCATTTGGCCAGAGCTGATCAGCAGAAACGAATGGCGCGGGCCCAATCAGAGAAAGCGGCCATGAACTCACCGAAAACGCTGAACCTCACTGTGAGCAAATTCTGCAGAACCAATGGTTTTGAAATGGTAAGGCACGGGCTCATCCACACTGCTCGCCCGGAGTTCTATGCAAAATATGGGGTGCACCTGTCGGAGGAGGGCATGGGAGTCTTCTGGAACAACCTGGGGGGCACAATGGCGTTAACAGGTTGCAGATGAAATGGCCTAAGAAGGAAGGAAGGGGGGAGCCGCAGGAAGATGGAAGCCTCCCTGACGGCGTGGCAAGAAACTACGGGGATAATGGTTGGTACGGAGGCACACCGGAGTTCGGTGTGCCGGAATAGGACCACTCACCTTGGGATGCTTCACCACTGGGTGAGTTCGCCTAAGGGTGGTGTGTAGAACCACTCACTTTGGGATGCCTTATGGCTGGGTGAGTTGGCTTACCACAAGGGGGTAGCAAACGGAGACAGCCGTCGCTGCCCAGCCTACGCCGGATGGTAGGGCACAAGAGACAGACAAGGTAGCAAGTTGTGGCCTAACTCTGGGACAGATGCTACACCCCCCACCCAAAGAGAGGGCAAACCCAACCAAATGGAGCAACGACCCAGTGGGGCCAAGTGACAATACTAGCCTGCAAATAACCTATACAATGAACTGTCAGTGTAATCTGCTATTGGGCAATGTACATATGATCTACGCAAATGCAATGCATAATGAGATGCAAATGAGGCATGACACAAAGATGACAGTTCACCAATAATGATTTATGGCATGATACGCAAAGGTATGCCATATATATATATATATATATATATATATATATATATATATATATATATATATATATATATATATATATATATATATATATATATATATATATACTCCTCCAGTCCTGCTTCAGCTACAAACAGGTCTGACACATGCTGGGGTTACCAACTTCAATTTTATTGCCACCAAAGTGCACTGTTGCCAATCATCGCGTTGTCCACACTTTCAGCCCCTGGCAGACGCGTTTCGGCGGTTGCCTTCCTCAGTGCCGGGTATCTGCTGAGTGTGCTAAGTTGAACCTTTTCGCGGGGCTTCCGTTATAAACCCACAGAGGACCCTGATTGGTTGGGTACCGTTGTAGTAGATATATATAAACAAGGCTCCTCCTCAGCACGCTCTGCGCTCGCAGACACCGCTTCCACGCCAGCAAAATGAAGGACGGACCAGCAAAGTCAGCAAGATGTTATTTATTTAACAAATCCCACAGAACCAGCGACGCGTTTCGGGCAAAGGTGCCCTTGTTCACGCTGCAACATAGTCAGAATTTGAATGCTTTTTTATATACTTTTGTTGAAGAATATCACCACCCCCTAGTGGTGACCTCCAGTGTCACATGTGTCACATGTGCAACAAACAGTGTAAACATACTATCGCTGCAAGTCTTTCTTTAACATTGCATATGAAAAAATTATTACTGGTTAAATCCATGTATTAAAAGAAGCCACAAATTCCATTCAATAGTAAAACATGTTCGGAGGCTAATATTTGCCAGTCATCAAAGATCTGAATTTCTTTAAACTAGCAAAATATATGTTGACAGTATAAATACAATAGTCATGATCCTCTGAGCAAAACATTGTTGAATAATTACCCCATCAGGTTATTTGTAGCATTTCTTTTAACATGTGCAAGTCTAGATCTGGTTTCTCCTAATAGGGACCCTAACTAGGAGAAAAGGCACCAAAAGTGGAGAAACTGATCGACCAATAGACAAACTCTGCAGTATCTAGATGGATAAAGTCATATACTATAGGAAGTGATGCATTTCTTCGATATTATTGAGCCCGTTCGGCCAACGGCTATCGAGCTCTAAAATGAATTTGGTCTCCAATTTTCTGAGCTGCAGTTCACGATCACCCCCTCTTTTGTGAAATGGGACTGCTCCATAACAAAATAACTCAGGCACGTCAGGTCATTGTTGTGGACCCTTTTAAAGTGACGGGCGACCGGATAGGCCGGGTCACTGTGTAATATTGCCCGTAAGTGCTGCAATATCCGGACATGCACCTGGAGCTTAGTGCTTCCAACATATCTAAGTCCACAGCTGCATGTCAGGACGTAAACAGCATGGTCCGTTTTACTAGAGAAGTTGCCCAAAATTGGTTTGGCAATAGTGCTAAAGGGAGTGGAGTAATGCGAGATAGTGGTGCCAAATTTACAAGCACGGCAGTTTGAGCATCTGAAAAAACCCCGAGCAGGTCGTAACCAAGGTATTTTAGTTTTGAGCTCAGGGGCTGCTCTATCCAGGGAATTGCCCATAGTTTTGGCGCGTCTGAAGGTAACAGTAGGGGAAGCAGGCAATCTGGCATTAAGTATATGGTCGCTAAGGACGATGGGCCAGTTCTTATTGATTATAGACTTAATTTTCCTATCCTCTCTACTGTATGTAGTGATCAGGCGTGGGCATTCAACTTGAGGCTCTGTTACGATGGGGGTTTCTGCCACAGGAGTTATCATCGGAAAGAGACTTTCCCTGGACCGAGATAAAGATTTTTCAATGGCTGTCTTCAAGATGGTATCAGAATAACCCCTCGCCTTTAACCGTATCATAAGTTCTCCTAAACATGTTTTGTGATCAGAAGGAGAACTACAGATCCTCTTCAGCCTTAAAATCTCGCCATAGGGAATTCCTGAGATGGTGTGTCTAGGGTGCATGCTAGTTGCGTGCAGTGTGGCATTGCCCGCAGTAGGTTTTCTGTGAAGAGTGGTATTAAGTGTGCGGTTTGTAACGTACACCTCAACATCTAAAAATTGGATTCTGTTTTTGTCAATATGCGCAGTAAAGTTGAGATTAAGGGGGTTGTTATTTATCTCTTGAATAAATGAAAGGGCTTCCTCTTTAGTACCTCTCCAAGCTATAAAAATATTGTCTATGTACCTCAAGAAACAGCTCACATGGCCATCCATCCAGGCTTTGTGGCGCACATTGAGGACCTGCTCCTCCCACCAGCCAACGTGCAAGCACGCATAGCTGGGAGAGAAGCAGGCCCCCATCGCCACCCCTCTAAGCTGTCTGAAAATCTCTTTACCAAAAGAGAAAAAATTATTGTGGAGGCACCATTTCATGAAACACAAAATGACCTTATTATGTTCGTAATATGTGATCGATCGCTTGGAAAGGTAATGCTTTACTGCTGAAAGTCCTTGTTCGTGATCAATACTTGTGTAAAGCGCCTCTACATCTAATGAGATGAGCCACATATCATTATCCCATTCAATAGTTGCAATTTTACTTATAAAATCACTAGTGTCACGTGTGAAGCTTGGTAGTTGTTTTACAAAGTCTTGGAGAAAAAAATCAATATATTCCCCAACTTTTTCACCCACACTACCAATAGCAGACACGATTGGCCTGCCAGGTACCGGTTGCACAGCTTTGTGTACCTTTGGGATAAGGTAAAGAGATGGCAAGACAGGAAAGTTAATACACATGAATTTGTATTCCTCTGATGAAATTAAGCCCTCTCTTTTCCATTGGCCCAACATCTTGTGTAGTTTACACTTGGCGTTCTCATATTCTTTGTGTGAGGCTTTGACATAACACCGGGGGTCGTCAAGTTGGCGTTTGGCCTCACTGATGTAATCCTGTTTGGGCCAAATTACTAGATTACCCCCTTTGTCCGATTTCTTGATCACGATTTCATGATTGTCCCCCAGTTTTTTCATCAACTTATCATAAGCGCGTTTGATATGTATCTCCTTTTTTCTGTGTTTGTTGTTGACTTTTGAATAAAGCTTTTTGATGTCGTTGGTAACGCAGTCGTGGAAAATGTCTATTGCATCTTTAGGCATTAGCGAGATGTATTTGGATTTGCTCCGAAATGGACTCAGGCCAGCACCCTTTTGAGAAATGGATATTTTTCTTAAACGACTTTGTGTGGCCTCATCAGGATCCATTTCTGAATTATTGGGAGAGTCAAGCAAGTCGTTTGCGTCCAGAAAGGTGTGTGTGTCAGCAGCACATAGTTGGTTGATGTCGCTAAGCACATTTTCTTCACCTAAATTGTCTGTTTTGTTGAGATCTTTGGCGGATTTTAAGCAAAATGTTTTTTCAATTTTAGTTTCCTTATGAAACAAAATAAGTCTACCCTGGTCATGGCATAATTGAATCTCTGAACAGGTGAATAGTTCAATCCCAATGAAAATAGTTGCTCTTCTGCCTTGTTTAAGGTAACATTGGAAAGATTGATAATCGTTTTGTCCATTAATGGCGTTTCCCCCATGTTTTCTTCTTCTTTTTTGTTGTTGTGCACCGGCGTTGTTTCCGTTTGCGCCGTCGTGCTTTCCGGCGTTGATTGCTCCTTTGCCTGTTTGCGAGTTGGGTTGCAATGACCTCAGGGTCTGAAGCCTCTCCTCCACAACAAAATCCATTTCTTGCTGGAGGTTGAGTGTTTCCAGTCCTATTGAGTTTAAATCAGAGTTGGAAGAACAAGACGATAAAGAGTCTACACTAGATGCGCTTGTTAGGGATGAGATGTCGCTGCCAGGTTCATTGCTTTCGTTGTTAACAGCGCCTGATGCCATAGTATTAGTACTTGAGGCAGGCATAGTGTTGTTGGTATTACTTCCCATTGCATTTTTGTTTTTGGTATACGCTTGTCTTTTAGCTGTATTATACTTGCGTGAGAATGTAAAAATCCTGCCATAACGATAGTCATCGGCATCTCGAGTGAATTTGGTGGCTTTGCGTGTCTTTATTTTTTCCTCGTGTTTGCGCACCTGTTCATTCATAATATCTGTCAGTTTCTTAATCTCTTGGGGTTCCGGGCAAGCATTTATTTCCATTTCAATTGTTTTAATTTACCCTAACAACTTTATACGATCGCTGGCAGCATATTTGATTAATATGCAAACAGAGACTGCCCTCCTCTCCGTCACGGATGCCATACGCCTATCTCTGGACAGAGGGCTGTCTGTGGTGTTGGTGCTGTTGGACTTGTCCGCAGCATTCGACACCATATCCCACGCCATTCTCCTTACCAGATTAAAGGAGATAGGCATTGACAGATCTGCCTTGGCGTGGTTCACCAGCTTTCTCTCAGAGCGCACCCAGAAGGTGAATATGGGCTCCTTTACTTCCACCTCGGCTAATATCATCAGAGGAGTCCCGCAGGGCTCTTGTCTTAGCCCTACGTTGTTCAACGTATATGTCTCCTCTCTGGCCAACATGACGAGGTCCTTTGGGTTTATGCCTATCTCCTACGCTGACGACACGCAGCTGCTATTTACTTTTAAGACCTTTACCCCGGAGATAAGACAAGCTTTCTCCAACGGCATGACTGCAATCGCCAGCTGGATGGCCAAGAACTTTCTACAGTGCAATGTGGGAAAGTCTGAGGTCATGTTATTTGGGGAGGCGAGAATCCTCTGGACCCCAGATTGGTGGCCTTCCAGCCTGGGTCAGGCCCCGCTCCCTAAACAGGTAGTAAAAAACCTGGGGGTTCGTCTAGACCATGACCTTACCCTTTCTCATCATGCCAGCACCACTGCAGGGTCCTGCTTCCATATTATTGGCCTCCTTCGGAAGGTGTTTCCCCTTCTACCTGACGACACTCGGAAGACCTTGGTCCAGGCCCTCGTTTTGAGCCGCCTGGACTATTGTAATGGCCTACTTTTAGCTGCCAATGAGGGAGTGCTCAATAAACTACAGGTGGTGCAGAACACCGCGGCTCGGCTGGTGACCAACACCCCCCCCAGAACACCGTCCCTCCCCCTCCTTAGGGCCCTTCACTGGCTTCCTATCCGGAAACGGGTAGAATTCAAGATTTGCTGTGTGATACACAAGAGTTTACACAATCTGGGACCCTATTACTTGGCGGATAAATTTGTTTATCACCGTCCATCCCGCATCCTTAGGTCCACCAACCAACTGTTACTTCAGGTTCCCAGACATTACAAGACCAGACAGGGAGGCCGCGCCCTCTCCATCATGGGTCCTCGTCTATGGAACAACCTCCCCCTTTCTCTTAGAGAATGCCCGAGTCACTCAGCTTTCAGGAAATGCCTAAAGACAGCACTATTCTAGGAGGAGCTCTCTCGACCTGTTCACCTCACAGCTCCGCGCGGAGATACACCTTCGGGTGTGATGCCGGCGCGTAATAAGCCTATAAATAAATAAATAAATAAATAAATAAACAAGATTCATAGAAGCGGCTAGATTACTTTCGCCCCATTCTTGCAGCATAGCCGGATCTGGTTTATCGAAACTAGGCGCCAAGAGAATGCGCAATCCCCGGGGGACACGGCCAACCTCCTCATATTTACTCAGGGATTTATGCTCCCACCATTTAGTGCATTCTGCTGTACGTAATTTTTCCAACTCTTTAAACAACAACTTTAAATTCCTTGTTTGTGCTGTGTTAGTACCACTTTGCGATGGTGCCTTGTCATGACCTATATATATACGTATTTGTAATAAAACTGCGGCCAACAAATGACCACCACAAGACAAGAGTGTACGTTAGCTTATTTATGGTAAGGAATACAAGGATGGAAAGTTGGGGAGTGGGCAATGTGCACGGGTTATCTGCAAAGATAACAGTGTGAAAGTGATACCAAGTCAAAAAGTGATGTACTCTAAAGGTGAAGGGCATATATTTTCAGCAACAATAAAGTAAATAATTACGCACTCTAAGAAAGAAAGGAGAAACATGAAATGACGAAATAGAAGCAGTGATTGTTCTACTAGAGCTGGAACTGAATAGGACAACTTTTTAGGTAGATGTGCACAAGCAATTTACGGTATAGTGAAGAGAACCAATCGCTTAAGTGGGCGGACTTACTTCCCCATGCTACCCTGTGGTAGGTGGAAGCAAAATGTGAATGACAGTGACACTTGAAAAGACCAACAAAGGAAAAGGGTTGACTGAAAGTTCCCACATGCTTCAATATGCAAGTAGTTTTGTTATGAATTATTTGGGAAACTTGGAGCTAGCCACACAGACAGCTAACGATCAGGGCCGGACTGGCCTTTTATTCCGTCTGGCATTTCCCCGGAGGTTCTGGTGCCTCTGGTAGTCGGTTATTAAGGGCCCTGAACTTTTTTTGAGCCTCTGATGTTTTGTGCCACTCTCTGAGGACAATTACAGCAGGCACAAGGGGGCTTCAGGATAGAGAGAGAGTTTAGAGAACGATATGTGAGAGATAGAAGGAGAATAACGGATAATGGAATGGATGACTGGAAGCGAACAAGAGATTGAAAGAGGGGAGGAAGAGACAGGGATTTTTGCCACAGAATTAACACAACAGCTCCATGGATCTCCTTTGTAGATAAATACAAATGAGACACATGGAACTGTTGTCTTATTTATGTCTGATATTGTACCCTAGTACAGTTTTTGGACATAAAAGATTTGGTCCTAGTTATAGTTATGATATTTTGTCTAGGGTTGCTTTTGGTTCCCAACCCAGCCCTGCTAGCAGCGTTCTTAGTCCAGACTTGAAACAACAGTACTCTAGGCCGTGTTCACTTTTTGTAGTGTTCAATCCTTGTTCTTTCTATGCTTTCAACCATGGTCGATTGCCAATCAACCATGGCAGATTGGCAAAAAAAATCAGATAAGATTCTGCTGCTGATTAATCTACACATGTAAACCTCACCCCTGACACTACCAAACAATTCAGTGCATATGGCTCGAATACTGGCAACTTACTTGATTCCACCAAACTCCCAGCTTTGTCATATATTGTTCACCTCACCAAGAGACACAGAAGAAATGATTTACCAAGGATCACACAGTGTGCTCAATTGGTGCAGATGTGAAAAGATGACATGGTCCTTGGCCCACACTAAAGTACTTTGATATTCAACCACTTCTCAGCCCTGTGCAGCTCTTTTTTTTTCGTAATGTGCTTTTGGTACACTAGTCTGTGTCTGCTGCAGTAAGGGAAGATCATCTTATATTGACAAGATGCCAGCATGCTAATACGTGAGAAGTCTAAAAGGAAACGTCGCTGTTGATTCCAGTATGACGTTCCTTGTGCAACAATCTCAAAAGGGCACGTTTTTATCACCGAATACACCTTGCCATACATGAATGAGGCTAAAAATCAAACAAGCCACTACTATAGAAAGTAGGGCATTCTTTTTTTTTCTTTTCTTTATTGTTCAGTTCATAGCATGTAATACTTACAAATCAATTGTTTAAATCATTGATGCAAACATAAATTAAAAATAAAGACCACAAAACGTAGGAGGTTAATGCTATTCAGAGCGACATCTCCATGTGCTGTATCATGGGCCCCCAAATTTGTGCCCCCAATTTTTTCTTCTTCAGTGATTTAATACTATACAAACTATATTCCAAATTAAATACATTATAAAACTTTGCTCGCCACATTTCCCAACGATGGTGCTTCAGGCTGAAGCCACATAGAAGCAACACACAATCGAGCAACTGCAACAGCCATAAACATAAGGTATCTAAATGGATAGCAAACCTGAGCAGGCTGAATACCCGCCCCCACGCCTGTTAACATTAACTCACTGGAAATACACACATTGACCTCTGTGATCTGAGTTAAAAACTGCGATATACAATCTCTAAACTGAATTAACACTGTACAATCAAAAGATATATGTATAATATCAGCTTTCTCCATCTGACACCTATAGCATTTACTGTTGTGCCCCCCCACGTCATCATCTTGACAGGAGTGTGATATAAATTAGACAAGGTCTTATAATGTTGGGTATGCAAGCTTGCTGTCAACATAACTTTGGCTGCTGTATCAATTGATTGTAGCACATTGATTGTGCCTGTGATCCTGAATCTCTCACTCCACTTCACATCGTGTCTCTCTATATCATCCAGTTGAGTCTCAATCAATATGCCATATAATGTCCAAATCTTAGCTCTTTTTTTCACTGCCTCTATTAAAACATTGGGTGCTATTGCTGTATGCCTACAGTGCTTACCTAAATAGTCACACATTTGTAAAAATCTAAAGAAGTTGTTTTTGGGCAAATTAAACTGTTCTACTGACTCTAAAAAAGAAGCAATTATCCCACCTCTATAAATATCCCCTAAATGTTGAATCCCCTTATCGCGCCAACTACACATCTTTGCATCCCAAAAAATAGTGGGGAATAGTTCTATAGAGTTTAGAGGTGTATAGTAATTTATTATTGATACAAATGTCTGTATTGTCTTCCAGGCTTTATTGGCTGTACTAAAAAATTTAAAACGCGTTCTCTTGAAGTAGCTAGGCTCAAAAACTTAAATAAAGCCTCACTGGCCTGAGTCTCCATCAGCATTTGATATATATCGGATGCCTCTGCTAATTGTTCTTCCGCTTCAGTCACCAGATACTGCATATTTTGAAGGAGGCAGACTAAGTTATAAAATGTGAAGTTAGGTCCTGCCCCCCCGTTCTAATGGTAGCGTCATATACTTCGAAGCACGGCGAGCTTTCTTCTGACCGCACATAAACCTATCAGCAGGGGATTGTAACTGTAACAATTGAGGATGTGTTAACTCAAGAGGAACAGTCCTAAAATAGAACATTGCCTTGGGAAGTATACACATTTTGAGCACATTACACCTCCCTACCATTGACAAGCGCAGGCACTCAAACCTTTCCAATTGCCGCTGAGCCGAAGATACTATGTCTGCCCAGTTGACTTCAACAACCTCTTGGAGTGACATCCTAATTTTTATACCAAGATATCTGGCTTCTCACATAACACATGCTTCTCCAGGACCGAGTCCTTCGGTGCAAACAATCTGGGTTTTAGATACATTCAACCTATAGCCGGGTACTTCTCCATATTTCTGAGTCAGGTTCTCAATCTGCGTAACCGCTTGCTCTGGGTTTGATGTTACTACCGCTATATCATCAGCGTAAGCGAGGACGCGCACTTCATGTTGCCCACATATCATTGACTTAATCTTATAGTTTTTTCCAACAATAATAACAACGGGTTACTATAGATAGCAAAGAGCAGGGGCGAACAAGGACACCCCTGCCTTGTTCCCCTAGTAATATATACAAAGGATGACTCTCTGCCCAGTGTGCATATTTTAGCTGCTTGGGGTCTTTTATACATAGTTTGTATAGATGTTATGTAACGGGGTCCAAACCCCATCTTCAGCATAACAGCACAGAGAAACAACCATGATACACGGTTGAACGCTTTTTCAGCGTCTACTAAAATTATTCCTATATGCTTTTGCTGTACATTAGCATAATCTATCATTGCAATCACCCTGTGTATGTGGTTAACCGTACTCCTGCCTGGTATAAAACTGTGTTGGTGCCTAGAGACTAACGGGGAAATAACTTGAGCCAGCCTTGTTGCAAGAACTTTTGAGTACACCTTACCATCTGCGTTTATTAATGATATGGGTCTATACGACCCAGGAGGACTTGCTGATTTATCTTTCTTTTTGAAGACCACAATGTTGGCATTGTCCCAAGGGGGTGGTGAAATCCCTGCCTGGGCCTCTAGAAATGTAGCCAGCATATCTTCTTTTATGATAGAAAAAAGTATACAATATATCTCCAACAGAAGTTCATCTGGCCCTGATAGTGAGCCCAATGCTTTCTCCAACTCTAGCATTGTAATTGGGACTTCCAGCTCGTCTCGTTCTTCTTGTCCAAGCCCAGTTAAATCTAATGTCTGCAAAAACTGTTCTATGTTGGCCTGCTTAACTTTGTCTTGTGTATAAAGCTCTTTATAATAGGAGTGGAACACCTCCAATATTCCTTCCATAGTCTCAACCCCGCCCCGTTTCCCATCTTCCAACATTTCAATTCTCTGGGCTGCTTGCCTGCCCTGCAATCTTTGAGCTAAACATCAACAATGATAGCAAAACCATGATGAAGACAGAGAAAATTATGTAAAAAAGAACCTGCACAATGAGCCTGTGTAGGGTAGTGAAAGAAAAAGGTTATGCAACCCTGGTTTTGAGAGATGGAGCCCTAAGAAAAAGTCTGCATTAAGGTTTTTACAAATTACACACTGCCAACCCCCCCTCAAAATGTCACCTCCACATTTAGCAGCAGACATCTCTCAAACTCATATTGTTGGCATAACCATATCTAAACCACCTTCACATCCACCAGTGCAATCTGACAGCTCACCCTTCAATAAATACAACCTGAATACCCACACAATTAATTGAGTGTACATCAGTGGCGGCTCCTCCACTATGGCAGCGGAGTGTCACCCCACTGCTTTTAAGCAGTGCCAAAGTAGAAACATTAAATGATAATAATTTAGAGTTATTATCATTTTATGCTCCGTGTCCTGGTGCTTTGCCGGCGGGAGGGGCTGTTCTGTTCGTTGACCAGGGAAGGAGTGGTTTGCCCACTCTTAAATACACAATGACTGTGTGGTCGGCCCTCTTGGGCCGCCCAAAACAGTCATGCTCACTTCCCTGTTTTCCATGCAGGCTGCAATACACCCACATGGAAAACATGCCCACCCCTCCAGCCCCTGGCTGAGTGCTGTGTCACTGCACTCAGACCAATCACATTGATTGGCTTAAGGGAGGGAGCTTGGCTGCCTGCTTCCTGTTCCTGAAGTCGGAGGAAAGAGAGCAGGAGCATGGACGCAGAACCAGGCCTCAAGGTGAGTTTAATTCCCCTCCCCCACTCGAACTCCCGCCCTCCTTGTGACCCCCGCGACTCCCTTCGATTCATGCACCATGCACCATGCCCCACCCCACTAGCCATGCCGGCTGCCACTGCTCTAAATTTCAAAGTAAAAGGTATCAGGAACAGACCCACATAAAAATAAGTGTAAGTCACCCAGTATCCATGGATAAGAACAAATGGTGATAAAGGTAACTCACAAGAAAAAAGGCACTTGCAATTCCAGTTCCAACTAGCACTTTCAAGAGAATATTGGCCTTCATATGGAAATATTGCTACTTTTCATAGAAAGACTACCCAAGTGGAGAAATTTAGGAACAGCGAAAGACACTGCAATATATGGCCATTAATCAGATCTACACTAGACTACACTAGCTAATAAGAACTTTGCGCATCCTAGACATGTTACACTGCCATCATTGTGCACTGGAAATGACCTACCTGACCTATTTGTTTACAGTTACACTGTTCACCTATTCACGGTCATCTCATCCTGAAGGAGTCAGCCCTACGTAAACACACATGATCTGCCATTCCATACACAGGCTAACGGTGAATTACATCAGCCTTCTAGACCTAAGAGCATCATAACAACAAAGCTACCCTGTGTAAATGTATTATAATACATTACATCGCAAACTTTGCTGCATCGCTACAGTATGTAGGTGTGAGAAGGGCAAAAAACAAGAGCACCCTTACCCTGGCAGGGTAAAACTTGGCAAAAGTTAGCACAGCCATACATGGACTTTCTTTAGGCTGCCACTTTCAACCCCTGTTACTGCCTTTGTGACCACTAGCCTCAGAGGTATATAAGCTATGAAGCAAAATCAGTGTAAAGAAAATTAGGGCATCCCTACATTCCGTACTGTCTGACTGTTTTTAATTATGCTAATAGTGCATAATATTTTATTATTCACTATTAGTGTAATAAAAAATAAAGCACACGTAGGACCTTTTGGTAGCAGCTGTGGCAAGTAAAAGTGTTTTAAATGTGTGTTGTATGCATGCTTGCAGGCAAAAGTGTGGGTAAGTGAGAGAGCATGCATATGTGTGACCAAGTGTGTCTGTATGTGTAAACATGTGTGTGTGAGAGTCAAGTGACAGATAGTAAACGAGATTGAGACCACGACTTTCGGCAGGTTAGCCCAGCATCATGTGACTCTGGGCAATAGCTCGCTTACGGACAGATTCATCAACTTAAAATCGGCTCGCAAAAGGCCAGATTCTGAGAATCTGGCCCTTTGCGAGCGCAATTTTTGCATTTGGGATTCATCATCCCAAATGCAAAAATCGCTATTATAGAATTCGCAATTTTGCGAGGAATTGCATTTAAGGAATCTCTATTTGAGATTCCTTAAATGCAATTCATGAAACATTTAAAAATTGCGAATTCGCAATTTTGGCCCGCTATTTACCGCGAAGTCAAACCTTGTGGTAAATAGCGGAAACTTAGAAAAATGCACTTAAGTGCATTTTTCTAAGTTCTATGTTACACACACACATGTCCTTGGGACATGTGTGTGCGTAACACCAGCGTTCAAATTCATTTCAGGGGTGCAACAGGGTGTCCTTTGGTCACCCCTGCACCCTTGAAATCGCAAACTCAAAATGCGAATCACTAATAGCGATTCGCACATTGTTATGTCTTCCCATTCATTCCTATGGGCCTTTAGGCCCATAGGAATGAATGGGGAGTTATTCCTTATCGCAAATAAGGAAGCTGTAGGAATAGCAAAATAAATTGCGATTTGTACATGAATCCCGTTTTGCGAGTCTGTAATAGCGATTCCTTAATATTCGCTATTACAGACTCGCAAAACGGGACTTTGATGAATCTAGGGGTTAATCTTCCAGACGGCCCCCAGCGCCGGGACACCACTTCAGAGGTAGCTGTGTGCTTTACAAATGCATATTTGATGCAAGGCAACGCCGCATCACAGTTGTTGTACTCCTGTGTCAAATCTAATAAAATATGATGCATTTTTCTCTTCCCATGTGCTTACTCACTTTTGGTAGCCACACCCCAATGCACACACCCTTTCACCATGGTGCAAGGGCATTTCTGTTCTCTGAAGCATAGGTTTGGTATTGGAAGTGGTGCCTTCAAGTACAAAACCTATACTTTAAGGTTTTTGGAGGAAATGTGTGTCTTCCAATGTGTGTAGATATGGAATTGTGTCAAAGCCCATGGGTGGTTGCATGGGATAGTCCATGCACCACCCATTGAATGCCCCCTGATGCAAAATAATGCAAAGCAGTGCATGGCACAATTTTGTGTTACTTTAGGATACTAACCAGCACAAATGCTCAATTGTTGTTCATGTGGAATGCCTTCCTGGAAAAGATATGGGTCAGGGACCTCATGATGTCACTTTCTGTAATGACATTAATGTCAAGGGGTTTATGATGTCACTTCCAGCGTTCTCAAATTTCCAGAGTTCCAAAAAAGTAACTTGTCTACCTTTCAAGGATAACAGCTCTTCGACATTTAGCAGCTGGGTCTTGCAAATAAAGCACATAATTTCAAATGTTTGGAAATCATTTTTGTTAGGGTGTGGCAGATTTAGATACTGCTGCATAAAACTGAAATATGTGGGTCATGGAGGAGCAAGCAGGATTATGCACAGCAGTCCTTAGTTGAAGTGAAAAATACACAGTTGTGACATCTGCCTGCCACCCACCCTCCAACCTCATGTGTCAAGAATTAAAGACAAAGCGCCCACATTCACAACAGGGAGGGGGTGACGTGAGGGAAAGTGTAGGGGGTAGGATACATGTGATATGATTCATTCAGTGACAAGTCTTATTCAAAATACTAAGACAATGTACATGTGGTCCCTTAACATCAGGGCCACAGTTAAAGTCTCCAAAGGAGTCCAAAATAATAAATCACGAAAAGGCCTGCCTCCGTTATAGCCGTAAATGTCTAAATGGGGACCGGAGCTGGCCGTAGGTTATGTAGCAGGCCTTTTCGTGATTTATTATTTTGGACTCCTTTGGAGACTTTAACTGTGGCCCTGATGTTAAGGGACCACATGTACATTGTCTTAGTATTTTGGATATGACTTGTCACTGAATGAATCATATCACATGTATCCTACCCCCTACACTTTCCTTCACGTCACCCCCTCCCTGTTGTGAATGTGGGCGCGTACACTGTATATAAAACAAATGTATAATGGATATTACATCTATTAATTAGGATGTATGCAATCTTGAAGTAAAACCTCTTTGCATCAAAAAAGTTGTTTTTGAAATTATTGACACAAATGGTATGAATTTGTAATTCCTTTCTTTTGGTCTCGGGACCCCTTCCCTTCTTTCCTACTGGGTATGACTGGGTTAGCTACTTTGTCAGTTGAACAGTTCGAGACCCCGCAGCCAATGATGGTGTCTTCATAGAAGCATGTGAATGCCTGCAGTCTTCCATATGTAACACCTCCCATCCATATGCTACTAATGCCCTTGTCCATAAAGCAAGAATAACCTCCAGTATTCCAGAACAGCAGCATGCTTGCACGCATAACACACTTACACATTCTCTCACGCACACATTCTCACTGTAACCCTTGTACTCCTTTGTACTCTGTCATAGTCACACGCAGACACGCTGCCACTCACCATTCCATTAGCCAATCTGCTTTTATTGTGTTAGGAAAGCTTGCTTCTGCTATACATGCCTTGCCTTTTAGTGAAGCTTAATAAAAACATATTCTCTATATGGTTTTCAAAAATAATAATATATTGCTCTGTAAATGTTTGTTACAAGTATGATTTGAATGAAAAGTGCACTTCCTTTAAATAGCTAAATGGGGCTTATATTTGGTTTCACGTGTAGCTCAAGCAGTTAATGGAAATGAACTAATCTGTGTTCTAACATGTAATATCACACCATCAAACTGATCTTATAAAATGCTTGACTTCTTCAGCAATTCAAAAAAGGGGGTGGTGATAAACAGAGTGTCTGAATTAAGCAGACCACTCTTACCCAGTCCAAAGATCAGGGCTTGATCCATCACCGTTATTTAGCTCACTGCACCATCCCAGCTCAGAACCTGGCTATATGCAAATTAGTCTGTCCCTGGCCCAGTGCATCATGGGAACAGGGCAGACCAAACTACCAAGCCAATTCTTCACCGGAAAGGAGACAAGCTTCCGGGGACCGGTTTCTGGCATTTCAGCCGTCGTCGGCCCGGCTTGCTTGTATCCTGATGGTGCAGTGAGCAAGGGACTCATGTCTGAGTATACCCTGCCACACCTATAGTGGCCAAAAACGATTCAAAAAAGGGGGTAGTGATGAACAGAGTGTCTGAATTAAGCAGACCACTCTTACCCAGTCCAAAGATCAGGGCTTGATCCATCACCGTTATTTAGCTCACTGCACCATCCCAGCTCAGAACCTGGCTATATGCAAATTAGTCTGTCCCTGGCCCAGTGCATCATGGGAACAGGGCAGACCAAACTACCAAGCCAATTCTTCACCGGAAAGGAGACAAGCTTCCGGGGACCGGTTTCTGGCATTTCAGCCGTCGTCGGCCCGGCTTGCTTGAATCCTGATGGTGCAGTGAGCAAGGGACTCATGTCTGAGTATACCCTGCCACACCTATAGTGGCCAAAAACGATTCAAAAAAAGTGGTGGTGATGAACAGAGTTTCTGAATTAAGCAGACCACTCTTACCCAGTCCAAAGATCAGGGCTTGATCCATCACCGTTATTTAGCTCACTGCACCATCCCAGCTCAGAACCTGGCTATATACAAATTAGTCTGTCCCTGGCCCAGTGCATCATGGGAACAAGGCAGACCAAACTACCAAGCCAATTCTTCACCGGAAAGGAGACAAGCTTCTGGGGACCGGTTTCTGGCATTTCAGCCGTCGTCGGCCCGGCTTGCTTGAATCCTGATGGTGCAGTGAGCAAGGGACTCATGTCTGAGTATACCCTGCCACACCTATAGTGGCCAAAAACGATTCAAAAAAGCGGGTGGTGATGAACAGAGTGTCTGAATTAAGCAGACCACTCTTACCCAGTCCAAAGATCAGGGCTTGATCCATCACCGTTATTTAGCTCACTGCACCATCCCAGCTCAGAACCTGGCTATATGCAAATTAGTCTGTCCCTGGCCCAGTGCATCATGGGAACAGGGCAGACCAAACTACCAAGCCAATTCTTCACCAGAAAGGAGACAAGCTTCCGGGGACCGGTTACTGGCATTTCAGCCGTCGTCGGCCCGGCTTGCTTGAATCCTGATGGTGCAGTGAGCAAGGGACTCAAGTCTGAGTATACCCTGCCACACCTATAGTGGCCAAAAACGATTCAAAAAAGGGGGTGGTGATGAACAGAGTGTCTGAATTAAGCAGACCACTCTTACCCAGTCCAAAGATCAGGGCTTGATCCATCACCGTTATTTAGCTCACTGCACCATACCAGCTCATAACCTGGCTATATGCAAATTAGTCTGTCCCTGGCCCAGTGCATCATGGGAACAGGGCAGACCAAACTACCAAGCCAATTCTTCACCGGAAAGGAGACAAGCTTCCGGGGACCGGTTTCTGGCATTTCAGCCGTCGTCGGCCCGGCTTGCTTGAATGCTGATGGTGCAGTGAGCAAGGGACTCATGTCTGAGTATACCCTGCCACACCTATAGTGGCCGAAAACGATTCAAAAAAGGGGGTGGTGATGAACAGAGTGTCTGAATTAAGCAGACCACTCTTACCCAGTCCAAAGATCAGGGCTTGATCCATCACCGTTATTTAGCTCACTGCACCATCCCAGCTCAGAACCTGGCTATATGCAAATTAGTCTGTCCCTGGCCCAGCGCATCATGGGAACAGGGCAGACCAAACTACCAAGCCAATTCTTCACCAGAAAGGAGACAAGCTTCCGGGGACCGGTTTCTGGCATTTCAGCCGTCGTCGGCCCGGCTTGCTTCAATCAATCAATCAATCAAAGACATTTGTAGAGCGCACTACTTACCCGGAGGGTCTCAAGGCGCTTGGGGGGGGGGGTGCTGCTACTGCTCGAACAGCCAGGTCTTGAGCTTCTTCCTGAAGGAGAGGTGGTCTTGGGTCAGGCGCAGGTCGGTCGGGAGGGAGTTCAGGGTCTTGGCGGCCAGGTAGGAGAAGGATCTTCCTCCTGTTGTCGCTCTTCAGATGCGGGGGACGGCAGCGAGGGCGTGGTTGGTCGATCGGAGGAGGCGTTTGGGAGCGGAGATGTTGAGGCGGTTGTTGAGGTAGCTCGGGCCTTGGTCGTGTAGGGCTTTGTGTGTGTGGGTGAGGAGACGGAAGGTGATTCTCTTGTTGACGGGAGCCAGTGCAGGTCTCTCGGATGTCCGGTGATGTGGCTGCGTCGGGGGATGTCGAGGATGAGTCTGGCTGAGGCGTTCTGGATCCGCTGGAGTCTCTTCTGGAGCTTGGCGGTGGTTCCGGCGTAGTGGGCGTTGCCGTAGTCCAGTCGGCTGGTGACGAGTGCCTGGGTGACCGTCTTCCTGGTCTCGGTGGGGATCCACCGGAAGATCTTCCGTAGCATGCGCAGGATGTTAAAACAGGACGCGGAGACAGCGTTGACTTGTCTGGTCATGGAGAGGGAGGAGTCCAGGATGAAGCCCAGGTTGCATGCGTGGTCTGTTGGTTTGGGTGCGGTGCCCAGGGCGGGGGGCCACCAGGAGTCGTCCCAGGCAGAGGGCGAGGAGCCCAGGATGAGGACTTCCGTCTTGTCTGAGTTCAGTTTCAGGCGGCTGGTCGTCATCCACTCGGCTACGTCTTTCATCCCTTCGTGAAGGTCGGCTCTGGCGGCGGCGGGGTCGTTGGTCAGGGAGAGGATCAGCTGGGTGTCCTGATGGTGCAGTGAGCAAGGGACTCATGTCTGAGTATACCCTGCCACACCTATAGTGGCCAAAAACGATTCAAAAAAGGGGGTGGTGATGAACAGAGTGTCTGAATTAAGCAGACCACTCTTACCCAGTCCAAAGATCAGGGCTTGATCCATCACCGTTATTTAGCTCACTGCACCATCCCAGCTCAGAACCTGGCTATATGCAAATTAGTCTGTCCCTGGCCCAGTGCATCATGGGAACAGGGCAGACCAAACTACCAAGCCAATTTTTCACCGGAAAGGAGACAAGCTTCCGGGGACCGGTTTCTGGCATTTCAGCCGTCGTCGGCCGGGCTTGCTTGAATCCTGATGGTGCAGTGAGCAAGGGACTCATGTCTGAGTATACCCTGCCACACCTATAGTGGCCAAAAACGATTCAAAAAAGGGGGTGGTGATGAACAGAGTGTCTGAATTAAGCAGACCACTCTTACCCAGTCCAAAGATCAGGGCTTGATCCATCACCGTTATTTAGCTCACTGCACCATCCCAGCTCAGAACCTGGCTATTTGCAAATTAGTCTGTCCCTGGCCCAGTGCATCATGGGAACAGGGCAGACCAAACTACCAAGCCAATTCTTCACCGGAAAGGAGACAAGCTTCCGGGGACCGGTTTCTGGCATTTCAGCCGTCGTCGGCCCAGCTTACTTGAATCCTGATGGTGCAGTGAGCAAGGGACTCATGTCTGAGTATACCCTGCCACACCTATAGTGGCCAAAAACGATTCAAAAAAGGGGGTGGTGATGAACAGAGTGTCTGAATTAAGCAGACCACTCTTAGCCAGTCCAAAGATCAGGGCTTGATCCATCACCGTTATTTAGCTCACTGCACCATCCCAGCTCAGAACCTGGCTATATGCAAATTAGTCTGTCCCTGTCCCAGTGCATCATGGGAACAGGGCAGACCAAACTCCCAAGCCAATTCTTCACCGGAAAGGAGACAAGCTTCCGGGGACCAGTTTCTGGCATTTCAGCTGTCGTCGGCCCAGCTTGCTTGAATCCTGATGGTGCAGTGAGCAAGGGACTCATGTCTGAGTATACCCTGCCACACCTATAGTGGCCAAAGCGATTCAAAAAAGGGGGTGGTGATGAACAGAGTGTCTGAATTAAGCAGACCACTCTTACCCAGTGCAAAGATCAGGGCTTGATCCATCACCGTTATTTAGCTCACTGCACCATCCCAGCTCAGAACCTGGCTATATGCAAATTAGTCTGTCCCTGGCCCAGTGCATCATGGGAACAGGGCAGACCAAACTACCAAGCCAATTCTTCACCGGAAAGGAGACAAGCTTCCGGGGACCGGTTTCTGGCATTTCAGCCGTCGTCGGCCCGGCTTGCTTGAATGCTGATGGTGCAGTGAGCAAGGGACTCATGTCTGAGTATACCCTGCCACACCTATAGTGGCCAAAAACGATTCAAACAAGCATTTACAATGCAATGGTTTTGCCTTTGTTAAAGTTAGAGCTATTGGCATTGCTCTTGACATTATTTTTATTTGTTTTTTTTAACATAAATAAATGGCATTGTCATTTACAATGCCACTAGCTTTATCTATCGCAAATGACACACACAAACACACACAGAGCCCCCCACACACAGCCACACAGAGCCCCCCACACACACAGCCCCCCACACACAGCCACACATAGCCCCCCACACACACAGCCACACAAAGCTTCCTACACACACAGCCACACAGAGCCCTCCACACACACCAACACAGCACAAGCAGGCAACAGGGGCACACGGAGGCACAAGCAGGCAACAGGGGCACACGGAGGCAGAAGCAGGCAACAGGGGCACACAGAGGCACAAGCAGGCAACAGGGGCACACAGAGGCACAAGCAGGCAACAGGGGCACACAGAGGCACAAGCAGCCAACAGGGGCACACAGAGGCACAAGCAGGCAACAGGGGCACACAGAGGCACAAGCAGACAACAGGGGCACACGCAACAGGGGCACGAAAACGGAGGCACAAGCAGGCAACAGGGGCACGAAAACGGAGGCACAAGCAGGCAACAGGGGCACGAAAACGGAAGCACAAGCAGGCAACAGGGGCACACGGAGGCACAAGCAGGCAAGCTCTGTACCCCCACGCCGGGACGCACGCGCGTGAACATATTAGCTACATTCTATTAAGCACAAGCACTAAGGAAACCCCAGCAAACACTCATGTGCACAACCCTAAACCACCAGGGAGCTTTCGTTTAAAATCCTATCGACCTAATGCCGCTTGGCACCCTGCTGCAGGCCTGTGTACATTAAGTGACCTTAACACCATCACTGGTAGTAATATCTATGCAAAACATTACCTCAAAGTCACATAACGGCACCAAAATGGTTACAGCTGGTAATTTATAAAGTATAAAATCTAAACTTAAGACATAGTAGAATAAAAGCTTCAACATAGCTGGAAAAAAAATAACCTGCCTACCCTGTTCTATGAACACAGGACTCCATGTCTCAAATCTGCCCATTATTCGATTAAATATATATCAGTGCATACCAGCCCCAAATAGTTGGCCCCACCAACCAACTGATACCATGTACGCGGACACAACCAACTGACAGCGCAATTGATGGACCGTCCCGTCCCCTTGATGACAACTGACCCTGTACATACCAAGTAACACATTTTCAAGAGGTTTCATGATTCTCAACTACTGCCTGTCCTTCATTAGACTCACGACCTGGTGACAAGAATAGGACCCCTTTCAAACACCAACCTCTACCTGATGCCGGAGACTCTTCGTCCCATTGTTCCATACCACCTCCCAACCCCGTTCCTCTTGCCAACCATACCTTCCCTTGGAAGCACAGGGCTCTATAAATCGCATGTTTTGCCCCACTTTCCAGTTCTCTTACCTGCGGAGTCCTGGGCAAGGGCTGCCCGCTGCTGCCGGGACTGGCAGGTCCATGGTGTCCTCTCTGCTGTGCGGCCCCCCAGCCTCCAGCTCCAGGCGGACCTCCATATTGCGGGGCCAGGGCTCCGTCAGGACCTTCGGGAGGGTAGCCGGGGTAAGCGCGGGCGGGCGCGGTCAGCAACTGGTTCAGAGTCGGGGTGGCGGTGGGAGAGCCCCCTAGGAAGCGCTGGGGGCCTCCAGGGTAGGGCTTAGCGCGAGGGTAGGGCGGGTAGGCCCGGCCTGGATAGGGAGGGTATGCCGGGTAGTAAGATTCTGGGGGCTCTCGGTAGGGCGCACCATAACCACCAGGCTGATAGGCAGTCGGCTCCGGGGGGCTGGTGGGTCCGTTGCTTTCGGGGGCGGCCGGCTCTCCGCCGCCGGGAGGAGAGGCCTCTTCTTCGCCGGGGCCACTTTCCGGCCCGCTGTCTGCGGCCACCTCGCCCGGCTCCTCGGGTCCCCCGCTTGGCTTCAGCTCCGGGGGACTGCCGAGGCCTGAAGGGGGGGCTGCGGCCGAGGCCACCTGCGCGGCCATCACCGGGGAGGCGGAGGGCTGCTCAGTGCGCAAGAGGCCTGCTCCCGGCCCCGCGGCCCCGGCACATTCCCCACACTGCCCGGGATGGGAGCGCTGGATCCCGGGAGGGGAGACCCGGGGTCTTTGGGGGGGACGGTCGGTAAAACCGGGAGAAGGGCCGTTAGGCCCAGGAGTACGAGAGGGCGTCTGCAAACCCGACAGCCAAGGTGGGGAGTCCGGGAGTAGGGGGTCGAGAGGGCTCCAGAGGCCCGAGTAGGCCTAACCGGAGAGACGGTGATCGGTAGAGGAGGAGTGGTGTGGCCGGGGACGAAGGGGGCTGCCAGTGGGCGGAGGCCCGAGAGCCTGCGGTAGTGTTGGGGGTTGCCTTGACTGGGGTCCTGTGCGCTCCCGCTTGGCCCGGTCCGCCCTTCTGTTCGCTCCTCGCCCGCCGCCGCTCCTCTCTCTCTCTCACTCCGACACGAGGCTCAGCGGCAGCTCTGCCAGTTTACCGAGAACCGCGAAGCGCGCAGAAACCCGGAGCGGAGCCAGCGCTGGGCGGAGCGGGACCGGCCCGGAGCACCAAGAACAGTCAGCCCGGCAGAGCGCCAGAGCCGGAGCGGAGTACAACGAGAGTCGGGGCCGCACAAAGAGCCGGAAACCGGCCAAGAAGCCGAGCGGAGCGGGGCCGGAAACAGGGTGCACAGTCGGTGAAAGAGGTGAAACCCGGAACGGAGACCAGGGGGAGGGGAGTCTGCGGGGAGCGGGCCTGGCTGAGACAACAGGAAAGCACGGTCACCAGCGGGAGGGGGGCGGGAACGGGGACGGGAGACACTGCGAGCAGGAGAGGGGGTGGGAACAGCGGGAAATTAAAGCAAGCTGTCACCTGGACTTCTTCCGGGTGCCTTCAATGCCGGACCGGATTCGGGGGCGTTCCCGGCTTTCGGCTGACGTCGCGTGACGTCGGCAAAAGCCAAAGAATCTCGGGAATGCCCCCGTGTCTCCTCCGGCATTGACGGACAGGCCCCTCGTCCAATGGCTAGGCTCCATTTATGGAGCCAGCCAATGAATGACGAGGGCCGACCCAAACCCACACTACAGTTCTCATTAGGTTTTCGCCTGCGCGAAAAAGCTGCGCAGAGCGCAGCTTTCGCCAGGCAAAACCTAAAAAGGGGGTGGTGATGAACAGAGTGTCTGAATTAAGCAGACCACTCTTACCCAGTCCAAAGATCAGGGCTTGATCCATCACCGTTATTTAGCTCACTGCACCATCCCAGCTCAGAACCTGGCTATATGCAAATTAGTCTGTCCCTGGCCCAGTGCATCATGGGAACAGGGCAGACCAAACTACTAAGCCAATTCTTCACCGGAAAGGAGACAAGCTTCTGGGGACCGGTTTCTGGCATTTCAGCCGTCGTCGGCCCGGCTTGCTTGTATCCTGATGGTGCAGTCAGCAAGGGACTCATGTCTGAGTATACCCTGCCACACCTATAGTGGCCAAAAACGATTCAAAAAAGGGGGTAGTGATGAACAGAGTGTCTGAATTAAGCAGACCACTCTTACCCAGTCCAAAGATCAGGGCTTGATCCATCACTGTTATTTAGCTCACTGCACCATCCCAGCTCAGAACCTGGCTATATGCAAATTAGTCTGTCCCTGGCCCAGTGCATCATGGGAACAGGGCAGACCAAACTACCAAGCCAATTCTTCACCGGAAAGGAGACAAGCTTCCGGGGACCGGTTTCTGGCATTTCAGCCGTCGTCGGCCCGGCTTGCTTGAATCCTGATGGTGCAGTGAGCAAGGGACTCATGTCTGAGTATACCCTGCCACACCTATAGTGGCCAAAAACGATTCAAAAAAAGGGGTGGTGATGAACAGAGTGTCTGAATTAAGCAGACCACTCTTACCCAGTCCAAAGATGAGGGCTTGATCCATCACCGTTATTTAGCTCACTGCACCATCCCAGCTCAGAACCTGGCTATATACAAATTAGTCTGTCCCTGGCCCAGTGCATCATGGGAACAAGGCAGACCAAACTACCAAGCCAATTCTTCACCGGAAAGGAGACAAGCTTCTGGGGACCGGTTTCTGGCATTTCAGCCGTCGTCGGCCCGGCTTGCTTGAATCCTGATGGTGCAGTGAGCAAGGGACTCATGTCTGAGTATACCCTGCCACACCTATAGTGGCCAAAAACGATTAAAAAAAGGGGGTGGTGATGAACAGAGTGTCTGAATTAAGCAGACCACTCTTACCCAGTCCAAAGATCAGGGCTTGATCCATCACCGTTATTTAGCTCACTGCACCATCCCAGCTCAGAACCTGGCTATATGCAAATTAGTCTGTCCCTGGCCCAGTGCATCATGGGAACAGGGCAGACCAAACTACCAAGCCAATTCTTCACCAGAAAGGAGACAAGCTTCCGGGGACCGGTTTCTGGCATTTCAGCCGTCGTCGGCCCGGCTTGCTTGAATCCTGATGGTGCAGTGAGCAAGGGACTCAAGTCTGAGTATACCCTGCCACACCTATAGTGGCCAAAAACGATTCAAAAAAGGGGGTGGTGATGAACAGAGTGTCTGAATTAAGCAGACCACTCTTACCCAGTCCAAAGATCAGGGCTTGATCCATCACCGTTATTTAGCTCACTGCACCATACCATCTCAGAACCTGGCTATATGCAAATTAGTCTGTCCCTGGCCCAGTGCATCATGGGAACAGGGCAGACCAAACTACCAAGCCAATTCTTCACCGGAAAGGAGACAAGCTTCCGGGGACCGGTTTCTGGCATTTCAGCCGTCGTCGGCCCGGCTTGCTTGAATGCTGATGGTGCAGTGAGCAAGGGACTCATGTCTGAGTTTACCCTGCCACACCTATAGTGGCCAAAAACGATTCAAAAAAGGGGGTGGTGATGAACAGAGTGTCTGAATTAAGCAGACCACTCTTACCCAGTCCAAAGATCACGGCTTGATCCATCACCGTTATTTAGCTCACTGCACCATCCCAGCTCAGAACCTGGCTATATGCAAATTAGTCTGTCCCTGGCCCAGTGCATCATGGGATCAGGGCAGACCAAACTACCAAGCCAATTCTTCACCAGAAAGGAGACAAGCTTCCGGGGACCGGTTTCTGGCATTTCAGCCGTCGTCGGCCTGGCTTGCTTCAATCAATCAATCAATCAAAGACATTTGTAGAGCGCACTACTTACCCGGAGGGTCTCAAGGCGCTTGGGGGGGGGGGGGGGGTGCTGCTACTGCTCGAACAGCCAGGTCTTGAGCTTCTTCCTGAAGGAGAGGTGATCTTGGGTCAGGCGCAGGTCGGTCGGGAGGGAGTTCCAGGTCTTGGCGGCCAGGTAGGAGAAGGATCTTCCTCCTGTTGTCGCTCTTCGGATGCGGGGGACGGCGGCGAGGGCGTGGTTGGTCGATCGGAGGAGGCGTTTGGGAGCGTAGATGTTGAGGCGGTTGTTGAGGTAGCTCGGGCCTTGGTCGTGTAGGGCTTTGTGTGTGTGAGTGAGGAGACGGAAGGTGATTCTCTTGTTGACGGGAGCCAGTGCAGGTCTCTCGGATGTCCGGTGATGTGGCTGCGTCGGGGGATGTCGAGGATGAGTCTGACTGAGGCGTTCTGGATCCGCTGGAGTCTCTTCTGGAGCTTGGCGGTGGTTCAGGCGTAGTGGGCGTTGCCGTAGTCCAGTCGGCTGGTGACGAGGGCCTGGGTGACCGTCTTCCTGGTCTCGGTGGGGATCCACCGGAAGATCTTCCGTAGCATGCGCAGGATGTTAAAACAGGACGCGGAGACGGCGTTGACTTGTCTCGTCATGGATAGGGAGGAGTCCAGGATGAAGCCCAGGTTGCGTGCGTGGCCTGTTGGTTTGGGTGCGGTGCCCAGGGCGGGGGGCCACCAGGAGTCGTCCCAGGCAGAGGGCGAGGAGCCCAGGATGAGGACTTCCGTCTTGTCTGAGTTCAGTTTCAGGCGGCTGGTCGTCATCCACTCGGCTACGTCTTTCATCCCTTCGTGAAGGTCGGCTCTGGCGGCGGCGGGGTCGTTGGTCAGGGAGAGGATCAGCTGGGTGTCCTGATGGTGCAGTGAGCAAGGGACTCATGTCTGAGTATACCCTGCCACACCTATAGTGGCCAAAAACGATTAAAAAAAGGGGGTGGTGATGAACAGAGTGTCTGAATTAAGCAGACCACTCTTACCCAGTCCAAAGATCAGGGCTTGATCCATCACCGTTATTTAGCTCACTGCACCATCCCAGCTCAGAACCTGGCTATATGCAAATTAGTCTGTCCCTGGCCCAGTGCATCATGGGAACAGGGCAGACCAAACTACCAAGCCAATTTTTCACCGGAAAGGAGACAAGCTTCCGGGGACCGGTTTCTGGCATTTCAGCCGTCGTCGGCCCGGCTTGCTTGAATCCTGATGGTGCAGTGAGCAAGGGACTCATGTCTGAGTATACCCTGCCACACCTATAGTGGCCAAAAACGATTCAAAAAAGGGGGTGGTGATGAACAGAGTGTCTGAATTAAGCAGACCACTCTTACCCAGTCCAAAGATCAGGGCTTGATCCATCACCGTTATTTAGCTCACTGCACCATCCCAGCTCAGAACCTGGCTATATGCAAATTAGTCTGTCCCTGGCCCAGTGCATCATGGGAACAGGGCAGACCAAACTACCAACCAATTCTTCACCGGAAAGGAGACAAGCTTCCGGGGACCGGTTTCTGGCATTTCAGCCGTCGTCGGCCCAGCTTGCTTGAATCCTGATGGTGCAGTGAGCAAGGGACTCATGTCTGAGTATACCCTGCCACACCTATAGTGGCCAAAAACGATTCAAAAAAGGGGGTGGTGATGAACAGAGTGTCTGAATTAAGCAGACCACTCTTACCCAGTCCAAAGATCAGGGCTTGATCCATCACCGTTATTTAGCTCACTGCACCATCCCAGCTCAGAACCTGGCTATATGCAAATTAGTCTGTCCCTGTCCCAGTGCATCATGGGAACAGGGCAGACCAAACTCCCAAGCCAATTCTTCACCGGAAAGGAGACAAGCTTCCGGGGACCAGTTTCTGGCATTTCAGCTGTCGTCGGCCCGGCTTGCTTGAATCCTGATGGTGCAGTGAGCAAGGGACTCATGTCTGAGTATACCCTGCCACACCTATAGTGGCCAAAGCGATTAAAAAAAGGGGGTGGTGATGAACAGAGTGTCTGAATTAAGCAGACCACTCTTACCCAGTCCAAAGATCAGGGCTTGATCCATCACCGTTATTTAGCTCACTGCACCATCCCAGCTCAGAACCTGGCTATATGCAAATTAGTCTGTCCCTGGCCCAGTGCATCATGGGAACAGGGCAGACCAAACTACCAAGCCAATTCTTCACCGGAAAGGAGACAAGCTTCCGGGGACCGGTTTCTGGCATTTCAGCCGTCGTCGGCCCGGCTTGCTTGAATGCAGATGGTGCAGTGAGCAAGGGACTCATGTCTGAGTATACCCTGCCACACCTATAGTGGCCAAAAACGATTCAAACAAGCATTTACAATGCAATGGTTTTGCCTTTGTTAAAGTTAGAGCTATTGGCATTGCTCTTGACATTATTTTTATTTATGTTTTTTTTAACATAAATAAATGGCATTGTCATTTACAATGCCACTAGCTTTATCTATCGCAAATGACACACACAAACACACACAGAGCCCCCCACACACAGCCACACAGAGCCCCCCACACACACAGCCCCCCACACACAGCCACACAGAGCCCCCCACACACACAGCCACACAAAGCTTCCTACACACACAGCCACACAGAGCCCTCCACACACACCAACACAGCACATGCAGGCAACAGGGGCACACGGAGGCACAAGCAGGCAACAGGGGCACACGGAGGCAGAAGCAGGCAACAGGGGCACACAGAGGCACAAGCAGGCAACAGGGGCACACAGAGGCACAAGCAGGCAACAGGGGCACACAGAGGCACAAGCAGGCAACAGGGGCACACAGAGGCACAAGCAGGCAACAGGGGCACACAGAGGCACAAGCAGACAACAGGGGCACACACAACAGGGGCACGAAAACGGAGGCACAAGCGGGCAACAGGGGCACGAAAACGGAGGCACAAGCAGGCAACAGGGGCACGAAAACGGAAGCACAAGCAGGCAACAGGGGCACACGGAGGCACAAGCAGGCAAGCTCTGTACCCCCACGCCGGGACGCACGCGCGTGAACATATTAGCTACATTCTATTAAGCACAAGCACTAAGGACACCCCAGCAAACACTCATGTGCACAACCCTAAACCACCAGGGAGCTTTCGTTTAAAATCCTATCGACCTAATGCCGCTTGGCACCCTGCTGCAGGCCTGTGTACATTAAGTGACCTTAACACCATCACTGGTAGTAATATCTATGCAAAACATTACCTCAAAGTCACATAACGGCACCAAAATGGTTACAGCTGGTAATTTATAAAGTATAAAATCTAAACTTAAGACATAGTAGAATAAAAGCTTCAACATAGCTGGAAAAAAAATAACCTGCCTACCCTGTTCTATGAACACAGGACCCCATGTCTCAAATCTGCCCATTATTTGATTAAATATATATCAGTGCATACCAGCCCCAAATAGTTGGCCCCACCAACCAACTGATACCATGTACGCGGACACAACCAACTGACAGCGCAATTGAAGGACCGTCCCGTCCCCTTGATGACAACTGACCCTGTACATACCAAGTAACACATTTTCAAGAGGTTTCATGATTCCCAACTACTGCCTGTCCTTCATTAGACTCACGACCTGGTGACAAGAATAGGACCCCTTTCAAACACCAACCTCTACCTGATGCCGGAGACTCTTCGTCCCATTGTTCCATACCACCTCCCACCCCCGTTCCTCTTGCCAACCATACCTTCCCTTGGAAGCACAGGGCTCTATAAATCGCATGTTTTGCCCCACTTTCCAGTTCTCTTACCTGCGGAGTCCTGGGCAAGGGCTGCCCGCTGCTGCCGGGACTGGCAGGTCCATGGTGTCCTCTCTGCTGTGCGGCCCCCCAGCCTCCAGCTCCAGGTGGACCTCCATATTGCGGGGCCGGGGCTCCGTCAGAACCTTCGGGAGGGTAGCCGGGGTAAGCGCGGGCGGGCGCGGTCAGCAACTGGTTCAGAGTCGGGGTGGCGGTGGGAGAGCCCCCTAGGAAGCGCTGGGGGCCTCCAGGGTAGGGCTTAGCGCGAGGGTAGGGCGGGTAGGCCCGGCCTGGATAGGGAGGTATGCCGGGTAGTAAGATTCTGGGGGCTCTCGGTAGGGCGCACCATAACCACCAGGCTGATAGGCAGTCGGCTCCAGGGGGCTGGTGGGTCCGTTGCTTTCGGGGGCGGCCGGCTCTCCGCCGCCGGGAGGAGAGGCCTCTTCTTCGTCGGGGCCACTTTCCGGCCCGCTGTCTGCGGCCACCTCGCCCGGCTCCTCGGGTCCCCCGCTTGGCTTCAGCTCCGGGGGACTGCCGAGGCCTGAAGTGGGGGCTGCGGCCGAGGACACCTGCGCGGCCATCACCGGGGAGGCGGAGGGCTGCTCAGTGCGCAAGAGGCCTGCTCCCGGCCCCGCGGCCCCGGCACATTCCCCACACTGCCCGGGATGGGAGCGCTGGATCCCGGGAGGTGAGACCTGGGGTCTTTTGGGGGGACGGTCGGTAAAACCGGGAGAAGGGCCGTTAGGCCCAGGAGTACGAGAGGGCGTCTGCAAACCCGACAGCCAAGGTGGGGAGTCCGGGAGTAGGGGGTCGAGAGGGCTCCAGAGGCCCGAGTAGGCCTAACCGGAGAGACGGTGATCGGTAGAGGAGGAGTGGTGTGGCCGGGGACGAAGGGGGCTGCCAGTGGGCGGAGGCCCGAGAGCCTGCGGTAGTGTTGGGGGTTGCCTTGGCTGGGGTCCTGTGCGCTCCCGCTTGGCCCGGTCCGCCCTTCTGTTCGCTCCTCGCCCGCCGCCGCTCCTCTCGCTCTCTCACTCCGACACGAGGCTCAGCGGCAGCTCTGCCATTTTACCGAGAACCGCGGAGCGCGCAGAAACCCGGAGCGGAGCCAGCGCCGGGCGGAGCGGGACCAGCCCGGAGCACAAAGAACAGTCAGCCCGGCAGAGCGCCAGAGCCGGAGCGGAGTACAACGGGAGTCGGGGCCGCACAAAGAGCCGGAAACCGGCCAAGAAGCCGAGCGGAGCGGGGCCGGAAACAGGGTGCACAGTCGGTGAAAGAGGTGAAACCCGGAACGGAGATCAGGGGGAGGGGAGTCTGCGGGGAGCGGGCCTGGCTGAGACAACAGGAAAGCACGGTCACCAGCGGGAGGGGGGCGGGAACGGGGACGGGAGACACTGCGAGCAGGAGAGGGGGTGGGAACAGCGGGAAATTAAAGCAAGCACTCACCTGGACTTCTTCCGGGTGCCTTCAATGCCGGACCGGATTCGGGGGCGTTCCCGGCTTTCGGCTGACGTCGCGTGACGTCGGCAAAAGCCAAAGAATCTCGGGAACGCCCCCGTGTCTCCTCCGGCATTGACGGACAGGCCCCTCGTCCAATGGCTAGGCTCCATTTATGGAGCCAGCCAATGAATGACGAGGGCCGACCCAAACCCACACTACAGTTCTCATTAGGTTTTCGCCTGCACGAAAAAGCTGCGCAGAGCGCAGCTTTCGCCAGGCAAAACCTAAAAAGGGGGTGGTGATGAACAGAGTGTCTGAATTAAGCAGACCACTCTTACCCAGTCCAAAGATCAGGGCTTGATCCATCACCGTTATTTAGCTCACTGCACCATCCCAGCTCAGAACCTGGCTATATGCAAATTAGTCTGTCCCTGGCCCAGTGCATCATGGGAACAGGGCAGACCAAACTACCAAGCCAATTCTTCACCGGAAAGGAGACAAGCTTCTGGGGACCGGTTTCTGGCATTTCAGCTGTCGTCGGCCCGGCTTGCTTGAATCCTGATGGTGCAGTGAGCAAGGGACTCATGTCTGAGTATACCCTGCCACACCTATAGTGGCCAAAAACGATTAAAAAAAGGGGTGGTGATGAACAGAGTGTCTGAATTAAGCAGACCACTCTTACCCAGTCCAAAGATCAGGGCTTGATCCATCATCGTTATTTAGCTCACTATACCATCCCAGCTCAGAACCTGTCTATATGCAAATTAGTCTGTCCCTGGCCCAGTGCATCATGGGAACAGGGTAGACCAAACTACCAAGCCAATTCTTCACCGGAAAGGAGACAAGCTTCCGGGGACCGGTTTCTGGCATTTCAGCCGTCGTCGGCCCGGCTTGCTTGAATCCTGATGGTGCAGTGAGCAAGGGACTCATGTCTGAGTATACCCTGCCACACCTATAGTGGCCAAAAACGATTCAAAAAAGGGGGTGGTGATGAACAGAGTGTCTGAATTAAGCAGACCACTCTTACCCAGTCCAAAGATCAGGGCTTGATCCATCACCGTTATTTAGCTCACTGCACCATCCCAGCTCAGAACCTGGCTATATGCAAATTAGTCTGTCCCTGGCCCAGTGCATCATGGGAACAGGGCAGACGCTTGTTTCCTTCCCAGTGTAAGAATTGGCTTGGTAGTTTGGTTTACCCTGTTCCCATCATGCACTGGGACAGGAACAGACTAATTTGCATATAGCCAGGTTCTGAGCTGGGATGGTGCAGTGAGCTAAAAAACGGTCTTAGATCTAGCCCTGACCTCTTGACTGGGTGAGAGTATTCTGCTCAATTCAGAAACTCTGTCCATCACCACCCCTTGTTGTTAAATGACTTCTTCAGCTGTCATTGCTTTTATCCAGTAACATTTTGCATTTTTGGATTTTTGAGACTCAACTTACAATGTAAAAAACAGAAAGGTCCGGAAGCATTGTGATGAATGGAAATCCAGGTATGGCTTAAAGTGTCACACGATCCTCAATCCAGCACCAGACCCAAATCCTCAGCCATAGTCCCCTCCTTGTGCATTCCACATCCTCAGCCCACTCTCCTCCCTTGCACTAGCCCAATTGTTAAAGATGGATTTAAGTAGGCATCTAGTACCATGGATAGAGCAGGTATTCTGTGGGTGCTTTTTTAGAAATATGTGTGTATCCATGAGAGTTGTTTAATATTTATAGGAGTGGAGTAAGAGGTGTGGTCATGTAAGTGCAGGGTGATGGTGAATAGTCTGAGTGAGTGCAGCATAAGTGGTACAAGTGTAGGGTGAAAATGTGCTGACGTGAGTGTCAGGTGATCTGCATGAATGCAATGTAAGAGGAGGACTCATGTGAGTGTTGGGTTAGCAGAATGCATGCAGAGTTAGAGGAGTAAGTGCAGGGTGTGTTAGCGGTGTAAATGCAGGGTGAATTGTGTGCCTATGTGTGGTACAGGATGAGAGCCGAGAGTGAAGGGTGATCTGTGAGAGTTACTGGTGACTGCATGGTAAGAGGAGTTACTGCAGAGTGACTGGTATGTCCCTATGAGTTCAAGCAGACTATTATCCCTGTGTGCAGGCAGGATGAATAGAGTGCCTGTATGAATGCAGTCTGAGAGGTTTGTCCATGTGAGTGCAGGGTGAGAGGAGAAAGTGCAGCGTGCGTGCTGTGACTACAGGGTGAGTGCAGTGCTTGTTTGCGTGGTGTGAGTGCAGGGTGAGTACTGTTCCCATGTCAGTGTTGATGTGAGTAAAGATGCTCTCAAAGATGTGAGTGAAGATTGAGCTTTGTGGGTGGCAGTAAGTGATGTGACAGTGCAAGATTAGTGTGGGGGGAGTGACTGCAGGGTGAGTGATGTGACATACAACTTTAGGTGCGAGTGAAAGTGCAGAGTAGGAGGAATGAATGCATGGTGAGCGATGTGCTTGTTTGAGTGACATTGCAAAGTGAGCAATGAGAGTGGCAGGTGAGTGAAGTGTCACATGAGTGCAGGGTGAGTAGTGTCCTCGTGTAAGTGCAGGGTGAAAAGCATGAGTGCATGATGAGTGGTGTGAGTGCAATGTGATCACTGTGAGCATTGTGCTAATGTAACCGCAAGTTAAGTGGAGGGAGAACAGTGTTAGTTCATGGTGAGGGACATGAGTGCAGTGTGATCACTGTGAGTGTAGGGTGAGCAGTGAAAGTGACAAGTGAGTAGAGTATGCATGCCGTGTGAGTGGTGTGCTTATGTGAGTGCTGGGTAGGAGAGGGGGAATGGCAAAAGTGCATGGTGAGCAGTGTGAGTGCAGTGTGATCGCTGTGAGTGCAGGGTGAGCGTGAAAGTGAAGGGTGAATAATGAGAATGAGGAGTGAGTTGTCTGAATGCAGGATGTATTCCAAAACACATGTAGTAACTCAGCATTGTATTGCTGGCTGGCGTAGAGTTTCAGATAAGATGGCATCAATCAGAGATAAAGGTTTTAGGAAATAAGTAATTTGCTGATCCTGCAACAAACTTTCAGTCTCCTAATCAGGGTTGCCACCAGTAATTTGATGTCCCAGTTAGTACAAAAATAAGCAACATCACCTAAAGTCTGTATTTTTAGAACTTATCTGTGCATACTTCAAACAGCAAATACAATTAAAAAGCCTTTTAAATGTGTTCTAGGGCTACAATAAGGATCCATGACGTATTATTACTGATTAGGTTTAATTAAATACAATAAAACAAAGAAAGAAAAGTCATGTTACAAATGAATGCATACCATTTTTTTGCAGCCCTCTATAGTTTCAAGGCGAGGCCTTTGCAGACTCTTTAAACAAAAACAAATGTGCAGTATTTTCTTTTGGAGAGCTGGCATCCTTACTCGTGAGATGCCTTGTCATTAAATACATTTTCCTGCTGTGGCAATAAAAATAAAATGCAAATGTAAGGAATAAAGAAGAGGCAGAGTGGGGACCCGGGGGTACTGGAACCAGTGAACAAAACAAACAAAGCCTAGTTAACCAGCTCCAAAGGGATGTAAATGGTATTTTAAAGACCTGTGAAAAACTTGTGTGTGGCATAGATAAGACTCCAGACACTGGCCAGCCGAGCTTACAACAGCTCCAGCAGCACCTGCCCATACTGAGACACACGTCAGGGGGGGCTGCATCCCTTTAAGCCCTATGGGCTTTGTGCACCTGCAAGGAGGGGGCCTTGGTGTAGAGAGAGGGCTGCTACCCTAGAGAAGCATGCAGCTGTGACGGAAAAGCATGCTATTACTTTCGGAGGTAGAGCAATGACTCAACTATCCAACAATCTAGAAGGACCCAAGACCTACAGCCTAATTCAGCAAGGCTTACCACATAGGACGAGGTTTGTGTGGACGCCTATCGCTTCTACCATAGTATCCAGACTTCTACTCACCACTGGGCCTCAGACGCGGGGCACTCTGTACCTTCACACCAGCGAGAGAGGGCAAGACTGAATACTGAGCCGCCAGGCATCAGGGCAACTTGCTCTGACTGAAACGCTACTGCGTGGAGGCCATTTAGCCATAATCTAAGACTTGAACTCACTAGAGGGTCCCAACTGGAAAATTGCCTCACATAAACGGGAATAACCACAATCCTTTGACAGGGAATTGGGACTTAAGAGCTGACCTAGAGAAGGCTAGTGCACCTGCCTTGAGAAGATTGTGTACCTTGTTTGTGCACAAAATACATGGGCGAAAACCAATGCACTACCCCTTTAATGCCTTCCTGGCGCACGGTAATGCAAGGCAGTGCAATATGTTGCCTTGCGTTAGTATTTTTTTAAAGCCATGCATAAACTATCCTATGATACTATTTCCTCTCTGTATGTGTGCTGCAGAATGCATCAAACATACAAAGAAGAAATTACTCCAGCCTTAGGTAGACTTACCAGTTTGGTGTAAACCTATTTTAACAAGTCTATGCACCAAAATACATTGGTGGATACATGGGTATGCCCAAGCACTGTCCATGTAATGCCTAGCTGACACAAGGTTATGCAAGGCAAGGCAATGTGTTTCCTTGCATTAGTTTGTGTTTCAAAGTCACACAAATGGGATTTATATAATACTGTAAATCCCAAATTAGTTTTTGCGTTGTGGTTGTGCAGGAAAAGTGATGCAACCACAACGCAAAATCTTGCCCTCAACTTATACATTTATTTTTTCTAAACCCTGCCACAAAGAAATTGGCAACAAGAAAAAACATGACAGTAAGTCTGTTCTGCTTAATTAGTTGCAAAGTCTGAATTCAAAAATATCTTATGGGTTTAAGGCACCTGCTGTGGAGAATAAGTAAATCAGAAGGAATAATAACAATTTTAAGATAACTCTGGTGGTTAACGCATTTGCTGGAAAGATCTGTGTTTTGTCTAGTCCAAGTTTTGATTTAAAGTAGCATAGAGGGTTATTGTGTCTCCTGTGAAAAACATCATGTAACAAGCAGTTGAAAGATTTTTTTATTTTATGTGACAGGTAAGTGCGTTATTGGTTTTAACACAGAGATCCATTTGTTTCTTGCAGTTGCATTGTAATTCCTCTAATATATCACAATGAGTGAATATGAATTATGATATGTAACTCCTACACCTTGTAACCCTCACTGTCTTATCATTCACCCAATTATTTGTTAAAAATCTCCCACTTTCTTCTTCTAAAATGTTGGCAGGTGAGTGTACATTGATTTACAAACTCGTATGATTTATTGTCAATGTAATGTGTATGTGTGATGCAAAGCGCTCTTACACCCTGAATTGGGATGAGTAGTGCTATAAAAAAATAGAAGTATTTAATTTATTATTTTGTGTAACAGGCCAACACATTTGGCTTTCTTACAGTGCACACATATCTCTATTATACATGGAATGAACAAAGTCAAAAGCATGCTTCTCTTAAGTAAGTTTGAGGTGCTAACAAGCTGTGTGCCTTTGTTTCTATTCCACTGCATTTGCAGCTAAGTGTGAGGCTCCAGATAGCTCCCAGCCAGGACACTCCAACAAAAGGCAGTCTGATGCCCCTTAAATTCTACCTATTTATGGGCCCAGCTGGAGTCTGAAATAGGAAAGACCCCCTCGCCGCCTGCATGTTGTTGCTGGGATCAAAAGCAGACATTGTGCAGGCACTCCTGAGTGGGGAAACAGCCTTTACAATTCAACTGTTATAACACATTTTATGGGCCCAGCTGGAGTCTGAAATAGGAAAGACTCCCTCGCCCCCTGCATGTTTTTGCTGGGATCAAAAGCAGACATTGTGCAGGCACTCCTGAGTGGGGAAACAGCCTTTACAATTCAACTGTTATAACACATTTTATGGGCCCAGCTGGAGTCTGAAATAAGGAAGACTCCCTCGCCGCCTGCATGTTGTTGCTGGGATCAAAAGCAGACATTGTGCAGGCACTCCTGAGTGGGGAAACAGCCTTTACAATTCAACTGTTATAACGCATTTTATGGGCCCAGCTGGAGTCTGAAATAGGGAAGACTCCCTCGTCGCCTGCATGTTGTTGCTGGGATCAAAAGCAGACATTGTGCAGGCACTCCTGAGTGGGGAAACAGCCTTTACAACGCAACTGTTATAACGCATTTAATGGGCCCAGCAGGAGTCTGAAATAGGAAAGACTCCCTCGCCGCCTGCATGTTTTTGCTGGGATCAAAAGCAGACATTGTGCAGGCACTCCTGAGTGGGGAAACAGCCTTTACAACGCAACTGTTATAACGCATGCCATTACATCGCATGGCATTGCAATGAAAAAGGTGTGTAGCAGTGGGTAGAAGGTGTTGGATTTAACTCCAACACCTTCTCTACTGTTGCACACACTGGAGTTGGAATAGAAAATGTATCTATTCCAACTTCCAACGCACCCCGACAGCAAGTTGGGGTAAATGTATGCGTTTTAAGGGCATGTGTTGTAATGGCATGCGTTGTAACGTCATACAACCTCCCGAGTGTGTCCCGATGTTTGTAAATCACACTGGGAGAGTTCTGCATATTTAACAATGGGGCACAACTCCTTTGCCATGTGGACAGCGTCCACTCTGTGAAAATAACGGGTGTACTGCATCCACCAGTATGTAGCCCTACTTGTGCCCTGGTTTTAACACTAAAATTAATTCTTGATATGAGTTCCAAATGAGTGCATACCTCTTGTGTGTTGCTGTGGAACTCTAAAAATAGCAAGCGGAAGCACGCAGCCTAGGTCTGAGCAGTTTGTTTGGAGCTGTCGGACCTTTGAAAAATGAAAACACATCAATAAAATTTATAAAAACACAAATAAATATAAATAGTGCGTTGGACAAACAATTCTAGCACAGAAAAGGAATACATTTATTGGGAATGCCAGAATACCATCACTTATAGTCTATTCAGCCATTGGCAGAAGTGGATTGACCCATTGCCCCATTCTGTGCTGTGCTGGTCGGAAGCAAACAGTGAATGACAACTGAACAGACCTATGGATGAATAGGACTCCCATAAAGTCTGATATGTATATATGTATTTCTGTATAATAAGTTATTTCTTAAAACAGTTGGCCTGACCTAAATATTTTTAGAGCCTATGTGTTCAGAGATGTTTTAAGGCATGGGCAAAGTGGGCTCTGTCCTAGGGTCCCAGCATTTAAGGGGCCACCCTTATAGACACAGGTCTGTGCTGCGAGTCTTGCACTGATGACTGTGAATAATTCATGAACAGAATGTTTAAATATTGTTATAAATACGGTTTCCTTTAATTTATTTTAATGTAGTTGATGTGTGAGAATCTATAACAGACATTTTGCAGAGTAATGTTTTTATGTGTCATGTAATATTCATTGAAAAGTTTCTTTTAGACCAAAACGGGACCTTACATATGAGAAATAAGAGGGTATCACAGAGATTTTGCAGTACTGTTACTGTGCTCCTGCTCTGTTACAATTTTTAAAACACATATAACTATCCCTGAATATTAGATGTAAACACATTTAGAATTTGGATGAGTTGCCTGTACACTGCCAGCGACCTGGCCAAAGAGGGCATGAAAGAGCTGAAACTGGATCATAAATTCAAAGCTGTTTCGAACAGGGGCCCCCAAAATACATTTGGCCCAGTGCCCCCACACTCCTTAGGATGTCCCTGTATGTGTTTACAGCCTTCCATCCATCGTCTGTCACTACCAGTTTTTTTGAAGCTGTAAGGGTCTGAGAGAGAAGTTCTTTCTCTTTAACATTTGTGTTGCCTGTTTTTAGTTGCCAGCATGTTCTTAGGCGGTATTTCCAGTTTAGTGTGCCACCAAACCTCAGCCCTCCTCTTTCACTTTCATGCAAGTGGATTCTGGGAGCATTGCATCAGTGCTTCATTCCATCTTTACCCAGGACAAGTGGTAGTGCTTACAGATATAAATGCAAGGGAGATTATAATGGAAAGAGGCTCTACAAACAATTGGTAAAACAAGTAACATTATCCAAAACAACCCAAATAAGACAGGTTCTCATCTCATACCAGCTCTCTTGGGCATTTCATTTCTCTGAAGGCCTACTTTAGTTTGTGGCGATTATAGGGCTAAACACATTTATGCTCTTGGATGATTTCCTTTTATCTTTGATGCCTTTTTATCTTTTCAAATAACTTATCCTGTCAAACAAAAAGTATGATTTATGGTGCACCAACATGCACTCCAAGCAATTTTCTGTTCAGATCTTAAGAGCAAAAAACAAAAAACCAAAAATATATATATATATATATATATATATATATATATATATATATATATATATTACCTACTGGCGATAGCCAGTAGGTATATATAGTTACGACCTAGTTACCATAGGAAATGCCGAACATTCTATTGGGAATAACTTCGGCGCCGATTGAGGGATCTGCCTGTAATTTTCCTTAAACTTGCCTCGCTGCGTTCCGCTCGTTCCCTGAAAGTTTCGGGGGGATTCGTCAAGCGGGGGCTGAGAAAAAAGGGGGGGTCCTAAAACGTGTTTTCCCCATGTTAATTTCCATAGGGACATTCTGACAAAACGGCTGAACGGAATTACACCAGATTTGGAAAAATGGTAGGGACTGGTATGCAGCAGTGCCTTTTGTATGTTTGGTGTAAATCCCTCCAGCAGTTTTTGAAAAAATTGAATGTGAAATGTAGCCCAATGCAATTTTCCATAGGACCTTTAGACACGGCTACAGCCCGAACGGCTAAATGGAACTACACCAAACTTGGCAAAATGGTAGGGACTGGTATGCAGAAGTGCCTTATTCATATTTGGTGAAAATCCCTCCAGTAGTTGTTGAGAAAATTCAATTTTCCCAAATTATATATCTATATGTGGGACCCCGTGAGTGCACGTAAGCTTACTGTACTCTGTACCTTCCCGAGTACAAGCTGCATGCTGTATGTATGTATGTATATGTATGTATAGGCATTTATATAGCGCACTACTTACCCGGAGGGTCCCAAGGCGCTTCGACCGCTGCGAAACCCTTCCTGGTTTCCCTGAGAGATGGTCCCTTAATGGGTATCTCCAGGGTGGGACCAGGCATCCCCGGCGGTCTGGTGGGGCCGTTAGTGAAGATGAGGCAAGCTCATGCCCAGAGTTGCCGAGTGTGATCGCTGATCAGAGTGGGCACTGAGGCGAGAGAATTATCGAGTCCGCTGACCCTGGTCCAGAAACCTGCCGCGCCGGGAATCGAACCCTGGTCCCGGGCCGTCCTCTGCTCTCGGGTCTGCCGCCTCTAACCAGTGAGCCACACTACTTCACTGCTTGACTGATTGACTGCTACTGTCTGTGAACATTCCAAAACAGAAATTGTTGGCAGCCATCTTGTGCCTCGGTAGACTGAGGCACAGGAAAGCAGAAAAACAAACGTGTAGAACTCAAAAAGGGGGTTAGGGTAGAAGCACCCTGACCCCCTTGGCCTGCTCAGGGGGTCCCACAAGGCCCCCCCTGGCCCCCACCCCAAAAAAAATCAGAAAAATCGTGAGGGTATGCGCCCCGTGTGCGCACAGTACGAGTACCGTACGAGTACCGTGCGCTCACCCCGTGATTTTTCGAAAAAAAAAAATATTTTTTTTTTGGGCCTTGTGGGTCCTTGTGGGACCCCCTGAGCAGGCCTAGGGGGTCAGGGTGCTTCTACCCTGCCCCCTTTGCGTGTTTTGTACCTTTGTTTCACTGCTTTCTTGTGCCTTGGTTCTACCGAGGCACAAGATGGCTGCCAACACTTTCTGGTTTGGAGTGTTGACGGACAGTGGCAGCCAATCAGCATGCTTTTCACAGGAAAGCAGCATGCTCATTGGCTGTCAACACTTCTAACCAGGAAGTGTTGGCATTCATCTTGTGCTAGGTAGACCGAGACACAAAAGAAGCAGAGCTCACAGCCCACACAGCTCTCACAGCCCACACAGCTCTCATAGCCCTCACAGCCCACACAGCCCTCACAGCCCTCACAGCCCACACAGCTCTCACAGCCCACACAGCTCTCACAGCTCTCACAGCCCACACAGCTCTCACAGCCCACACAGCTCTCACAGCTCTCACAGCCCACACAGCCCACACTCTCACAGCCCACATAGCTCTCACAGCCCACACAGCTCTCACAGCCCACACAGCCCTCACAGCCCACACAGCTCTCACAGCCCACACAGCCCACACAGCCCTCACAGCCCACACAGCTCTCACAGCCCACACAGCTCTCACAGCTCTCACAGCCCACACAGCCCACACAGCTCTCACAGCCCACACAGCTCTCACAGCCCACACAGCCCTCACAGCCCACACAGCTCACATGCCACACAGCTCTCACAGCTCTCACAGCCCACACAGCTCTCACAGCCCACACAGCTCTCACAGCCCACACAGCCCTCACAGCTCACACAGCCCTCACAGCCCACACAGCTCACATCCCACACAGCTCTCACAGCACGCACAGCCCACACAGCCCTAACAGTCCACACAGCTCACATCCCACACAGCCCTCACAGCCCACACAGCTCTCACAGCCCACACAGCTCTCACAGCTCACACAGCTCTCACTGCCCACACAGCTCTCACAGCTCTCACGGCTCTCACAGCCCACACAGCCCACACTCTCACAGCCCACACAGCCCACACAGCTCTCACAGCCCACACAGCTCTCACAGCCCACACAGCTCTCACAGCCTACACAGCTCTCACAGCCCACACAGCTCTCACAGCCCACACAGCTCTCACAGCCCACTCAGCTCTCATGGCCCACACAGCCCTCATAGCTCACACAGCCCTCACAGTCCACACAGCTCATATCCCACACAGCTCTCACAGCTCTCACAGCCCACACAGCCCTCACAGCCCTCACAGCCCACACAGCTCACATCCCACACAGCCCTCACAGCCCACACAGCTCTCACAGCCCACACAGCTCACACAGCTCTCACAGCTCTCACAGCTCTCACAGCCCACACAGCTCTCACAGCCCACACAGCTCTCAGAGCCCACACAGCTCTCACAGCCCACACAGCTCTCACAGCCCACACAGCCCTCACAGCCCACACAGCTCACATCCCACACAGCTCTCACAGCTCTCACAGCCCATACAGCTCTCACAGCCCACACAGCTCTCACAGCCCACACAGCCCACACAGCTCTCACAGGCTTCACAGCCCTCACAGCCCTCACAGCCCACACAACTCTCACAGCCCACACAGCTCTCACAGCCCACACAGCTCTCACAGCCCACACAGTTCTCACAGCCCACACAGCTCTCACAGCCCACACAGCCCTCACAGCCCACACAGCTCACATCCCACACAGCTCTCACAGCTCTCACAGCCCATACAGCTCTCACAGCCCACACAGCTCTCACAGCCCACACAGCTCTCCCAGGCCTCACAGGCCTCACAGCCCTCACAGCCCACACAGCCCACACAGCCCACACTCGCACAGCCCACACAGCCCTCACAGCCCACACAGGTCTGGCAAAGATAATACCAGCAGCGAACAAGCACTGGCAAAGACAATAATGGCAGCATACAAACACTGGCAAAGACAATAACGGCAGCAAAGAAACACAGGCAAAGGCAATACCAGCAGTGAACAAACACTGGCAAAGATAATACAATCGGGGGGCAAGGGCACTAAAAACGGCACAATCAGGGGACAGAAGGCCCGACAAACGGCACAATCAGGGGGCAGAAGGCAAGAAAAAATGGCACAATTAGTGGGCAGAAGGCACGAAATACGGCACAATCAGGGAGCAGAAGGCAAGAAATACAGCACAATCATGGTGTAGAAGGCAAGAAATATGGCACAATCAAGTCAAGTCAAGTCAGAGAATTTATATAGCGCACTACCTACCCAGAGGGTCTCAAGGCGCTTAGAAATAGGAGGAGGATTACTTGTCAAATATCCACGTTTTAAGTTGCTTTCTGAATGCTAGATGGTTCTGGGTGAGGCGAAGGTAGGCGGGGAGTGAGTTCCAAGTTTTAGCAGCCAGGTAAGAGAATGATCTGCCTCCCATGGTGGTCTTGTTGATGCGAGGTACGGTGGCGAGGGCTTGGCTGGAAGAGCGAAGTTGGCGGGAGGGGGTGTAGAAGGATAGTCGTGAGTTGAGGCATTCTGGTCCGATGTCGTAGAGTTATTTGTGTGCGTGGGTTAGCAGTCGGAAGGTGATTCTCTTATTGACGGGTAGCCAGTGGAGGTCTTTCAGGTGACCAGAGATGTGTTCGTTGCGTGGGATGTCTAATATGATCCTGGCTGAGGCGTTTTGGATTCGTTGGAGTTTCTTCTGGAGTTTAGCGGACGTACCTGCGTAGAGGGTGTTTCCGTAGTCCAGACGGCTCGTGACTAGAGCATGGGTGACTGTTTTCCTTGTTTCGGTGGGGATCCAGCTAAATGTTTTTCTGAGCATGCGAAGAATGTTGAAGCAGGATGAGGAAACAGCGCTGACTTGTCTGTTCATTGAGAGTGAAGAATCCAGGATGACGCCTAGGTTCCGTGCGTGGTCTGTCGGGATGGGTGCTTTTCCAAGGGCTTCCGGCCACCAGGAGTCGTCCCATGCAGAGGGGGATGTACCTAAGATGAGGACTTCTGTTTTGTCCGAGTTCAGTTTCAGACGGCTTTGTTTCATCCATTCGGCAACTTCTTTCATTCCTTCGTGTAGGTTAGTTTTGGCGGTGCTGGGGTCATTGGTGAGAGATAGGATCAATTGAGTGTCATCCGCGTAAGAGATGATGTTGAGGTTGTGTTGGCGGGCGATGGCCGCGAGTGGGCTCATGTAAACGTTGAAGAGGGTGGGGCTGAATGAGGATCCTTGAGGTACGCCACAGATGACTTCAGTGGCCTCGGACTTGAATGGTGGGAGGCGGACTCTCTGGGTTCTTCCGGTGAGGAATGAGGTGATCCATTCAAGTGCTTTTCCTTGTATTCCGATGTTATTGAGGCGTTGTAACAGGGTGCTGTGACAAACTGTGTCAAATGCTGCCGAGAGGTCGAGGAGGATGAGGGCGACTGTGTCTCCATTGTCCAATAGAGATCGAATGTCGTCTGATGCTGCGATGAGGGCGGTCTCAGTGCTGTGTTTTGCTCGGAAGCCAGATTGTGAGGAGTCAAGGGATTTGTTGGCTTCGAGGAAAGCGGCGAGCTGGTTGTTGACGGCTTTCTCGATGACTTTGGCCGGGAATGGAAGGAGCGAAATGGGTCGGTAATTTTTGAGTTCGGTGGGGTCCGCTGTGGGTTTTTTCAGAAGGGCGGTGAGTTCAGCGTGTTTCAAGCTCTCCGGGAAGGTGGCGGAGTTGAAGGAGCAGTTGATGACGTCTCGTAGGTGCGGTGCTATGACGGAGTCTGCTTTGTTGAAGATGTGATGAGGACATGGGTCAGTGGGGGAGCCTGAGTGGATGGAATTCATCAGGCGGATTGTATCCTCAGTAGAGATTGGGTTCCAGTCGTTGAGGGTGTTCACGGGGGGAGAGTGTTCAGCAAATGGTTGGGTGGGCAAGAAATAGGGAACAATCAGGGGGGCAGAAGCCAAGAAATATGGTACAATCAGGGGGGCAGAAGCAAGAAATACGGCACAATCAGGGGGGCAGAAGGCAAGAAATACGGCACAATCAGAGAGCATCTTGCTCCGGTCCAAAAATCGGATCCCTAGGGCTGCTCAGGTGGTCCCATAAGGATATTAACATATTTAAATGTGATCCGCTAATAGAATTAGCATTTAAAAAACCTTGCAAATTCACAGAAAAAAACATAGGTTTCAGGCCTTATATAGTTAGGAATTAGCATTTAAAAAACCTCGCAAATTCACTGAAAAAAACATAGGTTTCAGGCCTTATATAGTTAGGAATTAGCATATAAAAAAACCTTTGAAATTCACTGAAAAAACCATAGGTTTCAGGCCTTATATAGTTAGGAATTAGCATTTACAAAACCATTGAAAATGCTCCTATATAGTTAGTTGTACTAACTATATTTCGCGCACCCGCAATCCACTGCTGATGATGTCACATATTACATCATTCATGACATGGTCAGTGACATCATTGATGGCATCACTGATGACATCTCAAATGACATCACTGAGGATATCACTGATGACATCTCAATTGACATCACTGATGATATCATTCATGTGATAATATTTATGTTGGTTGCAAAACACCAGGTATGTTAAGGTGCAAGAAACAGCCAAAACTGAACAAAATAATATGTGGCAAGTGACTTCAAGATTTTGTGACCTAATAAGGCAATTTAAATGGGTACATACTTCCTCAATCACTCACAATGTCCTAATGTTTGTGTGACGATTGAAGTTCATCTTCGACAAATAAAAATAAAAAATAAAATAAAACTTTATCTGGTTAGAAATAAAAGCAGTAACATAATTCAGCATCTGTCCACATTTGCCCTGCTACCCACACGTTGATTGTGTCTTTTCCTTGAAACCTATTCAGTGGTTTACTGATTTTCTGCTAGGTTTGAGATTTCTAAATACCACATTCTTTCAAGGGATTTTCAAGGGATTTCTGGGTTACATTTTATCCATAGAGGGTAACTCCGTTGCTGAGGCTGATGGGAATTGTTAAAACTCCCCTTTATATAGAGGACGTATCCAAAGAATTTCACTGTGACAGAGTTGAGGCACTTTTTCCACTCTTGATTCTGTGTAGACATCATGCATGTGTGTAAATATATATGTGGTATTTATATAGCACAAACCTAGTGAAAGGCAGTAGGGCTCTGTCAAAATGCAACCTCATGATATGTTGGTAAGAGAGAAAAGGTGGGGCAAATCCCAACAATTAATTAAACATGTTTGTCTGTTTTTGTTTGCATACAGCTGGTGAAAATTGCAGATTCGAAAGATCAAGTTTTCCCTGTGGAAGGAGGATTCACAGCTCTGAAAGGCATTATTAACTCTGTGAGTCAAAGTAGTTATGTGAATGTATCTTTTTAAAGTCAGTTTAACAGGTGGATTCTTTTCATGTTTTGTTTTTGTCCTCCCAGTTGAATAAGTGGAACGTACATCCTCAGCTCAGCCTTAGTGTCTATAATTATAGGGCATTTGTGTTAGTGATGCCCAAAGTAAAACAATAAAAGTACCGAAGAGTAGATTGTGATAGAATAGTGGTGTGTGAAGCAATCAGACAAAATGGTTAAATAATTTTCTTAGATGTGACTCTGGATTGACTCTCCTCATTTTCTTTAATCTTTTTGTGTATTAAAGTTTTGTAATTATTGCAGAATAATAGGCTTTGTTCCTGACGAGTTAGATAAAGAGGAGATTGCATATTTTGCTGCTACACCATGACACCGCTTTCCACGTAGTTTTTATTACGTCTCGCCTAGGCAGCACGCATGCGGTGTTCTAGGAAAAGACCTTTAGGAATCGGTCTGCACTTTTCAGCAGCTCGTGCACGCCAGGCATCCACCTTGCGGGAGCAAGCAGCACTGCGCAGGGTGCTATCTGGAGAGGAGGATCATATTTTCCAAACGCCGTACATGCACGAGCTCTTGTTGTTTTTGTGTAGTAGCGCATTGGTACCATTAGAGGGAAACTATAGTATTTGTTACACATTGAGGGCCATAATTTAAAGGCTGTGAGGCACCTCGGCTGCTGGAATGTTATCTCCAGTTATACTGATGTTGTGTTTTCCGCGCTTGTTGCTTTTCTATGGGGAGCGGTTTAAACGTTTTTCCACCCGTCCCTGCTCCATTAGCTCTTTCCCTACCTTCTTCCACTCAGTGATAGCCTCCTCCCTTGGGGACCTGCTCATCAACCTCAGTTTATATTACCCCTCTGCATGATCTTAGAAAGCCAAATGCTCTTTTCAGTCCTCACCTTAAAAAAAAAAAGCAAACGTGTTTATGCTTAAACCCTGGAATGTCAGCGACTTGCAGAAACCCCTATCTCCTGGCACACACCTGTTTGCTTACAGTTTTAGCATCTCCGGTCAGTTTCCTGCTTTAAACACCCACTATGAAATATTAACTTTAAAAACACTGGTACAAGGGGGTATCATCTCCTTGTTAAAACTATATGTGGCTGTGAGTTGTTTCACTGTCCAAGGTAAGCAAGCATGCAAAACCTCTTGCATCATAATTTTGTTTTGAGTTCCTATTTCCTAACATTGCACTGCTGTTTGGAATGCATATTTGCAACGCTTTCAGCGGGGCTGGGACCTTGTAGCGCTATAAATACAAGCACCACTATTTCATATTTCACTAACCAGCATTCACTTCTGTGGACACACATATATTTTTTGCAGTTTTATCTTGCTTTTTTTTATTGCAAACTCAACCCAAAGATGTACATGAGCACCAGTTAGCATTATCATTGCTCCTTCCTTCCACCTACCCCTTACAAAGAAGTGCCAGACCTGCATGGGACTAAAAATCGATATTATTTTGGCTTTCTAGCCTGCTAGCCACCATCCCACTAGTAACTATACCCATGACCATCAGGTGCCAACATTTGCCCTGTATTATTCATGTGCCAGCCGACATTAGGGAGCAGGGTGCGAGATCATTCATCACAGTCTACTGCTTTCCATGTAAACACATAGGTTGGATTTAACGGTATTTAATGTTGTGTGAAGCAACACATTTTTCTCATTAATTGTGTAAATTTATTTACGGACACAAGTTTGTCTAAATGTATTGTGATGCTAAGGAAAGTTGTAGAGAAGAGTTTAAAAAATTGTATGTCTCTTATTTTATCTAGAGCCTTTTTTAAAGAATTGAACATGACCCCTGCAAATGTGGAAGACTTGTTTAATATGCCCTTAGATTACGATGAATTTTTGTAGCAGGTTGCTCGTGGCAGTCGGCAATCACAGTGCAAGCAGGCTTACTTCAAAAGGCTGGCTGACAAATACTTGCACCTTCAGCTGTGCTACTGATGACAACTTTTACCCCCTTTAAGCCCTAGTGAAGCACAGAGACATCCGTTAAATTAAGCGGTACAAAAGGGGGTGGTAATGGACGGAGCATCTGAACCAATCAAACACTCACACCCAGTCAAAAGATCTGGGTTTGATCCATCACCGTTCTTTAGCCCACTCTGCCACCCCAGTTCAGACATGGCTATATGCAAATCAGTCTGACCCTGTGCCTCATGGGAACAGTCCAGCCCGAACTGCCATGCCATGCCTTCCCTGGACCGGAAACAAGCTTCCGAAGACCGGTTTCTGGCATTCCAGCCGTCTTCAGCCCGGCTTGCTTGAAACCAGTGGCAAAGTGAGCAAGGGACTCACGTCTGAGCATACCCTGCCACACTTATGGCGGCCAAAAGCGGTACAAAAGGGGGTGGTGATGGACGGAGCATCTGAACCAATCAAACACTCACACCCAGTCAAAAGATCTGGGTTTGATCCGTCACCGTTCTTTAGCCCACTCTGCCACCCCAGTTCAGACATGGCTATATGTAAATCAGTCTGACCCTGTGCCTCATGGGAACAGTCCAGCCCGAACTGCCAAGCCATGCCTTCCCTGGACCGGAAACAAGCTTCCGAGGACCGGTTTCTGGCATTCCAGCCGTCTTCAGCCCAGCTTGCTTGAATCCAGTGGCAAAGTGAGCAAGGGACTCACGTCTGAGCATACCCTGCCACACTTATGGCGGCCAAAAGCGGTACAAAAGGGGGTGGTGATGGACGGAGCATCTGAACCAATCAAACACTCACACCCAGTCAAAAGATCTGGGTTTGATCCATCACCGTTCTTTAGCCCACTCTGCCACCCCAGTTCAGACATGGCTATACAAGCAAGCCGGGCTGAAGACTGCTGGAATGCCAGAAACCGGTCCTCGGAAGCTTGTTTCCGGTCCAGGGAAGACATGGCTTGGCAGTTCGGGCTGGACTGTTCCCATGAGGCACAGGGTCAGACTGATTTGCATATAGCCATGTCTGAACTGGGGTGGCAGAGTGGGCTAAAGAACGGTGATGGATTAAACCCAGATCTTTTGACTGGGTGTGAGTGTTTGATTGATTCAGATGCTCCGTCCATTACCACCCCCTTTTGTACCACTTTTGGCCGCCATAAGTGTGGCAGGGTATGCTCAGACGTGAGTCCCTTGCTCACTTTGCACCTGGATTCAAGCAAGCCGGGCTGAAGACGGCTGGAATGCCAGAAACCGGTCCTCGGAAGCTTGTTTCCGGTCCAAGGAAGGCATGGCTTTGCAGTTCGGGCTGGACTATTCCCATGAGGCACAGGGTCAGACTGATTTGCATATAGCCATGTCTGAACTGGGGTGGCAGAGTGGGCTAAAGAACGGTGATGGATTAAACCCAGATCTTTTGACTGGGTGTTAGTGTTTGATTGATTCAGATGCTCCGTCCATTACCACCCCCTTTTGTACCGCTTTTGGCCGCCATAAGTGTGGCAGGTTATGCTCAGACGTGAGTACCTTGCTCACTTTGCCACTAGATTCAAGCAAGCTGGGCTGAAGACGGCTGGAATGCCAGAAACCGGTCCTCGGAAGCTTGTTTCCGGTCCAGGGAAGGAATGGCTTGGCAGTTCGGGCTGGACTGTTGCCATGAGGCACAGGGTCAGACTGATTTGCATATAGCCATGTCTGAACTGGGGTGGCAGAGTGGGCTAAAGAACGGTGATGGATTAAACCCAGATCTTTTGACTGGGTGTGAGTGTTTGATTGATTCAGATGCTCCGTCCATTACCACCCCCTTTTGTACCGCTTTTGGCCACCATAAGTGTGGCAGGGTATGCTCAGACGTGAGTGCCTTGCTCACTTTGCCACTGGATTCAAGCAAGCCGGGCTGAAGACGGCTGGAATGCCAGAAACCGGTCCTCGGAAGCTTGTTTCCGGTCCAGGGAAGGCATGGCTTGGCAGTTCGGGCTGGACTGTTCCCATGAGGCACAGGGTCAGACTGATTTGCATATAGCCATGTCTGAACTGGGGTGGCAGAGTGGGCTAAAGAACGGTGATGGATTAAACCCAGATCTTTTGACTGGGTGTGAGTGTTTGATTGATTCAGATGCTCCGTCCATTACCACCCCCTTTTGTACCGCTTTTGGCCGCCATAAGTGTGGCAGGGTATGCTCAGACGTGAGTCCCTTGCTCACTTTGCCACTGGATTCAAGCAAGCCGGGCTGAAGACGGCTGGAATGCCAGAAACCGGTCCTCGGAAGCTTGTTTCCGGTCCAGGGAAGGCATGGCTTGGCAGTTCGGGCTGGACTGTTCCCATGAGGCACAGGGTCAGACTGATTTGCATATAGCCATGTCTGAACTGGGGTGGCAGAGTGGGCTAAAGGACGGTGATGGATTAAACCCAGATCTTTTGACTGGGTGTGAGTGTTTGATTGATTCAGATGCTCTGTCCATTACCACCCCCTTTTGTACCGCATCCGTTAAATCAAGAGCACATAAGAATGGCGCTCTCCGCAAACCTAAATTGAACTCTTTTACCACCAAGTTCTCGAAGGTGGAATGTGAAAAGGGGAGTATAAAGATCGTGAAATATTTATCCACTTTTGACAAAAGTGCAAATCCTCAATGCTTGTTTTTTGCTTAAACATATTTTTTAAAAGGGCATGTTTACTGTACTTAGCGTACCTGAAACTTTTAAGGTTTCAATCGCTGGTTTTCTAAAGGAATCCTACAGAAAGGGTTAATAATTATACAGCCGTTGCGAAGTAATGGTACTCAATTTATTGACCATTGAAGGATAGAAGACAGGGTTGTCTTTACATTTCGAACTTGTGACCTGCAAGTTTCAGAGGCAGCGTTCAACTCGCTGAGCCATTTGGTAGCCTAACTATGCAAGTTATGACTAAGTAATGAAACCATTTGCTATTACCGTTTAAGGAAACAGTTTTTCTGGTAACTAAGACATTGTGGTAAATGGTGCATAGCGTCAGCTGTGCCGTCTACACTGGCTCTGTAACCTATACAATGCAGTGTGTGCTCAGGCGGGCACAGGAGTTGAGTGCTCGTAAACAGTGACCTAGAAATACCACTTTCAGTGCGGTAAAGTCAACAGCCCTACTTCAGGAATACCACTAGTATGTGCTTCCACGAGTGCGGCTCACCTCGAGATTTTATCTGCGACACAGAATGAATAAAGGCTGCCGTGAGCTAGCCCACTTTGTTGTGTTTGTGTGCGTCCCTTTTTGGCTGGTTGGGATCAGTTCATTAAGTTCAGTTTCTTACAGTTGCGGTCTATATACCAGGACTCCCACTGCAGTGACACCACAGGGCACCCACCCCAGTAACACCACAAGACTCCCACCTCTTTGAGATCACAGGACTCTGCAGGTAGCGGATCTCCTCCCTCATACTCTGCCCAGGATGTGGGCACCACCCTTAAGATCGAGGATTCTGTTCTAGTGTACTGCCCCTCGAAGATGCAGGAACATCATGCCTGGGAGACCTGCCATGATAAGTCAATATTCTTTTCGCTCCTATCGACTTGAAACATCTTGAACCACTGGTGCTGGATAAAAGTTATGGAGGCAGGCTCCTCTCCTCTCCTAGTATCACAAGTGTTGCACTATCTACGGCATAGACACAACTCCATGCCAGCATTCTTATCAGCCTGAAAGTAAAAGGAAAACTATTTTAATAATTTATTTGCCTTTTTAAAAATACGTAAGGAGATGTAATATACATGAATGATACCAGCTGTTGAAACCTGTGTTTACACTCCAGGTCCACTGATTTGTGTTAAAACTCTGTGGTCGAGTGGAGCTCCCAATCTTTTCAAAGCGAAGCATGTGTGACCTAAGCAGGAACTTGGAAGACCTAGTAGTAACTATTTAGATACATGGCTGTTCTTCTTCATATGTCTGCAGAGTAAACAAGGGGGCGACCTGCCTCCAAGAGACTACTTTTGCATCAAGGTCAGAAATATGGTGCACCACTGCTTTTTACAGGGGCCATCTTTAGAAGTTACCAATGCCCTCATGGAGACAAATTACCTTAGCCTTAGAACAGGCTGAATATTTCATAATTACATTTTAAATCAATTTATAAGCACAAAGCTCAAGCTCATGCAGTTAAAAAATTGTCTAGCACAACTACTGCTGTTAAACGAAATGTGACTGGTTGCTCTGTCTACTTTCTGATCTTTGTAAACTCGCAGCTTGTGTGCTGCATAGATAAACACATATAGGGTCCCAAAGGTGAGACCTATTGGCTATGCCAATTCTTGTTATATATATATATATATATATATATATATATATATATATATATATATATATATATATATATATATATATATATATATATATATATATATATATATATATATATATTTATATATCTATATTACCTACTGGCGGTCGCCAGTAGGTATATATAGTTAGGATTTTTTCCCTATGGGATTTTTGAAAATTCTATGTCTAATAACTTTGGCGTTTGTGGACGGAATTGGCTAAAATTTTCTGGAAAATGGCACACTTTGTTTCTGAGCAGCCCCTGAAAATTTGGGGGGGGTTCGGCAAGGGGGGCCCGAGAAAAAAGGGGGGTCCCAAAACGCGTTTTTCCCATGTTAATTTCCATAGGGCGGTTGGCCTCACTTTTAGCCCGAACGGCTGAATGGATTTGCACGAAACTTGGCAAAATTGTAGGGACTGTTAGCCCGATGTGCCTTTGCTAGGTCTCAATATATGTGCTCCAGTGGATTTTGAGTAATTTAGGTTCAAAAAAAGATATGTATCTGTAACAGCGCTCCGGGTAGCGCTCCGGTTCGCGTACTTTTCGCGTAACGGAACTTTGCGATGCGAAGCTGATTGGCTCTCTGGTGTCTGTCAACATTCTAAACAGTCCGGAGCGGCCGCCATCTTGTCTCTCGGTAGGATTGAGAGACAAGAGGAGGCCAAAACAAAGGGGGAAATTACCATAAGGGGGCATAGTAGATCCTCGTTGACCCCCTAGGTTTTATGTGGAGGTTTTAAAAGGGCCCAGCAGGGCAAAAAAAAAAAAAAAAAATTTTTTTTTTCGTGGTGAGCGCCTAGTCCGCGAACCGGAAAGCGTTCTGGGCAGCGTACTATAAGGAAAAAAGAATGATAGACTTTTCAAATACTGTATGTTAATTGTTTGTTGTTTTTGTTGATTATTTGGGGTTAACTCCCGGTTCGCATACCGGCGAGCGAACCGGAAAGCGAACTAAAAAAAAACAGCTTGCCAGAGTGTTACACTTTCTAGCAATTTTTGTAAAAAGGGGAGGTAGTTCTGAAAAGAACTTTTTTTTTTTCTTTTATATATTTTTTTTCTTTTTTGAACATTATTTCATTTTTTTGTATTTTTTGAACACTTTTTAGTTTTTTTTGTTTTTTTTCAAAGGGAAAGAACAGAAAGAGGCATTGAAAATGGCTGAACAGGAGCAAAAAAAAAAATTAAAACTTCTTGCGTTTGGAACATTGGTGTTTCTCGAAAGCCAGATTAATCAATTTCACACTCATGTTAGCGCATGAAATTAGTGTTCCACAATACAAGCATGTCAACTTCAGATGCACAATTTTTTTTTGTATGTTTGGCACTGTTTCGTTCGCCTCTGCATGCAAGTTTCAGAGGCAGCGTTCAACTCGCTGAGCCATTTGGTAGCCTAACTATGCAAGTTATGACTAAGTAATGAAACCATTTGCTATTACCGTTTAAGAAAACAGTTTTTCTGGTAACTAAGACATTGTGGTAAATGATGCATAGCGTCAGCTGTGCCGTCTACACTGGCTCTGTAACCTATACAATGCAGTGTGTGCTCAGGCGGGCACAGGAGTTGAGTGCTCGTAAACAGTGACCTAGAAATACCACTTTCAGTGCGGTAAAGTCAACAGCCCTACTTCAGGAATACCACTAGTATGTGCTTCCACGAGTGCGGCTCACCTCGAGATTTTATCTGCGACACAGAATGAATAAAGGCTGCCGTGAGCTAGCCCACTTTGTTGTGTTTGTGTGCGTCCCTTTTTGGCTGGTTGGGATCAGTTCATTAAGTGCAGTTTCTTACAGTTGCGGTCTATATACCAGGACTCCCACTGCAGTGACACCACAGGGCACCCACCCCAGTAACACCACAAGATCAGAAGATGTTCTAGCCACCGAAGTTTGGGGGTTCTGTTGTAGTTCACGCATCTCTGCACGACTATAGTTAATTGGATGCCACCTCTGCATATGTCGGTGCATCGTGTGATTTCCAAAGCTGTATTTTTTATTAGTTCCCCTGGATAACTTTTCTTTGCAGATAAGGCACGTAGCATGGCGTGCATTGACTTTTTTTTCTCCAGGAGGAATGCTAAAAAATTGCCTGATAAAGCTTTCTTTCCGATGAGATACCCGGGGTAACTCTTGGACAAATTGTGGTCCCTCTTCTTCCTCTCCGTCTTCTTCTTCCTCTTCCTCCTCTATGTTTCCAATAAATTGTGCAGGGTGTCCTCTCTTCCTATTAGGAGATGGTGGTGGTGGTGGTGGGGGTGCAGAAGCTGAAGCTACTATTGAAGCCATCAGAGAAAATGTTCAGGTCTTCCTTTCTCAAAGTTGAAAGTCAGAGTGAGAAAAAAGGTGGGGGCTTTCATCATTTGGGAAAAGAAATAGTTCTAAACCAATGAAAAGTGTTATTTTTAGGTCACATGACCTAGTGTTACATCATTAGGAAACCAAAAGTGAAATGAACCAATGAAAAGTGTTATTACCGAGTCACATGACCTGCTGTGTTTACGTTTAGCGCTTTGCTCCGCTTTCCGGTCCGCTTCCGAGTCCGCTAACTTGGCGCGTCAAATGACGTATTACGCGACAACGCAAAACGTCATTCTAACGTAACAGTTACGCTAAAGGAACGTTTACCGGTTCGCGGACCGAGTCACGGCTTTAAATTGAGCTAACGGGAAGCTGACCGGTTCGCGGACTGGGAGCGAAACAAAAAAAATTTTTCAAAAAAATTGTATAAAAAACATGTAAAATATATTTTAAGATTTAAAGAAGAATACATTTTACAGCTACAGATATTAGCTTTTAAAAAACCAATGAAATTCACTGAAAAAACCATAGGTTATAGACCATATAAAGTTAGGAATTAGCATTTACAAAACCTTGAAAATTCTCTGAAAAAACCATAGGTTATAGACCATATATAGTTAGGAATTAGCATTTACAAAACCTTATTTTACTCACACAAAACCATTGAAATTCCATATATAGTTAGTTGCACTAACTATATATCGCGCACCCGCAATCCACTGCTGATGATGTCACATATTACATCATTCATGACATGGTCAGTGACATCACTGATGACATCACTGACAAAAATTGCAAATAAAGAATATATTAAAAGTGATTGAGTGCAAGTATCTCAGTTTCTTTAAAAAGGGAAGAGCCCCTCCCTATTTCATATTCATCAATCTGACAGATGTAAATACACGGCAGCAACCAAAAAATGCAAAACAATACTATTGACTGAAAATTTTGCAATTTATAAATTTGGAACAGTCCATTCTAACAACCAAACAGTATGATTAAGTCAAGCTCTGGTATAGGTGCACCTTATTTTCTGAAGAGAACTACAAACAAGTGTATAGGTCCTCACTGGCGTTAAGACCTCCAGGGGCACGACTGTTAAGTTCTAAGATGTACCTAGTTTCAAGTACCCTGAGCAGCCCATCCCTATTACCCCCTCTCTTCAGGGGTGGCACACAATCTATAACAAAATAGACAAGATGTTTGGGATCACTCCCGTGTACCGCCTGAAAATGGCGTGCCACAGGGTAGGCTTGTTCCTTATTGGTGATTGCCCTCAAGTGCTGCAGTATTCTCCTGTGAACCGGCAGCCGGGTACTCCCTACATACCTGAGTTCACAGGGGCACTGCAGCACATAAACGGCAAACTCCGTTTTGCAAGATAACTGTTTAGTTATCAGAACTGGATCTTCCTTGAAAGGAATGAAATAACGTGTTGTATTGCATCCGTTTTTACAGGCTTTGCAGCTGGAACATTTCAGAAACCCTTTCCTCAAATATGTCACATATTACATCATTCATGACATGGTTAGTGACATCACTGATGACATCACTGATGACATCTCAAATGACATCACTGATGACATCACTGACATCTCATTTGACATTACTGATTACACCACTGATGATATCATTTATGTGATAATACATCTTCAGACTCTAATATAACCTTAGATACACTCAGTGTAAACAGGCACTCACAGACTGTCACACATCCATGGAGTTACTCACACACCTAGTCAGTCATGCAAAGAATCAATCACAACTCCATTTCCTCAACTATATAGTTATACACACTTTACTTATTCAAACATATAGTAACACATATTTACTCTCTTATACAATCCCTGATACAAGCTCACAGTGATTCATACAGCCACTCACACATTCACTGGCTCTTATCCACAGTTATTTATATATGTCAACTCTCACATGTATTGTGTTTTACATACATACTTACTTGCACATGTAGCACTGAGATATCCATTCACTCACCAACACACCCATGCACAGTCAACCGCCCATATAGCTGTTTCCACATGCACTCTTGAACTCATACACCTAGTGAATCAACTGCTTACACATCTATGCACAGAGTCACACACCTCCCAGCCACCCACACACACACTCAGCCTCCCATTCAAATACTTGGGCAACCAATCAATAACCCATATAGCCACTCTTATAGCTACTGATCAACACATGCAGCAGCTTACACAACAACAGACATACTGATGCACAAATTAAGACAGTTTAGTCACTAACCCATGCACTCAGTGAGACACATTTAATCACTCACTCATACAGTCAGTCATGCACCTACTAAATCCTTCATCCAGACACTTATACATCCACTCATTCTTCAATATGTAAGACATATTTTAACTTTACAGAAACATACAGTCACTGGATGTTGTCATCAGTGATGTCATTTGAGATGTCATCAGTGATGTCATTTGAGATGTCATCAGTGATGTCATCAGTGATGTCACTAACCATGTCATGAATGATGTAATATGTGACATCATCAGCAGTGGATTGCGGGTGCGCGATATATAGTTAGCGCTTATAACTATATATGGAATTTCAATGGTTTTATGCGAGTAAAATAAGGTTTTGTAAATGCAAATCCCTAACTATATATGGCCTAAAACCAATGGTTTTTTCATTGAATTTTCAAGGTTTTGTAAATGCAAATTCCTAACTATATATCCACTATAACCTATGGTTTTTTCTGTGAATTTCATTGGTTTTTTAATAGCAAATATGAAAAGCTTTAAAATGTCAAGTACGTGATAGATAAAAACATTTTCGTATTTATGCACGCTGATGTGCTTTGAACGCTGCACCCCCCCCCCTCCCCTCTTTTGTCTTAGTAGTACTCTCTCTTTGCAGATAGTGAACGGTAGTTAACGCAAGCCTTTGCCCCCGTTGTAATCCGTCGTGCCTGCTTGTCTCTCCATTTGATTGATTGTTGTCCAAGCATTTACTGTTTTAGAATTGGTTCTCTTTGGATCATTCTCTATTTACAAACAAGCACAAAGTCGCAATACTCTGTTTAGTCTTTGCAGATAGTGAAAAATCGTGTAAAAAAATAAAAGTAATCGAGCAAAATCAGTAGGCCACTAATTCGATCTCTTTTTGACCTCGGTAAAATACAAACATTAGGAATAACCCTTCATGAGAAATACGAAAATAGTGAAATGAACTGAGCTCCACACCATGAGGGCTGCAAAACAGCTCGACTCCGCAACCCACACCGCCCAAAATAACGACAAACCCTATGCAAATATTATAAATATACACAACACACCAGCAAAGAAACAGAGTAAAACATTTTATTAAAAAACTATTTACATAACTATTTTATACTTTTTATTGCCCGATCCGGCTAGCTCAATCGATCGAGCATGAAACTCATGCACTGATAACAAGCGTTGAGAGTTTGTAGAATGATGGCTTCAGATTTTCCACATACGGTGTAGTGGCGCGAACTGGCAGGGGGCGTTTGGTTTCAACCCCTTCTCCAAATAAGATTTTCATATGTGAATGTTCGTTCATGCTTTTTGTCCCTGAGTTGCTTCCATGTCACTGCCTTACATAAATGGCATAAGTCCTGGTTGTTGAGTGCCATACTTCAGAGTTCTAAGCAGCTCTTGTAACACTGTTTAAACCTTATTTGCACCTGCTGCAGCTTCACTATTCAAAGTAAGTGGAGTCCATTTGTGGACCTGACTGCATTAGAAAACAATGTGATACGGTGCCTCCCTAAACCGCTTGACGGAGGCCCCCGAGGGGCGGTGAGATGGCGCGGACTGAGAGGGGGCGCTTGGCTCCTGCCCCCTCCCCAAGTCGTGTTGCCCTGGTGAGGCCTGAGATCGCCCCCGGCATAGGCGGCCGGCTCCCGGGGTCCGGCGGAATTTTTTCCCTTTTGAAGAATCTTCCATTCTGGACCTTGTCCCACAATCCGTTTGACCTGAAGACACGCTGTCGTGGGACGCCCCTTTACCGTTTTAGTTGCCATTCCGCCCGCTTTTGGTACTCTGTGCCTCTTCCGCCATTCAGCTGTTTACTGCCCGCTCTTGCGACTACAACGTCTCGCTCACCATGTAGTTGAGTTGCTCCCACTCTTAAGATTTAACCGAACTTTTTGGACTGCTGAAAGCGGTTGTATTCCGACCGCTGGTTGGTGGAGACATTTTGACTATATTCTGGACCTGCATTGTCGCGTAATGCGTCATATGACGCGACGCGTTAGCGCACCCGGAAGTGCTCCGCTGCGCAAGGCGCAGCTTCCCTGAAACGATCCAGAGCGCGCCGCGCAGCGCGTAACGTAAGCATAACAGGTCATGTGACTTGTTAATAAAACTTTTCATTGGTTCATTTTACTTTTCTTTTCCTAATTATGTAAGACTAGGTCATGTGACCTAAAAATAACACTTTTCATTGGATTAAAACATTTTTTTTCCCAAACGATGAAAGCCCCACCTTGTTTCTGAATGTTTCAGACTGAAGCTGGCGTCACCATGAGAGCACCACCATCTGGTAGCTCCGTCGTGGCCATTCCGCAAGCAATCATGGCAGCCGCTCCCCACCGGAAGCCTGCGGGAGTCGACGGCCCCCAAAACTTTTGTACAATCTTCAAGGCTGAGGGGACGCTTTCGAGAATGGAACCCAAGCCCTGGCAGACAAGCGTCCGAGTTCCAAGGTGTCCCAGGGCCATTTTACTGGACCAGGCCCAAATCCGAAGAGCCGACCGCCATTTTAAGAGTCCTGTGGAAGCCGCCTATCGCTGCACCGCAAGAGTGGGAGCAACTCAACTACATGGTGAGCGAGACGCTGTAGCCGTAAGAGCGGGCGCTAAACAGCTGAATGGCGGAAAAGGCACAGTGTAGCAAAAGCGGGCGGAATGGCGACTGAAACGATAAAGGGGCGCCCCACTACAGCAGACAAGCCTCCGCCATGTGCTTCAAAACTGCATATGTATCTCGTGATATCAAGGTTGGGCAACCAGTACACAACAAGCAGTTACGAGTCCCATTTACACCGGCGCCATTTTGGGCGCGGCCGGGCAGGTCCAGGATCTACTGAAGCATAACAAATGAGGCTGACGTCTCTGAAGCAGTTGACGAACAGCAGGACATAGCAAATAAACATGAACTCTCTAAAGCTGTTAACTCACTGCAGAACAAAACAAGTGAACCTGAAACCTCTGGAATAATTGTCGCTGAAAAGAACAACACACAAAACTCTGTAGAGCCTGAAGAAAAAAAAACAGAAGGGCACTGTAGTTTCAGACACACTTAACACTAATGACTAAACAAAGATATCGTCTGTTTATGAAGCAGTTATCATCTTGACAGAATTGACAAAGAAGTGTACAGACACCAATGCTATTAAGAAACACAAGGAAATCCTAACGCATCAGCATTCTCGGAAGAGGTTGACACAGATAACATCTTAAGGAACAAAGAAAGACCTGTTCACTCTTGACACCCCAGGTGCTGTGTATGTTGCACTATAGTGCTGCATCGAGAAAACGGACAACCCTATTGATGTGGATTTTTCATTATTGCTTATTGTAAAGAAATGGCGACTCCCCCCTTTAGCAGATTAGCTAAATGTTTGCGTAATTTAGGCATAAAAGTTATATTATTGTTGTTGTTGTTGTTATCGTTATAGTTCTGGTTAATTTCAAAAAATGGTTAAATATATTTACAGTTTTTGTTGCGTTCGTTATATTTAAATGTTAATAAAGTTTTAAAATCTAACTTTGTTGGAGTGCTATATATGTTTAAAAAATCGGGTGAATGGGGCCTTGAATCGGGTTATTGTCATGTGTGGGCTTTGCAAGAGTACTGCTACAAGATCGGACATTTCAAACTCAAATGCACGTTCTTTTTCTTACCTTTCCGAAGCATGGAGCGCAATAGCAGGCAGAGAAAGGGTGATGCACGTGTTGAACACTGCCAGGCCTGCAAATTGCTGGCAGTGCCCCCCCGCCCGCTCCTGAAAGAGGGCACGCACACACACCGCCGCCCCGAGTACTTCACAAATCTTTAAAAGACCATGCGCTTGTTCATGAGGCTTAAATGGTTTATCACCCCTTCTAGAACCCCTGCATCGACCCTCTGACGTTTCCTGGAAGAATTAGCACGTAACACAATACCAAGTCCTGTCAGCTGAAACCCCCGAGAAATCATGGGGCATATTATCAAGGGGGTTTATTTCCGCTTTTTTGGCTTTAAAAGCCAAAAAAAAAGAGATAAAATGATCTCCCTATTACCAAGCTGTCGCTAACACCAGTTAGTGACAGCTAAAAGGAGATAGCGACCATCTTGGGCCCCGCTTTGCATATCAGTGATATTTATCACTAATGACATGCAAAGTGGGCGTGCCAAGATTTTAGCGACTGGAAACAGTCCCTAACCATCGCTATCTCCTATTACCAACTTTTGGAGATATTCGCGCTAAGCGCGAATATCTCCAAAACCTAACACCTGCCCTGAGCAGTTTTAGCCATGTTATCCAATGGGAAGTGGATAACATGGCTAAAAGCATTTGCTGGATAATGCATGAATATCGCTGACTTTTCAACGATATTCATGCATTGCGGCCGTTTTTTATCGCATTTGCGATAAACCTTGCTAATAGCAAGGTTTATGTGCGATAAAATTCGCCGAAGTGCGGCGATAATTTTTGTCTCTAAACAAGTTAGAGACAAAAATTACCGCTAGTTGTTGGTAATATGCCCCCGGGTTTTTCCTTGCAGGAATCGGGAAGCGAAAGACTAGCACTGAAATCAGTAGTCTCACGCCTGAATCGGGAGGGTTGGCATGTCTGCATACTCTACAGCTGGAGCCATAAACTACATCCGCAGGGCTAGGTGATAGCCTAGGTCCGACCTGGACAATCGGACACAGAGGAAGAGGAGTGTCAGAGGGTGCGGTAGTGAATAGGGTGAAAGGGAGGTGTTGGGCGGGAGCAGCGCAGATGGGGGGAAGTATATGTCCCATGCATGAGAGAGAGAGTGGGGGTGACCAGTGCGTGGGGGAGATGCTTGCGAGGGTGGGGAGCCATGCTGAGGATCGGCGGCGTGCAGAGAGTGGCCCTGGTCAAGGCATCTAAAATGGCTGCCGTGCACGACAAAATTGTGGCATTGGACAAAAACGCAAGATGGCGCAGACAATGTTTATCAATAAGGATTCATTTATAACAAAATATTTACTCGCAGTGACAAAATGGTGGTCAACACTTCCTGATTTCCATCGAATCGAACGTTAACAGACGTCACGCAGCAAAAAAAAAAAAAAAAGCTCACGCACAGAGCAGTTTTTAGCCATGTTATCCAATGGAAGGTGGATAACATGGCTAAGAGCATTTGCTGGATAATGCATGAATATCGCTGACTTTTCAGCGATATTCATGCATTGTGGCCGATGTGCGGCGATAATTTTTGTCTCTAAACAATTAAAACGAAGCACAAAATGGCGAATTCCCGTTTCGCTACCAGTTTGCGGCCCAGTTCGCGGCCCGTGAAGCGCTTCTACCGTGAAAAATCATTTTTTTTTATTTTCCCCACGGGACCCTTTAATAACCCCAACAACATTCCTAGGGGGTCAAGAGGGGTATACCTTGCCCCCTTTCAATAAATTCCCCCTTCGTTTTTCACCTCTTCTTCTCTCTCGATCCTACCGAGAGATAAGATGGCGGCCGCTCCGGACTGTTTAGAATGTTGACAGACACCGGAGAGCCAATCAGCTTTCTGCGCGCAAAGTTCCGTTTCGCGAAAAGTAAGCGGACCGGATCGCTGCCCGGAGCGCTGTTACAGATATATATCTTGTTTTGAACGTTAATTTCTCAAAAACTACTGGAGCACATATATTGAGACATAGCAAAGGCACATCGGGCTAACAGTCCCTACAAGTTTGCCAAGTTTCGTGCAAATCCATTCAGCCGTTCGAGCTAAAAGTGAGTCCAACCGCCCTATGGAAAAATGAATGGGAAAAACGCGTTTTGGGACCCCCCTTTTTTCTCAGCCCCCCCGTGACGAAACCCCACCAAATTTTCAGGGGCTGCTCAGAAACAAAATGTGCCATTTTCCTGAAAATTTCAGCCGATTCCGTCCTCAAACGCCAAAGTTATTAGACATAGAATTTTCAAAAATCCCATAGGGAATTAATCCTAACTATATATACCTACTGGCGATAGCCAGTAGGTAATATATATATATATATATATATATGTATATATATATATATATATATATATATATATATATATATATATATATATATATATATATATTCACAGAAAAAACCATAGGTTATAGTGGATATATAGTTAGGAATTTGCATTTACAAAACCTTGAAAATTCAATGAAAAAACCATAGGTTATAGGCCATATATAGTTAGGAATTAGCATTTACAAAACCTTATTTTACTCGCATAAAACCATTGAAATTCCATATATAGTTAGCTAACTATAAGCGCTAACTATATATCGCGCACCCGCAATCCACTGCTGATGATGTCACATATTACATCATTCATGACATGGTCAGTGACATCACTGATGACATCACTGATGACATCTCAAATGACATCACTGATGACATCACTGATGACAACATCCAGTGACTGTATGTTTCTGTAAAGTTAAAATATGTCTTACATATTGAAGAATGAGTGGATGTATAAATGTCTGGATGAAGAATTTAGTAGGTGCATGACTGACTGTATGAAACAGTGATTAAATGTGTCTCACTGAGTGCATGGGTTAGTGACTAAACTGTCTTAATTTGTGCATCAGTATGTTTGTTGTTGTGTAAGCTGCTGCATGTGTTGATCAGTAGCTATAAGAGTGGCCATATGGGTTATTGATTGGTTGCCCAAGTATTTGAATGGGAGGCTGAGTGTGTGTGTGGGTGGCTGGGAGGTGCGTGACTCTGTGCATAGATGTGTAAGCAGTTGATTCACTAGGAGTATGAGTTCAAGAGTGCATGTGGAAACAGCTATATGGGCGGTTGACTGTGCATGGGTGTGTTGGTGAGTGAATGGATTTCTCATTGCTACATGTGCAAGTAAGTACGTATGTAAAACACAATACATGTGAGAGTTGAGATATATAAATAACTGAACATAAGAGCCAGTGAATGTGTGAGTGGCTGTATCGATCACTGTGAGCTTGTATCAGGGATTATATAAGAGAGTAAATATGTGTTATTATATGTTTGAATAAGTAAGATGTGTATAACTGTATAGTTGAGGAAATGGAGGTGTGATTGATTCTTTGCATGACTGACTAGGTGTGTGAGTAACTCCATGGATGAGTGACAGTCTGTGAGTGTCTGTTTATACTGAGTGTATGTAAGGTTATATTAGAGTCTGAAGAGGTTCATTGTATTATCACATGAGTGATGTGATCAGTGATGACAAATGAGATGTCATCAGTGATGTCATTTGAGTTGTCATCAGTGATGTCATCAGTGATGTCATTTGAGATGTCATCATTGATATCATTTGAGTTGTCATCAGTGATGTCATTTGAGATGTCATCAGTGATGTCATCAGTGATGTCACTGACCATGTCATGAATGATGTAATATGTGACATCATCAGCAGTGGATTGCGGGTGCGCGATATATAGTTAGCGCTTATAGTTAGCTAACTATATATGGAATTTCAATGGTTTTATGCGAGTAAAATAAGGTTTTGTAAATGCTAATTCCTAACTATATATGGCCTATAACCTATGGTTTTTTCATTGAATTTTCAAGGTTTTGTAAATGCAAATTCCTAACTATATATCCACTATAACCTATGGTTTTTTCTGTGAATTTCATTGGTTTTTTAATAGCAAATATGAAAAGCTTTAAAATGTCAAGTACGTGATAGATAAAAACATTTTCGTATTTATGCACGCTGATGTGCTTTGAACGCTGCCCCCCCCCCCTCCCCTCTTTTGCCTTAGTAGTACTCTCTCTTTGCAGATACAGAAGGGTAGTTAACGCAGGCCTTTACCCCCGTTGTAATCCGTCGTACCTCCTTGTCTCTCCATTTGATTGATTGTTGTCCAAGCATTTACGGTTTTAGAATTGGTTCTCTTTGGATCATTCTCTATTTACAAACAAGCACAAAGTCGCAATACTCTGTTTAGTCTTTGCAGATAGTGAAAAATCGTGTAAAAAAATAAAAGTAATCGAGCAAAATCAGTAGGCCACTAATTGGATCTCTTTTTGACCTCGCTAAAATAGAAATATTAGGAACAACCCTTCTTGAGAAATACGAAAATAGTGAGATGAACTGAGCTCCACACCATGAGGGCTGCAAGACAGCTCGGCTCCATCACCCATCCCGCACAAAATAATGACAAACCCTATGCAAATATTAAAAATATAGACAACACACCAGCAAAGAAACAGGGTAAAACATTTTATTAAAAAACTATTTACATAACGTTGGTTTATAAGATGATGTCAGTAGTGGACCGATGTGTGAATAGATCGAAAACAGCACAAGGCTCCAAGATCCGGATAGCAAGCTCCTGGATGTTGGGTGCCATAGTTTAGAGTTCTAAATTTCAGCCTTTTTCAATGCCTGTGCTTTGTTGAATCAAAATGGCGGCTTGACACAAAGCTGACTCAAGCGTTGTTACTGATGCAATGCAGACCAAAACTGGTTTTCAGTTTGTACATTTTTCTAGATTTTTCAATCCAAGTTTGGTTGACTTTGTAGAACGATGGCTTCAGATTTTCAACATACGGTGTGGTGGCGCTGACTGGGAGGGGGCGCTTCGCTCCTGCCCCCTCCCCAAGTAAGATTTTCATACGTGAAAGTACGTTAATGGTTTTGGTCCCTGAGATGCTTCGATGTCACTACCATTCTCAAATAGCATAAGTTCTGGATGTTGGGTGCCATAGTTAAGAGTTCTGAGCAGCGCTTGTAACACTGTCTGAAGCTTATTTCCACCTACTGCAGCTTCACTATTCTCAAAGTAAGTGAGTGTCGTTTGTGGACCTGACTGCATTAGAAAACAATGTCATATGTTACCTTCCTAAACAGCTTGACGGAGGCCCCTGAGGGGCGCTGTGATGGCCATGGACTCGGAGAAGACGCTTGGCTCCGACACCCTCCCCAAGTCTTATAGCACTGGTGTAGCCTGAGATCGCCCCCGACATAGGCGGCCGGCTCCCGGGGTCCGGCGGTACTTTTTGCCTTTTGATGACTCTTCAATTCTGGACCTTGTCCCACAATCCGTTTGACCTGAAGACAAGCTGTAGTGAGGCGCCCCTTTATCGTTTTAGTTGCCATTCCGCCCGCTTTTGCTACACTGTGCCTCTTCCGCCATTCAGCTGTTTTCCGCCCGCTCTTGCGACTACAGCGTCTCGCTCACCATGTAGTTGAGATGCGCCCGCTCTTGCGGTGCAGCGATAGGCGGCTGCCACAGGACTCTCAAAATGGCGGCCGGCTCTTCGGTTTTGGGCCTGGTCCACTAAAATGGCCCTGGGACACCTTGGAACTCGGACGCTTGTCTGCTAGGGCTTGGGTCCCATTCTCGAAAAGCGTCCCTTCAGCCGTGAAGATTCTACAAAAGTCATGGGGGCCTCCGACTCCCGCAGGCTTCTGGTGGGGAGCGGCTGCCATGATTGCTCGTGGAATGGCCACGACGGAGCTACGAGATGGTAGTGGTCTCATGCTGACGCCAGCTTTAGTCTGAAACATCCAGAAACACTGTAGACTACCAATTCGATCAGTTCCGGTAGCGCCCCAACATGACCCGGAAGAGAAGAACTTGCCCTCCCCTCTTTGACTGATGGTTCTTGTTGCCTGTCCCCTCTGTTGTCATTTAACAGAACTTTTTGGACTGCTGAAAGGGGTTGTGTTCTGAACGCTGGTTGGTGGAGACATTTAGACTATATTCTTGACCTACGTTGTCGCGTAATGCGTTTTATGACACGCTGCGTTAGCGCACCCGGAAGTGATCCGAGGCGCGGCGCGCAGCGCGTAACGTAAGCATAACAGGTCATGTGACTTGTTAATAAAACTTTTCATTGGTTCATTTTACTTTTGTTAATTTAATGATGAAAAGCTTGGTCATATGACCTAAAAATTACGCTTTTTATTTTTTTCGAACAATATTTTTTTTTCAAACATATGTTATAATATTCCAGGCTAATGTACTTTCCCGGAAAATTTACAACTGTCTTGCAAGTAAAATATATTCCTTTTTCGAGAAAAAGGGCGTTTCTTCCTTCCATGACGGAGCCGTTGAGTAAAAGAGATTCGGCCTGCTGTCTTAGTCGCCGATACGCCTGATTATCAGATTCTTATCGATCACTTTATGTTGCAGACATGAAAAACACAACTGCCCTTGACCATTTATCTTTACTGCGTTCCTACATATTATACCTTTTATCCGTCATGTAATTGGACTGCTTTATTTCACTTGCCTTTTACTGATTCGAAAACAGTCACTAAAAGTAAAAACTTTACAAATGAAAATACTACTACCGTGTTTTGTTTTAAAAACCTTTATTGTGAAAATGTCAGTATACAAATACGGGCCTATAACCACGTGGGCCGGCCACGGAGCAAACTCAAATCGTATATGATGAGGAGACATTTACACTGTAGAAGAACGTAACGAGCGGGCCATTAGGTGACAAGAACAAAGGTGTCTAACAGTTGCGGAATCGGTGGACGTACATTTTGTAATTAAAATACGACAGGGCCACTTACAATAACATTTTCTAGATATACATTTGCGGGCAAAGAGTTACGAGTCCCATTTATACCGGCGCCATTTTGGGCGAGGCCGGGCAGGTCCAAGATATAGTCAAAATGTCTCCACCAACCATCGGCCAGACCAGAACCCCTTTCGGCCCTTTATGTTACAAGATGGTGTCTTCCATTCAGAAAATATTGGTGGCAGCATTTTGAAAGGAAACAGAAACAGCCGTTCTCCTAGTGAGTTTCACATTGTTACATTTAGGAAGAATGTTGAAGAGTAGTATGTGGAAAATCTGAAGCCATTTTTCTACAAACTCTCAATCAGACTTGGATGGAAAAAAAAACCTGAAGAATGTACAAACTGAAAACCAATTTTTGTCTGTATAGCACCAACAGTAACGCTTGAGTCAGCTTTGTGTCAAGCCGCCATTTTCATTCAATCAATAGCGTCCCCCTGCACACATTCAGGGACCTGGTCGTGTCTTCAGATGAAACGCATTGTAGGAAAAGAAGCAGAAAGGAAAAGGAAAAAAGTTCCGCCGGACCTAGTGAAGCTGCAGCAGGTGCAAATAAGCTTCAGACAGTCTTACAAGCACTGCTCAGAACTCTCAACTGAGGCACTCAACATCCAGGACTTGCCATTCGGATCTTGGCGCCTTGTATTTTTGTTTTGTTTTTGATGGAGGGGAAAGAACAAAAAACAGACATTGAAAAAGGCTCAACAGTGCAGGGCGCCTTGTGCTGGTTCCGACCTATTCACACATCGGTCCGCTACTGACATCACCTCTTAAACCAACGGGGCACCCCACGCCGACTTTCGGCGCAGCATTGTAGGATGGCCACACCAGTGCGGCAATTTGCTGGACACCACCTCGGTGCCATCCAGATCTCGGCGCGTTCATTCATTCAATAGCGTCCCCCTGCACACATTCAGGGACCTGGTCGTGTCTTCAGAAGAAACGCATTGTAGGAAAAGAAGCAGAAAGGAAAAGGCAACAAGTTCCGCCGGACCTAGTGAAGCTGCAGCAGGTGCAAATAAGCTTCAGACAGTTCTACAAGCACTGCTCAGAAATCTCAACTGAGGCACTCAACATCCAGGACTTGCCATTCGGATCTTGGCGCCTTGTGCTGGTTCCGACCTATTCACACATCAGTCCACTACTGACATCACCTCATAAGCCAACGGGGCACCCCACGCCGACTTCCGGCGCAGCATTGTAGGATGGCCACACCAGTGCAGCCACTTGCTGGACACCACCTCGGTGCCATCCGGATCTCAGCGCGTTCGAGTCACTGTGCCGGAAGAGTGACCGGAACTCAGCTGAACACGCCGTCTTTCGGCACAGCATTGTAGGATGGCCACACCAGTACGGCAATTTGCTGGACACCACCTCGGCGCCATCCGGATCTCGGCGCGTTCGAGTCACTGTACCGCAACAGTGACCGCAATTCAGCTGGACACGCCGTCTTTCGGCGCAGCATTGTAGGATGGCCACACCAGTGCGGCAATTTGCTGGACACCACCTCGGTGCCATCCGGATCTCGGCGCGTTGTGCTGCCTTCGGCCTATTCGCACATCGGTCCGCTACTGACGCCGCCTCACGTGCCAACGGATTTTCTACGCTTTTTGTAGCCCTATGTCGCATAACAGGTCATGTGACTTGTTTATAAAACTTTTCATTGGTTCATTTTACTTTTGGTTTCCTAAAGATGGAAGGCTTGGTCATATGACCTAAAAATAACACTTTTCATTGGTTTAGAACATTTTTTTTTCCCAAACGATGAAAGCCCCACCTTGTTTCTGGATCATTCAGACTGAAGCTGGCGTCAGCATGAGAGCACCACCATCTCGTGGCTCCGTCGTGGTCATTCCGCGAGCAATCATGGCAGCCGCTCCCCACCGGAAGCCTGCGGGAGTCGGGGGCCCCCAAGACTTTTATACAATCTTCACGGCTGAGGGGACGCTTTTCGAGAATGGAGCCCAAGCCCTAGCAGGCAAGCGTCCGACTTCCAAGGTGTCCCAGGGCCATTTCAGTGGACCAGGCCCAAAACCGAAGAGCCGTCCGCCATTTTGACAGCCATGTGGCAGCCGCCTATCGCTGCACTGCAAGAGTGGGAGCAACTCCACAACATGGTGAGCGAGACGCTGTGGCCGCAAGAGCGAGCGCAAATCAGCTAGATGGCCGCCACCTGGGGAGGCCCGTTCACGCCGCCACCCCCCCCCCCCCCCCCCGGGCCGCCGCACGCCAATTTTCGGAGCAGCATTGTAGGATACCAAAACCAGTGCGGCAGTTTACTGGACATCACCTGGGTGCCTGTCGTACATGTTGTGTCAGCCATGTGACACTGGACACAGACCGCTACTGACGAGGCCTCCCCCCGCACCACCCGGGACGCCCCACGCTGTTTTTCTGTGCTGCATTGTAGGATCCCTAAACCAGTGCGGCACCCAGGCGACATCACCTGGGTGCCGTCCAGAACTCTGCACGTTGTGCTGCCTTGGGACTATTCGCACAACAGACCGCTACTGACGAGGCCTCCCCCCGCCCCACCCGGGACGCCCCACGCCAATTTTCGGAGCAGCATTGTAGGATCCCTAAACCAGTGCGGCACCCAGGCGACATCACCTGGGTGCCGTCCAGAACTCTGCACGTTGTGCTGCCTTGGGACTATTCGCACAAAAGACAGCTTCTAACCATTGTTGCTTTTTGTGTTAATAAATGTTTAAATGTTTTTAGTTTTTGTTCTGTTCATTATCGTTAAAAGTTAATAAAGTTTTATAACCTTACTTTGTTGGAGTGTTATCTATTTTTTTAAAAACGGGTGAATGGGGCTTTGAATCGGGTTATTGTCATGTGTGGGCTTTGGAAGTGTGCTGCTGCAGGATCGGACATTTCAAACTCAAATGCACGTTCTTTTTCTTACCTTTCCGAAGCATGGAGCGCAATAGCAGACAGAGAAAGGGTGATGCACGTGTTGAACACTACCTGACCTGGCAAGTTGCTGGCAGTGCCCCCCCGCCCGCTCCTGAAAGAGGGCACACACACACCGCCGCCCCGAGTACTTCACAAATCTTTAAAAGACCATGCGCTTGTTCATGAGGCTTAAATGGTTTATCACCTCTTCTAGAACCCCTGCATCGACCCTCTGACGTTTCCTGGAAAAATTACCATGTAACACAATACCAAGCCCTGTCAGCTGAAACCCCCAAGGAATCGTGGGGCATATTATCAAGGGGGTTTATCTCCGCTTTTTTGGCTTTAAAAGCCATGAAAGCGGAGATAAAATTATTTCCCTATTATCAAGCTGTCGCTAACACCAGTTAGTGACAGCTAAAAGGAGATAGCGACCATCTTGGGCCCCGCTTTGCATGTCAGTGATACTTATCACTAATGACATGCAAAGTGGCGTGCCAAGATGTTAGCGACTAGAAACAGTCCCTAACATCGCTACCTTCTATTACCAACTTTTGGAGATATTCGCGCTAAGCGCGAATATCTCCAAAATCTAACACCTGCCCTGAGCAGTTCTTAGCCATGTTATCCAATGGGAGGTGGATAACATGGCTAAGAGCATTAGGTCGATAATACATGAATATCGCTGACTTTTCTGCGATAATAGCAAGGTTTATCTGCGATAAAAATCGCCGATGTGCGGCGATAATTTTTGTCTCTAAACAAGTTAGAGACAAAAATTATCGCTAGTTGTTCGTAATATGCCCCCGGGTTTTTGCTTGCAGAAATCGGGAGGCGGGAGACTAGCACTGAAATCAGTACTCACACGCCTGAATCAGGAGGATTGGCATGTCTGAATTCTCTACAGCTGGGGCCATAAACTACATCCGCAGGGGTAGGTGATAGCCTGGGACCAGCCTGGCATTTAAAATGGCTGCCGTGCACGACAAAATTGTGGCATTCGAAAAAAGGCAAGATGGCGCAGCCGCTGGAAGAGATATATCAACATATATCAGCCTCCTCAGCCACCCTCAGGAAACATAGGGGATTAGGATATGTCTCCCGCACCCCCTTATACCTACTACTTTAATTAACGAAGCACAAAATGGCGAATTCCCGTTTCACTACCAGTTTGCGGCCCAGTTCGCGGCCCGTGAAGCGCTTCTACCGTGAAAAATCTTTTTTTTTTATTTTCCCCATGGGACCCTTTAATAACCCCAACAACATTCCTAGGGGGTCAAGAGGGGGATACCTTGCCCCCTTTCATTAAATTCCCCCTTCGTTTTCCACCTCTTCTTCTCTCTCGATCCTACCGAGAGACAAGATGGCGTCCGCTCCGGACTGTTTAGAATGTTGACAGACACCGGAGAGCCAATCAGCTTTCTGCGCGCAAAGTTCCGATAAGCGAAAAGTAAGCGGACCGGATCGCTGCCCAGAGCGCTGTTACAGATATATATCTTGGTTTGAACGTTAATTTCTCAAAAACTACTGGAGCACATATATTGAGACCTAGCAAAGGCACATCGGGCTAACAGTCCCTACAATTTTGCCAAGTTTCGTGCAAATCCATTCAGCCGTTCGAGCTAAAAGTGAGTCCAACCGCCCTATGGAAAACTCAATGTAAAAAACGCGTTTTGGGACCCCCCTTTTTTCTCAGCCCCCCCTTGACGAAACCCCACCAAATTTTCAGGAGCTGCTCAGAAACAAAATGTGCCATTTTCCTGGAAATTTCAGCCGATTCCGTCCACAAACGCCAAAGTTATTAGACATAGAATTTTCAGAAATCCCATAGGGAATTAATCCTAACTATATATACCTACTGGCGATAGCCAGTAGGTAATATATATATATATATATATATATATATATATATATATATATATATTCACTGAAAAAACCATAGACCATATATAGTTAGGAATTAGCATTTACAAAACCTTATTTTACTCACACAAAACCATTGAAATTTCATATATAGTTAGTTGCACTAACTATATATCGCACACCCGCAATCCACTGCTGATGATGTCACATATTACATCATTCATGACATGGTCAGTGACATCACTGATGACATCACTGATGACATCTCAAATGACATCACTGATGACATCTCAAATGACATCACTGATAACATCTCAAATGACATCACTGATGACATCACAGATGACATCTCAAATGACATCACTGATGACATCACTGATGACATCTCATTTGACATCAATGGTCACATCACTGATGATATCATTCATGTGACAATACAATGCATCTCCTCACACTTTAATATAACCTCTGTTACATCCAGTGTAAAATACAGAATATAATTTTTTAAACCATTGACACACCAATACTAGTTACTACATACGCACTCACTGATTCCTATGTCTACACACACATTCACTCATTCACCCATACAATCATTCATACATACAATCACTCATCTTTACAACACTATCATATGCACTCATACACCTATACAGACACTCACACTCTGCCACTCATCCATGGAGTTACTCACACACCTAGTCAGTCCTGTAAAGAATCAATCACACTTCCATTTTCTAATCAATACAGTTAAACATAGAGTACCTTACATTTTCAAACATATACTAACACATACTTACTCTCTTATACAATCATTGATACAAGAACACATTGATCTGCACAGAGTCACACATCTCCCAGCCAGCCACACACACACTCAGTCTCCCATACAAATACTTGGACAATCAATCAATAACCCATATAGTTACTCATATAGCTACTGATCAACACATGCAGCAGTTTACAGAACAACAGACATAATGATGCACAAATTAAGACAGTTTAGTCACTAACCCATGCACTCAGTGAGACACATTTAATCACTCACTCATACAGTCAGTCACGCACCTACTAAATCCTTCATCCAGACACTTCTACATCTACTCATTCTTCAATATGTAAAACATATTTAAACTTTACAGAAACACACAGTCACTGGATGATGTCATCAGTGATGTCATTTGAGATGTCATCAGTGATGTCATCAGTGATGTCACTGACCATGTCATGAATGATGTAATATGTGACATCATCAGCAATGGATTGCGGGTGCGCGATATATAGTTAGTGCAACTAACTATATATGAAATTTCAATAGTTTTGTGTGAGTAAAACAAGGTTTTGTAAATGCTAATTCCTAACTATATATGGTCTATAACCTATGGTTTTTTCAGTGAATATATATATATATATATATTCAATGAAAAAACCATAGGTTATACTCCATATATAGTTAGGAATTAGCATTTACAAAACCTTATTTTACTCGCATAAAACCATTGAAATTCCATATATAGTTAGATGCGCTAACTATATATCGCGCACCCGCAATCCACTGCTGATGATGTCACATATTACATCATTCATGACATGGTCAGTGACATCACTGATGACATCACTGATGACAACATCCAGTGACTGTATGTTTCTGTAAAGTTAAAATATGTCTTACATATTGAAGAATGAGTGGATGTATAAGTGTCTGGATGAAGGATTTAGTAGGTGCATGACTGACTGTATGAGTGAGTGATTAAATGTGTCTCACTGAGTGCATGGGTTAGTGACTAAACTGTCTTAATTTGCGCATCATTATGTCTGTTGTTCTGTAAACTGTTGCATGTGTTGATAAGTAGCTATATGAGTAACTATATGGGTTATTGATTGGTTGCCCAAGTATTTGTATGGGAGACTGAGTGTGTGTGTGGGTGGCTGGGAGGTGTATGACTCTGTGCATAGATGTGTGAGCAGTTGATTCACTAGATGTATGGTTTCAAAAGTGCATGTGGAAAAAGCTGTATGGGCGGTTGACTGTGTGCATGAGTGTATTGGTGAGTGAATGGATATCTCAGTGCTACATGTCAAAGTAAGTACATATGTAAAACACAGTACATGTGAGAGTTGACATATATAAATAACTGTGCATAAGAGCCAGTGAATGTGTGAGTGGCTGTATGGATCATTGTGAACTTGTATCAGGGATTGTATAAGAGAGTAAATATGTGTTAGTATATGTTTGAATAAGTAAAGTTTGTATAACTGTATAGTTGAGGAAATGGAGGTGTGATTGATTCTTTGCATAACTGACTAGGTGTGTGAGTAACTCCATGGATGAGTGACAGTCTGTGAGTGTCTGTTTACACTGATTGTATCTAAGGTTATATTAGAGTCTGAAGAGGTTCATCGTATTATCACATGAATGATATCATCAGTGATGTCATCAGTCATGTCAAATGAGATGTCATCAGTGATGTCATCAGTGATGTCATTTGAGATGTCATCAGTGATGTCATTTGAGATGTCATTTGAGATGTCATCAGTGATGTCATCAGTGATGTCACTGACCATGTCATGAATGATGTAATAAGTGACATCATCAGCAGTGGATTGCGGGTGCGCGATATATAGTTAGCGCATCTAACTATATATGGAATTTCAATGGTTTTATGCGAGTAAAATAAGGTTTTGTAAATGCTAATTCCTAACTATATATGGAGTATAACCTATGGTTTTTTCATTGAATTTCAATGGTTTTTTGAAAGCAAATATTTCTATCTCTAAAATGTATTTTTCTTTAAATCAAAAAATATATTGTACATTTTTTTATACAATTTTTTTTTAAAAAAAATTGTTCCGCTCCTAGTCCGCGAACTAGTCAGCTTCCCGTTAGCTGAATTCAAAGCCGCGACTTGGTGCGCGAGCCGGTAATCGCTCCTTAAGCGTGACTGTTACGTTATCATGACGTTTTGCGTTGTCGCGTAATACGTTATCCGACGTGCCAAGTTAGCGGATTGGATAGCGGCGCAAAGCGCGAAACGTAAAGACAGCAGGTCATGTGACTCGATAATAACACTTTTCATTAGTTCATTTCACTTTTGGTTTCCTAATGATGTAATACTAAGTCATGTGATCTAAAATTAACACTTTTCATTGGTTTAGAACTTTGGCTTTTCCCAAATGATGAAAACCCCTCCTTCTTTCCTCACTCTGACTTTCATCTTGATGAGAGAAAGACCTTTGTACAATCCAGGGAAATGGCTTCTGTTGTAGCTTCTGGTAGTGTTCCCCCACCACCACCTCCACCTCCTCATGGAAAGAAAGGACCACCAACTCAACCAATCTTTCAAGAAGAGGAAGAGCGGGAAGAGGAGGAAGAGTCTGAATATTTGCCTGAGGAGCCCAGGAAATACAACAGGAAGGAAAATTTCATTTGGCAATTTTTCAAATTTCCACCAGGGCAAAAGAAAGTGAACGCCAGGTATGTCTTTTGCCGAATCTGTGACGAACGTCTTTCTAGAGGCACGGATAAAAAATATAGTTATGGGAATTTCACTATGCACAGACACATGAGCAGGTGGCACCCAAATAACTACAGTGCAGCTCAGCTTCGAGACGAACAACAGAATTCACCAGCAATAGCCAGAAGATCGGTTGTGCCAGAAATAACGGGACCTGAAGCAAGGGAGCTGATCCCAAATATTCAAATGGACATGGGGGAAGTCAAACAAGTTTGTATGAGGTGCAATCAAACATTATGCTACCGCGAAAGTAGTATAACTCTTATCATTAGAGCCATCAAAAATCATGTATGTCCAAAACGCCCCCAAAAATAAATTCTTCTTTTTTTTGTTGCTCCTGTTGAGCCCTCTTCGATGAATCATTTTTGTTTCCCCCCCCTCCCCCCAAAAAATAAAAAAAAATACAAAATGTTCAGAAAAAAACAAAAAAATATAAAAAATGTTCAGAAAAGTAATAAAAAAAATTTAAAACAACAAAAACAAAAAAAAAGTTCTTTTCAGAACTACCTCCCCATTATTAAAAAAAATTGGTAGAATTCTTTGAACTCTGCCAAGCTCTATTTCTATTAGTTCGCTCCCAGTTCGCTATCCGGTACGCGAACTTTGAGCGCACCAAAAAATTTTTTTTAAAAAAAAGGAACAGTAAGTATAAGGAAAGAAAACAGACAGCTATGTTACTATAAAGATAGCTATAGGGAGTAAAGAAAAGATACTGTGACCCGCAATTCACTTCTGATCATGTCATATATTACACTATTTTTCACATAGTCAGTGACATCATCAGCAGTGGATTGCGAGTAACAGTTTTTTTTGTTTACGTCCTATAGCTCTCTTTTTTGTAACATAACTGTCTGTTTCCTATCCTTAAACTTACTGTTCGTTTTTTTAACGAGATAACAGATATGCCCAATTATTACATCATTCATAACATAGTCAGTGACATCATCAGCAGTGGAATGCAGGTTAAAAAAGTAGAAAACATTTACCTTATAATTCTTGTTAATTTTTATCGAAAATTTTTCATACATTCAATCTGTAAAAGAGAGAACAAACATTTCCAAAAATATTAAAACATGTATTTAAAAATTAGAAAAAAGAAGGGAAAAGGTTCAAGAAGAAACACTTTTTAAACAACTTTGACACTTATATAAACCTCTACTTCTCTACGACCCCTACACAATCCTAAATATATTTATTTTCAACAAACAGTATCTTCATGCTGATGAAATGAGGCCTATTTTGAAATATGATGCTTCTTTTGCATTGCTTATGTCTCACAATTGTGATGCCATAACAGCGCAAAAGAGATGTGAAACCATCATAAAATTGTGTCTAACATTTAAAATGATTATTTTAGGATGCAAATAAGATGTGTGCTTTCAAGAGCTTTCTTTGAGGTGAGGCCTCTTTTCTTTTTTTAAAAAAAAACAGTACCCAGAAGTACAGCACTATAAGCATTAAAATTGACACTTACAGAAGACTCAGCTTACCCATATGTACCTCACATTTCTAAATGTATATCATAAGTACAAAAACGATAACATTAATTATACATGTTAAATGGTTTATTTTTGCTGTTCTCAGAATGTATCAAATTTCACTTAAATCAGTGACTTGAAGGTATTCATCATATAACAGCGGGGAAAAAAAAACACAATCAAAATGACTGTGTTTAAAAAACCCATACAACCTAAGAAATCTGATTTCAAAACTCCTTAAAATTGACTTACTTTCAATGACGTCGAATGATCTCCTATAAACAGCATCCACTCTGTTGTGCTATAAATATTTTCAGCCCGCTACTTTCTGAAAGAAAACCTCCATCGATACGTAAAATATGTTACATAGAAAAAAAAACTTCTCTCATTCTATCACATGTTTCCACTAGGCCAAATCATGTTGCCGCGATTCGCAAGTCTTATATTTCTTCAAATCAAATCCCGACATTTTCTATTTACGCAACTTTCAAAAATAAAATATTTGAGATTATTTTCACAATCCTGGACTACTAATATCTTACTCTTCTTTGTCACTCATGTTCTCCTTTTCCTATGACACTGATACTGCTTACTATGAAGCAGACCTACTTGCATCAGGTTTATATAGTTGGATTTTTAATCTAGACAGCATTGCAGACTTACATTCCCTCTACTTAAAATTTTGGTTTTAAAAACACCAGGTAAGAATTTTTAAGGTCAAACGGCAATTTTTTTTTGAAAGTTACAACGGAATCATTACAGAATGACCAGCCGTTTCCAGACTTTAAGTAAGCTGTATAATGTCCTGATGTTGTTGATGGACCTTCATGATAGATAATTGCTACAGTTACAAAAGTCCTCCCTGATATTGACAGCTGAGAAGCCACAAATTTTTTTATTAAAGTTGACAATTTTGATCCATCAGGCCTACATCGTTGGATCATTAAAATGACATACTGGCTATATCTACGTATAAATAATGTTGACATCATATCACATTTACATTGGCTACACTCCATGTTGTGATCCGCTGCATTTACTAGCTTATTAAAGGAGACTGATTTACTGTCTGGCAAAGTTAAATATATAAATCTTTCTGAGTCTACACTAGTAGTACTTGATACCATACAGTTCTCGCAGTCATGCTGCCATTGATAAGAAAGCCCAAACAGGTGATCTACATCTACACCCTCATCTTGCAATACATCAAGCATATACATTAAAAACTCCTGACAATCTTGCTGATTATTTTCAGAGAAGTCTGTTTGACCTGAACATTCATCTAACAGATAACGAACTTCAGACACACTTTCTACTTTTGTTCGATCAGTGCTACATTTCTCTAACACAGAATTCAACAAGCAGCATAAACTTTGCTCCGAATTGAACACAATCTGTTCTTTTAAACTCTCTAGTGAAAAGAGAACATTAACCACTACATTTGCATAGCAGTTGACACCAGAACTGTTTTCAAATTGAAAACCGACAACATCTTCAACAGAATCCACTTTCTTTCTGCTAACAACTTTCGGTTCATTGACTTTTAGTCTTTTTGCAACAACCTCCCTACTATTACTGATATTTCTACGTTTCTGGCCTACCACACGTTTCTCAAACAAAGGATATTGAGGCAAATGTGGCGCATACTCTCTTCTTAACCTATTGTATTCCTTAACACAATCTAGATCCGCACAAATGTTTGTGACATCACAGTCAATCAAGTACAATCCCGATAAAGTTCTAACTCGTGACAATGCCACATATGCCATACCCTCCTTGAACACAGAACTGCCAATATTCACCAATGCACAGTCTACACTTAAACCTTGCGATTTATGGATTGTCACCGCATATGCCAAGCAAACAGGAAACTGTTTACGGCGAACATATAAGTCTTTAACAAGCAAAAACCTAGCAGAACAACGACCAATTTGCTGTACTTCCTCAATGCCATCAAATTTAATTCTTAAAAATTCGATTCCATCTCTATTTTTGTATTTCTCCAAATCAACAACATTACCCATTGATCCATTTACTAGACCTCTTTCTACATGTAAATTCCTTCTCAAAATGATTCGGCAATTTAAACACACATTCAAAGTCTTTTCAAAACCCGCTGTTTTAGATATAGTCTTCTCTAATGAATCCAATTTTGATTTCAAATTGTCTGACAAAATAATTGTTGATCCCATGTGCTCTAATTTCTCGATAGCTTCAAGTTTCACAATCTCTTGCTTTTCTAAATTCAACATTTTATTGTTGAAGATGGCACATTCTGCAAGAGTTGGCATGAGACATATCCCGGACTTCTTCTCAGTAATTTTCTGAAAAATATTCTCAGGCACAATCTCTTGTTTGGGATATAAATTTGACAGTAATCGTGCATTTAAAGCTTCTCTCCCATGCTCGGTCACTTTTCCAATTCTAATGTCTTGTAGAATATTCTTGTAATCTTCATCCTTTGCCTGACGCATATTTTCATGCAGTTCTGCATAATTGAAGTTTAACCATATATTGACGTTGCCAATGCTCCCTAGGCACTTCCTGGTATCTTCATGTGTGAGTATTTTGAACACAGGTTGACCTTTTACTGGTGTCAGCTGCAGAAGATCTCCAAAAACAATGATGTGTTTGCCACCAAATAACACATCATATTCAGTTTTAAGTACTTCTTGCATTCTCAAATGCACAAAGGCAAGCATGAGATTGGAAACCATGCTTACTTCGTCAATGATAAGTAGTTTCATTTTCCTCAAGACTCTTGAAACTTCACAGCAAGCATCCCCAGATAACTTGTTGTATTGTAATTTGTTGTCATGCTCCACCGGCAGCATCAGTAGACGATGCAAAGTAATACCTTTAATGTTATGTGCTGCCAGTCCAGTAGGAGCGGTGACAACACAAGACAGCGATGACTTAGTCCTTTCCTGCAAATAACAAGAAATTGCTTTAATGAGGAAACTCTTTCCAGTTCCCGCTTCTCCACTCACGTACAGTCGGACAGGCTTCAATGACGTACATGAGCACTCTTTCTTCTCATGACTTAATCCGTGCTCAATTTCCTTGGTAACTTCATCATATATTTTCCTCTGCTCAACGTTGAGTTGTTTTTCCAAGTCTTCTAAGTTAACTGAATCCTCCTGAGCATGTGCCATGGCTCTTTCCACTTCATTCATAGCAGTGGCAGCTTCATTTTCGATAATAGGTCCTCCAAGTGGATCTTGACTCAATGAAACAGAACTCTGACTGTCCTGAGAACTGTCTCTGGCAATCTCGGCTGCAATCGTTGCTTCCTGCTCAATTTCCAAAGTTAGCATTTCTTGATATTTAGGAAAAGCAGGACATTCTATGGACTCCTTGGCTGCATTAAAAGAGTCTTCGTAACAGAGGAAATCTCCAAGCAGTTCCTCTTCTGCACGCCAAGGCTTGAAAAGTTGCAAAAGTGCTAAATAGAAAAACTCCTTTCTTTCTGGAGATTCACCACTCAATTTTCGATGGTTTACTAATTGGCATTTTCTTTGCTTGACCAGGCATCCCTCACTTCCAATTACAGCATACACTCCTTTCTCAATATCTTCTTTGATGTTCCTCTTGAATATATAATTTTGGAGAACCTCATATAGACAAACATTCTCAAGGTGACTGCTTCGATTTGGATAATATGTATCCAACATGTTGGTCTTCAAAATGTCGGTACTGTTTGGCTCCTTTTCCGCCAAATACTCAATTTCCCGGACAGGTTTTAGAACTCGATTTCGCGTTGCAGCAAGACCAAGACTGGCCCAAACGATACTCCTAGATTTGGCATAGAGACTTGCTGAAGACAATCGATCTGAACATTCGTAAGCTCCGATTTCTCGATGCGACAACATCTTCAGACTGAAACTATACAATTTCTTGCTGAGGCTCTTTTCATGGGATATGTCCTGCCACATATCCTTCAGTTCTGTCTTTTCTTTTTTGGTGATGTAAGATGTCACATACCGAGCCACAGCCATGCAGTTGTCACCCACAAACTGTATATCCATGTTAGCATTCCACATGGACAAAATCACTGGGTTGTAGTCATTGATGTACTTGGACTCTTCGTTCCTTTTCAAATTGTATGTATTTTTGGGTGATTTCCTCGTCACATTATGTCGTAGTGAAGACATCAAACTGTTCACTTTTCCTTTAGAAATCACCGGCCGTGGAAAGTTGAAACGACATTTGGTGTAGAACTTGTCCTTGTTTCTGAATTTACGACGACAGTACTTTCCACAACGATGGCTTTGGAAACGTAGAACTTGTTCTCTTAGGCTTTTCTTCTCCGTTGCATTTGGAACAGCACACGTAGAATACTGTTCTATGAAATTCATCACTAAGTCATCGGGATCTGTTCCAAATTTAGGAGCATCCTTGATCCACAACAACATATGTATATGAGGAGCACCTCTTGCTTGGTACTCCTTTCTCCAAAAGAAATCCAACACCTCTCCAAGAGGTGGATTCTTCTTATTTGTGATGAAAGACATCATAGCTTCAAATTTATGATTGAAGTACCTGCATACATTCACAGGATCCAAAGAACACAGTTCTCCAGGTGTCTTGAATTCAATGTTTTCAATATTTCCATTTGCTTCTCGTAGAAATTCAAGTAAGTCTTCCCAGCCATACTCAGCACAGCTCAGAGTGAGGAACCATGTCGGAGTTCCTAAGTTCCTCAGCATACATTTTAAATCACCATGACGACGATACCAATACTCATTAGTACCACGCTGACACGCCATGAGATTAATTAGGTGAGAATCCAAAATACTATCTTGGACATTAACTTTATGCATAAAGTCTCTTGCCGAGATATTTCGCATCTGTATACCACTTTTCAAGATGTGGTTCACTGCATATGACAGTCCAGACAGATCGCTTTCAAACAGGAGATGAAACAAATAGGGAATGCATTGACGAAACCTAGGATCTTCTCCATACAATCGTAAAGTCCGGTATTCAGACGCAGGAATTTGATGAGATCGCTCATCATATCTTCCTCCTCGACCTGTGGGAAATAGCTGTGGGAAACACCGAGCTTCCAAACTTTCCTCCCAAACACTAATGGGACTCCCTTTGGCTTGTTTCATTTGAAACAACTCAATAGCATTCCCCATGACTTCCTTGGAATGCAATGGATGAACACTATAATGTTCATATATTTCTTCACTTTTAGAGGCCTCTACTTTCTCAATTTGCCCAGCACACAAATCGCTATCCTCTTCATCACTTACTTCCTCTTCTGCAACATACACATTCTTATAATACTTATTATTTTTCTTCAAATACACTGTTGCCTTTTTGACTTTCCTAACATCCACTAAATCTTGCCATATTTTCTTATTCTTTGTCGGAACCCCATTAACCAAGATAACCAGAGGTTCCTCTTCCACTTCTTCTACTCCAATTGTGTTAATGTTTTTATTCAAATCTAAAGGCAAATAAACAACTCTTCCCTTTAATCCTCTCTGTAAATCTGCTGGAGGCAACTTCCCTGTCTTTGGCTCCATTCTTACAATAGCCTGAAAGGGATGAATACTTTGAATCAAAATAGATTCATAAGTATTTAAATCCTTCAATTCAGAAGGAATCTCAACCAATTCAAGATTATTATGAACTGCCCTAGCAGGCATCTGGTTTTGGTTTAATTTATTACAACAATAAGTACACACACGTTGATCCGATCCCAAATCAAACTAATTTTCTACCATCAAGTATGTGGCAAAATCCTTCCATTCACTATTATTTTCCCTTTCACTTTTTGCATATAAATCCACTACCTTAGTCTGATTCTTATAATAAGTACGTCGACAACAAACACAAGTGAAATTAGGCCTCTCACTTGATTTCATCTGAAACGTGGCAATTTCCTTCTGAAAATTATCTGTACTGTAAACCTGTACATTATCTTCCACATTACTCTCTATTTCAGGGTCAATTTGAACATTCTCATTTTTACTACTAAAGTAACAAAACTCAATTTCTTCACAAATATTCTTCACATCTATTTCAGAACCATGCAAAAGAGCAGCACATAATTGTTTAAGCATAATTGCTGGACTCTTTGCATAATACAACATTCTCACTAATTTTCTCACTTTATTATGATGCACTGCTAGCATCCTGAAATGATGAAAAACACTCTGGCATACTCTCCTGGAAAGACAAGCCAGTGAATGACCACGCAAACCTGTTATTTGTCTCACTCTGCAAGGATCTAAATCTTGCAACAACTTCATTTTCTGCTTTAAACTTTTCTTATTAAATGTCCGTATAAAATCACAAAGCAAATTGATGGAAACCTGTCGCACACTGCAAATAGAACTACACTTCCAAATGTACACAGGACCCTTAGGACGTCTTCCTAAAACCTCATCACTTAGCGCCTCTTCTGTCTCTGTTGTCACAAGTTGTTCTTTTTCAACTGGAGAACCATCCTTCACTTCATAAGCTCGACCACTGGTGTCAACTGCAAACACCAAATCATTATCCTGAAAATAACTCTCCTCATTAAAAAATGCCTCACAACTAGAACTATGCATCCATTCTCCGGAAAAAACTTCACAAAAGTTAGTACGATTTACTACTCTCTTCCATCTACTTTTAGTTTTGAAATCAGAAATTACCTTGCTTAGTTTCCTAATTCTATTGATTACCAAAATAAACAACTTTCGCTTAATTTCAAAAGCATGATCAATAATTTTCTCTACATTTTTCTTCTTCTTATAAAATGCCGCTTTCTGTTGGCCTTTTTTTTAAATATTTTTCAATAAATTAACTATTATCCTATTACGGAACATTCGATGTCGAATGTCCCTAAACTGTTCTTTCCTTCTACTATCATGCACAGAGTTATCTCTTCCTCTACCAGTAACATTTTTGATGGGTCTCTCCTTTCCATTTAAATTGCTTTTCTTTTTGAGGACTGAAACATTTTTTGGAGAAATACTTTTTTTATGACAAATATTTCTTAAGAATGATTTCGTGCTCTTACCCGGACCTTTCTTGGTGTTTTGACAAGTATTTGGGGAAGAGGACTGCTGCAATAAAACATCATCCTGCTGTCTTTGACGTTTTCTCGCCTTTCTCATTCTGTTTTTTGTAGGCATTTTCCAAACTATGAAAGAATCTGCAGTTGAATCTGTGGAAAAATGTATTAAAAAATGTTATTAACCACTATTACCAAACAGTAAATGAATAACAGTCATCAAAAACTTAATGCCCTTCTTATTATTTAACATAGCAAATCAAGGCATATGACTGAGTATAATGTTATTTTTCTTTTTTAAATGGAAAGCGTTCTTCATGGTGCAAGTTTCTTGTAAATACGCTCCCACCTGCGAAAAGGAACTTAGCAATGCAAAGCTGCTTGGGTCCCCAGTGTCTGTCAACATTCTAAACAGTCCGGAGCGGCCGCCATCTTATCTCTCGGTAGGATCGAGAGAGAAGAAAAGGTGAAAAACGAAGGGGAAATTTAATAAAATGGGGTAAAGTATACCCCAGTTAACCCCCTAGGAATGTTGTTGGAATTTTTTAAAGGGTCCCCTGAGGAAAATAAAGAAATATATATTTTTCACGATAGAACCGCTTCCCAAATACCGAACTGGTCCGCAAACTGCACGAGAATACGCCATTTTGTGCGTCGTTTTAATTAAATTACTAGGAATAAGGAGGTGCGGGAGACGTATCCTATTTCCTTATATTTTCTGAGAGTGGCTGAGGAGTCTCATATATGTTGATACATGTGTTCCAGCGACTGTGCGTGAGCTTTTTTTAAATTCTTGCTGCGTGACGTCTGTTAACGTTCGATTCAAAGGAAATCAGGAACTGTTGACCACCAATTTCTCAGTACGATAAAATCTTTCGAGATATATTATCAAGCCTGTGCGCTAAAATTATCGCCGATAAAGCGGCGACAATGGGCTTGATAATATACTCTGTGAAATTCCAATCGAAGCCCATTTTAGATGTCTTTACATCTAGCATGTACTTCGATTGGAAATCCATAGAGCATATTATCAAGCCCATTATCGCCGCTTTATCGGTCGTTTTCGGCTGATAAAGCGGCGATAATTGAAGCGCACAGGCTTGATAAAATACCACATTGTTATAAATGAATCCTTATTGAGACACAATGTCTGCGCCAATTTGCCTTTTTTACAATGCCACAATTTTGTCGTGCACGGCAGCCATTTTACATGCCAGGCTGGTCTCAGCCTATCACCTAGCCCTGCGAATGTAGGGAAATATTATCAAACCTGTACACTAAAATCTATTTCTATATCACTACAGACAAAGCCACAATTTAAAAACACAGCTTTCTTCATCATTTTCTCCTTAGCGATAAAAAGCGGTAGCAATGCATGAATATCACGCTGAAAAGTCAGCGATATTCATGCATTATCCTGCAAATGCTCTTAGCCATGTTATCCACCTCCTATTGGATAACATGGCTAAGAACTGCTCGCAAATGCGAAAAAAAACGGTCGCAATGCATGAATATCACGCTGAAAAGTCAGCGATATTCATGCATTATCCTGCAAATGCTCTTAGCCATGTTATCCACCACCCATTGAATAACATGACTAAATACTGCTCAGAGCCCCATGAGGAACGCTTTCCATTTAAAAGAGAAAACATATCATCATAGAAAAGAATCGTTTTTAAACACAGCATATAAATCAATTGTATACCTGCATTCAAGAGGAAATGACTGAAAATGTCCTTGAGACACACGAAAGCGTTTTCTGGAATACCCTTGCACCATTTTTCCGACATTATTAACATGGCTATGTAACTCCCATAATCAAAATCTAAATTTGCCAAGCGCAGGTGAGAACGTATTTACAAGACACTTGCCCCATGAGGAATGCTTTCCATTTAAAAATGAAAAAATAACATCAAAGACACTCAAATGCCTTATAAATATGACCCAAAACAACCTATGAAACTCTAACAGTACATATCCAAAATTTAATTGTTTTCAAAATGGTTTTTAAAAACAACATATCTGTTTCAGCTTACATAAAAGACCATGGAATGCGCTTCATATACAACAATACCTTGAGTTACTACATGCCGGAATCCTACACCGAATATGCAAATACAATTTCTCAAAGAAACAAAATCTATTTCTATATCACTATAGACAAAGCCACAGTTTTAAAAACACAGCTTTCTTCATCATTTTCTCCTTAAATCATTCTATTCTATATCTAAAATAAATAAATCTTTTCTCACCTTAGCAAATACTTTTTGAGTTTTGAAAACAGTCTCAGAAATACACCAAATTGTCTTCAGCAGAAGAAAAACGATGCACTCCAGAGGCTGCAGCTATTGAAAGCACAGAAATACAGATATTCATTTCACATATCTCTCATATTAGCCAATCATAACTCTTCCCTCACTTTTTTCAAATCAAAACCCTTCCCCCCCTCTGCCCTCTCTGCCTTTTTTTTGCTTAGCAACGACCTCCTGAAAGACCTCTCATGTTTGCAAGTTCACACAACAATGTTTCAATTGAACTCTGAACTCTCAGTGCACCTGCATATCCAGTGCAATCTTTCATTAAAAGTTTCTTCCTTGACCATTGAAATTACATGTTTCAAGAACACATCCATGCACCCTAACTTTCTGTTTTCAGAAATGGAAATGCGCCAATCACTGCTAATGAATAATTAGCATTGGAAATCCACAGTTTTTTTTCTTTACAAACTCCTACTGTTTCAACTGCCCTTTCATTACCACACTTCATCTGACTGCAGCACAACCTTCTCCCACCATGTTTAACGTCTGGATTGTTGGACATAGTTACATCCACTGGGCTCAAAGGTATGCTGACAACAGAAATTTACACAACCTCAATTTACAGGATGTGGAAATTAAATGGTTGGGCCAAAGAGGATTAAAATGTCACCAATTGATACCATTGGTGAAAACCTTTATGCATTTGCCAAAACCTGACCTCTTAATAGTGCACTGTGGAGGAAATGATTTAGGCACTATGACTGGGGTTGGTCTGGAAATGCTTTTAAAGGACACCTTTGAGCAATTAATGGCACTTTTTCCTCAAACTGCCTTGGTATATTCCAATATATGCCAAAGACAGAAATGGAGGTGGTCCAACCAATTTGGTCCACAAATTGAGAAAGCGAGGAAGCATGTAAACAAATCTGTTTCAGCTTTCATGAGAGACCATGGAATGGGCTCCCTGTACAATAATAACTTGCGTTACTACATGCAAGATATCTACAGAGGAGATGGAGTTCACTTCTCAGATGAGGGCAACAGAATTTTCATTCTGAATTTAAGAATGTGCATTGGTACCTACTTATAAGTACCTAAATGGAACATAAACCCAAAAGCTCTTCTCAGAGCTACCCTTCATCTGATCACTCACAATTAATACTTTTCTCTAACTTATTTCTGTAATTTTCAACAAACTACGCTCAAAGAGCGCTACCCGGTACGCGAACTGGAAGCTAACCACCCAAAATTATTTTAAAAATGTTTTTTCTCCGCACATATGGTCCTCCTCAGCCACCCTCAGAAAACCTGGGGGGTCAAAATACTTGTACCGTGTCCCCTTCTACCCTTTCTGAACATTATTTAACCTCCATTTTATATGTTAATTCGACCGAAACACAAAATGGTGGACTCCCGTTACGCTTCTAGTTCGCGGACTAAACTGCTTCCCGGGAAGCGGCCCAAAGAAAAGGTGGGAAAGTAATTCAAAGAAAAAGGACTGGAGACACTCTCACCAAATGTAGATTAACTCATACTACATAACAATCCCTTTCATTTTCACAAATTTGATTGAAATTCCATTTAGCCATTAAGCCTGTAGACCTCTCTAAATACCTTGAGGTAAATTACTTCACAAAACACATCTGAAGTGTTGGAATTGACAACCAATAAAAATCTTACTTTCATTTTCTACTTTTATTACCTGATATTTGATTGGTTATATACCTAAATATATATAAAGGAAGAGAAGAAAACACAGCCATTTTGACTGCTACTTCTTGTTGTACATCACATTTCAATACTTACCTAAGACTTCAACTTGTTTCTGAAGGTAAGTTGTATATTGAACACTATAACTTGATATGGTAGACTTTTTCTGATACATATACACTATCCCTCTGTAGTAGTAATGGATTTAGATAGACTTCTCTGTTATAGTTAGGAATGGAGTTAGGCTTCTCTTCGTTAAATTAGATACACTTTTTTTATAGTCCTATTTCCACTCTGATACTATACACTGCCAAAAGAAAAATTCACTGATAAAAACTACCTATCTAAAATTAATCCCAACAGTGCCCAATCTCTACTAATATATATTTTCTTATTCAAAATTTCAGGCAAAATGGAAGGCGAACAACAAGTTTCATTTTCGATTGAACTGAAGGAGAGCAGCCAAGACAAACTTGATGACTTTATGGATGACAGTAGAGACCACGAACTTCTACAATGTGTTGAAGCAGTAGACAACTTGCTTCAAAATGAAAAACAATTACACCCTATAATAAATTATGACATTTCTGACAATGAAATGTTAGAAAATTTAATAAAGTATGAAACACAATCATAATAAAAAAAATAAATAAATAAAGAAAACAAAAAAAAACTAACAAAAACAACAAATATTTAACATACAGTATTAAAAAAATCTATCATTCTTTTATCCTTATAGTACGCTGCCCAGAGCGCTACCCGGTTCGCGTACTAGGAGCTCACCACGCATAAATAATTTTTTTTTTTTTTTTTTTTTTTGCCCTGCAGAAACCTTTTACAACCTTCACATAAAACCTAGGAGGTCAGGGAGGATCTACTATGCCCCCTTATCGAAATTTCCCCCTTTGTTTTGGCCTCCTCTTATCTCTCGATCCTACCGAGAGACAAGATGGCGGCCGCACCGGACTGTTTAGAATGTTGACAGACACCGGAGACCCAATCAGCTTCGCTTCGCATAGTTCCGATAAGCGAAAAGTACGCGAACCGGATCGCTGCCCGGAGCGCTGTTACAGATATATATCTTGATTTAAACGTTAATTTCTCAAAATCCACTGAAGCACATATATTGAGACCTAGCAAAGGCACATCGGGCTAACAGTCCCTACAATTTTGCCAAGTTTCGTGCAAATCCATTCAGCCGTTCGAGCTAAAAGTGAGTCCAACCGCCCTATGGAAAACTCAATGTTAAAAACGCGTTTTGGGACCCCCCTTTTTTCTCAGGCCCCCCTTGACGAAACCCCCCCAAATTTTCAGGGGCTGCTCAGAAACAAAATGTGCCATTTTCCTGAAAATTTCAGCCGATTCCGTCCACAAACGCCAAAGTTATTAGGCATAGAATTTTCAGAAATCCCATAGGGAAAAAATCCTAACTATATATACCTACTGGCGACCGCCAGTAGGTAATATTTATATATATATATATATATATATATATATATATATATATATATATATATATATATATATATATATATATATATATATATATATATATATATATATATATATATGGGACACGGTGTGCTCATCAGTGTGTGCATCAGCTTTATGATTTACAGTACTCTGTCCCTCATTAAATCTTTGGTGTCGTAGTAAAGGTTCCGTTATTACCTTAACTGGTGAATTTTTCCATCATTGTAGGGGTTGTAGACACCATTCTATTCTATCGTCCTTAACAAGTGTTACATTTGTGCCTGTGATTTCAGGTGATGGCAGTGACAATAATTTTTAGTGACTGAGACTTAATTCTCATCATCTAACTTCGATCCAGAGCAATGGAGCACGAGGTATGCCGCATCCAGGGATGCGTACATTTCTATTAACATTTTGGCTTGAGGACCCTGGTTTCTAAAACAATCATTTTCCTTTTTACAAATAGTTCCCATGGACCCGAATCACACCGCCCTGATGAGAATCCTGTAAACCACGTAACGGGATTCGAAACGCGTCGGCATTTCTCCCTCTTAGACATTTAATGCTAATGCTACTGGTGCAGAAATGGGCATTTTTTCCTGAGTTGTACTGATTCATTCTATCTCCGGTCTTGGGGTTTGATTTTGAAAAGTCTCTTATTCCCCAAGTTGTCTATTGATTATTGTGATTTTCTCATTGTTTATAATTAATTTGTTCATAATGTTCAAGATTAATTTTTCCATGTCACAATCACGTACACATTGTTGATGTATATTTATTCACATGTTCACTGTTGTGTTTTTTCACTGTATATATTCACAATCTGTTTTTCAAACTGTATATGGCCATACATGAAGTTGAAGGCGATCTTCTGTTTGCGTGCGATAAAAGAAAAAATATTTTGATAACTGAGTCAAAATCAAAAGACACAAATAATTGTCAGGGTAAGCTAAGAAAGTTTTGTTTATCCGTAAACCACCATTCATTGTTTCAATCAACATTGGAGGTATAGGCAAAAATCCCCTAGTTTATACAGTATTGTGGCCCTGCCTACCCTCCTTCCCACTGGGCCCAACCACCCCTGTTTTTTGAATTTTCGAGCGGGCACGTGCCCGAGTGAATAGAGATCGACAAAAAAAGTGTCCTCCTTATTGTTCTTTTGAGAATTAATTTTCTTGCAGGAGTCCCTTCTGCTGCCGAGTATGGCAGACAAAGATATGCTGTCCATCACGGAAAGCCATATCCAAAATCTTATTGAGTCCTCGCCATTTTCTTCCATTACTCTCAGCACCTCAGCTAAGCAGCAAAATGAGGCAGACAAACTAATTTGGCTCCAAAAAAAGCACATAAGAACCGAACTCCACGGCCACTTTTTACTTAAACACCTAAAAGCAGGGACTATTCCTTGGGGCCTTCAGGTCAAAAACATTCCTGTCATCTTCACAGAGGATACAGACTATAAAAAGGTTTTAGTCAAATCAACACTAAGTGTAGTAGAGATTTAATGGTGCATACCATAGAGACAGCCCAACGTATTTGTAGCCAGGAAGAGAAGGAAATTGAAGACCTGATCAAAACCATTAATGACAATCAGACTACCACTGAAGCAAAGGTGCTCCTAGACAAAATTGAAAAAGAAATTGCACTGTTCAAAGACAACACTCTGAATATTAAATCAGCTCAATTCGATAGAGACTCCAAATCATTCAGGTTAGAACAGGTATATCCTTTTCTTAAAGAAGACTTATACACTTCTGGAGAGTCACGGGGTGCTCTAAACACATTCCAGGGTAAGTCTAGAAACAGATTTATAACATTCTCCGACACAACTTCATCCGACTCTTCCCCCGAATCTAGGCAAACAAATTCCAAAAGACGAGGTGCAGCAGCAGCATCTTCTCCTTTTTTATCCAGGGGCGGCCAAACGAGAGCTCGCTTCAAGCAGCCATGGCAGATGCGAACTCGCAACAAATTCTACAAGAATTAGAGGTGTCTACTATAGTCAAGTTTATTTTATTATGATAAGGAACTCTTTATGAGGTCCACATAAAACAACATGTACATACAAAATAAGAAATACGTAAAATATTAATCCATCACAATTACAAAAGACATCTTAATACAGGTCCAAAAAACATTTAAAAAAGTTGTACAGTTTAAAAGCAAACATTTCATTAGGAGGGTTAATCAAGGCTGCCTTAAACGAAGAAGCAGATAATATGTTAAGTTGTAAGAAAATTGGTCTTAACCATCTACGCCTGCAAGACATCAACGTAGGACAAACAAACATGACGTGATCTAAGTCCTGATCATACAATTGACAAAGATCACAGCATGCCGAATGACCAAACCAGCTGGCATGTAGAACTTTCAGCGGAAGCAAATTATGTCTTAGTAAATATACCAGGCGCCTGGCGCCATGGGAGATGTTCCAATGCATATACGGTTGAGCTTTCCGCAGGGTATAAGATTCAATAACAGGCGTACAACCTTTTTTCGCTAGACAGAGATCTCTATCCTGACAATACCCCAATTCCCAAGATGCTGACCTCAGGACAGTTTTTAATTGAAGAGAGGACAATGAGAATAAATTCTCCTCGTCCAATTTCAATTGTAACACAGCAAATCTGAAGTTTTTTACAATCAGTGAGAAGTCATTAAAAGATCCTAATAATTCATTTTTTATAAGATCTCTTAAGGTATTAGGTTCACCTTTAGATAGAGCTACTACCCAACGTATGATACTTGCCAGACCTTGAACCCAGCTGCTACGTAAGCCCAGTTCCTGTCTCAAGGAGGCAGTTGAATTTGCTGTACCTACCGAAATTAAACTACGTAAAATTTTCCCTTCCGCAGAGTTTAAAAAACTCCACTTTTTTTGATCAACTAACTCAATTCCGTATAACAGGGAGGCCGGAACTTTCGCTCTGAAAACATCTAAGAGAATAGAAAAATGCCTTCTACCTGTGGCTTTATACAGGGAAACTAAACTCTTTCCCTGCGAAATAGCCTTCCGAGAGTTAGTGTCAATGTGTTGTTTGTCACTTAAGTTATAAGTGACAATTTTGCCTAGGAAGGTATAAGATTTCACACATTCCAGTTTTTTCCCCCCCGCAACCCATGGATAGTTAAGGCATTTAGGCTTCTTTCTACCAGAGAAACAAATCACCTTGCTTTTTGCCGTGTTTATTGATAAGAAATGGCTTTCAGCATAATCAGAGAGTGCATGCAACCGATTGTTCAGGCCCTTTGGCGTGAGATCCAAAATCAGGATGTCGTCTGCATACATAAGGCATGCAATTGCAACTCCACCCAAGGACGGGGCAATGCCGGTGCAAGCAAAAAGAGTGATGGGTAAGTCAACTGTATATAAGGAAAATAGCAAAGGAGCCAAAAGGCAACCTTGCTTCAACCCGTTGGAAGTGGGGATTAATTTAGATACACCACGATCACCTCCAAGTAGAACTCTGCACCAAGTGTCAGAATAGAGGGCGCGAATTAACTTAATAAGGAATAAGGGCATACCTAAATTAGATAACTTTCTCCACAACAAATTTCTATCTACCTTATCAAAGGCGGTGGAGAAGTCAATAAAGGCGCCATATACCTGACCACCACGGACTTTCACATATTTTTCATTAATAACTTGCAATGCAGTCAGGTTATCTAAAGTTCCATGATTTTGTCTAAAACCTGTTTGCTCCATGGGAAGGATTTTATGTTCAGATACCCATTGGTTCATTAAAGTAAGCACACATTTTGCAAAGACCTTACCAATGGCATCAAGCAAGGCAATTTGGCGATAGTTTTGTGGTAGATCTCTTGCCCCTTTTTTATATAAAGGGACAATAATACTTCCTTTCCAGGAGGGGGGGACTGTTCCGCTAGAGAAACAAAATTTAAACACTGGAAAGAGTATTTTGCTCCAAAGTTCACTCTGGTTTTTTAATACTGAAATTGGGATTTTATCAGGACCCATCGCACCAGAGGAACGCATATTCTTAATGGCACATTCAATTTCCTTTTCCGTTGGACAGTCAAGTATACGTGAAACATTATCAGAATCAACTTTAAAAACAAGAGAATTATTGTTACTGTACAACTTCTCGATATAATGAACCCACACCTGTTCCTCTATGGCAATAGGCGAAGGACTGGCTCTGGTACCACAACCTTTGCCAATTAAGGACCAGAATGTCTTGGCTTGACCATTATAAGAAGCTTCCCTCAGTTGGATCCAGAGGGCATCTTCCTTAGAACGTTTTAAGCGGGCCTGAAGCCTAGCTCTCCTTCTTTTTAAAATAGACAACTTCGACTTTGCTTCTTGAGAGAAGAATAAAAATTGTCCCCTTACAACTTTGTTTATTTCTCTGTTTAAAGCCCGTAAAGAATGAGGGACTACGGGGGATTGTTTCACACCTGGTTTCTTTTTTGCACTAACAGTCACAGAATCTAAAAAATTATTAAAACACAACAGCTCTCTCCCTTCCCAAAGGGGTAAATTCTCAACAGTAAAATTCAAAAGAGGCGCCAGATTTTCAACAGTACACAGGTTCCAAAAACATTTCCCTGAGCTGGAATCAAAATTCACAGAATCTGTATCCAGACTCCACGGATCCACTTTCGGAAGATTAACGGAGACAGAAAGCATCAATGCATTATGGTCACTAAGATTAGACTCAATGACCTTCATATCCTTCAATAAGTGAAAACCTGCATAATCTACCGTGATAAAATCAATAATAGAATTTCCCTTATTAGATTTACGCGTATAAGCTGCCGGGATATCAGATGGAAGCCTCCCATTTACTATTAAGCATTCAGCTTTAAGTAAACCATCTAATATAAGTTTACCTCTTTTGTTAGTTTTAATTTTGGGGGGAAACTGGGCAGATGGTATATTCAAAGACTCTTCCAGTGGAATATTTCTAAACAACTCCAACCCACAGTTGGATATATTACAATTTAAATCCCCAAACATTAACACATGTGGAGTTGGGGAAATATCCAACACTTTAGTTAAAAAAGTGAACAGAGTTTTTAGACCAGCATTAAAACTACAATTGGGGGGGATATAAATGTTTACCACAATCAACAATCTATTAGGGCAATCTTCAAATACATCTTTTAACGTTATTGCTAGGAACAGTTTTCCTGGATCTAAATAATGTGAATAGTTCCATTGCAATCTGTTGGATAACAAACATGCTAACCCTCCCTTAGCATGGCCCCTTCTAGTGCTGGTTGCACTGCAATCCAAAACAAAATAGTCTTTTTCCAAGGCTAATCTTCCTTCAACCCATGTTTCCTGCAAACAGATTATATCTGCTTTTAGAGAATGAAGCAAACCCAATTTCTCCTTATAATCCTTGAATCCGGCCGAGTTCCATGAGATAAGTTTCAGCTCTCTGTTAAAAATTAGAATGATGTTTAGAACCAGGAGCTGATTTACTCGCTAGAACACTGGGTAACCAACTCCATTTAGAATGATCATCCTTCACTGTCTGCTTAAGGGGAGGGTTTTTATATGAAACAAGTCTTTCATTCCTAGCCACACAGATTTTTAAGTCCTCTGATCTGAGATTAGACCAATCCGACAGCGGCACTTCCGTATTAGAGGGAAGTGATGGTAAAGAATTAGCAAAAATACTTTGAGTACGTTTTTCCCCAAAGTATGGCATGACATCAATCCCTATAACTTGTAATTCTTCAGCCCACTGTAGAACAAGATTTAACACAACTTTCGAATGAAATTTCACCCTTGTTGATCTTAATGGTTTCCCCATGTAGGAGTTAAGGAGAAGTACAATGTCTAGATCGGACGTTTGAATTAATTTCAAACTTTCGATCTCTTTAAAACATAACAATAGGGCGGATCTATTTAAAATTAAATCTGGTTCAAATAAGGGAGAAAAATCGAGATAAAACGTATCCACATTTATTTTTTCTTTTGGGACAATAACTGTCGTTGAAGATGGAACCTGAAAAGGTGTTGCTGTAGGATTCAAGGAGGACAGGCACGGGATGACAGATGGAGAGGTAACCTTAGAAATAACTTGACATGATCCTGCTTTATCATTACAATAAGAAAAAGGATTGGCAGAAGAGTAGGAAACCTTGGGAAGGAAAGGATTAGTAAAGCTTATAGGACCTAAACCAGAGGAAGGGGCGTCTTCTTTGGGTAAGACAACCCTGACTTCTACATGAGAGGTAGGAGACTGCTCCACCTGTGGGGAATCGTCTATACTTACTTCAACATTCTTATCAAAAAGGAGTTTCCTCTGTCTTTTTTTAGCGAACCTTCGGATGGGTTTCCTCTTCTTCATTCTACTCTTTTTGTATTTCAAGGGGCTCACTTTTACCATCAAACCCGTATTTACTTTAGGAATCTCTTCTTCTTTACTTGATGGCAAGGAGAAAATCGGAAAAAGGGAAGGAATTTCGGATTTAGGAGTGGGAGGGGATGTTACTATTACCTCTATCTTGTCACTAATTGGAGCTATACAATTAGCGCCAGCCGAAACCACTTTGGAAGGATTGGTGACAGCTAAGAAAACTGCAGGCTTCTTTTCCTTTTGATCTTCTGTCAACGGAGAAGATAGAGCTGAATTTAAAGCTGCCGAAGCGGAGAGAGCGCTTGTTTTCGGAGGCACCAACAGCGAAGCCGATGGTATGGGGAGATCTGGCACTAACTCCCTTTTACTTAACAAGAGAACCTGCAAAATTTGTGTTACAGTGTCAAAAATACATTCCGAACCTCCCACAAACTTTTCAAGTAAACTTAGAATTGAAGAAAGAATTGATTCCAAAGAGGACAAAGAATTAGAAATTAACCTCCCATTAATATTTGGAGACCCCTCAGCTAAATTATTCAACACTGGACCTGAGCAGGATGTAAAATTTAATTGTGGAAGAGAAAAATCTAATTTATTAGAGGGTGTGCTACTTAGAGGACCGGTACTTGAAATCGTTATTACTTCCTCTAAGGGCTCACCTTTTGGGATCCCCTGTAACGATCCCACCCGCGCCCTATGAGCTGTTAAATCAATGTCAGGCAGCGTAAAATCATTACCTACTACCGGGGATTTAACTAACTCGGATGGAAAAAGATCAGTATTCACTGAAGTTTTAGGAGCATCCATTAGTACAACTTGGGAGGGGACAATTTTGTCAGATTTTGAGGGCTTATTACCTAAAGATTCAAGGGGAACATTCTGTTTCAGAAGTACATTGTTTGACGCCAAAGGCGAGTCCCTTAGTACTTCAGGACTAACTAGAATAGGCAAAGATTGACTAGCAACCAAGCTTAAACTAGAGGAAACCTCAATGACCCCATTAGCAGGCACCGATTCGCTAGATCCTGGGATTTCATTCGGGGACTGCAAATCAGTGGGTTTATCTTTCCCTTTGTCCCATAAATTGAATAGCTGGCATTGACCTTTCAATTGCATGGCAGAGGCAATTTTGTTCCTTAGGGGGTTGGATTTGGTTTTAGACCCAGATCTCCCCACAATCACTCGGCCAGAGCGTAATTTTTTAGCCGTCATGAGACTATATTAAAAGGAGAGAGTAATTAAAATAATAGCAATTGAGACGTAAAACGCCGAATGAATAAAACCTTAAAATGCAATACAAGCCTATGGATACAACAACACACCAATTTGATACCGGAGAGCCAAGGGAGGGGGCCCAGCCCAGCCTTCTTCAGCCTCTGACGGCCTCAGACGGTCCCGCCCTTGTCCCGGGCTTCTCCCGGCGCGCTCCCGCGCGCTCCCGCGTTGCGGTGACACAAAGGAGGATTATAGCCGCGCTGAGGCGGGGGAGGAGCCAGCAGGGAGAGCGGGTCAGCTGCTGGTGATGCCGAGTGTCAGGCGCTCCTGGGACTTGAAGTCCTCGCCTGACCACGCTCGCAGCCCTGCACACACCACCACCACAGAGGCTCAGTTTAAAGCAGTCCTCACGGTCACAGCGCACTTCCAGCAGTGCTAGCAAAGCACCAAAGGCGAAGCGGGACCCGCGGAGCGGGTTCCGCGAGTAGTTGTAGAAGGAGATTCCAGGAAGAGCAGCTCCAGCGTGCTCGCAGTCCGAAGCTCCCACTTCTGTCCAAACAAGCAACAGGTGAGGAAACAAACAGGGAAACTGACGAGCTGGATTTAGCCGCGCTGAGGCGGGGGAGGAGCCAGCAGGGAGAGCGGGTCAGCTGCTGGTGATGCCGAGTGTCAGGCGCTCCTGGGACTTGAAGTCCTCGCCTGACCACGCTCGCAGCCCTGCACACACCACCACCACAGAGGCTCAGTTTAAAGCAGTCCTCACGGTCACAGCGCACTTCCAGCAGCGCTAGCAAAGCACCAAAGGCGAAGCGGGACCCGCGGAGCGGGTTCCGCGAGTAGTTGTAGAAGGAGATTCCAGGAAGAACAGCTCCAGCGTGCTCGCAGTCCGAAGCTCCCACTTCTGTCCAAACAAGCAACAGGTGAATCTCTCCAACAAACAATTATCGAGAGATGAAGAAATGCTTTTGAACCTGGGCCTCAAATTTGTCCCTAATAAAAGAACTGATTTCACAAAACTAAAATGTGAGGCACTAGATTTTTGTCGTAAGATCAGGTTAAAGACTTTCTTTGCCGGTGCCGAAATGACGTCAATGCAGGAAACTACTGGACTTCGAGTTAAATCGAGGTTCACCCCATAACAAACATTCCGAAACAGATCATTGCTCTCAAGCAAGCTGTCCTGTCCTCTCTCACGAAACTCGAAAAGACAAAAAGTTTTGTAAAAAACAACATCAGTAAAGGCCTAAGCAAAGCAATTGGTGATCTTAAATCAGACACATCGATTGTTATAAAACAGGCGGGCAAGGGCGGGGCTGTAGTCCTATGGCCCCGTCCCATGTACCTTGCAGAAGGCCAATCACACGTCAATAATCGAGAGTGGTACAGACCCTCAAAAGAAGATCCTGTCCATGCGATTCAGGACAAAATTGCAAGAATCACAAAGACAGGACTGGATGAAGGCTTTTTAGGGCCCAAAGAGTTTGAATTTCTCAACAAGAAATCACAGAGAACGCCAGTTCTCTATTTCTTGCCGAAAATACATAAAAATGAAAGGGCACCACCAGGCAGACCAATAGTGTCTGGGTGTGACTCCGCGCTTGAGCCGGTATCTAAATATATTGATTTCTTCTTAAAACCTTTCATTGTACATGTGAAATCATACCTCAGGGATACGACGGACTTCATCACTCGAACAGAGGGGCGCACATTCAATGAACAAACTGAACTGATGGTGACATTAGATGTCGCCTCGCTTTATACCCAAATACCGCAAGATGAGGCACTTGAGGTTATAGAGCTTTATCTTGAACAACGAGATAGGCCCCACAGGGTGCCCTCTTCATTCATTGTATCACTGGCTGAGATCACTCTACGGAGCAACTATTTCAAGTTTACAAATGAATTTTTCATTCAAATCAAAGGGACAGCCATGGGCTGCCCCTATGCGCCGGAGCTGGCAGTGCTGTACATGGCACAATATGAGGAAAGATACATATATAATGGTAACCCTTTCTCATGTCATATCAACCAATGGCTGAGATACATCGACGACGTCTGGCTCCTGTGGCAGGGGAGCCAGACGGAACTTGACCAATTCCATGTATGGTTAAACTCGCGGCACCCTGACATCAAATTCACGCTGAAATCCAGTCAACAAAAAGTGACCTTCCTTGACGTCACAGAAGGGACCAGCGAAGCTAAGTTGACAACCATTCTACACAAGAAAGAAACTGACAGAAATACAATTCTCCATTACACAAGCTCACATCCACAATGCTTAAAAGAAAACTTACCTTATGGGCAACTATTAAGGATAAGACGTAATTGCACAAACTTGTCCGACTTTGAGTCACACGCAACAACATTCTGCAGTGAAATGGCGAAACGGGGGTACCCTAAAAAGCTATTAAAGCATTCAAAAAACAGGGCCAGATTTACTCCAAGAGAGACTCTACTTCAGGTCAAAGAAAAAAGTGAATTAGATAAATTGGTGTGTGTCACCACTTTCGGTCAACACACAAATCACTTTAAACGCATTATCCTAAAGAACTGGCACTTACTGGAAACGCTTGAGTACCCCCTATCAAAACCCATCTTCGCCATGCGGAAGAACACAAGTATAGGGCAACAACTCATTAAAGCAGACAGTCACATCCCGCCACCAAAAAGTGACCTTATAGCACAGTGGAATCTGAAACCTATATGTGGGCACCACAAATGTGGCAATTGCGTATCGTGTTCTACAACACTGGAAGGCAATACATTCACTAATAATGGTGTTAAATGGAAACATGAAGCATTCACAAACTGCAAGACCAGAAATGTGGTCTATGCTGTGGTATGTCCGTGCAACAGAGTGTACATTGGCAAGACAAGCCAACCCATCAACGCAAGAATAACCCAACATCGCTCGCGAATAAAGAAAAAAGTTATGTCCGCACCAATGGTTGAACATTTTGTAAATAACAACCACAGCGAAAATGAGTTCAAATGGACAACATTGGTTTGGATAGATTCTAAACATCAGTCTGATGTTGATACCATGCTATTGCGCAAAGAGGCATACTTGATTCTAAAATTCGACAGTGTCAACAAGGGCTTGAACAGTCTAAGCGAAATCAATAGGGCTTAAGAACCATAGATTCACGCTTGAACACCAAATCCCAGAAGACATCAGAATGTATCCATGACCACACAGGTCCTGATTGGTCACAAGCAAATCACATGGGATATGTATGTTTCAACCGCCACCGCCGCGGACACCTACAATCAGAGTGTGCCGTGCTGGAGTGAGATTGACGAGTGGTGCTCACTGCACAGTTGAACGGTAAGCCCTAGACCCAAAACACTGCGAACCTTTTCCATTCTGTAAAGTTCACAATCAGCTGAGTGATTCCTTTTCCCCTTGTCCCTTCAGAATCACACAGAAAGAAATTATTCAAACACCGGAGCGACGATTTTCCCGCGCCGGCAGAATCGTACACAAGTAAGTCTTCTCACCCCGTGTACACACCAGCTTCACGGGTCAGCGGACTCAGACCAATCCCCATTTTTTGTAAATTTCTTACAGAGATGTAACCAGGTCAACAAAGAAACAATTTGTCCCGGGCAACGGCACACTGGCCGCTGGACCACGATAAATAAATGTAACATTTTTTCCTTCCCCCGCACACCGTTTGAGGTGAGCTACTTTCAGCTCCCGCTATAACGGTGCACTTACCCAAATCTCACTCTGTTGCAGTTCATTTCCACGGCATAGACGAACCCAATAAGCAAGCGCAGCCTTGGGCAAGAACTACACGAGGTATGCCGCATCCAGGGATGCGTACATTTCTATTAACATTTTGGCTTGAGGACCCTGGTTTCTAAAACAATCATTTTCCTTTTTACAAATAGTTCCCATGGACCCGAATCACACCGCCCTGATGAGAATCCTGTAAACCACGTAACGGGATTCGGAACGCGTCGGCATTTCTCCCTCTTAGACATTTAATGCTAATGTTACTGGTGCAGAAATGGGCATTTTTTCCTGAGTTGTACTGATTCATTCTATCTCAGGTCTTGGGGTTTGATTTTGAAAAGTCTCTTATTCCCCAAGTTGTCTATTGATTATTGTGATTTTCTCATTGTTTATAATTAATTTGTTCATAATGTTCAAGATTAATTTGTCCATGTCACAATCACGTACACATTGTTGATGTATATTTATTCACATGTTCACTGTTGTGTTTTTTCACTGTATATATTCACAATCTGTTTTTCAAACTGTATATGGCCATACATGAAGTTGAAGGCGATCTTCTGTTTGAGTGCGATAAAAGAAAAAATATTTTGATAACTGAGTCAAAATCAAAAGACACAAATCATTGTCAGGGTAAACTAATAAAGTTTTGTTTATCCGTAAACCACCATTCATTGTTTCAATCAACATTGGAGGTATAGGCAAAAATCCCCTAGTTTATACCGTATTGTGGCCCTGCCTACCCTCCTTCCCACTGGGCCCAACAACCCCTGTTTTTTCAATTTAAAAATATGGCATACAACATTCCCCTAGACTTTGAATGAGATATTTTGCATATTTGTCCAGTTAGAAGTAATGACATTTAATACAGTAGCTAATAATAAATCAACTAATTTACCCTGGATATGAAAATCAAAGATCTGACCATATTTTATACCTGGATATAAATCACAGTACACAATTTATATCCTCTTCCAACTTTAACTCTACTAGTTAATCTTCTCTACTCCCACCAAGGTTCTTGAATAGTTGCTATATGGGATATACACTCATGTATAATTATAAATGCTGTGCGCTATTAGAAGTGCTATGTGAATCATTGCATATTATAAAACCAGTTTCTAAAACTTCTCCTAAAGAAGTTTTTCAGTTGTTATACTGATTGAAGCAAGCATCAGGAAGATCATTGAATTGTTTAAAGTCTTGAAATAAATGTATAGTTGTTTCCTGAACCAGTTGAGAGACCCAGTAAATACCTATTGATCTCCATTCCTTCCAAAATATAACTTTGTTATAAACCTTGATATTATTGCACCATGTAGGAGACATAATAATTGTTCTTCAGAAAGATAATGTACGACAAGATGTTTTCCGAAAAATAAGAATGAATATCCAGGTGATGACAAAAATCTGTATCATTGTATTGTATGTATGCATTTTTTTTAAAGGAAAAGGGATATAAGCCAGAATTTTCCAAATCCTGTCAACTTACCCTCTAATTTTCTACAATTAGCTTATTCCCCCTTGGTTTGTGGTAGTAGGTGTGTCGATTCTCACATAATTCCCCCAAATGTTCCGTCTATATTTAATATTCCAGTGTCAAACCAATTTGCCCCTTTGGAGGATGTAGACTGACTGAGAGGCCCGGAAGTTTTTAATAAATATAAACTTGGAATGTGGGCCCCTGAATCTTCGTGTGATTTAAACCAGGCTTATAGACAGCCCATAGCGAATACTGGGGAGGGCAGGGAGTTACAGGAGCAGGTTACTTCTCCCTGTAAGAGGTTATACGAATCTGGTGGTTCTCATACCACTATTTATGCCTCTCTAGCTCCTGTCCACCTGGACTCTCTGGGGGGGGGGGGGGGGGGGGGTTGGAGACTTCCCAGGAGAATAAACTTAAAATTCTATCCTGGAACGTGGCAGGCCTATCTAATAAAATTGCCTGCCTCGACTGGGGGTCTTTCATAGACCAATATGATATATGCCTACTTCAGGAGACATGGGCAAGGGAGAAGACTGTAAGACTGGGCTTTGCATCATTTAATCATTTGGCAACGATGGGGGAAAGGGGCAGACCATATAGGGGGTTATCTATATTGGTAGCATCACATTTGGGTTGTACGGTGACACAACTAACTACTCCAACTATTGACCTTCAGTGTGTCACACTCAATTTCCCATCCATTCTCAGGGTGCCTTTTATTAACGTTTATTCTCGCCCTGTTAAGATTGGGAAAGAATAAATAACTTTGGCCCTGCTTGATACTGTCATCCCCACCGTTTCTGGTGATAGTCTATTGATCATTGCAGGTGATTTTAATTGCCAATATGAGCCCTTACCTGCCATTGGAAATTCTTTAACCACAGAAGAGGATGAGCAATGGTCTATACCTGAGCTCCAAATCACTCCAATTAAGGCTTGGTCACCATTGGCACTCCAATTGAACTCAATAACTAAGGCCCGCTCTATGAGAGCCTGCAATGGACGCACCCAGTCTGATCGTGAAGGTAAGGCCACGTTCAATCGCATTGGCCAAACATCTCGGATAGATTATATCCTGGTCGAGACAAGGACATGGCCTACGGTCACCAATTTTGAAATTTAATTCCGACATGATAGTGACCATAACGCTCTGGTCCTAAACCTGAGACTACCGACAGTGGCATTTCCCAAGGGAGTAAACCAACGCAGAACAGCGAATTGAATCTTTCTAATAATGGAAGAAGGCTCAAATGGCCCGTGGTAAAACAATCCCTAGATAAAATGAGTGCCTTATATTCAGTTGTCTATAAGATCTTTATGGAGGTTAGTGGTTGTATTGAGCTTGGACAAGAAGAGATGGCAAATAAAAACTCAAAACTACATCTGGGGTTGGTGGCAGTATTGGCTGATCTACTCAATCCGGTAGTGACCAAACATAGGCTAAACCAGAAGACCCAGTCATGGTTTGATGAAAACTGTAAAATGGCAAAGTCTCTTTTAATTGAGTCACTTAAAGCCCCAGTTAGGAATCTAGTAAAACTTAGGAGGCAGAAATACAAGCAGGCTATTGCAGAGGCCAAGCAGAAATGGGAAAACAATAGATGGGACCATATAAAATGTGCCCTGGGTAATAGGAACATGCGGGAATTCTGGGCAATAGTGAGAACTGGCAGTATCTATGGTTATGTTGCAGATGAGCCGAGCATTCCATCCGAGAGATGGATGGAACACTTTGGGGCGTTGTATTCGACAGAAGTAGGTTCCTCTATGAGCCTTGTAACGCCCCTGAATAACCACAATGACTTCTCATTCAGCCTGGAAGACACTCCCACATTGTCTACTTTTAAACCAGTAGTAGGCACAGAGATCACACTGTTGGAGGTGGAGGGTGCGATAAGGAGACTCTCTGCAGGAAAAGCCCCTGGTATTGACAAATTCCCCAGGAATCTTTATAGGGACCAACCTGTGATCTGGACCCCGTACTTATGTCTGATGTTTAATGTCATACTTCAAGGCTCCCCCATACCTGAAACCTGGCTGGGAGCGGAAATTGTCCCAGTATTTAAAAAGGGCTCCCCCTTAATCCCTGCAAATTACCGCCTGATCAGTTTGATCGACGTAAGTCAAAAACTCTTTGCACAGATTATCCTCGATCGCCTCCAGACCTGGATGGAGGAATCTGAGATATTGAGCCCCTACCAAGCCGGATTTAGGGAAGAAACATCCACCGTAGACCAACTCCTAAGACTGCAACTTCTATATTGGAAAACGGTGAAAGTAGAGGGTGGCAGCCTCTACTTAATTTTTGTCGACCTTAAGACGGCATTCGATCTGGTACCCCGGGATATTCTGTCGGAAGTTCTGGCAGATATGGGGATTCCTATCTATCTTCTTAACATTCTTAAGAGACTCCATTTAAACAGCTTTGCACAGGTCAGAAGTGGCAAAAGGGGTGCCCTGACACCTAGGTTCGTGGTCAATAGAGGAGTGGGACAGGGATGCGTCCTGGCGCCCACCCTCTTCTGTCTCTTTGTTAATGCCCTAATTGCTCATCTCAGAGGGGTCAAAGATATCGATGCCACCCAAGCTACGAAAGGAGCAGGTAGTGGCACTTATGTTTGCCGATGACACCCTCCTACTGTCCAAATCCCTGATGGGAATACAGCGTGCCCTAGATAGTTTTGCCAGCTTTTGTGAGAAAAGGGGGTTGGAGATTAACACCTTAAAGACAAAATACACGATCTGCAATCCACCAAAGATCACCTGTTCCAATCCTTCTTTAAATGGTATCATCTTAGATAGGGTTACTGTATTTGAATACCTGGGTATTACCCTTACTGACAACATGGAGTGGGGCCCTCAGATAGCCAAGGCTAAACTTAGGCTGGTACAGACAACATGAGGGGTTCTAAAATTGCCCAGGGAATCCACCTCCAAACCAGTTGCCTCCATTTTGGAAATGTATAAAGCTCAAGCCTGGGGAGCCATTTTATACGGGGCAGAACTGTGGGGACACTGTTCAACTGAATATATCCTCAAGGCAGAAAATTGCTTTCTGAGATCTTTGCTGTCTCTCCCAGTCAGTACTCCCCTTATCCCTCTAAGACTGGATCTAGGTATCAGACCCATAGACGAAGAAATTGGTCTTCGCCCTCTATCATATTGGCGTAGACTATGGGTAACCCCAGAACTGAGGTATTTTAGAGAGGAAGTTAAAGAACTTATGGGACTCCCTGGGACAGCCAAATATGGTTTGCATACATAAGAAATGAGAGCAAGAGGCTAGGCTACCCGGATTTTTGGAGCAACCCTGAAGTCGCTTTTTTGAAGGTGTCCCGTGCTGATTTGGCGAAATTCCATTGCAGCCAACAACTGGAGAATATTGTTACTAACTCTTTGCTGGGTTCCCTATCTCTAGTCTTTCTGAGTAATAAAGATGAGTACAAACTTGAGCCATTTATGGATGAGATTGTTCCTAGTGAAGCTAGTAAGCTCTATGTCCAATTTAGACATGGCACATTACCACTCAGGAAGATCATTGAATTGCTTAAAGTCTTGAAATATATGTATCGTTGTTTCCTGAACCAGTTGAGCGACCCAGTAAATACCTATTGATCTCCATTCCTTCCAAAATATAACTTTGTTATAAACCTTGATATTATTGCACCATGTAGGAGACATAATAACTGTTCTTCAGAAAGATAATCTACGACAAGATGTTTTCCAGAAAAACAAGAATGAATATCCAGGTGATCACAAAAATCTGTGTCTTTGTGTTGTATGTATGATTTTTTTTAAAGGAAAAGGGATATAAGCCAGAATTTTCCAAATCCTGTCAACCTACTCTCTAATTTTCATATTTTATGATGCAATATCCCAAACTAAATGCAGAATGATATCTAAAAAGATTCAGAAATTTGACTTCTTCATTAGCCTATGATCTCCTTAGATTTTCTAAAGACATTCTTTCTCTTTTTTAAATCTAAAAAAATGTAAATAACAAACGTTGACTCATTTTACAATATTTTAGGTATTCTTATCAGCAACTTCCACAAAGGAAAACTAATATTTTTAATTGTATTCAATATACCCAACTAAGACAATAACAAAGGTGACTACTTATGAGTCAAAGGGGCAACTTTTTTAATAGTCTTTATTTGTCATTTTCTCATACGTATATATCAGTCCGCACAGGGCTTTTAGTGCATTCACTGCTGGCAGTTTTCATTTTACATTGGTAACAACTATTTCCATAAATAATGATCTCAGACATGAGTCAACATCTGGGGCCTGTTTACAAGTTTGCGGTGTGGGAGCAGGACCGGCCTGATCCTGCACCGTCAAACCCGTGGTTGAATGCCCCCACCCCACCAGATTAGGAGTTTTCTCCTGGTCTGGTAGGCGATTTTTATGGCATTCCCAGGGCGGTGCCTATAAAAAAGGCACCTCAATGGGAACGTCAAAATCAGTACCTGCATGGCATAGATTGTTGCAGTCCATGCTGTGCAGGTACTGAGGTGCATGCAGGCAGGGGGCCACAAAATGTGCCCCCCTGCATGCATCCCCAGAGTTGTACAAGAGGTCCCTGTAGAGCCCCCTTTGTTTCCTCTCCACCATGGTTGTACGTGGAGGTGGAACCGCCAAGAAAACTGTGGCGGAAAGGAAACTCATAATTAGGCATGGGCGGATTTTGCAGATTGGCAATCCGCGAATTTGCGAATTTGCGGATTGCGAAAATCCGCAAAATCCGCGAATCCTCGCGGATTTTTTTTTTTGTGTTCGCACGGGTTTCTGCAAGTTCGCGAGGGTTTTGTACAATTTCGCAAATTGCGAAATTGTACAAAACGCTCGCGAACTTGCAGAAACCTGTGCGAACACAATGTGCCTACTCATGTATGTGCCTCTTGTGTGTATAAAAGGTCAGAGAAAGATCAGTTCAGCAGATGAAGAGAAAGAAGCTCCTGGTCACAGGAACAGCACGGGTATTGCGGTCGTGAAAGTCAAGGATGCAAAGTCTATCCAGCATCACAGCTGATTTTCCACGGTAGATTTGGGAAGAAGGCACACCTGTCCAGCCTCGACGACGCTCACGATTGTTTTTGGGCTAATGAATGAGTCACTGAATTTGAGCATCAACTAGTTCGAGCGACCATGTGTGTGTTACTATGCAATCGCCCCGAAGGGCGCAGGGGTCCCTTGAGTGAGCTGTAACTATTTTACAATGGCGCCAGCAAGCTGCCAGCGTTGTTGTAAAATAGTTACAAAGTTAGCTTGCACAGGAAGCACTTAGATAAAATAAAGCAGCACCTGCTTCGTTTTATCTAGTGGTTCCTGTGCAAGCTAACTTTGTAACTATTTTTCAACGGCGCTGGCAGCTTGCTGGCGCCATTGTAAAATAGTTACATGAGTGGGGGTTCAACTTTTGAACCCGTTACGTCCACGGATTTTTTTTTGCGGATTTTGCGGGAAATCCGCAAAATTCGCGGATTGCGGATTTCCCAAAAATCCGCAAAATCCGCGGGCGTAACGGATTTCCCGCTCATGCCTACTCGTAATATGCTTGTTGGAACCGCAATGGTCCTGCCAAGTATATTGCAGTCTCAAGACCGCCTACCGCTACCAGGGCACTCTAAGCCCTGGCAGTTGCGAAGGTCCCAGGGCAGCCCTACTGCCCTAGTTGTAATAGGGTGGTCGGAAGACCGCCGCCACCACGCCCCATGAGTTCAGCGGTCTTCTAGCGGTCCATGGACTGCCAGACTCGTAATTAGCCCCTTAATCTATCTTAACCTCTTGGGTGCCTATGACGAGCTCAGCTCATCATGCAGCATGGTGGCGCTGTGCTGATGACGAGCTGAGCTCGTCATGACCGTTACGGAACGCCCACGCGGGGATAGTTCCCCTGCTGTGCTGGGGGTTCCATTGGAACGACCGTGGTCAGCTCGTCATCAGCACAGTGCCACCATGCTGCATGATGAGCTGAGCTTGTCATGAGCACCCTGGCACCGCGTGCGGCCCCCCTCCCCCGCGCCGCGGGGAAATTAGCCCCGCGAGAAAGGGGTTAATATTTCCTAAGCCATGCAAGGGTTTCTACTCTATTAGTTGTCTTATTCTCACCTTTCTATCGGTACTGTGTCCTTCCTAGTCTCACGATGATCTACCATCAATGAGCGCTATCAGTTTTCTAATCATTTCCACCCACTTCTCTATGTCTTCTTCAGCATTTTCATCAATTCTGGTGGCCCTGATTTTGGATCTTCCGCTGGTGCCCTCTCCTCAAAATCATATTCACAAGTTTCTTTCTTCTTTGCAAGGAGCATGCCCAAGTCTACAAATCTGTGACATTTTACTACCTTTGGTCACAGGCATTAAATTTAACAGGCTTTGATTAATTGATATTTGTGTAGTAGTTCCCATGATGAAGTGCAACTTAAAATACAACCTGATTCCAATATTCGTCTATGATCCTACAGGAACGCGTCATGTGTATAAAATCAGTGGTTGTCTCTCACCATCTGGGCAAAATATTTGTTGGGGTAGGTTTTGTTCAGTTTTAGGGGAGTCAGACAGGTGCAATGTAGTAAATTGCTCTGTACTAAAATGAATTTAGCATTGCTTAAAACATTTTTTACATGTAAACAGAACTTTTCACTTTCAGTACCAGCAGTAGCTTGTGGATGCTGGTGTCCTATTGATGTCTTGCTTTCAGTTGCCCTGCAGTTTTCTATCTCTTGGTGCTTTTTAAAAGCAGAAAATTAACTTCTCTGCCTGTCCCAAGTGTAATATTGCCACCATTGTTTTTGCTACATTTCCGGGAACCTCCTACAGAAGTACCAAGCTCTCATCCCGAAATTTCCTTGTGCTTTTTCATATGTAATAAAAAGGTGTCTCGGTAAAGATGTCCACAGCCCCTCTGCTTTCAAAGATGCAACTTTAGTTTTAATCCTATATAAATTATAATTCCTTGTGTTCTGCATAGCACTATGGTAACACACACCTAGGTATATATATTCTTTATATTTTCTATGTTAAGCCAAATACTTTGAAATACATCTTTAGAGTAGAATGTATTAAATGAAAAAAGTCTCTGTTTTGTCAATATGTAATTTGTAGTCTGGAACCTTAGACACATTTTCCACTTCCTTAAACATGCTGATAAAGCAGTATCTGGCTCAGAAACATGTAATAGATTTGATTCTGCACAGGCAGAACATTAAACCTCTCCACTTGCATAAACATAGCCCGAAATGTAGGTAGACCTTCTCAGCCTTTCTAATAAAAGAAGGCTACAGTACTAAAATAAACAACAAAGGGGAAAAGAGGCACCATTGTCTAGCACCTTTTTATGTAAAAAATTGTGAGCTTTAACCCCATTCACAAAACAGTTTCTCCGGGGGAACTATAAAGTAAAGCAATAGATTTCATCATATTTATGCTAGAACCTAACTAATGCAAAGCCGTTATCATAACATCCCACCTACTCCATTTTCAGCATTGTGTATTAGTAGCCACTGATGCTTTACTTCTAGGGGTCTCACAAATAACATTTGAGAACGTTCTAGAATTATCACTTATAAAACACCCCTTCACAAATAATGATTGTTCATGTCCTACAAAATGAAGTATACATTTATTGATATACATAACCAATAGTCTTGCATATTGTCAGGTTGTGAAAGTGTTGTCTTATGTGTTCTGGCAACAGTCCGCCTCACTACTGAGAGTGTGTCCCTTTCCGTGCTAACTAGACTAAATGAGACTGGATCAACCATTGGAGCGGCAGGGGAAGGAGGAGAAAGATGAAGCGAGATATAGAGAGAGGTATAGCGAGAAAGAGAGAGAAAAGAGGCACACACAACTCTTCTTCGGTATGGCTCTCTCTCCTGTGTAGTCTGGTCACAGTCCAGGTAATCACAAAGTCTCTCTCTCCCAGGAGGTAGTGCAACTCACTAGTCAAAAAAGGTACATGTGGTATTTTAATGATAGTCAGAAATGCATGATTTTCTAAACATATAAATAAGCATCGATACTCACCGTCTTCTAAAGGGTGGGTCACAGTGAACGTAAGCCAGGAAGAAGAGAAGCCGGTAAGCCCCAAACTCTGTCAAGGATTTGGGATACATCTGAGTAGGGAAATGAAGTGGGAGAAACACAGCAAGACAACAAAGCCAAAGCAGAATCGAATGAGCAAGGTCAGCATAAATGTGAAAATGTGCCTGAGAGTCATAAAGATAAATCCACAGAAAAACACCAGGGCCGAAACAGAATCAGAAGAGCCATGGCAGGATAAACAGGCAAAGAGGAGGGAAGTCAATGCCAAGCAGAATCCAAAGTGTAAGGTCCGTGTGACCAGGCAAGTAGGTCAAGGAACCGTAAAGAGAGACTACAACAGAGATGGGGGACAGAAACGATGGATGAACTAGTGCCAATTTAGAGCCCCCCAAAAAAATGCCAACCAATTTCTTTGTGCTTTCCTGAACATGGAGCAAACAAGCACAGACACCACAGTTGAGACGCGAGACGGCCGTTCTCTAGATACAAGGGACAATTAAGATCACAGGTCCAAAGTAAAGACTCATAACCACAGCACATACGCCGACCAACCACAGAAAAGTATTGATCTCAGACGCGGAACCACTACACTTACAAGTGAAATCCCCTGAGGAAGGCACTCATTGTGCCGAAATGCATTGGGCATGATATCAAGATGTGTTATGAATTGAGAATGTGGTTGTGATTTAGTTCATAGAAAGTGTGATCATTAAATTGAATATATTGTATGATTATAATGCAAAATGATTGTTGTATAACATGTGACACATAACATGAATCATATTGCGTAATGATGAAACAAATAAATCAATGAAAAGTATTTGATTTATTATTGAGTACGTTGCATAGAATTAGAAGGTGTGGTATATCACTAAATGAACAGTGCGTGACTGGACTGACAATTCTGTTGGCCTGAACCCACAAAATTCAAAGGATTGACGCCCCTTATCAGTCACAGCACCATTGGAACAGTAGGATAAACACGAGGATAACAGGAGTGCTCCCCGCGAACCCCCCATTCACTTCCTGAACATTAGAACATTGGAATGTTGGGAGCTCCATTGAAAACAATGGAGTGCTCTGGGCTTATAATGGCTGGTATAAGCCTGGAGCCCCAACATTCCAATGTTTCTTTGTCCACATCTCTGGCTGTGAACAAAGGCTTCAGGGAACCTTAGGGGATTCCAATGCCCTCATGCTCCCTAAAGGCTTTGTGTTTTTGTTAGAACATTCTGTCCTCTAGTGACAGAATGTTCTAATAGCCTTATAGCCCTTCGTAGATGGGCTATATCGCTATTAAAGTCCCTCTCCCTTGTTAAAGGCCCTTGCCTTCGGCTCGGGGCCTTTAACGCTGGAGAGGGCCTTTAATAGCCGGTATAGCCCTCTACGGCGGGCTATAAGGCTATATTAAATATTGCTGCTGTGTTGTGACACTCAAGTCCCAACTTTGACTAAGGCCAGACAGCTATTCATGGCACTCCAATCACTATAGACTGATGTACCACAGCCTTAAAGGAAAACACCTCACTGCTGTTCTCGTCTTCTTTGCATAAGCTCTGAAATCCTGCTAGTTCCTGAAGCATATATTTAGCAATCTAGAATAATTAGGGTGATGGGCTATAGATTTTCATTGTGAAGGATCTTGTTCTGTTTTATTGTATCAGACACAACATGGCTTCTGAAAATGATCTTTCAGCCTGGTTAATAAAGTTAAACTAACCATATAGTAATACTAGTTTAGACACAAACAGTTTGAATAACTGTAAGACATTTTCCTTCCAAAGCATGTTCTATGCTGCATACATTTCTGACAATTCTCTATCTCTTACCAAAGGTATTAAATCCACCTTAGCTTGAGCCTCTCCTTGCAAAGATTCAAAATAGTTGTTGTGTAATAGATTAGAGGGTCTGTTATTAGGTGTATACATTTCTGCATAGTTCTCAGCAAAGCATTTTGAAATTTCTGAATCTTTAAAAACATTTCTATCATCATAAATAACATTCTTAACATGACATGTCTTCATATTTATTTCAAGAGACAAATCTGCCATTCCGTTGACCAGAGTCATGACCTATACATGTTCCGACACAGCTGGTCCAACGTCATTCTGATTCAGGCAAAACATTGCCACTGGCCAGCAGTCACCCTCAAGTACTCCAAAATCTTTTTTCTCCTACTCTAAACATAGTCAGCATGGTCCAGGTGATGACACTGGAGATGATTGGGATAATACATCCCACTACTACGATGGTGGTAACATTCATATGGACCTACCAGTAGCCAGTGGTTCGGAAACCTTCCCTGACATTGGCTTGAGTTCCCACTTGGGTCCCCCCAGGAGAATCGGTCTCTTTCGCTCTAGTCATCTGGAGTGCAGTCAAACATTTGATTTGTAGCTGCAATATATTGAGGTCAAAACTAACATACTGACTGAGGTTCTGCTGCCTTTGCAAACCTCCTCAGATCTATTCTGTCCTTTCAACCAGATTCCGACTGACACCCTGATGGGCACTTGAACCAAACCTTGCCCTTGCCCAACAATAAACAGGCACGTGGCTAGATTCCCTAGACCTGCCTCATGTGACCTTGTCTTTCTCACACAGCATACCTTAGAAACATATAGAATAATTGGGAAAACAGATGTTCTACTCAGCCAGTCTGACCCTTCGTTAAGTTGATGGCAGCCGCCTCCTTGGATGATACCTGCATGCAGTATTGGACATTGTCAGCGATATCTTGCCTGAAGCACCAAATTAATTTTGCTCTGTGCCATTTGAAAGCACTTGGCTCTTCAAGGACAAACCAGACTCAACATGGGAGTGCTACAAAGAAAGCAGGGCTGTAGCATTCTTACCCTGCCTTTCTGAGCCAGTGCAGTAGTATCCCTATCAATTTCTCCCCTTTTGAGGTTTCTGAAGGGGTTTGGCACGAAGACAAATGCCAATGCCCTCCACACCAGCAACAGAACCCCAGGTGTTCTTTCAGACTGAATCCAGCCATACAATGTCCAGGCCCTCAGAGGCAATGTACTGCCCCATTCTCCTGGGCCTGCCCCAACTTCAGCCTCCAATCTGCCTTCGCTTTCCCTCAGCGGCACATGGCCACCCTGTTGGAAGCAGGATAAGTTATTACCTTTCCAGATGGCGGAGCATCACATTCTACAAATGGGTGCTTCATATAGTTCAGCAAGGATAGACCCTGTCTTTACTGCCTGACCCTCTGTGTATCCCACCCACATCAGAGTGGTTTTTCCAATACCATTTGTCCATTCTGATGCAATAAGTCCAGGATCTCTTGGGCATGGGTTCCATTACTGGATATAGGAATAGGATGGTACTCCCATTATATGTTGGTGCTGCAGGAGGACAAAAGCCTTCATCCTATTTTACATCTCCTTTCTCTCAACTTCTCCCTGGAAAAGGACACCTTCAGGATGCTCATGTTGGCTCAGGTTCTATCTGCCATAGATTCAGGGGACTGAATGATGGACTGGGCCTGCAGGATGCCCATTTTCATATCTCTGTCTTGTAGTCCCACAGGCATTACCTGCAGTTCAAGGTGGGACAAGAGCATCTTCTGTTTAAAGTGCTCCCTTTCTGCATCAACAGTGCTTGTTGGTGGACTCAGCAGAACCTTTTGGATTCTTTCCAGGTTTTGAAGGTTACTGTAAAAGACCTTCAGCTGTGGCTGCTCGACCACAACTGGACCGGCAGCAGAATCCAATCTCCAACCGACCCCGAGTTGATGGTGGTGATGGATGAATCTCTGCTAGGTTGGAAAGGTCCATGGGAGAGATGGAGAACAGATCGCGCTGGTCTCTGGCAACATGTTTGAGTTATGGGCCAGCCACTTGGCATTGAAGGTCTTCCTGCCAGTCAGTAAAGAGAGAATGGTTCAAGTTCTCACTGCCAACACTTCTGCCATGTGGTGCTACAACAAGCAGGGTAGTATGGCGTTGTAGGTCCTGTGCCAGGAGTCTCTGTGCTTCTGGGCGCAGTTGAACCATCAGGGCATGTCCCTGGTCATGAACTACCTGGCAGGATCTTTGAATACAGGGCAGATGATCAGATCAGAAATGGCGGTTACACCTTAAGGTGGCACAAGGTGTCTTCCAGCACTGGGAAGAAACCTTGCTTTATGTCTTCGTCTCGTCTGAAAAAGTGCACTGTCAACACTTTTGCTGGAGTTTCCATGAAGGTTCTGTTAGGGAGACGCATCCCACCTAGAGTGGAGCTCGGGCCTCCTGTATGCCTACCCACTTCTTCCTCTGTTGCCTTGAGTTCAGAGCAAGATCAAGAATGACCGGGAAAGTCATCCTAGTGGTCGGATTGAGCCTGGGGAGGTTAGTACCCAGAACTTCTGGGCAAAAACATCTGTCCTCATATCAGGCTGCTGCATATGGAAGGTTTTTCTGTACCAGCAGCTGGCAGGGTCCTGTACTCTGGCGTTTGCAAACTTCACCTTCATGACAGTTGACTGCTTTTGACCTCCTTCCTGAAGTCATGGATGTCCTTCTAGTGACAAGATGTCAATCTGCAAAAATCCATTTACAAGGAGCAATAGGATAAGTACGTAGCCTGGTGCAGTTCCGAACATACAGACTCATTACAAGCAAAGTTGTCTAATGTTCTTATTTTTGTGCTGTTTTAGCCCATCAAGGACTTGCTGTGGTTTCTGGGCAATATGTCAGCACTGGGGGGCTTTTTGCACTTGCTGGTCTAGCTAATCTATTTTAAAAAACCTGTCGTGATGCTTTTTCTCGAAGATTTATTGGATATGTTTCCACCCTAACCAATTGTAACACAACAGAGGGACTTTAATTTGGTTCTCACATTCCTTCCATGTATCCCATTTGAGCCTGTACACAACTGACCTTTCCTTCTCCTCACTCTCAAAACTTGTTATAATGTGAGCTGTCACCTGAGTGTACTTTGAGCTCTGTACATTCAGCCACTGTGCATTACTTTCTTCCTTGACAAAGTGATGTTACAGATCAGAGCAGTGTTTGTTCCAAAAGCCTTTATTCCTTTCCATTTCGGACAATCCATAAGGCTTCCGGCATTCTTTGCTCCACCCCACCTTTTGAAAGAGGAGGAGAAACACAATCATTTGGAGTACCAAGGATCATCACGTGGATGATCAGCTCTTCGTGGGGTTTTCTGGGCACAGAAGGGTAGGATAGTGCACAAAAGGGTTGTATCAGGTTAGATAATTCTGTGAATTAAAATAAGCTACATATAGACCAAGGAGCGCATTCCCTGTCGGGTCTCGGGCTCATTCAACCAGAGCAAGGGCTCTACCACTGCTTTGGCAGACAAAATACCTAGTCTGGACCCTGTCGGGACTCAGAGCTCATTCAACCAGAGCAAGGGTTCTGCCACTACGTTGGCAGACAAAATACCTAGTCTGGACCCTGTCGGGTCTCGGAGCTCATTCGACCAGAGCCAAGGGTTCTACCACTGTGTTGGTCACGACACGCATACAGCCCCCCCTTTATCCGGTCTCCTCATCAACTGCCGCTCTACGGTAAAGCAAGCCGCTGATGTAGCCAATCTCATCCTCAACTTAAACACAGACGTAGCAATCCTGACTGAATCCTGGCTTAATGAATCCTCTTCTCCCTGCCTAGACCTTCTAGTCCAGCTCAACTATCACATCGTAAGACTGGACAGGCAATCACAAAGAAAAGATGGTGGCATAGCCTGCATCTACCGCTCCAACCTCCTTATCACTGAACTTCTAACCAAACCTACGGATTCCTGCGAATATCTTGCCCTCTCCGTCTGCAACAGCACCACCCTTCAGTGCAGACTGCACATCTTTTACCAGCCCCAGGCAAAAATGATACTTTCACAGACTACCTCATGGAAATCATCACGGCCAAGGCCTCCCATAACTCCAATAACATTTTTCTTGGTGACTTCAACTTGCACTGGGACGACCCCAAGGACCCACAGGTCAACGCCATCAGAGACTTCTTGGACGACCGATCCCTTACCCAAGCCTGCTCCCTCCCTACTCACTCGAAAGGTGCCATTCTAGACGGGATCATCTCTACGGAATCTGTGGTCAAACTTACCTCCATAGATCCTTGCGACTGGTCTGACAACCACACTATCACCTTCCGTCTGCCTTGCACTCACAAGACATGGACACCGGAACCGGTGATCCCCAAAAGATGGATCAGAGACACCAAGAACCTTGGCCACCAGAAAATGGCTGCCCGCTGTGCATCCGACCTCCCCCCCATATCACCACGGTCGACAACCTCACTGAACACTATTCCACAATGATCTCCAATATAATTGATGACCTTGCTCCGCTAAAACAGAAAAGAACACAGATCAAGTACAGGAACCCTTGGTTCAACGGATCCCTTAACAATGAGAGGAGCTCCCTCCAGTAAACAGAACGGAACTGGAAAAAGCACCCTTCCGCAGACCATCTTAAACTTCTCCGGCAAGCCAGAAACACCTTTAACAAAAATATCATCAACTCAAAAAAATAATTCTTCAGAACTGAACTGGATAACGCTAAGAATAGACCTCGCAAATTAATCGAGTTGGTCAAACACATATCCAACAAACTATCTAATTCTTCCAAAGAAACCCCTATATCTCCAATCCCATGCGAGCAATTCTCCTCCTTCTTCTGTGATAAAATCTCTGCCCTAGGAAAGGAACTTATGTCTGCTCCCTATTCTCAATCCCATCCGGTTCTTTCTCCACACTCCGCCTTGCCCTCCCAGACCTCCTTCAAAAACCAAGCGTTATGGTCCAACTTCAAAGTCTATGATGAACAATCGGTTTCAAAAATTCTTTCCTCTTTAAGCCCCAACAACCACTTCAACAGGCCTCTCCCGTCAAACTGCCTTGCCGCTGCCTCTTAGGCTATCATCCCCTCTTGGATGACAATAATCAACTCCTCCCTCCTACAGGGATCGATTCCTGACTCTCTCAAAGCCGGCCAGGTTGTCCCCATCTTAAAAAAACCTACACTAGATCCGGCTTCTCCTGACAACTACAGACCCATCTCAAATATCCATCTCCTAGCTAAAGTGCTGGAAAGATGTGTACAACAACAGCTGAGCCAATACATCACCAACTTTCACCTTCTAGATGACTTGCAATCTGGTTTCAGACCTGGGCACAGCACGGAAACCACACTCCTCCACATTGTGGATGATGCCCTTCAAGCCCTTGACAAAGGCAAAATCTGCCTCTTGATCCTCCTTGACCTATCCTCGGCTTTTGACACGGTTAACCACGAAATTCTCCTGAATCAAACTTAGGATGGGCCTGGATGGCACCGTTCTGGCATGGTTTAGGTCCTTCCTCCAGAACTGCTCACAGAGAGTCCTGATCAATGGCAACATATCCGCTTCCTCTCCGATCACAGTTGGAGTCCCTCAAGGCTCAACCCTGTTCCCTATACCTCGAACCGATCTCAGAGGTGCTGCGTACTGCCAATATCTCCTACCACATATATGCTGATGACACACAGCTCTACATCAAAATCTCTTCCCCAGAGGACATCCGCTCCCTAAACGAGGCCTTAAAGCTGACAGTTCACTGGCTCACATCAAACCAGCATAAACTCAACGCCAAAAAAACTGAGTTCCTCTTAATCTCACCACCGAACGCCAATACAGACATTCAAGTTTGGATCAAGGCTATCACAGCGCTAAACTGCTTTCCTACCATTGTGGACTCTGCTAAACCCCTAGGAATTACCTTAGACGGCAACCTGAACTGCGGGGCTATATCAGCACGATGGCCAAAACTGCCAGATTTCATTTGAACTTCCTAAGAAACCTGAAACCTTTCCTCGACCCCCAGATCTAAAATCGGCAATTCAGGCTCTAGTCATCTCCAGGCTAGAATATGGTTGCTCCACCCTCGCAGGCCTACATAAGACCTCTCTGGCACCCTTGAAAGCCTGCCTCAACGCCGCTGCCAGACTTTTAACTGGCTCTAAGAAGTTTGACCATATCTCACCCCACCTTAAAGCTCTGAACTGGCTTCCGCTTGAGGCCAGAATCCAATTTAAGCTGGCTTGCATCATCCACAAGGCTCTCTACTCCAAGTCCCCTGCTTTTCTCGCACATAAACTTGTTTTATGTGGAGGAGCCAGAAACGCCCGGTCCGCCAGAGCCCTTTTGCTCCAATCTGCAAGCTTCAAGAAAAAAATAACCTACAATCGGGCTTTCTCCTGAACCGCACAAAGAATATGGAACTCACTCCCACCCGCCATCAGAAGAATACCGTCTCTAGCTCACTTCAAAAAGGAGACCAAAACTTTCCTAATGGGCAAATTCCTCTTCTAATGCTCATGTTACATTCTCCTCCGTAACCTGACTTTACCTATCATTATGGCATTATCCCTGGCCCCCTCTCCTTTTGTTACCCACCCTGCTCTTCCGAACAATCTTCCAGGGGTGCTGAGACTGCTTTCTAGCTTATTGTATCATTTTGTTCCTATCCCAATAGGTAGTCGGATATTATGATTGTTTGTCTTTCCATGTACTGTATCTTTCTATGTGCTCCCTATCCCTTCTACTCTCTGCCCCTTTTGTCCTGTTATCCCACCCAATACTACTGTAAAGCGCTCTGATACCCTCACGGGTACGGTTCGCGCTCTATAAAACACTAAAAAAAAAAATAAAGGAATTGGCAGATGGAAAACCTAATCTGTCAGGCCTCGGTGGGCATCAGTCCTCACATGCATGAAGCCAACAGGGTTATTACTTTGTAAATTATGTATTAGAAGCTTTCTAGCTCATATGAGCTTATCGACAGGACTTTACTTCTCAAATCATGCACTGAAAGCTCTTATTGATTTATCAATGGCTCTATAAGCCATGTAAGAACGTATTGTGCATCTGAAATGTATGTCTGTTTTTACTTATTTGTATTTGAGTTTTATCTATGTATTTTTATGCTGTTCGTTTTTAAGCTTTTATAGATTTTATAAATCCGAAAAAGATTGAAATTTGATTTGATTCACAAAAGCATCAGTCCCTGAAAATGCTTTATCAGAAGAGTAATGCCGTCTTTCATGTGACACATTCTTCCGGCGGATATCTCTACTTGGCTCTTGCTGCACAATGCTGAAAAACAGCTGGGAGTAAGTAGTGTTTGCATCTGCTGTTGTTACGAACTTAACGACTAAACACAGTGGCATGTGCTCCCCCCCTCCCTCAAGCTCTGCAGATAGCTGGGTCGCCAAATGTATGTGCTACCCTCTTTGTATTAGATACATACTAAAGTAAAACTGTAATTCGAGTAGTGGGTGAAGTTGTGCTCATGTAATTAATCAACAGAAAACACCCTTGTGTACAGTTCCAGAGAGGCAGGCGCCAAGCAAGTGATGACTCACCCCACCAAGCCCTGCCAAAAAATCCCAGCTGTACACTAGGGTGAAACAAAAAAAAAAGTCATTCCAATGAAGCAAATGAGCCCTTGAAATATTCAAACAACTGTTATCTGGCAGCCATTTTAGTAGACTCCACGAGTTTCAGACTTCAAAAAATGCTGCTCAATAGAATGGCCAAAATCCGTCATGCATGTATTGTAATTGCATTTATATAGCGCTTACTACCCCTGACGAGGCGACAAAGCTCTTTTTCGGAGAGTAGCACGCTACTCTTGGACCCATAAAGGATTAGTGTTGAATTAGTAGAGTGAAATATGAAAGTAATTAAAGCGGTGGATAGGTTAATCAGTTATTTGGATTCGGAAGGATAGCGGAAGGAAAGAAGAGGAAAAAAAGGTTTGCATTTATATAGCGCTTTTGTTACCCCTGATGGGGTGTGGAAGTGCCCCCTTTTGGGGGGGGGGCAGTAGTCGCTACTCCGGAAACCGATAAAGAGTTAGTGGTGAATTAGTATAGTGAAATATGAAAGCAACTTGAGTTGTTGATATTAGTCAATTATTTGGAGCGAGAAGAATAGCTGAGGGATAGAAGGGGGAGGAAGGTTTACATTCATATAGCGCTTGTTACCCCTGAAGGGGTGTTGAAGCGCTTTTCTGGTGAGTAGCACACTATTCCGGAACCCATAAAGGAATAGTATTGAAAATTAGTATAGTGAAATATGAAGCAATTTGAGTGGTGGATATGTTATTCAGTTATTTGGATAGAGAAGGGTGTCCATCTTGCAAAGGTATTGTAAATAATTTAGTGTTGTTTTAAAGATCAAGCATGGCTGACACATATAGACACATGTGTTGGCCATCATGGAATTGCAAAACAAGTATGCACCATTGATAACAGCATTCCATAACTATCTCCTGGCATAGAGGAAGTGGCCACTTGGAATGCGGCACACTGCAGGTGAAATGAGTGGCAAGCATCCCATTAGCTCTGCCTGAGAAGCTATAGTATCCTTTAGAGAAACATTAAAATAGAAAAAGAGAAGAAGCAAAGAAATGGAAGGGGAACTATAATAGGAGAGCAGTTAAAGCTTGAGACTGCCCAGCCAGCCCTGATACTGATGAGGACTCATTTTCAGGTGGATGTACACACATGATCAAAAAATGCCATCACTTATAGGAAAAGAGCCTATGGATGGTGCAGACTGAACTGTTACCAGGAGCGGCTGGTAACATATTTCATAATCTTTATTTCGGTACATTAGAACCATAAAAGATACATAAAAACATAAACTCATATTATTACAGGGTCCATGTAAGGATACTAGCGAGTTGTTTTTACAAAGAAACACCGGTAGGGGTATCTATTCATTACATTTAAAACCTTAATTTAAGTAAGTTAAAAAGGCATCGAAACAAAATATTCAGGGAATTCGAGGTTTAAATCCATAACCAGTCAAAATTTTCGAATATTATTAAAATAGTAAAACAATTATTATATATACACTTCGTAGTTCAAGAGCAATATGATTAACAATATCGTTTTATTAAGAGTTGCTCTAATATTTTAATCATAACAATAAAAAGATTCCCTAAAGTTTCAGGCCCACCTTGGCTCGTACAAAATTTATTGCTAGCAAAATTCTACTAATACCAAAAATAATAACCGGGCTAGTATCAGTTTTTAGGATCCTTTCCACCTCCTTATATGATCGCACTCCTAAGTTGAAACAGAGCGGTTTGATTAATCTTTTTCTAGCTACAACATAAGCTGGGCAAAAGAACAAAATGTGCGACTCATCTTCTCTGACTTTGCCTGAGCATAGGGTGCATAAATCATTCATCTTTTCAATGTGATTATTTGACCACCTGGCCACAGTTGCGTTTGTTTTCAATACTCCATATCTATATTCATATATAGTGTTTTAGCCAGTGGTGGATGTACCTCATCCAGAAACTGCTTGAAGTGAGCACTATCTTTGAACAAAAGAAACTTGCTTGTTAAAGTTCCACCCGCTCGTTCATTTAACACACTGTGTTCAATATATGCCCAGAATGAAAATTTCAATACCCTTTTTGAGTGTTGTGTCAGTGTTGATGGGTCATCCCAAAACTGCGATAGACCAATCCTTTTCAACCATGTACGAACATGTTTTAACCAGGTGATGCTATTATTCTGATCCAGTTCCATTATTTCTTTTAGAATATCTTTATAGCCTAGCAACTCCGGTGTCGACCAAAGTCTTACCCAAAGTGTCAATGGCCTCAGGATCGTATAATGATCCGTGCATTTCATATTCAGATCACGCATAATTGGTATTAATTGTGTACGTACAGGCAGTCTTAATAATGCTCTGTAAAATTTATTTTCGCTGATCTCAAAGACCTTATTGCTCGAGGTTCCCCATATACTATGACTGTTCCCATGTCTTTTTATAATTGGTAAAGTATTTTGCGTTAAAGTCACTTTGCTTTTTAGGTCGAGCGTAGAGAAGGACCTCTTGTATACTTTAGTATACCTATTTGCTTACTAAATATGTGGACACGAGTTGGATGCGCGCATTTTCCGTCTCGGATTTGGCCTCGTGAGCGCGCGTTTGCTGCTGGCATGAGCTGTGAGCGTGTACGGCGGCGTCAGCAGCGTCTGTTCTCGCGCTCCCCCATGCTTTCACTTTTGCGACGCAACATGAGCCTCTCGCAGGCATCTTCACTGCGGCTAAAGGATGCGCCTGCTTGAGATGCCGGCGAGGAACCGGGATGAGTCCAATATAACGCCTTGTTTGTTTTTGGATCCATTTCACGGCGAAGCCGCGATCTCATAACCCAAACTCGTTTTAGGACTTGTGCCCTGCTCATACAGTTAAAGCGTGGCGTTCCTCAGTGTTGGACTGCAGGTAAGTTTTCATCTTGGATGCGGACACCTGACTCATGTTTAAAAGCGGTTCTACTTGGAAAATAATTCTCTAGTCTGAAGTAGCCTAACCCATGGTGCCACCGTCTTGCGGAAGCTACTACTCTTCACTTCCTGGGTGCAGATAAGAAATGTGATGAATTACCAGCCTGTGTTTTCAGCAGGAGGAGCCACTTTTAAAGATAAAGCCTTACATTTTTCTTTTATTATTTGCCCGTTTTACATACAACTTCAACTCAGAAGTGGCTTTTGGTATCGTACACCCGCACGTCTTTTTTTCTCACAGTAGAGGACAAAGGCTGCAACTATTACGTCATGTGACAACGTCACTGGGCGCTAGTAGCATCCGCTCAAAGTCCCTATCACCAGTCCCCTTCCCACCCTGGCTGCCCTGCTCTTTACCTGACTCGAGCACCACCTTTTCCATTGCTAGTACCCGTTCTGTTTTTTTAAATCTAATTTAAACCATGTCTCCCTGTCCTGTCGGCTCTGGGACCGACACCTGTGCCACTGAGTCTTCTCCTGGGGATACCTGCCCCATTTCTAATGTTCCTAAAGATAGCTGTCCCACAGGTAACCCTGACTCCTGTAACTCGGCTGCTTCTGGCGCTGCTGCTTTCCCTACTGATACATGCAGTACTGGCAACGCGTGACACTACGATAATCTGCTCTTTAGCCCCATCTGCTAGCATCTATCCTTCACAGGCTCTTCATGCAACCGGGCGTTTACCAGCCGTTAATGCCTAGCTGTCTGTCTGGCTGTCCCTTTTGCTTGGGTGTGCCTGCGCTCCTTTTCCTTCCCGGTAATACAAATTCTTATCATACTCTGTGATCTCACCTATTGGTGTTGCTGCACTGTTTTTCTCACACCATATAACACTTTATTTCACCGTAGGTTGTGCATGCGACTGCCCTTTGTTTGCTTGCTAACTATAATATCCCCCCCCCCCCCATCCACGGATGGGGGGCAAATATTACACCTCTCGTTTCACACACTCTGCGTGTCTCTGAAATGTTTGCCCCCAGGGACATCACCACTCAAAATATCAAAGCTGTTGTCGGATAAGGTGTGGGGACCTCTGTGGCTGTAGATGCGCAGAATATACAGTACATTAAATAATTAGGAAACATGCTTGCAAAATACAACTTTTTCACCAAATAACTGGCACTGTCTACTCTGAATTTGGGGCTTGATGAATAACACACTTTTGCATTCCCAAATCTTACGATTTGCAAAAGCACAATGTTTGTGAATGCAAATGTTTTATGTTCTATGTTCTAATCCCATTTTGTGAGTTTGAAAAACGTTTCCAGCTCGCATAATGTGTTTTTGTGATCCCTCAGAATTACAATTAGGAGGGGGCATGAATGGTGCATACTCATGGCCACTGGAATTATGCAGTAAGAGGGGGCCTAATTATCAAGCATGGTTGAGTAAATTAGGTGGCAAGAAAAGGCAAAGTGTGCAGAATAATGCGCCACACTTTGTGATTGTATTACTCAATTATTTTGTAATTTTTACACTCGTTAAAACTGTCTGGGTCTTGGTTGCACGTCATTAGTACTAGTTTAATATCCAAATATAGTAACAAGCAACAAAAAAGTAAACAGTTAATGTAGGGGTTCTGCATGGCAACACGTGCCGCTGTGTTTTTAGTAACTGTTGGAGCATTTGAGCACAAAACAATTTTGTTTTATTTTAAGATTATGCAGCAGACGATGGATTATGTGGTAAATGCAATAAAACTATATATACGCAAAAAATGCTTTAATCCACCTCCAGGTACTCCCTACCCTTTATGGAGGTCCCTTCTTTCTCCAGTTGTCACAGGCTTCCCTCTTTCTCTTCCTCCTTCTTTCCCCCTTGTGTATTGTATCAGTCTTATGCTAGGCGCAAAAATTTCATAAGGAAACATAAAGCCAGTCCCCACGAGGAGTGGCACGCCCCCCCCCCACAACCACTGTCTCAAATTAAGCACTAGTTACAGATCAAACACTGTTACAGATGGCATATGTGATCTTAAGAACAGTGGAGTCCATGGCAGTTGATAACGCCATTTTGACACTATTTCTGTAGATCTCCAAAAACTAGCAGCACCTCTGTTTGGCAGGTTGGTAGTACAGCTTCTTCACAGTAAGCATGAGCGAATTTTGCGGATCTCGCGTTCGCGAATTTTGCGGATTTGCGGATTCGCAATCCGCAAAATCCGCGAATTCCCGCGAATTTGCGGATTTTTTTTTTTTTGTGTTCGCCCGTGTTTCTGCCAGTTCGCGAGGGTTTTGTACACTTTCGCAAATTGCGAACTTACCTGTCGGGTCGCAAGTTTCGCGAACTTGTTGTTTCTACGTGTCCAGCCTGTTTGGGACACTCTTCTTCATCACTGCCACTCTCTGTCACCACTGCCACTCTCTGACTACTCATGCCACCCTCTGGCCCACCCATGCCACCCTCTGTTTCATCACCACACCCTCTGGTTGTCCAGTGTACATTATTTTCGGCAAAGCAAAGCACACCTTCCCTGCCTCAAGTGACCTGAATTAATTTGGGGCTGATTCATGTGTCACAGAATATTTTTTTAGCTGGCACCTGCTTCCTTAGTGCGCCCTGATTAGTGATCTTTTGCACTTGCTATGCTTTCATTGTTGCAAAATTAGTTACAACACCTGCCCTGCCCCAACTGACAATAATGAATTAGGGGCTGATTAATGGATTTTAACTTCCAGCCTGGCTCCTGCTTGTCTCCCTTAGCTGTAATTCAGGACCTTTGTGGCATATGTGTAACTATTCTGAGGTTCAGAGCAGGGTCACATACTAGTTTCAACTGGCAACTGAACTCTGGAGGGGCCCCTCAGGAAGCACTCCAGGAAATGGCTACTAATGATGAGCCTGAACTTTTGAACCTGGTAAGTAGTTACTTTCAGTTTTGCTAAGATCGTATTTCTGCAATTTTGCACTTATTCGCGGGGCGCGAACTCACGCGAACAGTGCGAGCAGTGCGAGCAAAATCCGCTGCTCGCGGATTTGCGGATTTTGCGGGAAATTCGCAAATCTCGCGGATTGCGGATTTCCCGAAAATCCGCAAAATCCGCGAGCGGAACGGATTTTCCGCCCACGCCTACTTCACAGTCACTTTTATGGAAATTATTTGGAAAAACAAGTTACAATATAAAAAGGCAATATCCATAGTTACCTTCAAGCATGCGGTAAGCACATCACAATTATTTCAGTGAACAATCAGTACTTTTATGAGTTTATACACTAGAATTCAGCAAGCCGATTATCTTGACACCGTAACATCCGGATAAAAGAATGAAATACATTTTGCACTCAGCCGCCTAAGGGTGTTTACAAACCTTGAAATCTGCATTTCTGGGCTTCAATCCCTCTATCAGCCCTCTGTCAGGAGTTGCTTTTACATATTGGGTCTTGTGTACTCAAATGATATGTCTAATATACTTAAAGGGGCTTTCAGCTACCTTCATTCATTCATTTATTGGTCTGATGTAGCTTTCACATTTTGCTTTTTCCCACTACAGCATGGGGCAATCAATTTAAACTAGTGGTTAACTTAATTATGAGTGACTGCATTTTGCTCTTTCACAAAGAGCACATCAAAACACAAGGTAGTTCCCTCCAGTGCCGGTTTTTTTGTTTTTACTTTACAATTATTTTAATGTAGTCTTTGTGTTTAGAGCCTGATATGTTAACAGGTAGTTTTTGATGTGAGTATAGGGCACATTCCAGCTTTATCAGCACCCATCGTCTGCTAATGTGGTGTCCTTGTTTCTCTGACTGCTACTATGTCACATCAGCTTACATTAAGTCTGACTAGTGTGCTCTAATCTTCTCACCACCCCTATCTTTGTTTGTTTCCTTCCTCCATTCTCTCATTGTCTTCTCTCTTTTCCTCTCTTCCCTTTTTAGGTCTCGACTATTTCTATTCCGCAGGGATTGATAGGCGAGATTATAGTAGGCGGTTAAAAAACTCTACCAAACTTGAGGATCACGTACAGTTCATGTGATATATGCGCGTGCACGCCATCGCCAGCCATGTCACACCACCATTTGTCTGTGCCTCGCATCAGACTTCAAAGGCTGCCGCGCCCCGCGTGCACATCGCGCACCACCATTTGTCTGAGCCTCAGCATCAGACTTCAAAGGCTGCCGCTCCCCCACCCACCCCCTCCCCCGCCACAGCAATGCCGAGAGCTTGTTTTCTCTACCTTCCGTCAATGTGTCTGTTCTCCTTTTTACTGTCTCTTCTTCCTCTTGATGTGCTTTCGCAGGGCCCTTGTCTCTTTTCCTCCTCTGTAAGAGCTCTCAAACTTTCTCTCATGTCTATATACCTGGTCCCTCGCCTCTGTCTCTCCCCTTAGGTTTCTCCATCTGTATACTACTGACTCTTTATTGTTGCTCCCTTTGCATCCGTCCTTTTCACCCCCAGTCTGTTGCTCTTCCTCCCCACCAGGCCCTCTCAATCCCTAGCATCTCTCCCTGTCTCTCTCTCATCAGTGTATTCCTCCTCCCTCTCTCCTTCTCTGTGCCCCTTACACTTCCAGCCATGTTCTCTCCATCTCTATATTTGTTAAGTGAACTAGTAAAGCGCTTACTGGAATGTGTACCCCCCTATAGCGCTGTTTTTGAAACTTCCACGAGTCATTGTTTTTGGTTGTGTTCGAACCCGTACGGTTTAAGGGGGCATCATATTGGGCTGAGACCCTAAGGTTAGAACCATCTACACCCCACCAATAATTTAAATGAGAGAAGATCTCCCACCCCGCTAGCTATACTTTCCAACTCGACGTGATACCGCCACAAAACTGGGTAATGTAACTAAGGATTTCTTCTGAGGACACACTAAAATCACTGATCAAAAAATACTAACCTTGGATTCCTGTAGTGTGCTACTCTCCTTAAAGTGCTTCAACGCCCCCTCAGTACAGTAGGCACTATATAAATGCAATATCCCTCTAAACTTAGTCTCTGTGGGAAAGGGGTAGCGGGACAGTCTTGGTACCGGTCTGGTACAGAGATGCCTGGTGCACAGCTCTCAATCCTCGAGCTGGAGGGTTCTCTGGTATGGGCTGCGGCAGCGCCAGCAGGACTCCAAGGATGGTTCACGTAGATGAGCCGCGGCAGCACCAGCAGGACTCCAAGGATGGTTCACGAAGATGAGCCGCGGCAGCGCCAGCAGGACTCCAAGGATGTTTCACGAAGATGAGCCGCGGCAGCGCCAGCAGGACTCCAAGGATGGTTCACGAAGATGAGCCACGGCAGCGCCAGCAGGACTCCAAGGATGGTTCACAAAGATGAGCCGCGGCAGCGCCAGCAGGACTCCAAGAAGGGTTGCAAGAAGATGAGTTTGTCTCGGTGTCTCTCGACTCCAGGATACAACTGCCATCCTGCTCTGGAGCTGCCCCAGTTATGGGTCTGGTGCCCTTTGATGTCCGGACCCTCGCACTTGGAGGTCGGAGGGTCCGGGATGTGCGAGTCCAGACACCCAGCAGGGGGTTGGAGCCGCGCCCAGGGAGGCTGGGGGCGATCGAAACCAGGCAGATGGGGGACCATCGAAACTCCTTCCCCCATTGACTCGTCAAGTGGTCTCTTTACCCCCTGGTCGGATCGTGGTGCCTCGATGTCGGGGCTTTGCTGGGCCTGAGGCTGGGGTCGGGCCGAGGCCACGAGGCCTGGTCGTGGAGGGTCCAAGATGGAGGCTGGGCCGGAGACGAGGGTCCGGACCAGCCGAGAGGGTTGAGGAGATGAGGTCGAGTTCCGTCGGGGAAGAGCTGGGGCGGCCCGGAGGGGCGGCACTCGTGGAAGGTGCTGCTCTTGGCCGGGGAACAGGGGTCGAGGTAGTCCGGGACCCGCCATGCGGGAGGAGTGGGGCCACGCCACGAGGCCATGTCCAACACGCGTTCCCCCCCAGCTGAAGGCAGGGAGAGTCACCCATCTTCTTGGGTATTCTCCTCGCCGAGGCGGAAGAAGCGGGACAGGCCGTCTGCGTTGGCGTGGTCGTTGCCGGGGCGATGCTCCACAGTGAAGTCCATCCCTTGCAGGGAGATGGACCAACGCAACAGCTTCGGATTCTCCCCTCGCATCTGCATCAGCCATTGCAGAGGTCGGTGGTCAGTTTGTACCCGGAAGTGGGTGCCGAAGAGGTAGGGTCGGAGCTTCTTGAGGGCCCACATCACGGCGAAGTCCTCCCGCTCAATGGTGCTCCAGCGCTGTTCTCAGGCCAGCAGACGTCGGCTAATGAAGGCGACTGGCTGGTCAATCCCCTCTGCATTGATTTGGGAGAGAACTGTGATAGAATTCACTTTTCGATGCCCCAATCACCCCCCTTCTCATATGTAAGTTAGCATCATATGGCTAACTAATGGAGTTCGTATATATACCTATGTTGAATTATTTCCGTTTGCTACTTTATTATTCAACTGTATGTGAGACGATATTAGTTCCTTAGCTTAGCTTGTGTGTCGCCATTTTGTGCATCCCTCTGTGTCCGCGAGCCTCACTCGCTCATCTGCCCCTCCCGCAGGAATAGAGAATTTCACTAAGACAGCAGTTTTCGTTTCTCGGCTTACTGTGGCCGAAACTAACAAGTCTCTTTATCAGTAATGTTCTCATGCCCCAGAGATGCTGAAGCCTAGCTCCATGGCCTTGAGTAAAGATAGCGATGTATCCTTTGCAGGTGCAGATGCCTGCTGTATGATGGCATTGTTCACTGGTCTGGGTTTCAGTAATTTTCCAGAAGGGGCGTACCCTAATGAACTGTATTGCATCATAATGTATTGCTGTGATGCAGAGAGGCAGTCCTCTCGTTCGCACTCCTAGGAGTGAGGTCGGACAGGGTCCTCTCATATGAGTGTTGTTTGGCCTAATAAAGACTCTTGTTTATTCTTCTCCACTGTCCGGCTGACTTCCTATACAGTTGCAAGTTACTATAGGTGAGTGCGGTAAGTCACTCGGGTGGATTTGAGCCACGCTTATCAACTGCTCCGACGCCGTGATCGGAGGCATCGGACTGTACTATGAATTCCCGGCTGTAGTCGGGGGCTTGGAGCACGGGTGCGGTGCACATTGCCGTCTTGAGGGTCTCAAAGGCGGCCTGACACTCAGGTGTCCAGTGGACCTTCGGTGGATGTTTCTTTGACGTGAGCTCTGTAAGGGGGCCCACAATGCTGCCGTAGTCTTTCACAAAGCGCCGGTAATATCCTGTGAGCCCCAGGAAGGCTCGGACCTCTGTTTGGGTGACCGGGGGTTCCCAGGGCCGGATGGCGGCGATCTTGGGTTTGAGGGGGGCCACCTGGCCACTTCCCACCTGGTGCCCCAGGTAGGTCACAAACCCTTGGCCGATTTGGCACTTGCTGGCTTTTATTGTTAGTCCTGCCCGTCGGAGGGCGGCCAAGACCTCATGGAGGTGTTGGAGGTGTTCAGCCCAGTGGAGACTGTACACCGCAATATCGTCTAGGTAGGCAGCGCTGAACTCCTCGAGCCCCGCCAGCACCTTATTCACCAGTCTCTGGAACGTGGCGGGGGCGTTTTTCATCCCGAAGGGCATCACCTTGAAGTGGTAGTGGCCATCAGGGGTGGAGAAGGCGGATCGATCCTGGGCGCCCGGGGTGAGGCTGCTCTGCCAGTAGCCTGCAGTTAGGTCGAAGGTGCTCAGGTAGCGGGCGGCCCCCAGGCGGTCGATCAGCTCATCAGCCCGAGGGATGGGGTGAGCGTCTGTTCGGGTGACGGCGTTCAAGCCCCGGTAGTCCATACAAAATCTGAGTTCGGGGGCGACACCAGGGGCGGCGGCCTTGGAGACCAGCACGACCGGGCTGGCCCATGGACTGTCGGAGGGCTCGATCACTCCTAGAGCCAGCATCTTGGACACTTCCGACTGGATGCAGGCGCGCACCCGATCGGGAACTCGGTAGGCCCGGTGCCGGATAGGTGGGCTATCCCCGGTGTCGACATCGTGGAGGCACCATGGGGTGACCCCGGGGGTGAGAGAGAATAGATCGGCAATTTGCTGTAATAAGTCTTGGTAGCCTTGGCGTTGTGCTGGGGTCAGGGTGGAAGAGAGGTTGACTCCTTCCACGGAGCCGTCTTTTTCGAGGGTCTTCAGGAGGTCGGGTAGGGGCTCGGAGTCCTCTTCAGCCCCACTGTCGGTAGCCATCAGGAGGCTAAGTTCTGAGCGAACAAAGTGAGGCTTAAGTCGGTTGGCATGGAGGACCCGGAGGGGGTTCCTGGGGGACTCCATGTCCACCAGGTAGGTGACAGGGCCCTAGCGCTCCACCACTTTGAAGGGGCCCGGCAATTTGTCCTGGAGGGCGCATGGTTCGACCGGGGACATGACCCAGACCTGTTGTCCCGGCTCGAACTCAATGGACGAGGTGTTTTGATCATACCACCGTTTCATGTCTTCTTGGCTGGCTTCGAGGTTGGCCTTGGCAAGTTCCCTGAACCGCCACGTCTGGTTCCGGAGGGTCAGGAGGTACCGGTACACATCAGGAGGAGCATTCTGGGTGGCCACCTCCCATCCTTCTTTGACCAGACTTAGGGGACCCCGGACGGGGTGCCCATACAATAGTTCGAAGGGGCTGAATCCCAGGGACTTCTGTGGGACCTCCCGGTAGGCAAATAGGAGGCAGGGCAGCAACACGTCCCATTGGCGTCGTAAGGGCTCCTCCAGGCCCATGATCATACCCTTGAGGGTGCGATTGAAGCGTTCTACCAGTCCGTTCCCTTGCGGGTGGTAGGGGGTCATGAACTTGTATGTGACCCCGCACTGTTGCCAGAGGGACTTCATGTATCGGGAGATGAAGTTCGTGCCCCGATCACTGACGACTTCTCGGGGGAAGCCCACCCGTGAGAAGATCCCCATCAGGGCTCGGCCCACCACGGGCGCTGTCACGGTCCGGAGAGGTATGGCCTCCGGATAGCAGGTGGCATGGTCCACCAGGACGAGTATGAACCGGTGACCTTGCGATGTCTGGGGCTCCAGGAGCCCCACAATGTCAATCCCTACCCGCTCAAAGGGAGTGTTGATGACCGGGAAGGGTTGCAGGGGGACTTTTATTTTTCTGCCGCTCTTCCCGCTGGCCTGGCAGGTGGGGCAGGCTCGGCAGTGGTTGATCACATCGTTCCTCATCTTGGGCCAGTAGAAATGGGTCACCAGGCGGCTGTAAGTTTTGTCCTGCCCCAGGTGCCCGGCGAGAGGTACATCATGAGCCAGGTTCAGGAGGAAGTCTCTGAATCGGAGGGGGACTACCAGCACCCGGCTGGCCCCTAGCTCGGCAATCTTCTGTTCGCTGTAGAGAAGCTCATTGTCCCAATAGACCCAGTGAGCCCCCGAGGCATCCCCTGCGCTCTGGGCTGCGGCTTGCTGTCGGATCCCCTCGAGGGAGGGGCACGTTTTTTGTTCTTTGCGGAACTGTTCTTGAGTGGGGCCACCTTCTTGGTGCCACTGGGCCAGCTCCGGGAGGTCGCGGAGTGGGTCAGTTTCTTCATCGTTGGGCCCCGGTGGACCGGGGGTGGTGTCTTCCGTGACGACGGGCGGTGGAGGCTCGGGCCACTCGGGTTCTTCAGTGGAGGGGATGGCGCGGGCGGCCATGGATCGGGTCGTCGCACAGACCCATTCAGGGAGGCCAAGCATCCCCAGGTGCTCCCTCCGCTCAACGGCAGTCCAGGGGGAGCTCTCGAGGTCGTTCCCCAGGAGGCAGTCTACGGGGGCATCGTCTCGGACGGTCACTTTCAGCATGCCCGACACTCCCCCCCATTCAAAGGGGACGCGGGCCATCTGGCACAGGCTTTCGGAGTTATCCGCAGACCGTACTAGGCATAGCACATTGGGCAGGATTTGATCCGGGGTCACCAGATGGCTACGGACGGCCGTTACGCTGGATCCCGTGTCGCGGAGGGCTTCGGCCCGGTGTCCATTAATGGTGACCCACTGGCTGTACTTCTGCGTATTGGCCGGGATGGGGGCCCGTGGGACCATGTCTCTTTCGCCCAGACATACCAGGGACATGGCTGCGGGTTCCCACTCGGGCTGGTACTGTTCATAGTCTTCGACTTCTTCTTCGCCTTGTTCCTCCCCTAGGGAGACGGCGGTGATCTGGCGGTTTAGCGGACCCGTGGGGTTGGATGGTTGGTTTCTCGGACAGTTGGGGTCATTGGCGTAATGACCGGGTCGCTGGCATTTGTGGCAGATAACGTTGGAGCGGGATCCCGGCTGTGCTGGGGGGCTTCCTCTCCCGGCCAGGGATGGGGGAGTGCTGGCGAGAGGCACCGTGGCGGTGTCCCGACCCCGGCCCTGGCCTCCTCCTCCTCCTCGCGGACGGTGGGACCCCTGGGAGGCTCGGCCTTGATCTCCCGCCCAGTTCCGGGGGACCCGGGTACTCTCCCATCGATCCGCTTCAATGGCGAGTTTCCGGGGCTCGGTCAATTTACTGTCGAGGAGATGCTGCCTTAGTTCGACGAAACAGTTATTGGAAAGGTGCTCCCATACGATGAGATCGAACAATTGTTCGTAGGTGGTGACCTGGCTACCCTTGATCCACCCTTCTAGGGCCCTGCTAAAAAAGTTCACATATTCTACCCAGGTGGTACCGGGGATCCTTTTACAGCCACGGAATCGCTGCCGGTACATCTCGGGGGTGAGCCCATAGCGAGTGATGAGGGCGGCTTTCATATGCCCGTAGGAGGTCATCGCCGCGTCGGGGAGCTGTAGCAGGGCATCTCTCCCTTCGTTGACGAATCTCCCCCACAGCCCGGCCCCCCAGTCTTTTCGCGGAACCCGGTGGGAGGTCATGGCTACCTCGTAGGCCTTAAACCATTGCTGGACGTCGTCGTTCTTGTAGTACTCTCGGACGACATCTTTGGGGATGTGGACCTTGGTGTCCATAGAGGGAGTGGAGCTCTGGTTCTCGGAGACGCCGATGTCCCTGTTTTGTTTCCTAATTTCTAGTTCCTTCAAACCGCGCTCGTGTTCGTACGCGAGCTTTTTCTCCTCCAGCTCCCTCTGGCTTTTTTTCTCTTCCCGTTCTCCCTGTAATCGTAGGTGTTCAAGGGCTATCTTCTTTTCCGCTAGTTTCAGTTCCCCATCTAGGCGGAGTCTAGCCAGTTCCAACTCGTGGAGCAGGCTCCTCTCTCGTTCTCGGGCATCCTCGTGAGAGAGGCCCGTGTTCCTCTCTTCCTCGGGGGTTGCAAGGTTCTCAGTGATTGTAATGTTTTCGTTTTGGGGAGGCGACGCTCCCGCCTCCACCCAAGTCTGCAGGGCCTGCTTGAGGTCGTCTTTGGTGCTTAGTCCTGTGGTAGCGATACCCAAGTCTATGCAGAATTGCTTCAATTCCTTGTGACTGTACTCTTCCAGCCGTTCCATCTGGAATTTTGCGGTTGTTCCGGTTTCTTTCGTCGTCATGGTCGCTGTGTGTTTTTCGTTTGTAGTGGGGTGAGTTACTCTCCGTACGATTTGCGTCGGCTCGAATCGCGCCGCTGGCCACCAATGTTAGACGGGAAACCTAAGGGTCGGCCGAGCAAGGGGGAGAGGCCTCCTGGCGAGGGCCTTCTCCTCGGATCGTACGGCGAGCACCCACCCCCCCACAGATGGACGCCACACAAAGGTAGGTTCTTAACACTTTTATCGGTATTCTTTGGCAGGTTATTGCAACGATACAGAAGGAACAGGATGCTGGGATCCCTCTAAACTTAGTCTCTGTGGGAATGGGGTAGCAGGACAGTCTTGGTACCGGTCTGGTACAGGGATGCCTGGCGCACAGCTCTCAATCCTCGAGCTGGAGGGTTCTCTGGTATGGGCCGCGGCAGCGCCAGCAGGACTCCAAGGATGGTTCACGTAGATGAGCCGCGGCAGCGCCAGCAGGACTCCAAGGATGTTTCACGAAGATGAGCCACGGCAGCGCCAGCAGGACTCCAAGGATGGTTCACGAAGATGAGCCGCGGCAGCGCCAGCAGGACTCCAAGGATGGTTCACGAAGATGAGCCGCGGCAGCGCCAGCAGGACTCCAAGAAGGGTTGCAAGAAGATGAGTTTGTCTCGGTGTCTCTCGACTCCAGGATACAACTGCCTTCCTGCTCTGGAGCTGCCCCAGTTATAGGTCTGGTGCCCTTTGATGTCCGGACCCTCGCACTTGGAGGTCGGAGGGTCCGGGATGTGCGAGTCCAGACACCCAGCAGGGGGGTGGAGCCAGCGCCCAGGGAGGCTGGGGGCGATCGAAACCAGGCGGATGGGGGACCATCGAAACTCCTTCCCCCATTGACTCGTCAAGTGGTCTCTTTACCCCCTGGTCGGATCGTGGTGCCTCGATGTCGGGACTTTGCTGGGCCTGAGGCTGGGGTCGGGCCGAGGCCACGAGGCCTGGTCGTGGAGGGTCCAAGATGGCGGCTGGGCCGGAGACGAGGGTCCGGGAAAGGGGTCCGGACCAGCCGAGAGGGTTGAGGAGATGAGGTCGAGTTCCGTCGGGGAAGAACTGGGGCGGCCCGGAGGGGCGGCACTCGTGGAAGGTGCTACTCTTGGCCGGGGAACAGGGGTCGAGGTAGTCCGGCGACCCGCCATGCGGGAGGAGTGGGGCCACGCCACGAGGCCATATGCAACAATAGCCAAGTCTATTGTTTCATGATGGACATGGGCGTAGCTTGGTCAGTAAGATTTGGGAGGGGAGTGGGAGTCAGCTTCAGAGTTCCAGACAATCATGCTGCCATATAATGGTAACATATATAATGCGACCAGCAGGGCGCAAAGAGAGGCTTAAGGGAGAGCGGAAAGGGAAGGATTGCGGATTGGCAGGAGTACTGGGTGAGAGAAACACAAGATTTTGTCAAATAAACAATTTTTTGGGGGACTTTCAAAACAGAGATGCGTTTGTGTTTTTGTAGCTGTGCGCATGCACAAATCCCAGGTGAAATCCGACAGGCATCTCACCACAATCGACTAAAAGACCCCTTCCGAAGCTTCGCCCTTGGTGATGGATTATACTGGGACACGGGTCGATTAGATTGTGCTATGAATGACATCCCTCTCTCTGTACATTTTCTTACCTCCCTGTCCCTCTCAGCCTCCTTACCATAGCGCCATATTTAATCTATGCCTCTCGCTTCATGCCTCTCGCTTCCTCCCTCACACCCTCACCCTCACACCCTCACCCTCACACCCCCTCACCCTCACAACCCCTCACCCTCACACACCCTCTCAGCCTCACTCACCCTCTCACCCACCTTCACTCACCCTCTCACCCTCACCCACCCTCTCACCCTCACACACCCTCAAACACCCTCTCACCCACCCTCATACCCCTCACCCTAACCCCACACACCCTCACACCCCCACAACCCCTCACCCTCACACCCCCTCACCCTCACACCCCCTCACACACCCTCACCCTCACTCACCCTCTCACCCTCACACACCCTCTCACCCTCACACCCCCTCACCCTCACACACCCTCACTCCCCCTCACACACCCTCACTCCCCCTCACACACCCTCACTCCCCCTCACACACCCTCTCACCCTCACCCCCCTCACCCTCACCCCCCTCACCCTCACACCCCCTCACCCTCACACCCCCTCACCCTCACACCCCCTCACCCTCACACCCCTCACTCCCCCTCACACACCCTCTCACCCTCACACCTCCTCACCCCCCTCACACCCTCACCCACCCCTCATACACTCCCTCATCCACACACACCCTCACCCTTACACACCCTCACACCCCCCTCACACCCCTCACCCCCCTCACACCCTCACCCACCCCCCTCACACCCTCACCCCCCTCACACACCCCCTCACCCACACACACCTTCACCCTTACAAACCCTCACACCCCCTCACACCCCCTCACACCCTCACACCCTCACACACCCCCTCACCCACACACACCCTCACCAAACACACACACACACACCCTCACCCTTACACACCCTCACACACCCTCACCCCCTCACCCTCACACCCCTGTCACCCTCACCCCCGTCACCCTCACCCTTCCTCACACCCACACCCTCACAACCCAACACCCTCACCCTCACCCCTCACACCCCCTCAAACCCCCACACCCTCGCACCACTCACCCTCATACACCCCCTCACTCTCACACACCCTCACCCTCACTCCCCCTCACCCTCACACCCCCTCACCCACACACACCCTCACACCCCCACAGACCCTCACCCCCTCATCCTCACACCCCCTCACCCTCCCTCACCCTCACACACCCTCACCAGCATAGCATAACACAACATAGCATAGCATAACAAAACACAGCATAGCATAGCATAGCATAACAAAAAAAGCATAGGATAGCAAAACAAAACATAGCATAACAAAACAAAACATAGCATAACAAAACAAAGCATAGCATAATAAAACACAACAAAACATAGCATAGCATAACAAAACATAGCAGAGGATCACCAAGCATAGCATAGCAAAACATAGCATAGCATAACAAAACACAGGATAGCAAAACAACACATAGCATAGCATACAGCATCACTCCGCACCACCACAGCATCATTCAGGGGCACCACAACATCACTATGCGCTACCACAGCATCACTGAACGCCACAGCATCACTCGTTCGCCATCACAACATCACTCAGCGCCACCACAGCATCAATTTGTGCAACCATTCAACAACACCTGGTTCAAATATGTTCTCTCAATGTTTCAAGCTTTATTACAAATGTAATAAAAAGATGTTAATATTTCACTTCTGTTCTTAGATTTTCGTCACAATAAAATACACTGAACATACAGCTAGATTCATGAAGCATTTTTGCGGGCGCAAACGGTGCGAATCGCAGAATTCGGCCGTTTGCGCCCGCAAAAATGGCATTTGAAATTCATCATTGGGACATGTACTCGCAATTTGAGAAATCGCAAAAAAATTCGATTTTTCAAATTGCGATCGCATTTAAGGAATCTCAATTTGAGATTCCTTAAATGCTATTCATAACCCAATAAAAAATTGCGAATTCGCTATTTTTTGACGCAATTTACCGCAAAGTCAGACTTCGTGATAAATTGCGAAAACAGAGAAAAATGCACTTTTGTGCATTTTTCTCAGTTGTATGTTACACACACACATGTCCTTTGGACATGTGTGTGCGCAACATAAGTCTAATTTACATTTCAGGGGTGCTACAGGGTGTCCAGTGGACACCCCTAGCACCCTTGAAATCGCATCCTTATTTGCGATTAGCAAATTGCTAATCGCAATTAAGGAATAACTCCCCATTCATTCCTATGAGCCTTGGGCCTTTAGGCCCATAGGAATGAATGGGGAGTTATTCCTTATTTGCGATTAGCAATTTGCTAATCGCAAATAAGGAATGTGTAGGAATCGCAATTTATTTTGCGATTCCTACATGAATCCCGTTTTGCAAGTCTGTAATAGCGATTCCTTATTACTCGCTATTACAGACTCGCAAAACATGCCGATGATGAATCGGGCTGATAATCTTCACAAAAGTTATTTACAAAACTTTAAGCTATTGCCATTATAAATTACAATAACTTTTATTTAAGTATTAATTATTGAAAAAAAATTAAAAGCCACTGTTATTTGTAATATCAATACATGTAAGTCACGTAAATACAACACATATTGCATTACAAATGCTGTAGGTGTCACATTTGCGAAAGTTATAACTATTGGCATTGTAAATGACAAAGCTATTAATTTCGCTATTTTCAAAAACAAAACATAAATAAAAAAATTGTCATTTACAATACCAATAGCTCAAACTTTCCTAATGCGAGACCTATTGCATTGCAAATGCTTGTTTCTATTTGGGTTTTCCATGATCATTTGGAGTCCAGGGAAACACCCACATTGTTAAAATTCTGTATGTGTTCCGACTTTTGACCATTTAAAAACAAATTTCCTCTAAACATTTTGTGAGGATTAATGGCCATATATTTGGTCTTGGTATTAATCTCAAGGCCCTTATCGTTACAATATATCTGAAAGAAACAGGTTAGTATTAGATTCCTTACCTTAGAATATCCCCAGGCGTCAAACTGGATCCGGAAATGTTTGCGTAGCAGTCCCCTTGCGCGTCGGTAGGCGTCGTCCGCGTCCGTCATCGGCGTCGTGGGCGCCGTGATGACGTCGTCGGAGTACTTAGACGCCGCCTCCGCGCCCTGACGTCAGTTCTTCTTTTTTCTGCGCCAGCAGCGCAGATCCGGAAAAAGTGGTACCCATAGTCACTTTTTGACTAACTTTTTTGATCCTTTTGATCATTTTTCAGAGTCTTCGACTCTGAACGGTGCCGGTAGGGATGCCTGGATTTAAACCCTGTGAGGATTGCGACCGACTGATGTCGGTTACCGACCCTCACCGCTGGTGCCTTCACTGTCTCGGCTTCGACCACAACGACAAGGCCTACCCGACTGCCGAGCCCTGACGTCGAAAGCTAGGTGGGAGCAGTCCCGCAAGCGGCTCGAGCTCCGGCAGTCGGCCCCGTGCCGTGAGAAGTCCCGGTCCATACGGAGGTCGAGGGACCGGTCGCGGGGTCGAAGCCATCATAGCTCCGGGAGTCACCATCGGTCTTCGGGCTCGAAGTCGTCAGGTACGCACAAGAAGTCAAAGAGACGTCATCGCTCTTCCGACTCCCCCCGACACTCGTGCGATGCGGCCGGGGGTTCGGGTGAACCGCCCACGTCGCTCCGTCGGAGTCATGGGCGTCGCGGCCTGCTTCATACCCTCCGGTCCCTAGGCAGGACGCAACGCCGGAGGAGAAAGAGCGCTTCCTCATGGCCATGAGGTCTCTCTCTCCTCCGATGGGCTCCGCGGCACCTTCGGGTCCAGCGGACCCGTCTGGGGGCCCGAGCGGGTTGGGTGCTTCGGCCCCGACGCCGGCGGGTGATTCGGCCCGGCGCCGCAGGGCCCCGCTGGATACGCTTCCGGATCCGGGTTGTCGCCGGTTGACCTGACGACCTCACTGGCGCCGATCCCTAGGGTGTCACCTCCGGCGCCGCCTTCGGGCGACGCCGTCCCCGATGCCTCCCTCGATCCAGTTCCGGCGTCGGAGCGGCGCCGCTGGGCGCCGCTCTCGACGTCGCTTGGAGAGTTCTACTTCAACGAACCGGCCCCATCCTTTGACAACCCTGATTATCAGGAAATGGGTGATGAGGAGTATTGGGAGGGGTCTGAGGACCCTCTGACACGTGAGTGTCAGTCCCAGCACTACTGGACAGGTGAAGTTGGGAATGCCAGTGGTCTGGACACTTCGCCGGACACTGGTTTTGTCTCACCTCCTACCGTGGCTACGGAGGAGGGGGCAACCTACAGTGTGGTGCTGACGCGGGCGGCCAAGGCCTTGGGCCTTGAGCTCGCCGTTACGGCCGTGAGGACTAACCTCCTCACTGAGGTCCTTAAACCGCAGTCAAGCTCGGCTGAGCCTCTGCTGCCGTTTAATGAGGCCTTGACTGACGTTCTTTTGGGCACTTAGTCCAGGCCCGCTACAGGTCCGCCTGTAGATAGGAACGTGGCCAGACGCCACCGCCCGGCCCCGGCGCTGGGTTCTAATATGATTTATTGGCAAGGTATGGACTCCTAGAGATGATGGAAGATATGTGATAGCAAGTCAGAACTCTTTGCCTTTTGTGTGTTACCACTCCACTCCCAAGATACCTTGATGTAAATGGAAATATTTTCATACATTTTATTATTGTGAATTTTATTATTAAAAATTACAATTACAGTAAATGTAATTGTATAAATTGATGATAATTATAGGAGGAATTATGATTATATTAAGTACATCAAGTCAAGTCAAGTCAAGATTTATATAGCGCGCTACATACCCATAGGGTCTCAAGGCGCTTGAGGAAGGGTGGGGAATTACTTGTCGAATATCCAAGTTTTAAGTTGCTTTCTGAATGCTAGGTGGTTCTGAGTAAGGCGAAGGTGAGTGGGAAGTGAGTTCCAGGTTTTAGCTGCCAGGTAGGAGAAGGATCTACCTCCCATGGTGGTTTTGTTGATGTGGGGTATAGTGTCAAGGGCTTGGTTGGAGGATCGTAGCTGACGGGAGGGGGTGTAGAAGGACAGTCGTGTGTTGAGGCATTCGGGTCCAAGTTCGTAAAGGGCTTTGTGTGCGTGGGTCAGGAGGCGGAAAGTAATCCTCTTATTTACGGGGAGCCAGTGGAGGCCTTTCAGGTGACCAGAGATGTGTTCTTTACGTGGGATGTCTAGTATGAGCCTGGCTAAAGCGTTCTGGATGCGTTGGAGTTTTTTCTGGAGTTTTGCGGTGGTACCGGCGTATAGGGTGTTTCCGTAGTCCAGGCGGCTCGTGATCAGTGCGTGGGTGACCGTTTTTCTAGTTTCGGTGGGGATCCAGCGAAATGTTTTTTTGAGCATGCGAAGGATGTTGAAGCAAGATGATGAAACGGCGTTAACTTGTCTGGTCATCAAGAGTGAGGAGTCCAGGATGACGCCCAGGTTCCGTGCGTGGTCCGTCGGGGTGGGTGCTTTCCCAAGGGCCTCTGGCCACCAGGAGTCATCCCAGGTGGAGGGGGAGGAGCCTAAGATGAGGACTTCTGTTTTGTCTGAGTTCAGTTTCAGGCGGCTGTGCTTCATCCACTCGGCTACTTCTTTCATTCCTTCGTGTAAGTTGGTTTTGGCGGTGTTAGGGTCTTTGGTGAGTGAGAGGATCAGTTGGGTGTCGACAGCGTAGGAGATGATGTTGAGATTGTGTTGGCAAACGATGGCCGCAAGGGGGCTCATGTATACGTTGAAGAGGGTGGGGCTGAGTGACGATCCCTGTGGCACGCCGCAGATGACTTCAGAGGCCTCTGACTTGAATGGTGGGAGGCGGACTCTCTGGGTTCTTCCGGTGAGGAACGAGGTGATCCATTCCAGTGCTTTTCCTTGGATTCCGACGTTTCTGAGGCGCTGTAGAAGGGTGCTATGACAGACTGTGTCGAAGGCAGCGGAGAGGTCGAGGAGGATGAGGGCGACTGTGTCTCCATTGTCTAGTAGAGTTCGAATGTCGTCTGTTGCTGCGATAAGTGCGGTCTCAGTGCTGTGTTTGGCTCGGAAGCCGGACTGTGAGGAGTCGAGGGATTTGTTGGTTTCGAGGAAGGTGGCGAGCTGGTTGTTGACACCTTTCTCGATGACTTTGGCCGGGAATGGAAGGAGCGAGATGGGGCGGTAGTTTTTGAGTTCGGTGGGGTCAGCTGTGGGTTTTTTCAGAAGGGCCCTGAGTTCTGCATGTTTCCAGCTTTCCGGGAAGGTGGCGGAGTTGAGGGAGCAGTTGATGACATCTCGGAGGTATGGTGCTATGATGGAGTCTGCTTTGTTGAAGATGTGGTGAGGGCATGGGTCAGTTGGGGATCCTGAGTGGATGGAGTTCATCAGGCGGATGGTGTCCTCAGTGGAGATTGGGTTCCAGACGTTGAGGATGTTCAGGGGGGGTGAAGGTCCTGCAGAAGGTTGGGTGGGTAGGTCTCCGGGTTGGTTGTCAAAGCTGTTGTGGATGTCTGCGATTTTGTTGTGGAAGAAGGAAGCTAGGGAGTTGCAGAGGGCTTTGGAGGGGGTGATGTCGTTGGAGTTGGCTGATGGGTTGGTAAATTCTTTGACGATGTTGAATAATTCCTTGCTGTTGTGGGCGTTGTTATCTAGCCGGTCTTTGAATGCGGCTTTCTTGGCAGACCGGATTAGTTGGTGGTGTATGCGGGTGGCGTTTTTGAAGGCGTCCCTGGTGCTGGTGTTTGGGTCTTTTTTCCAGGCCTTTTCGAGGGAGCGACAGATTTTCTTCGATTTCTTAAGATCATCGTTGAACCAGGGGGCGTTTTTGCTGCCTAGTTTGATTTGACGTTTTTTCAATGGTGCTAGGATGTCGGCGCTGTTGGATAGCCATTGGGTGAGGTTAATGGCTGCTAGGTCGGGGTTTGAGGAGTGGGCAAGGAGGTTTAGAAGAAGCGATGAGGAGATCTGGTCGATGGTGATTTTGTTCCAGTTTCTTCGCAGGGTGGGTTGAGGATGGTTGTGGATTGTGGTCTTATTGTAGATAAAGTGAACGCAGCTGTAGTCCGTCCAATGAAGAGCTGTGGTGTGACTGAAAGAGACATGTTTGCTGGAGGTGAAGATGGGGTCGAGTGTGTGACCTGCAATGTGGGTGGGGGTAGTGACAAGTTGTTTCAGTCCGAGGTTGGCGAGATTGTCCAGAAGGGTGGAGGTGCTGCTGTCATTGCTCTTTTCCAGGTGAAAATTGAGGTCTCCCAATAGAATGTAGTCTTCGGAGGGGAGGGCGTGTGGGGTGATAAAGTCAGTGATGTCGTCACTGAATTGTGCACGAGGTCCTGGAGGCCGGTAGAGGAGGGTGCCTCTGAGAGTGGTCTTGGGATCGGTGTGGATCTGGAAGTGGAGGTGTTCGGCGCTGGCAAGGTTGACGTCTGAGCTGGTTGAGATGCGGATGGAGTTCTTATGGACGATAGCGATGCCTCCTCCTGTTTGCTTGATGCGGTCCTTACGGATGATCTTGTAGCCTTCCGGGATGGCAATGGTGATATCTGGGGCTGAAGAGGCATTCATCCATGTCTCTGTTAGGAAGGCGACGTCCGGAGAGATGGTGTCTAGTAGATTCCAGAGGTCGATGGCGTGACTGTGGACCGAGCGGGTGTTGAGCAGGATGCATTTAAGGTGGTTGGTATCAGGCTTATGTTTGGTGTTGGTGGATGAGGAGTTGGTTTTGGGGCCGTCGAACTTGCAGGAGTTACAAGAGAAGGGTCCATGGGTGTGTCCAGGAGCGGCTTGGACGCAGTTGGGGGAGCGGCCGGGGTTAAGGGCTAGGAGGGTGGTGGCATCGTAAGTGATGCGAGTGGGCTGGGCATTAAGGGAACCAGGGGGTCTGGCGCTAGGCGCGGTCCAGGCGCGGACGGGCGTAGACGGGCTTACCTTTGGCGCACCTTCGGCGCAACAGGGGCGCGACCGCTGCGCGTGACCGCTGCTCGCAAAAGCTCCTGTCATAAGTGGATGGTGGAAGGGGAGGGGCGAGGCAGGCTCAGATGGGAGGCGGGAGCGTGATTGGAGGGACGGGCTTGGACGTCACACTAAGCAAATGGCTGCAACAATAACAACTTTAAGCAGGGGGAGGTTGGGGCGAGCAGTGGAGCGCTATTACTGCAAAATGGAATTACAAATGATAATGCTATGATGGGCAGCACAAAGCAGCGCTATGAGCAGAGCACGTGAAAAGTAGAAAGCGGCGCTACGATTTTAGCACAGTGAAAATGAATTACAAAGCAGCGCTAAGGTCAGATCACAATTAAATCCCAATGCGGCGCAGTGATATAGTTTCAGGATGAAAGCAGGTTGCACACCCTTGTTTCCTGTCCACCCATCCCACCCCGAGAGCTTGGTCATCCAGGCCTCCAACTCCCAGACCGCATTCTCGACGGCTCCGCCCGATCGGGAATCCAAGAGGTACGAGCAATACGGCAAGAAGGTATTCTCCTCCCTGAGTTTGGGACTGTGGTCTTCCAACACCACGTGCCTCTTGGGCCGCTACACCCACTCTCTGTGGGACACTGTCGCGGATGTGCTGCCAGAATGCCCGGCGGAGGTCAGGGCTAAACTCGCCCAAGCCCTTGCGGAGGGTCGAGATGCAGCACGTTTTTCCATCCGGTGTGGACTGGATACCACCGACTCATTGGGCAGAGCGATGGCAACGACGGTGGCGATTCGTCGCCACGCCTGGTTGAGGTCCGCCAACTTTTCGGCCGATGTCCAGAATACACTCATGGATATGCCGTTTGATGGCCTTCGCCTTCTTGGCGACAAGGCAGACCATGCGCTTGAGCGCTTTAAGGACTCCAGGGCTACAGGCAAGTCCTTGGACCTCTCGGCCCGCGCCTGCAAACGGGTGCCTTTCGCTCCTTTCGCTCCTTTTCGTGGCCAAGGAAGGGGCGCCCCCACACGTGCTGCCAGCTACGCACAGCAGACAACGCGGTGGCGGCCGTGGAAACCGCCGTGGTGGCGATCGGGGACAACGGCGAGGTCAGTCCACACCTACCACTGCAGCATCCGCCTCAAAACCCTCCTAGTCCGAGCTTTCAGGCCCATGTGACGCCAGTGGGGGGCTGGGTTCGCCATCACCTCCTCCACTGGCGCACTGTCACATAGGACAGGTGAGTGCTGCAAATCGTCCGAAGGGGCTACTCCCTCCCCTTCGAGGCGACCCCTCCAGCAATGCCACCGCAATACCACCGCATGTCGGGGGATCACTAGCGACTTCTGCAAGAGGAAGTTATGGCCCTCTTGGCCAAGGGGGCCATCGAGCACGTTCCTGGGCCAGAAGTAGGGTGTGGTTGTTACTCCCACTACTTTCTGGTGCCTAAGAAGGGCAAAGGGGGCCTACGCCCTATCTTGGATCTACAGAACGTCAACAGCTTCCTCCGGAAGGAGAAGTTCAAAATGCTGACACTGGATCAGGTCTTAGCTGCCCTGAACCCAGTGGACTGGATGGTAGCGTTGGACTTGCAGAACGCTTCTTTCCACATTCCCGTCCGTGCGCCCACCGTGCTCCCCTTCGGCCTTACCAGCGCCCCACGGGTGTTCACGAAGGTCGCAGCTCATCTGCGCAGGTTAGGGGTTTCAGTCTTCCCCTACCTCGACGACTGGTTGTTGAAGGCGGGCTCGCCCCCGACAGTCGTCAGCCACCTCCAGACGACTGCAGACCTCCTGCACTAGCTGGGGTTCTCCATCAATGTGCCGAAGTCACACCTGTGCCCCTCCCAGAAGCTCCTCTTCATCGGAGCGGTTCTCGACTCGGCACAGTTTCGAGTTTATCCTCCCGAACAGCGGGTTCGGGATTTTCAGGCTCTGATTCCGATCTTTCAGCCTTTATCCCGAGTCTCGGTCAGGTTGACACTGCGGCTTCTGGGACTGATGGCCTCCTGCATCCTTCTGGTGCATCATGCACGATGGCGGATGCGGGCTCTGCAGTGGGACCTGAAGTTTCAGTGGGCCCAGCATCAGGGCAACCTGTCCGACCATGTCCTGATCTCGGAGGGCACTGCGAGACATCTGCAGTGGTGGCTCACGGACCGCGATTGGGTCAGCGGCAGATCCCTCTCCCTTCCCCAACCGGAGCACGTAGTTTTGACGGACGCGTCCCTCCAGGGCTGGGGAGGCCACATGGGAGAGGCGGAGATCAGAGGTCTCTGGGCTCCGGCGAAGTCCCGGCTCCATATTAACCTTTTGGAGCTGCAGGCGATTCATCTAGCACTGAAGGCATTCCTCCCCTCTGTCCGGGGGAGTGTAGTGCAGGTGTTCACGGACAACACCACTGCCATGTGGTACTGCAACAAACAGGGCGGGGTGGGGTTGTGGACCCTCTGCCAGGAGGCTCTGCGCCTCTGGCAGTGGCTGGAACATCAGGGCGTGACCCTGGTGGTTCAACACCTGGCAGGTTCTCTGAACGCCAGGGCGGACGAACTCAGCCGCCGGTGCATGATGGATCACGAATGGCGTCTGAACTCGGACGTGGTGCAAGGTCTCTTTCTGCAGTGGGGAGAGCCTTGGTTATATCTATTCGCCACCGAAGAGAACGCGCAATGTCATCAGTTCTGCACGTTGGAATTTCCAAGGCGGCACTCGCTCGGAGACGCTTTTCGTCGCAAGTGGAGTTGCGGTCTGTTGTACGCCTTTCCGCCCATACCACTTCTGCCCAGAGTGCTGAAGAAGATCAAACGCGACCGGGCCCAAGTCATCCTTGTGGCACCGGACTGGGCACGAAGGTACTGGTATCCCGAACTACTCAGTATGTCAGTCGATCCCCCGGTTCGTCTGCCTCTTCAGGAGGACCTTCTGTCGCAGCAGCAGGGGACGGTCCTCCACCTGAACCTGTCCAGTCTCCACCTCCATGCTTGGAGATTGAGCGGCGACAGTTTAGGCCATTTGACTTGCCTCCTGAAGTCTGTAATGTTATTCTGGCAGCCAGGCGTCCCTCCACAAAGTCGGTATACGCCTGCAGGTGGAACAGATTTGTGGCATGGTGCACAGCAAAGGCTGTGGATCCTCTCTCTGCCACTCTTTCTGAGGTTCTTCTCTTCCTTCTTTCTCTTGCCCAGCAAGGCTCTGCTCTGGGCACTATCAAGGGCTACCTTTCTGCCCTTTCAGCCTTTCTAAGGCTGCCTGATCAACCCTCTTTGTTCAAGTCCCCTATTGTAACTCGTTTTCTGAAAGGCAACACACTGTTCCGTTTGTGATGCCTCAGTGGGACTTGAACCTTGTTCTTACCTATCTGATGTGCGCGCCCTTTGAGCCACTTCACAACTGTCCTCTCCGCCTTCTTACTCTGAAGACTGCCTTCCTGGTTGCCATCACCTCTGCCAGGAGAGTGAGTGAGCTCCAGGCTCTTTCTTCCAAACCTCCTTTCCTTTCTGTCGATCAGGACAAGGTTGTGTTGCGGACTAGACCCTCTTTCCTGCCCAAGGTTGTCAAGGCCTTCCACATTGGGCAGTCTATCACCTTGCCCACCTTCTTTCCGCATCCGCATCCCTCAAAGGAGGAAGAGCGGCTCCACCGTCTGGACCCAAAACATGCGCTTTCATTCTATCTAGACCGCACTCGCCAGTTCCGTGTGGATGACCAACTCTTTGTTGGTTACGTGGGCGCTCAGACTGGACGGGCGGTGCACAAGCTGGCCATCTCTGGGTGGGTCGTCTTGTGTAGCAAGCCTTGTTACTCCTTGGCGAAGAAGGAGCCTCCTGTTGGGCTAAGGGCCCATTCCACTCGGGCCACGGCAGGCTACCACTGCCCTGGGCCGGGGAGTCCCCTTGCAGGACATCTGTCAGGCAGCTACGTGGGCCTCGCTGCGCACGTTTGCAAGACACTACTGCCTGGACAGCCAAGTCCCGAGGGATGGCTTCTTTGGCCGTTCCGTCCTCCAGGACTTTCTGGTGTGATTATTGGTTCTCAGACCCACCACCAGGGTCGGTATTGCTGGGGTATCTATTCTAAGGTAAGGAATCTAATACTAACCTGTTTCTTTCAGATGAACAAGTTACTTACCTTCGGTAATGATATATCTGTAAGAAGCAGTATTTAGTATTAGATTCCTTACCGCCCCACCCATCCTCCCCGTTCTGCGAACCGATATCTAGGGTTAAGGTCATCCCCTTTCAGGGCCCTAGTTTCAATGGCACCAGTGTTGGTTTTTAACATGGCTCTGCGTTTCTGGCGCAGAAAAGCTTTGTCTAAGAACTGATGTTAGCGTGCGGAGGCGGCGTCTAAGTACACCGACAATGTCATCACGGCGCCCACGACGCGGACGACGGACGCTGCGCCGCGGACGACGCCTCCCGACGCGCAAGGGTACTGCTACGCAAAAATTTCCGGATCCAGTCTGATGCCTGGGGATATTCTAAGGTAAGGAATCTAATACTAACTACTGTTTCTTACAGATATATCGTTACCGAAGGTAAGTAACTTGTTCGTTTGGAATGAATTTAATAAGCATTGTAGTCCCCTGGGCGTTTGGGATATTAATATAGTATCATCAGGGAATAGGAGGGCTGGTATCCTTTCTCCCCTTAGTTTTGGTGCATCATTTTTACAGCCCTCCAAGAAGGATGGAATGTAGTTGACAAATAATGAAAATAACGTGGGTGCCAAAACGCAGCCTTGGCGAACCCCCCTCTTTATAGGGATTGGACTTGTCAGTTCACCCCTTGGGCCCCACCTAGCCTTGGCATAGTTGTTTTCATGCAGTCTCATAATCTGTTGTAAGAGATTAGCTGGCAGCCCTTGGCAGCTCAAAGACTCCTATAACAAATCACAGGGAATAAGATCAAACGCAGCCCTGAGATCTACAAAAGCTAGATATAAATGTCCCTTTAACTGGTAACATATAAAAACGGTGTGGCGAGCGAAGTGCCTCACTGTATCCCAAAACACATTTACGTTAAAGAAAAATACAAAAAACAAAGCACTCACATGCCATACAATTACATAAAAATAAAGTAAATTCACTTACCAGGCCTATGTCCTCTGTGTCCTAGCAGTCCGTGGCTCTGATGGACACCAGTGGAAGCGTAAACTTCCCTAACCCATTCAGACGCGGCTCTCATGCTGCATGAGAACAGCGCCTGGATTGGGTGGAGCGGGCTGAATAGATGCTCCTTCAGACCGTGTAGGCCTGTGATTGGTCTCCACTCAGCTGTAGAAGGCACTTCGCCTGTGTCACTTTGGCTAGCACAAGACAGCCAGCCAAACTGACTTGTGCACTTTTTCAGTGTCAGGCCAGACACTCACCAGTCCTCTGCGCAGAAGAGGACATGCCCCTCCTTCACCTGCTCATGGGCAGGCTGACAGTTGTGGAGCACTTTGTGAGTAATGAAAGGGCAATGAAATCATTTCATTGCCATTTTATTTTTCACATTGCTTTTGTGAGACTCGCAAATTCCTCCGCCCTCACGGAGAAACTGCAGCTGACCGTTACCTCATGCAGCTCACTGTCATCAGTGGAAGCAGAGTGTAAATGACACTCAGACAGATCAGTGGCAGAACAGAGTGGGCGCAAAGGTCCCCTATTTATCTATATGGATATATATTCATACATATATATGAATGTAAACATTATTGAATGATTTTGTATTACAAGATCCTGGCAGACATCTAAGAAGAGTTTCTAACAAGAATTATCACTGTGCTAATCTTAATGATAAACAAAAAGGTAATTTGAAATTTCACGTAACTTATCTGTAGGCTTTAATACAGAAAAATTACAATCCACCCTTAAATGACTGTTGATTTTAACATATGCTTTTGAAAATCATTATAGCTGGCTGGTGTTTATCATAACTTTTCAGAATAAAAAGATCAGACCTATGGCAACAGAAATATGTTTTCCTAGTGAGCCAGTTAGGCCTGTAGCCATTACCAGTGACTTATCACCATAACCAACTCTGTCCTCCTGTACTGAGCATAAGCTTTCCGGCGAAGCAACCACCAGGCACACACTCATAAACAACATATTATGCAAAGTTAAAGTTGGCAAAGAAAAATTCTATCTGTTCTAAGAGGGCCACACATAGATTCTGACAGTACAAATCTTCTATATCCACTGTCTGTCAGAGGGATAACCAGCACCAAATTGCTTACCTTCTATGGTAATTTGTGAAATTACATCCAACAAAAGATCAATCTTTAGGCTTTTTTAATACCAATCTACCCTTAAATGCCTTTTGACTTGAACAAGCTTTTCACCATCGGTATTTCAGGCCTACTGCTTTATCATAACTTCTTATTATAAGCAATCAACCCAATAACCTCTATCATTGGCTTGTCACTGTAAGCAATTCAAACTAACTGTGTTGATTCGAAAGACTTCCTACAAGGTGACCATCATGTAACCATTAGTATAATTACAGGTATGTTCAAAATATAATTGTCCAAACAATAAAGAATCCCCACTAATACAGCCCAATAACTATTATAATCATGCAAATGGTTTATCCCTATGGTTTGTCCAGGCAGGTCACCAGCACACAACCCTTGCCTTCTACGGTAATCTGCAAGATTCCATGTAACAAAATATACAGGCTTTAGCACAGTGCAATAACAATTAACGCTTAAAGGCTGTTTGCCTTTAACACATACTTTTCACAATAAGTAAGTGAGTAAGGCCTACGCCAGAACTCCAGCACTCGACACATGGGTAAAGGGTATGATAGAATGGGCCACCTCTGAAAAGATACATGTGAATAAGTACTAGACGGGATGATAGACTGGCTGGCAATTTAATGGGATGGCTGAAATGGTTAACTTGTTAACAGCCCCCCCCTCCCCCAGATGCCAGACCTCCCTGAATGGATGTGGAGCATTGGGGTAGGGAAGGTAGGGCACCTGCTATTTTGAGAAACCGAGCAATGAAAAGACCTATTTTCCCGGTGATATCTGAGCTACATTGAAAAATATATTTCAGGGAAGAAATAAGAAAAGGAGAGAGATAAGGAAGGGTATGTACACCCCGATTTTAAGCCCCTGGAAAATGGATGGGGAAATAATGTTTTTGTATCATAAGTGTAAGACAAGTGGAGAATATAGGGGAAGGGCACCTTGGAAGGAGAGCCTTGGAGGAGCGAATTTTGAAAGGAGTTAACAGAGTGAAGTTGCATCAGTTTGTATTGTTTACAGTTGATTGGCACATAATGTTGCACTATTATCAAATTCTTAGATGCCTTGTAAGTGAACAACTCCAATATGCGATGCAGAGACTTACTTTGTATGCTTTAATATTTAAAAGCAAAAAGAACAATTGATGGACAGAATACAGAACAATGTCACACATTCACCCCAGTACAGAGATCTGGGCCAAAATCCATAGTTCTTTTTGCTCACCATGCCATTCTAGTTTGGACCCAGCCATATGCAAATCATTCTTGACCCTGCGCCCAATGGGAACAGTCCAGCCTGAACTGCCAGGTCAGGCCAGGCCAGGTCCTCCTTGGACTGGAAACAAGCATCCTAGGTTCGGTTTCGGGCTTTCAGCCCTCACCAGCCCTCATCAGCCAGGATAGCTTGACTCCAGTGGCATGGAGAACACGGGACCCACGTCTGGGCATACCCTTTCCACTCGGGGTGACAAATGCAGTCAGAACAATTGATGGACAGAATGCAGAACAATGTCATACATTCACCCGAGTACAGAGATCTGGTCCTAAATCCATCATTTTTTTTGGCTCACCATACCATTCCAGTTTGGAACCAGCCATATGTAAATCAGTCTTGGCCCTGATATCTAGTTTTCTGTAACCGCATTGCTATTGGGATCTGCCGCGCCGGGAAACCCTTTGTTGGGTAGCTGTGCGCATTACAAATGTAAACAAATAAATAAAATAAATAGGACCGTTTTTTGGCTTTCAGCCCGCATCAGCCAGGATTGCTTGACTCCAGTGGCATGGAGAGCACAGGACCCACTTTTGGGCATACCAGTCCCACTCGGGGTGACAAATGCAAAAAGAACAATTGATGGACAGAATGCAGAACAATGTCATACATTCACCCCAGTACAGATATCTGGGCCTAAATCCATCGTTCTTTTTGCTCACCATGCCATTCCAGTTTGGACCCAGCCATATGCAAATCAGTCTTGAACCTGCGCCCAATGGTAACAATTCAGCCCGAACTGCCAGGCCAGGTCCTCCCTGGACTGGAAACAAGCATCCTAGGACCGGTTTCCGTCTTTCAGTCCTCATCAGCTAGGATAGCTTGACTCCAGTGGCATGGGGAACACAGGACCCACATCTGGTCATACCCGTCCCACTCGGGGTGAAAAATGCAAAAAGAACAATTGATGGACAGAGTGCAGAACAATGTCATACATTCACCCCAGTACAGAGATCATACTGTGCCACTGGATTCAGCCTATCCTGGCTGAAGAGGGGTGAAACCCCGAAACCGGTCATAGGATGCTTGTTTCCGGTCCAGGGAGGACCTGACGTGGCAGTTCGGGCTGGACTGTTCCCATGAGGCACAGGGCCAAGATTGATTTGCATATGGTCAGGTCTAAACCGAGGTTCCATGGTGAGCAAATGAATTATGGATTTAACCCAGATCTCTTGACTGGCGGTGAATGTTTTGATTGGTTCTGAATTCCGTCCATCAGTTGTGTGTTTTTTACTTTTTCACCCTAAGTGCGCCGGGTATGCCCAAACGTGGGTCCCGGGCTCACTGTGCCACTGGATTCAAGCTATCTTGGCTGAAGAGGGGTGAAACCCCGAAACTGGTCCTAGAATGCTTGTTTCCGGTCCAGAGAGGACCTGGCTTGGCAGTTCGGGATGGACTGTTCCCATGAGGCACAGGGCCAAGACTGATTTGCATATGGCCAGGTCTAAACTGAAGTGGCATGGTAAGCAAAAGAATGATGGATTTAACCCAGATCTCTTGACTGGGGGTGAATGTTTTTATTGGTTCTGCATTCTGTCCATCAATTGTGTGTCTTTTACTTTCTCAACCTAAGTGTGCCGTGTATGCCCAGATGTGGGTCCCGGGCTCACTGAGCCACTGGATTCAAGCTTTCCTGGCTGAAGAGGGGTGAAACCCCGAAACTGGTCCTAGGATGCTTGTTTCCGGTCCAGGGAGGACCTGGCTTGGAAGTTCGGCCTGGACTTTTCCCATGAGGCACAGCGCCAAGACTGATTTGCATATGACCAGGTCTAAACTGGGGTGGCATGGTGAGCAAAAGAATGATGGATTTAACCCAGATCTCTCGACTGGGGTTGAATGTTTTGATTGGTTCTGCATTCTGTCCATCAATTGTGTGTCTTTTGCTTTCTCAAACTAAGTGCTCCGTGTATGCCCAGATGTGGGTCCCGGGCTCACTGAGCCACTGGATTCAAGCTATCCTGGCGGAAGAGGGGTGAAACCCCGAAACCGGTCCTAGGATGCTTATTTACGGTCCAGGGCGGACCTGGCTTGGAAGTTTGGGCTGGACTGTTCCCATGAGGCACAGCGCCAAGACTGATTTGCATATGGCTAGGTCTAAACTGGGGTGGCATGGTGAGCAAAAGAATGATGGATTTAACCCAGATCTCTTGATTGGGGGAGAATGTTTTGATTGGTTCTGCATTCCGTCCATCAATTGTGTGTCTTTTGCTTAATATTTAAAACGGCAAAACCTTATAAAAATGATATATAAAAAAGTAAGTGAGGCCTACTTGCTATGTCATAACTGTTCATTTAAGCACATCATACCCAAGGATTATGAGGTAACTTTTTTCCAGTGAACTGATAAGGCCTCTACCCTTTGCCAATGGCTTGCCAGTATATACATCCCAGGCCTACGGAGGTGTTCAGAAGCTGGCAACCATCAGTCATACATTGATAAAAGTACAAATATGTACCACATTACGTTTGGCAAAACAATATACAGCCGCTCTCGATAGAGCATAACAAGAATCTTCACAGTGAAATTCTACTCCCAGCAATTGTCTGACCAATACCATTGCCCTTGCTTAGGATGGTAATCTTTGAGATTACATGTAACCACTTGCCTTTCTACAACCAGTAACCTATTATGGCAGCAATCCACTGTTAGAGCCCTAATGGCTTTACCATATACTTTTCACAATAAATAAGCCAAGCCTACGGAATTTGTAATAAAGTTTCACGAGAATAGGCCAGACAAGTCCCATTGGGTATAACATTTCCGTGCACACTTATCAAGGCCTACAGCAATCATCATTATCACTGTAATAAACTCCCTCTTAGGGCTAGATGTAGGTAATTTTAATTTACCGATTCGAAAATACAGAATTTTACTGATTCGGTATTTTCGAATCGGTAAATGCAATGTAGGTAATTAATCGGTAAAAAATACAGAATCGTTAAGATTCGTATTTACCAAATCGGTAATTAACGATTCGGTATTTGCTATTCATTCCTATGTGCTTGGAGGCCCATAGGAATGAAGGTCTATTACGGAATCGGTAATTACCGATTCTGTAAAATTGGAAAAAGTCAAGGTTAGCAGGGTGTCACTTTGACACCCTGTTGCACCCCTGATTAGTGCTGGTGTGCACATGTGGCATACATACATGCCCTAAGGGCATGTATGTCTGTCACATGGCACAGGTGTAAATGCACAGTCATTTATGCATTTACATATGAATTCCTTATTTACCACCAACTAATAGTTGGTGGTAAATAACGAATTCTTAAAGCCCAGAAGCACTGTTTACATTGCTTCCTACATCTCATTTACCGATTCGGTAAATACTGAATCGGTAAATGATGATTTGGTAAATACCGAATCGGTAAATACCGATTCGTTATTTACCGAATCGGTAAAAAAGCCTCCTACATAGGAAAAGGCTTTTACCAGTCGGTAACGGCCGATTTCGGCCGTTACCAACCGGTAAAAGCCTACCTACATCTGGCCATTAGTCTTCACTCTTGCTCAGTCTTCGCTTCCTTTAACCCCTTCGCTGCGGCGGCTATTCTGCCGCAGCGCTAAGGGGGTGGGGCGGCCGCGCGGCGGTTCCGTGCTTGTGACGCTGCTCAAAAAGAGGATAAAACATTCTAAAAGTGTCAAGTCTTCGAATCCTTCTTAACCCCTTGCATGCTTGTGACGGAACAGCTCCGTCGCAAGCCTCGGGTGAGCTGTGCTTGTGACGGAACGGTTCCGTCACGAACCCGCCCGCCCATTAATTCGTCAGCGCAGGCGCGGAATTCGCGCCGCGCAGGCGCGGCGAGCGGGCCGTGACGGAACCGTTCCGTCACAAGCACAGCTCACCCGAGGCTTGTGACGGAGCTGTTCCGTCACAAGCATGCAAGGGGTTAAGAAGGATTCGAAGACTTGACACTTTTAAAATGTTTTATCCTCTTTTTGAGCAGCGCCACGCCAAAATACTCCTCCAGGAGTGAGTCGTGTATGATTCCAAATTTTCAAATAATAATAATAAATAATGAAATAAAAAATAATCATTGGTTTATCACCATAACCAACTCAAGCCTATTGTACTGAGCAAAAGCTTTACCACAAGGCAACTATCAGGCATACAATCATAAAAAAGCAGACGTATACAATATTACAGTTTGCAAAGCAAACTAGTATCTCTCCTAACAGGGTTTAACAAGGATTCTCACAGTGCAAGTCTTCTTTACTCATGGGTTATCAGAGAGGGTAACAAACATCAAAACCCTTGCCTGCCAAGGTAATCTATAAGATTCAATGTAATAGAAAACCTACCTGTGGGCTTTAATTCAGGGTAATAACAATCCACCCTTAAAAGCCTATAACTGATGTGTTTCATAATCACTGTCAGGCCTGCAGCTTTTATAATATATTTTGATAATAAACAATCAGTCATACCACCATTATCACTTGCTTCTCCCCATCACCAACTTAAGCCCGTTGTATTGAGAGTACGTTTTCCTTAAGGTAACCATCTGGTATACAGTCATAGCAGTGCAAATATATACAAAAGTACAGTTGGCAAAGCAAAATATTAACTTCCTAAGAGAGCATAGGAAGAATTAATGTAGCTCATATCACTTTGCCCTACTGCTGGGTTGATCACCAACTCGAAACCCTTGCCTCTAACTGTAATCTGTGAAATTCCATGTGACAGAGTACCTGCCCACAAGCTTCAGCACAGTGCAATAACAATCCATCTTAGAAAAACCTATTGTCTCTAAAGTATGCTTTTCACAATAAGTAGGTCAAGTTTCATGTCTTTGACACAACGTTTCATAACAAATAGGCCAAACCTTTGAAATCTGGCTTGCTTTTCCTAATAAACTGATGAAGCCTTTACTCTTTAACATTGGCTTCACACCTTACCCAACATCAGCCTAGTCAAGCGCACAAAGTTGTGAAGTTGTGAAGTTGTGAAGTTACAAATATGTTGAAAAATACAGCATTCAACACAATATGCAAGCCCTATCAAGAGGGACTAAAACAAATTGTCACAGTGAAAGCCCCCAGGGTTTATCAGGGTGGGTGGCCACTTTCAAATCTCTTGTCTATGTCACTAATATGCGATATTCCATACAAAAATGTGCCTATCTGTAGGCTTTAATATAGAGTAATAATAATGCACTCCTAAATGCCTATCAACTTTAACATATGTTTTTCACAATAAATACATCCTAATGTGTGGTCAGAGCCAAAGCCTTCATCCTGGCGATTCTCACATAATGGTCTGGCGACAGCTGCACTGTCAAGCCAGACCATAGAAGCAACATACTGTTATGGAGTCATCTGCTGGTCTGACCACAAATACTGACAATCCAGATGCATAAATGGGTAGCATCATAAAAAGTTTGAGAAGTGACTTAGCAACTCTGGGCTGGTTGTAAAATATTGCATGAATCATTGGATAATTTTATTGTACTGATATTAACCATTTGTTTGCTGGAAAGCCCCCCGAAGTGACTTGCAGTAAAATTAAGAACGGATATACCAAAAATAAGGGTATTAATAAGATATTTAAAGAGGTTGATGGCAGGAATTACAAGGGCCAACAGTTCTCATATTAACTGATAAAAAAACACTAAAATATCCCAGGTGGGTTTTAGTCCTATTTTAATAAATATAACTACTTAGAGAATAAGATTTGTGCCACGATTGCAGTGCTTTCAAGTTTAATGGGGTTATCTGCCTGTGTGGTTATGATAGCAAAATGCTGAGTGAAAAGTGTGAATGTGTGCTTAGTAGCTCTGATTTATTCATTACGACTAAATATTTATAGTGAAAAACAGAAGCGACAGTCACAATGTTGTGAGTGTGCTACAATGGTATACTAACTAAATACCATTCACTGTGGCATCTGTTACTAACTAGCATAATGTAGTATCCTCATGTAATGTGTATGTACTTGCATCCAGCTGCTCAGCCCTGTGTGTGTGCATTCTTATTGGAACGCTAGTCTGTGTGGAATGTTGGATGCATCAGAGTGTCAGTTAAGGATGGGCTGAACGGCCAGTGGGCTGCTCCTGATGGGGCTGTGAGTTACCTGTTATCTTAACCATGACTTCTGCTAATAAACATCAACTACAAGTACCTGAATTAGTCTACGGTGTCTACTTATCTACACCTGTACCTGTGGGACTTACCCACTACACATTACTGGGGTTGGAAACGCTTTTCAGGCTCATTACTGGGCTCAAAAGATTCAGCCCTGAGGTCTCTCCTGAAAGGAGGTAGTTAAGTAGAAATTCGCTGCTCAGCTGACCCGGCAGGAGCAAACGTATGCCAAAAATGTATGCAGAATTAGCTTTTCAGTGAATAGCAGCCAGGGACATTTTAGCTATTTTTACTTGTAAGTGGGGTTGGAAACTCTTTTCAGGCTCAGTACTGGGCTCAAAACATGCAGCCCTGAGGTCTCTCATGATAGAAGGTGGTTACTAACTAGCATCACTTTAGAAATTCATACCAAACGATAAAGTACTAAACAATATAACACAACTTATCAACTTCAGCAGCAAACACCTTTCACCAGGACACTCCCTGCCACGCATCCTTCTGAACAGCTCACCAGCACAAAATCAACAATTCGGTCTACAACTTCATTATACAAAACTGGATAATGGTGAAACCGAGTAATAAACACACTATACTTCGTAAGAACGGCTACTCTCTCTAACTAAGCACAGAATCACTCAAAATGGAAGAGGCTTGTAGTAATCTGCACTTTTCAGCTGAGCTAATCAAATAATTAATTCTACTGCCATTCATAGAAAACGTCCTAAAATTCAAGCTTAACTCGCCCCTGCGTAATATCATCTTTCTATTTATTCACCACAGAGCCTCAGTCTGAAATAATGTGTTCCTTGATTTTATCTATCCTTAAACATTCCAAAAAACATAAAAATGCCTCACTCAAGAGCTGTTAGCCTTGGACTCTTTTGTTGACTTAGAATCGAAATTTGCCTAGGTTAGTGACGGTAAGTTTCAATTCTATTAAGGACACGGAGTCGAGGATTATGCTTGTATCTTTCTTTGCTTTCATTTCTAACCAATACACAGCAGCCAGAAAAGCAAAAATGACTTTTTTCTCTCAAAAACATAGAGAAAAACAACATTTTCTTCTTAATCCAAACTAGAAAAACTTGCTCAAAACATCCACTCTCATGAGTCCGTAGGGCAGTGCAGCAACAGAGTCCTTCTACAATGTCCATGAGTCATAGACAGCGCCTCCATCTTGTGAACCCCTCCTCTTTCTTCGCGCGAGTCACGCCTGAACACTACTGATCCTGTTTGGCTCCCTCATTTCCTGTAATACAATGAAAACCACATGAGATCACTGAAGACCCTAACTCAAGAATAAAGCACCAACACCTTTTGAATGCAAACTTCTCAATATGGACAGCAACGCATATAACAGTAAAGCCATAAACAAGTTACTTACTTAAATATGAGTGGGTTCGCATTAGTGGTGCAACAGGAGGGATAATCCCCGCCTCCGTGTCCTTAATAGAATTAAAACTTACCGGCACTAACCTAGGCAAATTTCAATTCTATGTCAGGACCGGAGGATCCGATTATGCTAGTTCAAAGCTTACTTACCACCAAATTTGCAACATCCACCACTGGTTTGAAATAAAACCGCTTAAAGGTGGAATCCGAAGACCAATCCGCAGCTCGCATGAGATCCTCCAAGCGAGCTCCCAGGTAAAACGCCTTCGAGGCCATAGCCCCCCTAGCGGAGTGAGCACCAAACTGCTTAGTGTCTATACCCGCCTATTGCATGACCCAACGCACCCACCTAGCAATGGTGGGGGAAGAGACGGCCTTGTGCGGTTTCCGTAAAGCAATAAGAAGCTGTCTCTCGCCCAGAGGGCATAACTCAGAAGTTAAGTCTTCATAGACTTTCAGACAATGCACGACACACAGCTTGGGCACATCCACAAAAGCCAGATATGAAATTGTTCTTGAAGCCGATTTTGTCCGGCGACCAATCATAAGCGTCACTCCATCCGGGAAAAACACCCTCGCAGTGATATCCTGGGCATGCACATCTGAGACCTTGTAACAAGAAACTAGACATAGCAACATGGCTAACTTGGCAGAAATTTTCTTCAGAGAAAGATATTTATTTTGCTGCCAGGACAGGAATAAATTGAGAACCACATTGACATCCCACAAGACAGAATACCACAGCTCTGGAGGCAAGGCTAACTGGATGCCTCTCACGAGCCGGCAAATAAAAGGATGTTCGCCCACAGGGGAACCGTCCACCGGACAGTGGGCCGCTGAAATAGCCGATCGCATAGCATTAATAGTTCTGTAAGCCAAACCGTCCGTCGCCAATTCCGCTCAAAAATTTAGTATGGAAACAACTCCCGCGACCACAGGATCTAACCGCCTGATTCATGAAGCAAAATTGCATTCGCAAAGGGCAAGATTCTCAGAATCTTGCCTTTTGCGAGTGCAATTTTGGCATTTGGGATTCACAATCCCAAATGCTAAAATCGCTAATGAGGAATTAGCAAATATGCGAGGATTAGCATTCAAGGAATCTCTATTAGAGATTCCTTAAATGCTATTCATGACACTTGCAAAAATTGCGATTTAGCAAAATTGGGCCGCTATTTACCGAGAGGTCAGACCTCTCGGTAAATAGCAAAAACATAGAAAAATGCTTTTAAAAGCATTTTTCTAAGTTGCATGTTGCACACACACATGTCCTTTGGACATGTGTGTGCGCAACACCTGTTCAAATGTGCATTTTAGGGGTGCTACAGGGTGTCCTTTGGACACCCCTGGCACCCTTAAAATCGCTATCTGATTTGCGAGTAGCAAATTGCTACTCGCAAATAAGGGATACTCCCCATTCATTCCTATGGGCCTTTTGGCCCATAGGAATGAATGGGGAGAAATTCCTTTTTTTGCGAGTAGCAAATTGCTACTCGCAAATAGAGAACATGTAGGAATCGCTATTGATTTAGCAATTCCTACATGAATGCCGTTTTGCGTGTCCTCAATAGCGAGTCGCTATGATTCGCTATTAGGGCCACGCAAAACGGCCCGTACATGAATCAGGCTGCAAGTCCTGTCGAAGACAAGTCCAGTCGAAGACACCAACGTAGCCAATTCCTCCAGGTGGATCGATAGCGCTTGGAGGTACTTGAGGCCCAAGCCTTAGATAAGAGGGACACAGCCGAGTTTGAAATACCTGGGAGCGACCAGCGTCGCCTGAAAGCCGCCAAGCCATGAGGTGGAGAGAACCCTGAGCGATCAGGTGATGCTGCTCCCCGACCGGATTCAGAAGAAGGTGAGGAAACCGGGGACTGGGATTGGAAAATCCCAAGAAAGTTCCAGAAGAACTGGAAACCACACTTGGTACCTCCAAATTGGTGTTGCCAACACCACCTCCGCCATCTGACGGTGAACCTGGGCCGCTAACCTCACGATCACGGAGAACCAGGGAAACACATAACTCCGCTCCTTCCCCCACTCCTGCAGAAAGGCATCCATTGCCTGCGCAAGGGGGTCCGGCCTCCAACTGAAAAACCTTGAAAGCTGATAGTCCAGCCTGTACGCAAACAGATCCACCAAGAAAAGGCCCCAGAGGCTGTTCAGCCACCAGAAAACCTGAACATCCAACTTCCACTGGCTGGAATCCCAAAGATGACGGGAATGCCAGTCCGCTACCAGATTGGCCTGGCCCGGAAGGTACTCCGCCGTCACCGATATGTGGTGGTCCAGGCACAAACTCCTTAGCAAAGTTGGCCAAGGCTTGAGACCGAGGACCACCCACCGGTTGATGTAACGCACTGCTGAGAGATTGTCCATCTTCAAAAGGACGCAGGACCGAACTCTGTCCCTGGTCCAACACCGGACCGCGAAAGAACCCGCCAGTAGTTCTAAACAATTGATATGTAGAGCTTGCTCATCTAACGACCAAGCGTCGCCAGTAGAGAAAGCGCCGCAACTGGCATCCCACCCCGATGTGCTGGCGTTGGATTCTATCACGATGTCGGGGGGGGGGTCCCGAAGATGGCCCTGCCATTCTAGGCATCCATATTGGAGAGCCTCCTTGACATTTCCTCCCAGACCTCCTCCGAGAGAGGGACCATCTGTCGTAGTACAAACCTCTCCGGAGATGATGCGCCTTCAAGCGCTGCAGGGCGCCATAATGCATGGGCCCCGGAAAAATTGCCTGGATGGAAGAGGAGAGAAGGCCTACCACCCAGGCAATCTGACGAAGGGAAATGTACGACTTGGACACTGTCTGACGAAGTAGGTGCTGAATCTTGGCAATCTTCCGGGAAGGAAGACTCAGAGCCGCGTGGACCAAGTCCACCACAAAGCGTTGAAAGACTGTTCTCTGAGTGGGGAGAAGTACAAACTTGTCGCCGTTGATAATGAACCCCAAGCTCTGTAAAAGGGAAATTGTCTACTGCAATTGAAAGGTCAACTTTTGAGAGTATTGTGCCAGAAGAAGAATGTCGTCCAAATAGACGTTCATCCGAACACCCTGGCTTCATAAGAACTCCACCGCTGGTTGGAGGACCTTTGTGAAGCACCAGGGGGCCGAGGACAGACCGAACGGAAGGACGGTAAACTCGTACACCTGCTGCTTCCACTGTAACTGCAAAAAACAACGATGGGGAGGATGGATCGGGACCACGAGATACCTTGAGATCTAACCGCACCATCCAGTCGTTCGGAAGGAGATGAATCCCCTCCATTTCGAAATGACGGTAGACCAACCAACCGTTGAACTCCTTCAAATTGATAACCGGACGCCGCCCCGTCCGTTTTCTCCACTAGGAAGATATTGCTCAGACACCCATGGGGATGCAGGTCCGACCGACAGACTGCTCTTTTGCGCAAGAGCTCAGATATCTCCTCGTTCACGAGACGCGAATCAGCCTCTGAGAAAACGATAGGGCGAGGGGGACCTGTTTGTTGGGGTGAATCGAAAAAACTCTATGTGGAACCCCCGAATGGTTAGAAGAACCCAAGCATCGCTTGTAATGGCCCGCCAGGCCTCCCGAAAGGCCGCCAACCGACCCCCAATCTGGACTTGAGAAGGAGGAATGAGACTAACCGTTGGAAACAGGTCCCCCCGGCATTGTTTCTGTATCTTCCGCTGCCCCGAAACTTCTGACCTCTGGTCAGATAAACGTTGGTATAGTTGGCCGTAGAGATGTATTGTCCTCTCCCGGAGCCTTGCCCCCTGCCAGGGTTCTGCTGACCGCCACGGCCAGTCGCGTGGCCCCTGCCACGACAGGCCCTGCCAGAAAAACTAGATTGAAACACACGCTTAATGTTGGACTGGGCCTTGTCCAAACTTGTGAAATTGGCCACCGGGGGCCCCTCCTGGGGGACCGCCGCCACCAACCCCGAAGGGTCCAAATGTGCAAGCGCCAATTTTGCGCACTCAACAATTATGTGGTTTGACACCCGCTCCTCCATGGGCCCCACAACATCATTTACGCATCTGAAGATGGACTCGTCCACCGCCTCAAAAAACTGATCATCCAAAGGTAGGTACTGGACCTGCTCCTCCTCATAGAACTCATCCTGATTGTGGGGTGGGGGGTGGATGTATGCTCCTACCGCTGACCAACAAAACCCCAGGAGGCTTCTGGACAAAAGCCACAGAACCCTTTAAATGTAACAAGGCCAAAACCTGCTTGTGGTGGAAAAATGCAGGCAAGGCTATACGAGGCCCTTAAAGTGCGCAATATGTGTGAAACGCGGTACTAAACCCTCAAATAGAGGCCACAGAACACCTCATGCACGCGCAGGCCCTTAGCTCTCTGACGGGGCCCTTACTGCCACCCAGCGCGCTTGAATAATTGCTCCCAAATGCGGAATCTGCTTTCAAGCCCGCAGGCACTCACCACAGAGGCGCAGCAATACGGACCCCCACCGGGGAGTAGCACTAATCAAAACGTGGGACAATACGGACCCCCGAGGGGGCGTTCAAGGTATGGCAGTAGAGGACAAGGCTCACAGGACCGTTCATCTCGCCGCGCGTCTCCCTTTCTGAAAAGACACGTCTCGCGTCTCGAGATGTTATACCCCCCCTGGCGGTCAGATGAAAGTACAGCAAATAAACAGCAAATAACGGGCGCGGCCACGAAAGGAGCAAAAAGCTCCCGCGGCCAAGGGGAATCTGTAAAGGCAAAACCCCAACGAGTCCCTACAACAAATCCGGGTCCCGCCCTCACATTGTCAAATATGTACCAAACTGACAAGAAAAGACAGCAAGAGAAAAGGGACTTATCTGGACTGCGAAGCAGCGAAGAAAGAGGAGGGGTTCACAAGATGGAGGCGCATTCTATGACTCATGGTCATTGTAGAAGGACTCTGTTGCTGCACTGCCCTTTGGACTCATGGGAGTGGATGTTTTGAGAAAGTTTTTCTTGTTTGGATTAAGAAGAAAATGTTGTTTTTCTCTATGTTGTTGAGAGAAAAAGGTCATTTTTGCTTTTCTGGCTGCTGTGTTAGAAATTAAAGCGAAGAAAGATACAAGCATAATCGGAGCCTCCGGTCCTGACATAGAATCACTCCGGTGACACAGAGAGATCAAGGAACTCACTCCCACAATGCACACTTTCAGTTTAATTTCAATGTATTTATTCATGCTTCCAGCCCATTGAGGACAGAGGAAGTAGAAAATAAATAGAATAGATGGTACTAAAGGAGAAGTAAACAAATAAAGAGCAAATTAATTCAGCCTCATCCATTTGTAGCTCATTCCCTATAGTGCAGGAGAGCTTTATCACTGAGGATTCAGATAGAGTGATTGGTTCACTATTTTGCTTAGTTATTCAGTTTCACAGGGCTCATCCTTCTCACAAAAGCTTGCCCACCCCTTAATAGATTTCTTCCTCTCTATATCCCAGCTTTTGGACAATTAGGTTTGAGTACTTGACAGCAGACATGATATGTTATGTTCTCATCATTTTGTGAGTAGGGATACAAAGAATAGGCATGTTAGGGACTCAATGCACAGCTTAGGAAGTTGACTGGCTTCGGTTAGGCTTTCTGGAACAGGGCCTTACAGCCTGATTCATGTAGCTGAATTGCGCCCGCAATCGCTGCGAAAACGCAAATGCGGGCGCAATTTCCGTATTCGGCATTCAACAACAAAATAGCGAATTCGCTAACACATATTAGCGAATTCGCTAATATAATCGCAGAATCCCTGCCGCTGAGCATTAGCGAATCGGTAATAGCGACACACCACGGAATCTGCGAAAATAATAGCGAATTCGCAATAGGAAATCGCAATCGGCATTCAAGAAAAATCGCAATTAGCGAAAAACCCAAAAATCGCTATTTGCACGGCGCAAAATAAGGACAGCTCAAAGCAGGTGGTAACCATGAAAGGCATAGAAATTTTTTTTCAAAAAACTGTTGTCCTATCACCAACAGGGCCAGGCCTGACCAATCACACATAAGGACATTCAGTAGCAGCATTAGGCTTTCCACAATGCCTGGGATGTACATGGTGGTGAGGCGGCGAAGGCTACAGCGAGCAGCACGGAGGAGACGCATGAGGCAGGCGAGGATTTACCGGCTGCGGGTCACCTTGCTGGGCCAAACCAGAGAACAGATTTATGCTAAATACAGGCTGAATGGGGAAATGATCACCTGGCTGATACAAGAACTCGACCCCATCATGCAGCACCCAACAAGGCGAAACAATTCTGTGCCCACACATGTGCAGGTATTGAGTAGCCTGCACCTCCTGGCCTCCGGAAGCTTCCAGGGGGTAGTAGCGGCCGCTGGGGGAATATCCCAGCCCACCATGTCACGCTGCCTCAACAGTTTTGTAGACGCCATGCTCACCCAGCTACACCGTCACATCAAATTCCCCGCCAGCCAACAGGAATTGGACATGACAAAGCTACAATTCTACAATGTAGCCCATTTTCCACATGTGCTCGGATGCATAGACTGTACCCACGTCGCCGTCTGCCCACCAGCTGGCATGGAGTATATGTTCCGCAACAGAAAGTGCTACCACTCCCTCAACATCCAGATGGTCTGCAATGCCAAGACATACATCACTGACATTGTCTCACGGTACCCAGGGAGTACCCATGACTCCTTCATCTTCCGGCACAGCGCACTCCACACACGGCTGGTCAGGGGAGAGTTTGGGGAAGGACACCTACTTGGTAAGTACACTTTGATTGAAAAGTCACATTGCAAAGATGTAACAGCGCAGCACAGGCAATCACCATCTGCTCCTCCCATTCAGGTGACAGTGGCTACGCCCTCCGTGAATACCTCCTGACCCCATACCTCAACCCTGCTACACCCCAGCAACGGCGCTACAATATTGCTCACATACGGACAAGAAATTGCATAGAAAGGACATTTGGCCTGCTCAAGAGCAGGTTCCGCATACTGCACAAGACAGGTGGGGCCATGTATTACAGTCCTGCAAAGTGCTGCCGCATAGTGGCTGTCTGCGCAATACTACATAACATGGCAACCAAGCGCCGGATACCTGTTGACATCTCTGGCAGTGAATCTGAGGGGGACAACCAGCCACCTGCACATGCGCGCCATGCACAAGGGGAGACCCCAGCAGAAGGGCACAGACGTCGCAACCACATCACAGTGAACAGTTTCTAGTACAACCACTGCCATCACCCCACGAATCGACAATGCATGCAAAATGTAAAGAAGACACAACGCTAATGTGTGTAGGAAAAGAAATGTATTTGTTCACTTCACAAAAGTAAATGTAATGGTCCGTGCCAAAGGTCAAAATAAAAGTATCTGTTCACTTCACAAAAGTAAATGTAATGGTCCGTGCCAAAGGTCAAAATAAAAGTATCTGTTCACTTCACAAAATTAAATGTAATGGTCCGTGCCAAAGGTCAAAATAAAAGTATCTGTTCACTTCACAAAAGTAAATGTAATGGTCCGTACCAAAGGTCAAAATAAAAGTATCTGTTCACTTCACAAAAGTAAAAGTAATGGTCCGTGCCAAATTAGTCCCACACACAGTATTCCGTCATACTGCTGTGCTTGCCAGGCTTCACCTCAGCCTGTGCCAGTGGTTATTCCAGTCCTCTAGGTGTGCCTAGAGCGTGCCCCTCCACAACGCCTCTGAGGGCCTTCCTCCTCCGGGGCGTCAGGCAATGGGGGGGTCCTGGTGCTGCGGGTGGGTAGTGGGGCCTGTGAGGCTGATTGCGAGCTCAGGCTGGACGCCCCCTCACTCGCATCATCACCCCCCACAACAGATGGAATGGGTGGAGGGTGCAGAGCCACGACAGCTGTGGTGAGGGTCTCCAGCACCCTCGACATGTCCACACTGCACTGTATGACAGTGTGCTGCTGTGTCAGACAGCGCCTCGCCAGTAGGGAAGTGGCATTTGCTGACACGTAGCTCGCCCTGCTGTAGGTGCCAAGCTGTGTCAGCAGTTGGCGGTGGTGCCGGCGTTGGCCACCGTACATTCGATTCATGGCGCGGGTGTTAGCCTCCACGGCTGCAGCTATGCGGGCCATTCCATTGCCCACCCCGGCCAGGTCGGCCCTCATTCCTTCAATCTGTGTAGCTACACAGGCCACGTTGCGGCCAATGTTGCATAGTTGCAGGTGAATTGCCCCCTGCTGCCGTGCCTGGCGCTGATGTATGTGCAGCATCCGTCGCTCGATGCTGAGCCGCGCCTGTCCTTCTCCATTGGCCCGCCTGGTAGCAGCTGCGGATCGCTGGCGTGACCTGCCACGCCTGCCCTGCTGGCCGGATTGTGAGGCTGGGGGCTGACTGGACAGTGGCGCAGCCCCGGATGTTGAGGCGCCAGCTGATGGGGATGAGGCCACCGGTGTTGCAGGTGTGCTCGTCGCTGGGGGTGTGCCTGCTGGTGTGGCTGTGGCAGTCGCTGCGGGGGCCACAGGAGTGACTGACCTGGCTTTAGCTCTGGGAGGAGCAGCGGTGGCAGGGAGCACAATGGGTGCTGCGATGGCAGCAGATGAGGGCGCTGCAGCAGTTGCAGGTGGGACGCTGCCGGTGAAAGTTGATGGTGGTACAGTTGCAGCGTTAGGGGCTGCTGCCTGGGTATGTGTTGGCTCCTCCAGGACGCTGTCGTCTATCACCAGCCTGTCACTGTCACTGGTATCTCCACCTGTGGGGGTAAGTGGAGGACCATTAGTTGTATGCATCTGGCAGACGTGCAGTTGCAACATGCATGCTGGGTGACATTCCCTGAATGGCAGTGGCTTTGTGTGCATTGGGACCTGACTACATCTCCCACAATGGCTGCATTGTGGTACTACTACATTGTGGTCAGACTACATCTCCCACAATGCTTCAGGGCAATACTTGATGTGCAACAATTACATGCCTATGGGACATTGGGGGGGCCTATTTGGTCATGGACATCCATAGGGGGCAGGGTCGCAGTCGCATGCCACTTACCTTGGGTGTCTTGTGTGGGGGCGGATGAGTCCAGTGCAGTGAAACCCACAACGGCCTCCATCTCGAGGGTGTTTTCCACCTGGTCCTCCAGGGGGGTGTTCGGTGGTACCGTCGGACCTCCTCCGCCTGTGCCCGAGGACTCCCCGAGGCGCGCCGCCACCTTCTCCTTGGCACGGCCTCGGAGGTCGTACCACCTCTTCTTCAGTTCTTCAAGGGACCTTGACGCCACTCCCACAGAGTTAACTGCAGAGGCTATCCCCTGCCAAATGCGTCTCTTCTCCATCTCCGGGACCCTCCTGGAATTTGCACCGAACAGCTGGTCGTGGTTAGCCACGACTCCCTCGATGAGGTGCTCCAGCTCCTGCTCGCTGAATTTCAACTTTCGCTTCCTCCCAGCCGAGCTGCTGGTCCCCGGTGCAGCTTCCTCTGCCATGTTATGGTTTGTGGCTCAGTGGTGCACTCTACAAGCCAAGATGTGCAGCTGCTCTTCGATCTGCTCCCTGTCTCTCTGCCTCACTGTGGAGAATGGTGCTCGGAACCGGCAGCTTCCTGGTTGTGATGTCATCACTGGGCTCGAAATGCGACTTCCCGTTTTCCCGATCTCGCGAGTTTGCGATCTCGCAAATAGCGATATCGCTAATAGCGATATCGCTATTTGCGAGATCGCAGTCCAGCCGCAGGTAGGCCGAAATAGCGATTAATCTGCGATTAATCGCAATTTCGATCGGATCGCTATCGGATTTTGCGATCGCGTGCGAATCGCTTTTTTTTATCGCAATTCTTCATGAATTCGGATTTGCGATTTCTGAATAGCGACTCGCTATTTTTCGCTATTTCAGAATCGCAAATGCCGATGTTCATGAATATGGCGGTTAGTCATTACCAGGATAACACTAAAGGGCACAAAGTGCATGGTGTTCGTGCCTTAGGAACATTTCTACCATAATTAAACAAGCCAGACTCATGTCTCTCTCTTGCACATTTCTAGCTGGTGTATAATATCTGTAAAACTGAGGGAGTCTGTTTCTAATTAATGTACAAAGAATGATGCTAGAAGCGGGATTCAGCACATCCTTTCGATTAAGACATTTAAACTCTCTTGATATGTTTGTCTTACTGGGATTTTTCAGATCAGACCTCTGGGCTTCATTGTACCAAACAATATTGTTTCCACCATCTAGGGTCTTGATCTGAAGGAAGTGACCCAATTAGGGCAACCCAGGTCACTCGCGACCACTTGTCTGCCTTCCAAACAAATGAAGAGTCGGTCAGACAGTAGAGAATACAAACCCAGTATATTTATTCAGATACACTTGAGTGGAGCCCAGTCTGCCCAGTCTCTGTGAATTGCTGCAGAGGGACTGACCTCAGCAAAAATAATGATACATTATGTTGAATTCAGAACCAATGAAGGCCCTCCCAATTTAGAAATTTCCAGTTGGAGGCGGCTGTAGGAGAGCATTGTAGGGTGAGTGCGTGTTTGGCAAGCAGGAGCACCAAGGATGCAAAACAGGTGCGTACTTTGTATTGTTTTCAGGGCTAGAAGATGCCCAACAAGCATGCTTCCCAGATGTGTATATCAGGCAATTCTGTGACCTTATGCCGGGTGTTGTCAACTGTTTGCCAGTGGTGTTGGAGGGCCGGGCAGGACCATAGCCTATGTATTAGGTATGCATCTAGCACCCCAAAGCGTGTGCAGATCGCTTGTGCGCTGTGGAAATGACGGTTTATTTGAGCTGGGATGAGTACCCTCTGTGCGGAAGGAAGAATTGTATGTCTTGAAACTAGAGTTTAGAGAGACCTGCTGAGGGAAGTCTAGGACTTGTGTTCATTCCTTATCATGCACCACTCTCCCATACTCATTCTCTCATTTCTGCTGAAGCGAGTCTAGAGGGACCACTGACAAGTATCAGATGGCTTTGTAGAGCCAGGTAATAAGGTGTCGGCCATTCCCCATTATACGTTTTGTCTGGACAACAGGGTGGGTGGCAAGTTCTGCATCCACAGTATTCCTGAAGGACATGGCAGGTGTAGGCAAACTGTCTGTGAAGAAGGAATTGGCCGGGTGGAAGGTTATAGTCCAACATCAACCAATTGAACTAAAGGAGATGTTGGTCTACAAACAGGTCATCTATGGTGTGGAGTGACTGAGCCGTGGAAGCATGGGAGACCTACCAGGAGTAACGCTGGGGCATACGCCACGGTGTGGGTTGCTAAGTGGTATATGCAATTTATGCATTCCGGGCCACTGCCACTTGTAGTGGTTGTACAGGGGCAGTTGTGGATTTTGAGAGCAGGAAGTTGCAGAGCGTGGATGAAGAAAGGACTCCCTCCTCACGGCTAGTCTCTTCCATGTATCGTCCGGCAGTCTATCGTGAAAGCCATTGCAGTTGAGCTCCTAAATTGTAGGGTTCAAACAAGGGAGTGCCAAGACCTTCGTGATCTACCAGTAATTGCAGTCTCCAAAGAGCAACTCCATGTCGTGTGGTGCTCCAGATAAGATTACCTAATATGGTGTCCAATTCTTTGAAAAATGGACACGGAGAGACTACTGATAGATTGGCAAAATAGTAAAGTAGCGAGGTAAAAGAACCATAGGGCTGCTCGACCACCAAGGGCTAGAGGAAGTGACTGCCAGAAATGAATTAGTGCCCTCATCCCAGGCAATGCGACTCCAAGGTTATCCTCATGCAAGTCAAGCGGGTGTGGTATAAACGATTCCCGAGGTAACGGAGTGTTGTTTCCTGCTAGTGAAGTGTAGTGTCACCCAGGTAGACAAGTCAGGCCAAGTCAGGCCAGATTGAGGAGGTGTATAGCCGTTTTCTCCTAGTTTACTCGCAGTCCTGCAGCTGCGGCAAACTCGGTCAAGGCGTTTCATAGTGGGGAATGATCCAGGATGACGTCCCGGAGATATACCAGCAAGTTATCTGCATATAATGGCTCAGAGTGGGTACTATCCCCCAGTGGTATACCCCAATTATGACCTTCCAACCTCAGTCGTATGACTGGGGTTCATTGTGAGAGCAAATAGCAGAGGAAACAGAGAACAACCCTGTCTGGTCCATCGGTGTACCAGGAAAGAGGCAGAGATGGAGTGACCTAGTCGCACCCTAGAAGTTGTTTTAATGCAAAGTAGTTTTGTATAAGCCAGCAGTCTAGGGCCCACACCCTGACGAGTGAGCACAAGGAGAGGTATGGCCATGTCAGCATATGAAATGCCTTCTCCGGGTCCAGTATTAGGCATGCAGCCTTTGGAAATCATCTTGGACATGGAAGAGGTGACCGATATTTTATAACTTGTTACGTCCCAGAACCAATCCATTCTGATCTTTGTGAATTAATTCCAGAAGAATACAGGCATAACGGCCTGCAAGTATTTTTCAAGTATTTTATAATTCGCACCCGGAATTGCTATTGGGCGATACAACGATAATCGTAGGGGTTCTCTGCCCGGTTTGCAGAGACTAAAAGGGATTCCCCCAACAAGGTGGGGAGTTCCCCTGCTGTCAACACAGCTTCATACAATGCAGCCAAGTGGGGTGCCAGGAGTGTCGGAAAGGTGCTGTAATATTCAAAAGGTAGGCAGTATATCCTAGGTGCCTTGTTGCAGGCAAGGTATCAGATTCACAGAGCCACGTCTTCTGTGGTTATTTAGTGCTTGACTGATATTGGTGGGAATTCGGGGCATCTCAATCCTGGTTAGGAAGTATAGTGAGTGCTCCTCTAAATAGTTAGTGTGAGAAGTTGGCCTGGTATATGATGGTCACTATTCTAGTGAACACCTTGCACCAGTCCAAATGACCCTTATGGTGATTGGTTGTAAGTCAACCTTATAGACCAGCTATCCTAGGGTTGCGTGGACAAAAGCAGTCTTAGGCTAAACTCAAGAGGGCATGTGAAGCCAGCTGTTTTACCATATGCAATCCTTTTAACATCAAATGAAAGGACACCACACAAGTTATATATTATAAAATATATGTATTTATTACTAGAATAATCCCCTATACTCTTTACGAGCACAGAAGCACAAGCGTTAAACAAAGAACTTCATATAACATACAAAAGTTTCACAAATATGGATAGGCCCTGGTGGCCACTCAAACCATATACTCAAATAGTGGTATAAGAACCAGGTCACGAACAATGGTAAGGCCTAGGGCCTTGAGAATCGCTGGGACTACACTGGACTAACGAAGGTTAGGACATAGGAGGCCCAAAGGATGCGGGTGCAGTGTCTATAGGCACTCGCGTTTACCATACAAATTAATGGTGCGTAAAAATTAGAAAGTTACTGTTTTAGGAGTCTTCCGACTGGACTAGTACTTAGCCACTTAAAACTAGGACACTAGAGGTGTAAACCACTAGAGGAGCACCGGAGTACTCCCGTTACCTCACCCACAGGAAGCGGGTGCATAGGTGTCAAAGTGCGTCGGGTTTCGTCGTGGAGTTCTATGGAGCCTGGAGGTAAAGATGCTGCAGGCGACCAGGAAAAAAGAATCCGGTTGAATCCATGGGTGGATCAAAGATGGAGAGTACCTGAAAGCAGAGGGGACAGAGTCTGGGTCACTAGCCAGTGACCAGGAAGGAACCAGGAAGGAACCAGGCGATATCGGGTTGCAATCAGGTGGTGTTGTGAAGCTTGTCTCCGCTGCCACGTGGACCAGGAAGGATCGAGGACAACCAGGTGGTGGACACGAGCTGTCCCACAAAGGCTCTCGCTGTTGGCGGTGTCGGTTCTTGAATCGGAGTCAATAGGCCTCGGCAAATGCAACCCCTGCAGAACTCGAAGATGGCTTCTGGGTCAGACCGGGAAGGTCTGATGGGCTGCTCCTTTTCAGGGGAGCAAGGGTCAGTCTGGAGCAACCAGACCAGCAGTTAAAATTCGAAGGTTCATCGTCTCAGAGGCCACTAGCCAACGGGCAAGTGACCGGACAACGCGTCGAGCAGGAAAATGCAAAAGGGCCCCACGCAGCACTCGGTGAGTGTGGAGAGGTGATCTTTGGTGCAAAAGCTGCTCGGGGCTGGGGCTTCTAAATCCCCAATGCCCAGCTTCGAGGGTGCCTCGGGAGCTGCACAGGAAGCACTTTCCTGGCTTTCCAAGATGGCCGGTCCCACGTCTCTCGTCACCTCCACGGGTCTCAGCTTTGCTGGGACTGTGGATCGGGCTGTTGGAAGTCTGGAAATCCGGTTCTTGTCAGTCTCTATCGTTCGAACTCCGGCGGGAGCAACAACACAGAAAACCTTTGAGCGCTGATGGTGCCTGTTTGTGCAGGCTGGTCACTCCTTGACCACAAGGGAGATTCTTCAGTCTTCTGCGTCGAGTAGGATGTCGAAGGGTCCAGAGTTTCATTTCAAAGTTTCAGCCAGTATGATCTAATGTCTATGGGCACAGCTCCTACCTTTATTCCAAATCAAGGGGCTGGATCTCCTGCTACGTCCCTCCTATGGGTGGGACCCAGGAAGGGGGTGGTTACACCCCTTTCCCTTTGTCCAGTTTCGCGCCAGAGCTCATGCTGGAGTTCCCGGCACCAGTTTGAACTGGGCTTTGCCTGGGACACCTTGTGCGCCCCAGGCAGTGCCTAGTTTCATTCAACCCTCCCTGCCCCAATCCACTATCTCCTGTCTGGGGTGGTGTAACACCTCCCTGTGACAGGAAACCTTTTGTCCAGGCCTCCCCTGCTGGAGTTTTGGTCAGCAGCAGGAGGCCAGACTTGTGTCTGTGGCAGCAGCATCCATTTTGTGATGCTGAGGCTCTGGTTAGTTTTAACCGCGTTTAAGGAAAGTAACATGTCTTGTCCCTCTAGAAGGGTGGAATGCTACCGTCGTCGCCAGGACTGGCTAGGGGGTAGTATTCCAAAGCGTATGACACCTTACACGACAAGTTTTGATAAAGCCAAACCATAGGTAGCATTCAACCGCGAGGTTCTTAATGCACTTAAGAGTATATGGTATGGCAATATCCCAGAACAGCTATAAGGACTTGGTTCCAAAAGCTGCAGACAGGCTCAGCTCATGCTAGAGCACCATCTCACATAAAACCAAGCACTCTGCCTCAAGGATTGTTAAGGCCTGCCATAGGAGTGACTTATAGGTGTATATGTGTCCAGATATAGGTTCAGACATAGGTATACTATATCTAAGCAAGGGGTGATTACACGACCTTGCCCCAGCTGAGTGATCAGCCAGTTGTGTCAGTTTGGATGGCCTGCCAGGGGTGCCAAAAGATATGCTGCAGCCCCTGGTAGGCCTTGGATACACCAATGCCCTGGGTACCCATAGTACACTGTACAGGGGCTCATAAGGTGACCCAATCCCAATTGGTGATGTACCTAAAGTACATGGTTGTGAATTTAGAGAGAGAACAGCAGGGCTGTGGGTCTGATTAGTAGGCCCACAGCCACATTAAGTCGAAAACATGTGAAGCAAAAAGCAAAAAGTGGGGTGACCATAGGAAAGCAGACCCTACTCTCCTACAGTTAGATCCTGTTGTATTAGCCAGGCCAGAAGGTGTCTGAATTTTTTGCATTCCCTGTGGACATTTGCTGCATGGGCAGTAAAATTAAAGCAACGGGGGCGCTCTAATAGTGCAGCATATGGCGTTTTGACTGCCATGAGTTATGTGGTCAATGCAAGATCACGGTCTGCAGCCTTCCCCAGTTTGGTAAGCTGGCGTTCAGCATCTGTGATCTCCCTATCGAGTGACCTTAGGACTCCTACTATCTACTGAATGCAGAAGCCTCTGTGCACTACCTCCAGGGCATCCAATTATATTGTCCTAGTGGATGCCGTATTATGATTGTCAGTAAAATAGTGGTGGATACTGTCGCCATGCTCATCACAGAAGATGGGGTTTTCCCGGCAGTCACCAAGAAAAGAATACGATCAAGACGCATGTGCAGTTTGTGAGGCACTGAATAAAAGGAGTACAATTTGGTGGTGAGATTGTGGGATCATTGTGCAGCCTGTACATGGGAAGGGGAGTGTGTTAGAGGATGATGGGATGTATCAAGGGCTATGTCAAATACACCATTATAGTCCCTTCCAAGAAACCCGGGAAGTGTAGTTTTGTAGGCTAGGGCCACTGAGAGGGCATCCCAGAAGTGTCCATGGTCAGAATTAGGAGCGTCTATGCTCCCGAGGAGTATGGATCAACCATCTGGGCACCCTCCAAAAGTGCGTAGCATTCCTCCTTATCTATGATAGTATCTAACACCTGAAATGGGATACCTTTCCGAACCCAAATGAGGAGACCCCGTGCGTATGCTAAGAATGTAGTTTTGTGGATTATGCCCCCCCAACGCTTACGAAGGTGCTCAAGTTCTTACTTTGTAGTGTGTGTCTCCTGCAATAAGACAATCTGGGCTTTCTGATGCTTTATGTAGGAATGGACTGTGTATCACTTGCAGGCTGCATGCATACTATGTACGTTTAGTGTGAGGAGGCGGAAATCAGTGTTTGTAGGTAGCATGATGCTGCATTAGGACTGGGGGTTCTGGGGATGGGGCTTGTCGCTAGGGGCATCATCCCATTGTTATAGCTCATCCATTGTGGGTGGGGTGCATATTCCTGCCCTACCGTAGTAAACCAATCAAGAGAGTAACTGAGGGTACAGAACCATTGCATGGTTGGAAGGAATTTAACAGGGGAAGCCTATTGCAACAACAGGCAGCACACCCAAACAAGATGTCTGTACCTAGAGACCTAAGGTATAGTGGGGGGTGACCAAGCTTTAAATGACAAGACTTTTGCTCATCGGCCCGTGTTTGTAAGGAGAAAAAGTGGGGGATCCAGCCCATGGATGCCGAGGGGCTCTCCGGTTGTGACACCTAGGTGAAGAAGCTATGATATAAATGTTATCTTGAGTGGGGGACTGCCAGGGGATTGTGCAGTGTGCATGTGTGGGGACCTGGGAGGTGCTAAGGAAAGGTGGGCGTCTATTCCTTGTCAGAGCCGGAGAGGGTATGGTTGGGTTAAAGAGTTGCCAGTAAATCACAACACCATAGTACGACAAATAAATGTATACAGTCAGGTTACATTGATTTCAGGAGGCATCTGGAGGATTCTGGAGGATTCACTTATACAAGTGTGTCTTTAGTTTGTGGTGTCACACTTGGTGGATTCATTGAGCCCTGGTGCAAGCTGTTTGAGGGCAGAGGGTCATCATCCATGGTGAAAATGTGTGGGCCCTTCTCTACGTCTATGTCAACGGTGGTGGTTCCCATGGCAGCAGGTGCCTGTAGGGCCTGACTCTTATTTACTAATATCTGTTCCGAATTCCGGGCAGTCTTCGGAGTGGATCGGGATGCAGAGGTATGTTGGGGTTTACTCTGCCGTTTCCGGCATGGTTTGGGGCAGTTGAGGTCAGGGCAGGACGATGTGGGGCAGTCATGCATAGTGCTGGTCTGGCGAGTCCTAGGTGTTTTTGAGATCAGTAAAGAAGCGTGAGATGCTTTGGAACATGATCTTGAGCCACGCCAGGAACAGTCATGAGTATTGGACTCCTAGTTGTCAAAAATGTTGTTTGACTTCTAGAAAAGAGGCTTGTTGCTGCTGAACTGCCCTAGTGTAATCAGGGAACACCATGACCACTTTGTCCTAAACTCAGAGAGAGCCAGAAAGGCGAACTGCACAAAGGATGGCATCCCGGACACTAAAATGGAGTAATTTCGCCAACATCAGGTGTGGAGAGGAGCTGATAGGGGGCTGCTGAGTTAGTACTCAGTGCACTGTCTATGTCAAGAGGTCAAGTATTGCCCCTCACATGTTAAGGAGTGGTTACTTTAAAACTGCATTTGCCTACGTTCTTCCACCCAAATTTAAGCATATGGTATAATCCGGGTTTACCTGAAATTTTTAGTGATCCGATAGCTAGAGTGTGGGCTAATCACGGTATAAACCACCTCTCCGATTTATACGGATCATTAGGCTTTTTAACATTTGATACCTTAAGAACACTTTACAAACTACCTGTAAATGCTCTCTTTAAATACACACAGATACGTGACTTCTTCATGAATAAAATGAAACTAAGGGAAATTTTAGACTCAGAAATATGGACTTACATTTACGGGGAAACAAACAGCGAACTAATTAGCTTGGGGTACAAATGTCTCTGTCTATCTAAACCTGATGACTGTGTCAAAATCGCACAGAAGTGGACAACTACTTTAGGACTTCCCATTTCTTCAAATAATATCTCAACTTTTTTTTATAAGAGTAACTTTTTAACTAATTCTTCTAGTTTAAAACTTCAATCCTACAAGACTGTATGCCAGCTATACTATACGCCGCTTCACTTCTCTAAATGGTCAGGGAACAATTCATCACCCGAACGTATAATATGCCCAAAATGCGATCTACTAGCAGCAGATATAGTACACATAATTTTTTCCTGCCCTGCTCTACAAACACTATGGGATGAAATAGAAAAAGTGTTGAAACTGTATAAATTGTTTTTTGGTAAAATATCCGCCGAGATGATAATTTTGGGAATACAACCAAACACTGCTACTTATAAGGACCTAATGTTTATTCTAATTTCTTGTGCAAGATTGATAATTGCTAGGGCTTGGATTTCTGATAAACCACCAGTGGTAGCCGAATGGTGGCTACTGGTAAACGAGATATATGATATGGAACTTTCAACTGCAAAAATTCGAGGGATTGGTTCTTTGAAGAAAGTTGATAAAATTTGGGGCAATTTGTTCCCTATTCACGATTTGTGAATAGCTCCTGATGTATTCTTTTCTTCTTATACTGTAGATTTCCTTGCCTATCTTTTATTTGATTAAGCTTTCAAGGAATTCATGTACCTTAACTTTATTTTTTTATTTTTACTATCGTTGTAAAATATTTCATTTTTGAAATGTAAGTTTGCTTGTGCTGTCAATAAAAAAATCAATAAAAAAAATCAATAAAAAAAAATAAAACTGCATTTGCCTCAGAGGCCCAAATCTTACTAGGCTAAGTATTAGAATACAGAGTAAAACTGAATAAACACAATGACACCAATATGACTCAAATCCTATAAGGGGAACCTAAGATATACATTTTTAAGGTTTAAAGTAGTAATAGCTTCAAAAAGCACGAAACGCCAATGATAGTAAATGGTTGTGTTGCCTTACGCGACCTGGTGGCAATTTGAGGCTCCCTGTGATGGAGTGCAGTTGGGATACTCTAACTAGGTTCATCCTGGTAAAAGATTTTACAGTTTTACATTTTCCTTTAAGTCCCAATCCACTGCAGGAAAAAAACGAACATTAGGGAATGCAGTTAGAGACTTCATGGTGTCAGCAGGGTACTTGTACCCTATTGGTTAGGACATGCCCAGGAGTCAATCCATTCCACAAGCTTGTGCGAGGCATATGAGGTATATGTGGCATCTCCAGGAAACCTCTTGAAAACACTCCTGGATTTGAGGAAGAAAAGAAGAGGACAGGACCTGCTTTCTGTGACCGGAGAAGAGCCCTAAAGAACTGGACCGGCTCCCAATTGTATCCAGGACAAAGAAGTAAAAACCATGGGTCATAAGACTGACCTCCTGTTAAAGATAAAGGGGCACAACAAACTACAACAATCCTTTTCTAGCAACTGCTCAGATGAACAGTAGCAACTTGACCTAGATTGGACCCTCCTGTTGGCCTCTGCCTGCCACCCTAAGTGTCTCTAAGTGCCGCCCCTGAGGTCATAGGGGGCTTTAGAAATGTAGGGGCACATGCATCATTGAGACATTTTGCACTTCTTAATTTGCGAAAAATACCGAATTGCAAATTAAGAATTGCAAAATGCTATGCATCATTATTTTCGGTATTTATTTGTTATTCGGTAAAAATCGCAATTTTTACCGAATCCCAAATAAATACCGAATTCTTAAGTGCATTTTCGCAATTCCCATTGATTCCTATGGGCCAAAAGGCCCATAGGAGTCAATGGGAAGGCTTTTACAAATTCGCAATTTGTTGATGCATTCCAAGGGTGCAGGGGGGGGTCCAAAGGACCCCCCCCCTGCACCCCTGAAATGCATTTGAAAGTTCATGTTTCACACACACATGTCCTAAGGACATGTGTGTCTGTAACATGACAGTTTAAAAAATGATTTTTTTTGCTTTTTGACAGATTTTCGCAAATTACCACGAGGGTCAACCTCGTGGTAATTTGCACTTCCAATTTCAAAATTCGCATTTTTTTTTAAATTGATGCATTGCATTTAAGGAATCGCACAAATGCGATTCCTTAAATGCATTTGCATTTTTAAGAAATGCAAAAAAAATACGAATTTTGAAAAAGAGTTTGATGCATCCCAAAAACGTATTTAGGAAGTGCAAACGGCCGAATTTACAGATTCGCACCGTTTGCACTTCCTAAATAGGTTGATGCATGTGCCCCGTACTCCTGTGTAGTACTAGGAGTTAAAGGACTAGTCATAAAGTAATATTTTTGACCAGGACGAACCTGGTTGGTGTATCTGACTCACTCTCTATCGCAGTCAGCTTCAAATTGCATCTAGGTCCCAGTTTACTGCAGCCTTCAACTATTATTGGCAGTTGATGCTTCATGTAGCTATTCCTACTTAAAACTTAAAAAAGATAATTTTTCGAGTTTCCTTTATTGGATGTTTGTCGTTTTGGTGTTACTCCTTTTTAGGTCGAGCCTAATGGCAGCGCGCATGCGCTGCTCGTTCTGCGAGGCAAGCTGTGATGGAGTATGTTCTGGAAGCCGCACCCACTCTGCCCATATTTGTCATTGGCTTGTGTCATTGACCTTCGTAAATGCTAGCTTCTGATTCTTAAATAGGATTGATAGTCCCTCCTTAGTGCTGCCTTGTCTTCATTTGTACCCTCTCATAGAGACTGGTCCTTTTACTTGGCTTGTTACAGGGTCTCCGTTTTAAGTCGGTGAGCACTATGTTTTTTGGTGAACTAACTAATGGGGACAATGGCGGCTGCTTCTTGCATTGGCAGTGCGTCCACACTGGACAATGTCGGCCGCTTTCCACATTGAGCGATGTGCCACTCTAACTTTAAAAGTTACACAATGATGATGCTTTTTTGTTGTAGTTTCTTACTTTTGAAATGAACACGGCATCCGCTTCAGGGACATATTGTATTGCAGAGCGCTTTCTCTTAGCTTTTATTTTTTTAAAATAAAATTGCATGCTGAGCACGTCGCCCGTTTAAGGGACACCGCACTCTGCAATACAATAGGTCTCACTTTTGCACAAGTTTGACCTATTGGTATTTTAAATGAAAATGCCTTTCACTATTATAAAAGGCAAGTTACACAATGATGATGCTTTTTTGTTGTAGTTTCTTACTTTTGAAATGAACACGGCATCCGCTTCAGGGACATATTGTATTGCAGAGCGCTTTCTCTTAGCTTTTATTTTTTTAAAATAAAATTGCATGCTGAGCACGTCGCCCGTTTAAGGGACACCGCACCCTGCAATACAATAGGTCTCACTTTTGCACAAGTTTGACCTATTGGTATTTTAAATGAAAATGCCTTTCACTATTATAAAAGGCATTGCCATTTGCAATGGCAATAGCTCAAAATCTCGCAATTGCGAGACCTATTGCATTGTAAATGCTTGTTCTAATTCTGTTTGGGACTTTTATTGTGTTCCATTTCAACTTTATTACTGTTTTGGTACTGCATATACTATTCCATTCCAATAAGCTTTATTCGACATGTTAAGTCATAATAGCACACACAAATACATCTAAGACAATTCATAAAGCATCTAAAATCAGTTCATAATACACCATGTCAAATAAGATACACGCCCAAATGGATGGATAAATACAATTACCATAAAAACGCTATGTACAAATATAAAAATTACAGTAAGAATTATTGTGATAAAACTTTGTAGTTGTTCATAATACGGACTTCAGATTTTGAAGCGAGGTGGTTAATAAAAAGGGGCAAATAATCCCACAAAGAAAAGATACTATACAGCATGACGTAATCTCATTTAATCTAAAGCTTAATCTTGGTGACGTGCTCTTATTGCCCATGCCCACCCCAGGTATTTCGCCATTGCTATAACAATCACTTCTGTTGTGTCGGTTTTTAGGATTCTTTCAGCTTCACTGGCCCTTCTTGTTCCCAAGAGCTTACAAATTGGTGTCAACCAGACACGACGTGGGGCATTGTATCCAATACATTCAAACAATATATGGGCCAGTGATTCTTTGCCATACTGGCATACCGGACACAAGTCATTGCTATGTTTGGACCATTTACAGGTAAAAACTCTTAATGGCAATATACCTACCCTAAACTGGAAGTATAGTTTCCGCTAGTGGGACTTTGTGAAAAAATCTCAATGTTGTTCCAGCCTAGGAATAGGTTTACTGTCCGGAAATAGCCCTGTTAAAGAAGAAGACTCACAACTTCTCACAATATTAATCTGGGCCGATTCCCAATATTTGGCCTTCAGAATCTTTTTGCGTGGAAAAGTGGTGTTTTTAGGATCCACCCACAAAGAGTTCATGCCAATGTCCGTTAGGATAGCTCTAAGCTCCCTCAACCATTTTATTTGGTGCAATGTGTCTTTCCTTATTATATCTAGGAAACCAGCCGCATGTTCTGAGAGCTCAGGGTTGGACCAGAGTCTACGCCAGTATAAAAGAAAACGTAGTTTAGCAGTGTCTGCAATTGACTTTCTCCCAAGATCGTTCAGTAAGGGGCGTGTCAGGGTATTCTGTGGCAAGTTGGTAATATTTCTAAAAAACGTATTTTCAGAAAGTGTGAGTTTACATACATTCTCATGCCCCCAAAGCTCTGCACACTATAAGGCAGAGCTGATGACTTTCATATTATAAATCTCGATTGCCGGGCTGATTATCTTATAGAATGAGGTGTTATATTCCTTTTGCAGCACCTCTGCCAGTTGTCTGTGTTTTAGGGATGCTATATCGACCAGGTGTGCCCAATTTAGCCCCTCCTGAATGTTTACCCCTAGGTATGTGAACTCCTTGACTTGCTCAAGCAGGAGATTGTTCATTTTAGTGCCCCCCTTGAAGGCCCTATGCGGATTAAAGGTCATCAATTTTGTTTTAGACTCATTGACCTCCAATCCATGCCTCGAGCAGAACTCCTCGAAAATTGTTAGCGCTCTCTGGAGCCCGCTCTGCGTCTTGGAAATTATCAATGTGTCATCTGCGAACATTATTTTGGGAACTTTTTCACCTGCTAGTGTCCGGGCATTCGTGGGGGTTGACCTCATACAGTTCACTATTCCATTGATGTATAAGGAAAATAGTGTCAGGCCAATTACACATTGCCCTAAATTAAGTCTGTCTGCTCCATGACCTAGCTGCCAGAGACTTGAACGGTTCACCCAGACAAGGGCTATGATTATTCTTTGAAGTGGGTAGTCGCCCACCCAAATTAATAATCCAATATTTTCCAGTGGTTCCCTGATCTTTTTGTTTCACCTGATTTAGAATTAGGCATTAATGGAAAATCCTCCAGTTTCTCTGAAAGTCCTAAATTCACGGGAGAACCTCATCTCCTAATGGTACATAATTATTAGCATGATTTAACCAAGCACAAGTCCAGGTTTTGATGGACTTGTACTCACATAAACGTCACTTCCTCACCAAGAATGGCACTAAATGCAGCCTGGCAGCTAAATAGTGCTATTGGTTTATCACTGTGAAATTTACGTCAGAACTTTCTTTGCTCTGGCTTGATCTAACTTAAGTGTTTGCTTAAACAGTGTATCTACAATTCAAAAACATTTTAAAAGCGATGCCTGAGCTTCCAGAATGTTAACAACAGCAATGAACTATCTATTTTTAGATATTGACCCTTGTATCATTCCTACATCATGATTCTGTGGTTTCTCTAAGGAGGGGCTGCGAGGATGTATGGACTTGGTGCAATGTATTTGGTCCTGTTATAATTAACCAAGCATGTCTGTGTGCCAGTGCCAGATTAAACCCTGTGGAGGACACGAGGCAGTCGAAATTTCACCCCCTCCCTCACAAATTATCCCCTAATACCCAATGCACTGTATTCTTTTTACAAACTGACAGCTGCTAGATAATTACCTACTTTATGTGAATCCGAGGCCTCTGGTTTATGTTTTTTAAGTTGTTAATGAGTACATTACATTAATACCATGTTTTCTTTATGGAGTCCTTAATGTAAAGTTTTAGTTTCTTTGAGTTGATTCGTTTTTTTCCATCTTTTGAAAACAATATTCAAGAAAGCTTGATTGTAATTTTCTTTCAAGATCAAAACACTATTATTTGGATCCTTTTTCGTGGGGCCCCTAAACGGAGTATCCCCTGCTCACCAGAAGTAACTTCTTCACATCTGGCAGCACCGCTAAATCACTTGGAGCACTCTGCCAACATCTCCAGCTGTGCGCTTGGGATTCATGCTCTCTCTCTCCCTGGTACTTCCTCGCATTGATGCTGGGACTGCTTGGAGTGCAGTTTCAAAAGTACGCTCACGCATACAGCTGAATATTGTGAGTATCTTGAAAGATGGCCAGAGGTTAGTCAGCTGCTTGAAAGCCAAAACCACAGATGAGGCCTAAGAGCTTAAAGGCTGAAAGAAAGAATCAGTGTGAATGGAGCACAAATGCAGTAGTTGTGGTACGGCAGCGGTACCTCTTCAGGTGTCCGAAGGCCACTCAGGAGACCTATTTGTTTATGACCAGTGTTCTACTGTATCTATGGAGTGGAGTTGAATGTTTTTTAAATCCAAGAAAACACAGCAATCCTCCTTTCCAATTTACAGGTGATGCTCTGTCTACAGGGAGTAACAAGTGAGAGTTAAATCGGGTTTGAGTGCTTCACTCAGCTTAGTGCAGCACACTCTTCATTCTGACAGCCATCTTTACAATATGATGGCTTTGCCCGATCCCTGCCTTTTGAACTGTTATCTTGTTGTGATAACAGACCTGAGCTGAAACAGTTCCACTTGGTTTCTCTTCATGCGACTTGCCCCTGAATGTCTTTAATCAGGAGATGTCTTCTAATATACTCAGTATAGCCAATCATTTTCTTGCAGAACTCAATATGCTATTTTTCTGTCTATTGGCGCCAAGCAGCGGCAGCAGCTTTTACTTGACCCCAATGTAGCATTAGGGGAGTCAGGCTTTGCCCTTTGCTTAATGGCTTCCACTCCTCCTACTTTTTAGCCATACCATGAGAGCACCATGTTCAGCACTTCAGCTCATCGGTCAACTGCTAAGAGCAAAACCCATGCACCTCCTGACAGTGAGCCACCCAATCAAAAAATCCCAAACTCCTGGTTACTGCTGCTCGCATTTATGTCAAGTACGTGAAGGATCCCGTCCATGATAAGGGAGTCTTTATACCTGTATTCTAACTGCCCTCCTTATGGCAGCAGATCTGCTACTGTCAAATAATGACGAAAGGATGCAAAACTTTCTAGGGCTGCCTAGAACCTGCCCTGTTGGTCACCATCATAGTCAGCAGACTCCGAATTTCTGGGATCTGCTCCTCAGCCCTGCGGATCAGATTAAGAAATGACAGCGAGGGAATGGAAAAAGAGGGATTGTGTTAAGGTCAGCGCTGGTGCGAAAGTTTTCAGAGTTGCATGCAAAGTTATATTTTGCTCTTTGGAAGCTCCCTGCACCCTTGCAGCAAGGTCATTGTTTAGTCCTTATGGCCGTTTTTGGTGTTACCAATAAGGCTGCTGCCTGCACTGGCCTGCTTTTGCACAGACACTCGTTAAGTGCACTGACAAAGTTATGAATCGCATTTGAATCCAGATTAGGGGTAGGCGATAAATTATGCTCTACTGGCAGAGTTTGCACAGTTTTACCCACTCTCTATTATATTCAGGGCCGGACTGGGAACCAAAACCGGCCCTGGCACACTGCTTAGTCCCCCCCCCCCCCCAGGGCTGAGGGGGGGTGCGGCCGAGCTGTTTGCTAGGGCCGGTTTCGGCCGATTTTGTTACAAGGGGCCGATATTGCCGGCCCCCAGTAACAAAAGCAGCCCCCGGGGGCCCAAAACCGGCCCCCACCCAGCAGCCTACCGGGGAAAGGCCCAGTGCCCGCTATGGCCAGTCCGGACTTCATTATATTTATAATGCAGAGTTCGGCAAAACTCCACCAACCGCCATGTGGCAGAGTTTTTTCTCACTAACGAGAATTGAAGTCCCCTAGCACGATTTTTGAGTGCTAGAAATTAGAACAGCATCCGGCAAGATTTCCTCAATGTGGTCAGTCACAGGCAGTCAGGACCATGTGAACAGAGAAAAATCTGCCGCTCGTGTTGAGTAAACTGCTGCATAAATAGAAAATGTATTTGACCGGCAGCAAAGAAGCAGCACCCTCTGGCGAACTGTGTGGTGCCATTCACACTGATTTTGCAGCACCAAACAAGCTCTCGGCACTAAAAATCACAACCTGCTGATTCCGCCCGCTCGCAGAACTTTGCAGGATCTTGCTGAATTGTTATGTAACTCCATGGAATTCCACCGAGTGAAACTCTTCAACTACTACCCACCCCTAATCCAGATTCTGCGTTCAGTACAGCAAGTCAATCTTTAAATGGCAATTGCAGTAATGCTTCCTGCAACCTTTATACCGAAGGAGCCAACAGTAGCTCCCTACTTCATTTGTAGCAAGCCTTACATCATGAAATAACATAGTAAGGGCAGGTGCATTGTGCATGCCTGTGAGGGTAGAAACACTGATATGAACAGTGAATCCTTCGAGTGTATTTCTGCGCCCCCTAAAGCATAAACCCTTATGCTAGTTCCTAAAACTGCACATTTTAAAATTGAACTAATAAAAAGGACATCACCTTGTAAACAGTGGTCTTAACATTGCAAGCTTTTTGAGGCGAATCTACGCGGTAGCCTCAATACAGACTAAGCATGGGCGAATTTAGCGAATCTGGCGTTCGCGAATTTTGCGAATTTGCGAACTCGCAATCCGCAAAATCCGCGAATTCCCGCGAATTTGCAGATTTTTTTTTTTGTATTCGCAAGGATTTTTGCCAGTTCGCGAGGGTTTTGTACCAGTTCGCAATTGCGAACTTACATGTCGGCTCGCAACGGTCGCGATTATGTTGTTTCTACGTCTGGTTCATCATCACAGGTTCCTAGCACCCTCTGTTTCACCCCTGCCACCCTCTGTTTCACCCATGCCACCCTCTGGTACATCAATGCCACCCTCTGGTTCATCATCACTGTAGATTATGGGGGGGAAAAGCAAGCATACCTGCCCTGCTTCAACTGACATGAATTAATTTGGGGTTGATTTATTAATGTGTCACTGTTTTAAAATTCCAGTCTGGCACCTGCTTCCTTATCTGTAATTTGCTTTCTGTTGCAGTGCAATTTTTTTTTTCAGGACCTTTGTGGCCTACTTGTAGCTATTCTATGAGCCTGCTGTGAGGGTCAGAGCAGGGTCATACAATTGTTGCAACTAGCAACTGAACTCTGGAGGGGCCACAGTCAGGAAGCACTACAGGGAATGGTTACTAATGATGAGTTTGAACTTTTGCACCTGCTGAATGCTTTCACTTTTTCAAAACTCGTTTTTCTGCAGAACAGCATTACAGCAACTGTAATGCCCCAAACAAGCTTAATTGTGAAAGTTGATTTCTAATCCAAAAGTGATCCAAAGAAAGTCAAAAGGCCTCAAATCAAAAAAAGTGCAGGCAAATGTCAACCTGAGGAGTTATTCTGATAACAATCATCATTTTCAGAAGGTCTATGCTGCTTGCTAGTGGATTTCTTGTGCAGAATTGCAATTTTTGTAATTTCGCGAGTGCGAGATTGTTGCTGCCCGCCGCACCTACATGTTCGCAATTGCGAACTTACACCGCACGCCGCAAAATTGTATCACCAAGAAAAAAAAATCCGCTGCGTGCGAAATTGCGGATTTTCGGTAAATTCGCGAGCGTTCGCGGATTGCGAATTTACCGAAAATCCGCGAGCGTAACGGATTTTCCGCCCATGCTTAATACAGACACAGACTGGCTTGAAAGCTGCCATCAAATTCCACTGCTTGCTTGTTTTGATCAGCTTAAGAACTAAGGTATTCCTTATATCAAGGCCTTGTGTACATACCAAAATGCAATCGATGAGTGTGACAATGTCGAAACAAGGGAAACATTTCCTGTTTATTCTTTCATTGGACTTTATACGTTCTTTTTCAGCACGCGGACGCTCCAACGGAAGAACGTCAGTATCTTTGTAGGGCTGGGTCTGACATTTACATCCGGCTTCCTGTTTATATACAACATTTAATATTTTGAGCTATTATATAACAATAGTATAATCGAAAACAATTCTCTTTCTATTTCTAACCTGTAAAGCTGCTTTGTTTACTGAGTATCCGCAGCACACACTGCCCCCAGGTGGTTATGTAATCTCGAAAGCTTTCATTGAACAACTAGGTGCCAGAACTAACTGTAACGCACAGTACATTCTATCTTTCAAACACTGATACGTTACTCTGCCATAAGAATCTCTCTGAAGGCAGTAAATGGGACATGGGCAAAGCAAAGGAAATTTTGGTGTGTGCAAGTACGAAAAAGGAAGGTAATGTAAATGCTGTAAACATCACTAGCGACTCCTCATCTGCCATATTGTGTCAGGATCTGGAACCTCATATTTGCGTATTGTCTACTTCTGGAGCTAACACATCGGGAGGGTTTTACCTAGTACTGATGGCCTCATCTTGAGTGTTATAATGTCTGAAGTGTGGTTATTTCGGGTGGGCTCATTTTATCCAATGTGTCCTTTTCCAAAGGCTTCGTCTGGCAGATTCTGTGATGTTCTGGAGGACGCATTTTAAGAAGGATGAAGGCAGACTTGAAACAGTTAAGAGGAGAGACGTAAATGTTGCATGCTTTAAGCTACAGGTTCCCTAAGTACAGGTTCAAGGATGAAAATATTTATTTACTGCAGGAAGGGGGATGGCTAGAGAAAGTAAGAGACATATTCACATGCCCCTAACGCCACCACAACCTCACTTTTCTTGGCATTGTGGTGGCGATAAGGGCTTCCCTTATTCACAAGGTGGCGTTCAGCCACTTAAAGTGGCTTAATGCTGCCTTGTGTATAAGGCACCCTTTCACACTATACTTAGCGTGAAAGAGTTGGGCAATGGGTGTTGTAGTGGGCGACCACCGCAACACCCATTGATTTTGACGATGCCCGATATTTAGAAGTGTGGCATAAATATGGCGCAGCACCAAAATTCAGACCAGGGAAAACCTGGACTTACCCTGACGCAACCAGGAGAAATTATTAATGTCTCCTAGTTTTTGCTGTTTCCACAGTGCTACGTTATGCAGCACACATACAAACAGCAAAACGCAGTGATTGCTTATGTGCAGGAAGATGTCTCTACATGCACACAAAAAATAATTTAAAAAAATTACGTTTTCCAACTTCTATGTGTGCTGCATTAAAAGCACACATAGAAGTTTCAAAACCCTATTTCAGATTGTTTATGTGCAGGAAGGGACACCTTCTTGCACATAAACAATCATTCCCCTCAACGCAGGCACAATTGCACTATGGTGCAAAGGTTGCAGTGTGGGCACTAGGCAGCAAAATTAGTGCCAGCACAGAGGGAAACACAAGGCTGCACCGTATTCTTTTAAATATGGTGCAGCCCTGCATTTCAGAAAGGGCGCAGCGTTAGGCCAAGGAAGCTGACGCTGTGCTCCGCCACTTCCTTGTAAATATGCCCCTACATTTTTAGCAGAAAAGAATTGTTACAACTATAAATCAGAATATGCACCTATATAGAGGACTAAAAGCAGTAACACGAAAATATTTTAGTTCATGGAAAGGATCAGCAGTAGTGCAGATTCTTCGAACTGAATTTGTAGGTAGATTAAAATAATCTAAAAAAACATAACAGGCAAAGAGAAGCAGCATTTCTGGACAAGAAGCAGAGCTGGGCATGGAGGATTTATGGGGCATATTTACTAAAAACTGGTGGAGCCCGGTGTTACGCCAACATTGCTAACGCCTCACTACGTCATTTTCAAAACGCATGGATGCACCGTATTAATAAGAATGCAGCATAACCCTGTATTTTTCCTAGGACTCGCGCTAAAGGAGCTGCTGGGCGCCAGTACAGGCACCCTTAAACCATATTGCAAGGGTGCCTGTGCTTCAGGAGTGATTGTCTACGCGCAGGAAGGGACTCCTTCCTGCACATAAACAATCTTTACAGGCAATTGCTGTTTGTATGTGTGCTGCAGAATGCAGCACACATGTAAAGAGCAAAATATGAGGAGAAATGAAACATTTAAGACTAGGTATTCCCTGGTGATATTTTGGCACTGCCCCATACCTTCTAAATATGGGGTAGTGTAAAAAAACAATGAGTTTTGCGGCAGCACGCCCACTGCAACACTGATTAAATGCCCCTTTCATGCTAAGAGGCATATTTACAAGCCCCTATCGCCACGGAACATCACTTTTCCTGACGTTCATGTGGCGATAGGGGCTTTGCCTTATTTCAAGGCAGTGTTAATCCACTAAGGCCCCCTTTCATGCTGTACTTAGCGTGAAAGGGGCGGGCAATGGGTATTGCTGTGGGTGTTCTACCCCAACACCCATCTATACTGACGCTGACCCGTATTTACAAGGGTTTCTGAAGTGGTGGAGTGAGGCGGTAAGCCGAAAATGGTAACGCCTCACTCCGCCATTTCCCTTGTTAATATGCCCCTAAGTGTTGTGTGAATAGGAGCATTATTTACAAGGCGGTGTTCAGCCACGTAAAGTGGCTCAACGCAGCCTTCTAAATATGGCAAAGGACTTAGCGCCACCAGAACACCAGGAAAAGTGACGTTAACTCCTTGCAAATTAGCCCCTATTTGTCAAATGTAGGCATTTGAAGGGCTGCTAAAAGAGGCTTGGCGATAATTGTCCATTTTCCAAAACCATGCTGTTATAACATATTCGTAATGAAGACCACACAGTAACAGTAATGCTGCAGCTCAACAGAGCCCCTATGATTACCATACAGCATTTCTTCTAAGTAACCGTGAAGGTGTGCACACATGAAGAGGTTTTCTTTCACACAAGACAGGTGTCTGGAAGGGGCTTCTTGTGGGCAATGTCAAAACAATATGGGGTCTGCTGAGCGAGTATGCTGTCCACCCTCAGCATGTAGGAGTCTGCCAATGGTGGTGCAGCTTTTCTGTGCTGTTCACAACTGTTGGACAGGCCTCGTGAAGGGCCCGCTCCCTCCCCGCATGATAGGGCCCGGACACCGGCTCTTCCTCTACCCCCTGAAAGAACCACCCCGGCAACCCGCCGAAGCAACCCGCAACCCGTCCCCAACGGGACGCCTGCTCCCGAACATCCCAGCATCGGCTGTCCCGGGCCTCCTTCAGCACCATCGCCCCGGCCCAGCCGCCATCTTGGACACTGCACCACGAGGCCGCGTGGCCTCGGCTCGACCTCAACCCTGGGCCTGGCCAGGCCCCGACATCGAGGCACCACCATCCACCCGGGAGGTGAAGAGACCACTTGGCAGGTCAATGGGAGAAAGGAGTGTCGATGGCTCTCCCCCGCCAGGTGCCGATCGCCCCCGGCCTCCCCGGGTGCTGGCTCCACCCCCCTGCTGGGTGTCTGGACTCCCTCATCTCGGACCTCCCGACCCCCAAGTGCGAGGGTCCGGACATCAAAGGAGACCAGACCTATAACTGGGGCAGCTCCAGAGCAGGAAGGCAGTTGTATACTGGAGTCGAGAGACACCTTGAAGAACTCATCCTTGACGGACTGCTGGCGCTGCCGCAGCCCTGCCCTGTGAACTATCTCCGAAGCCTGCTGGCGCTGTCGCAGCCCTCTGCAACGTGCATCTTCATCGGGACCTGCTGGCGCTGCCGCGGCCCATCTTCGAGAATCATCGCTCTGCCTGCTGGCGCTGCCGCGGCCCTCTGCAACGTGCCTCTTCATCGGGACCTGCTGGCGCTGCCGCGGCCCTCTGCAACGTGAAGTCATCCTAGCCTGCTGGCGCTGCCGCGGCCCTCTGCAACGTAAAGTCATCCTAGCCTGCTGGCGCTGCAGCGGCCCTTCTTGCTGAGAACTATCATCTAAGCCTGCTGGCGACGCCGCGGCCCGACCTTGCCGACACCTGAGCTCGAGGATTGTGAGCTCCTTCTGGCCGCCCCTGTACCACACCGGTACCAAGACTGTCCCGCTACCCCTGATCCTTCAGAGACTAGAATTGGGAGGATCCTCGTGTCCTACCCTCCGGGTCCCCGTCTAACAACAACTGATTCCATTAATTACACATTGATAGGTTCACCTTTAAGCACGGCCACAGGGGCTTCTTGAATGGGAGGGCAGAATGTTTCACATGCTGCAACTTTTGATCATGTTCAGCTGTGCAGTTGGTATTTCAGCCTATATTTGGGAGGATGTGGTGGTATGACATCAAAGGTGTGCCCCCGCTCTGTAGCTGCCAAACCAGCGCGCGCTGTGAGCTTGAAGGGCGGGCAGTCTGTGGAGTTTAGAGGCTAGGCTTTCAGTAGCAGATTAGGAGTCCATGTGGAACTTTGCTAGATTACTTCATCAAAATGTACTTTCAATTCATGGTTTCTAGTAGGGCTGGGTAATAAGAAGCACAAAACAGAGGTTCATTCTGCACCAGAAGAATCAGAGAAATTCTTGTTGGTCGTTTGGCAGACAATTAGGCCGTTGAGACATCTAGCTGTTGCATTTCAATGGTTCAATTTATGTCTGGGGCCTGCTATATATGGCAGCGAGAATGTGAGGGCTGCTGGCCTGAGGAAGATTTCGACTGGGCTTGGCAGCGAGTGCTCCATGCCCAGACAGTAACTTGCGTGTGGGCATGCGGGCATGCACCAAACCGCATTGTTGTCATAATTGTGACGGCTGTCACCTGCCTCTGCTAGGACTTGTCACCATATGCTCATTGCCCCGCCTCCTTCTACTACTCTTTCACTATGCATTCACCTCTCTGCTCCCTTCAGATGCTGTTAGAAATGGAGATTTCTGGTTGGCTAAGGCTTGCGCCAAAGCCAGGCAGAAACCACCACTCTAGTCAGGGCAAGGAAGTTACACGCCAAAGATAACCCCTGCTTACCCCCTTGGTAGCTTGGCACGAGCAGTCAGGCTTATCCCGGAGGCAATGTGTAAAGCGTTTGCGCGCGCACCCAGCAACAACACCCAAGGCCCACCACTTTGTAGGAATAGCACTTAGAACATAGAATACTTATAGCACTACATAACCATTGTAGAACACAACCAGTAACCACTGGTAAAAGGTAGGTACACACTACGCAATCCTAACCACCTTAGGCATATATCGCGCAGGGAACCCTGAACTCACTAGCATAAACAACACTAGGTAAACACAACCTCCTAAGCATTAAAAAACACATGTAGAGGTATAGGCATATAGGCATTGCATATTATGCACAAATCACAATAGGCAAGTATTCTCTCTAGCACAGTAGGTCATCACATAGCGCAAAATTCACATAATGCATAATCATGTACACCAAGCAAGGGCACAACACATGGAACTGTCCCCAGGCCAACTTGGCTTCTCAGGGGGGCTGAAACGCCCTTTGTCCACAATGTCAGGGCTGGGCTGCGCAGGCAGCCAAAGAAGAATGCGCAAGGGTTCTTAGGGTTTAAACGATGCAGCTGCCCACTAAGTGCTGGGCAGCTGGGGAACTGAGCCTGGGCACCAGCGTGCACCCTGGCTCTCCTCTGGGGCTCTGAATACAAAAATGTGGCCAAACACGACGTGGTAGCCACGTAGGCTCTAAACACAAAATTCCCCACACGTTGGAGCCTCGTGGGCTCTGGGACCAAAATGCTGCCACCAACAACGGGGAAGCCCCTTGGGCTCTGAATGATCACGAAAGGCCCCGGGAGCCTCGTGGTCTCTAAAACAAATATGTGGCCAATCAACGTTGGTGCCTCTCGGGCTCTGATTAACCCAATGCGCATTGGAACCTCGTGGGCTCGAAACAACAATGCCCCCTGATGTTAGAGCCTCATGGGCTATAGATACAAAATGCCCTCGTGTTCGTTGGAGCGGGCCGCTGACTTCCGGGGCCGCTCTACAACTAGATTGGAGCTTTCCCCACACCGAGGCGCCCGCACTCACTGGGACCTGTGGCGGGGGCTCCTCTTTCGGCGCTGCTTCCTGGGGCGGCTCTTGGACTCGGCAGGCACCCATGGGGGCTCTCCTCACAACACGGGAGCCCTGCCTGGGTTTGCCGGATCGCCTGACTTCACCTGGGCCGCCGGAGAGCTCCCGCTCCTCGGGGCTCTCCTTCCACACTCCTCGGCTGCACTCCGGGCCTCTCCCTCGCTCTTGGGAGCCCGGGGGAGAGACGCAGACGTCCTCTGGTCGCGTCGGGTGTATGCAGGGTGGGCTCCCGCCCTCTTCCTGTTCTCTCCCCTTCACTTCCGGGTCGCCGCAGGCAGAGCAGCGGCCCTTAGCAGTTAAATTTGCGGCGGCTGCAGACTGACATACGGGGTAGGCTCCTAATTTAAGAACACGGTCCCTGGCATGGTGGGCATCCGCTAGGGGTACTTAAAAGCAGCAGATCTGCGGGGTGGGCACCCGCGCCGCACACAACGCAGGGTGGGCTCCTGCCCCCTCAAATATAAAACAAGCGGCAGCCAGACCAAACAGCGCTCCTGGAAAGTAGAAGTAAAGCGCTTCCCAGGCGCTTTAGGAAACAAAGTCACAAGTCCAGGCAAAGTCCAGAAAAAGTGCTTAGGAAGGCGGGGGGGGGCAAAGGCTGGGACCAGGGGCCAGCTCACAGGGCCCTCCAGGCAGGGAGGCAGTCCCCATTGGCGGTCCTCCTGGCGCCCAGCAGCAGCAGCAGGCTAACAACAGTAGAACAACTTGCATGGGGTCACAGCCCCTTTTTATACACATAGCTTCTTTGTTTCTAGGGTGCAGGGTGTGGGAAAACCAGACGCAGCTGGTTCTGGAGCACTGTATTGTGCTCAGCCCCTCTCCCCATTCACAGGACAGGCTAGGGACATCAGTCCCACCACAGGGGGTGGAGCCAGCATTGTGTAGGTAAGGCCCAGCCCTATTCAGGTCCCAGGTACACTCCTCCCACCCATCTGGATGTAAATCTCTCTATTCACCACCGGGGCAGACCCATCCTGACTCCTGGAGCCAGGCACACCAGCCAACTCCAGCAATCACAAGCCAGACAGTCAATTCACATTTATTACACAGACATGCAAACTTCTAGAAGTGGCACTTCCACACTAGACACATTAAATCCACACACATCAGCGTGCAGCATTTACTCTCACGAGTTTGTACATACCAAACTCGACCCTGCACTCCCCACACATCAGGAACTACCATGGACACACACATTCCCCATGCATTCCTATGGGACGGCAAGCCAATCTCACCACACGCACTCAGAGTGCGCACGCACTTTACACTGGGACACAGTGTTAAAGTGCGCAGAAGCCAAAAACAACCAACACCAAGTCACATATAAAAGCAAAATGTTTAGGGGTGAACCTGCCAAAAGGGCCAAGTCCAACACATGCTTTCACCGTGTGCACATTTCTGTACCACCTTCTGCCCTTCCTCACCGTGCACCTCTCTCTGCTCCCTTCAGCTGCCACCCCTGCTCCCTTCTGTTCTTCCTCGCCGTGCACTCATCTCTCTGTTCCATTCAGCTGCTATCACTGTGTGCACATTTCTGTACTCCCTTCTGTCCTTTCGCACTGTGCACTCATCTCCCTGCTCCCTTCAGCTGCCGTCCCTGCTCCCTTCTACCGTGCACTCATCTCTCTGCTTCCTTCAGCTGCTGCCCCTGCTCCCGTCTGTCTATTCTCACCATGCACTCATCTCCCTGCTCCCTTCAGCTGCTATCACAGTGTGCACATTTCTGTACACCCTCCTGTCTTTTCGCACTGTGCACTCCTCTCTCTGCTCCCTTCAGCTGCCACCCCTGCTCCCTCCTGTTCTTTCGCCCGTGCACTCATCTCTCTGCTCCCTTTAGCTGTTATCACTGTGCACACATTTCTATACACCCTTCTGTCCTTTCTCACTGTGCTCTCATGTCTCTGCTCCCTTCAGCCGCTATCACCGTGTGCACATTTCTGTACTCCCTTCTGTCCTTTCTCACCATGCACTCACCTCTCTTCTCCTTTCAGCTGCTATCACTGTGTGCACATTTCTATACTCCCTTCTGTCCTTTCTCACTGTGCTCTCATGTCTCTGCTCCCTTCAGCCGCTATCAGCGTGTGCACATTTCTGTACTCCCTTCTGTCCTTTTGCACCGTGCACTCATGTCTCTGCTCCCTTCAGCTGCCACCCCTGCTCCCTTCTCTCCTTTCTCACTGTGCACATATCTCTCTGCTCCCTTCAGCTACCGCCCCTGCTCCCTTCTGTCCTTTCTCACCGTGCACTCATCTCCCTGCTCCCTTCAGCTACCGCCCCTGCTCCCTTCTGTCCTTTCGCACCGTGCACTAATTTCTCTGCTCCCTTCAGCTTTTATCACTGTGTGCACATTTCTATACTCCCTTCTGTCCTTTCTCACCATGCACTCACCTTTCTGCTCCTTTCAGCTGCTATCACTGTGTGCACATTTCTGTACTCCCTCCTGTCCTTTCGCACCGTGCACTCCTCTCTCTGCTCCCTTCAGCTACCACCCCCTGCTACCTTCTGTCCTTTCTCACTCTGCACTCATTTCTCTGCTCCCTTCAGCTGATATCACCATGTGCACATTTCTGTACTCCTTCCTGCCTTTTCACACCGTGCACTCATCTCTCTGCTCCCTTCAGCCGTCGTCCCTGCTACCATCTGTCCTTTCTCCCCATGCACTTATCTCTCTGCTCCCTTCAGCTGATATCACCATGTGCACATTTCTGTACTCCTTCCCGCCTTTTCACACCGTGCACTCATCTCTCTGCTCCCTTCAGCTGTCGCCCCTGCTACCATCTGTCCTTTCTCCCCATGCACTCATCTCTCTGCTCCCTTTAGCTGCTATCACCGTGTGCACATTTCTGTACTCCGTTCTGTCCTTTCTCACTGTGCATTCATCTCTCTACTCCCATCAGCTGCTGCCCCAGCTCCCTTCTGTCCTTTCTCACCATGCACTCATCTCTCTACTCCCTTCAGTTGCCGCCCCTGCTCCCTTCTGTCGTTTCTCACCGTGCACTCATCTCTCTGCTCCCTGCAGCTCCCACCCCTACTCCCTTCTGTCCTTCCTCACCGTGCACTCATCTCTATGCTCCCTTCAGCTGCTATCACCGTGTGCACATTTATGTACTCCCTCCTGTTCTTTTGCACCGTGCACTCATTTCTCTGTTCCCTTCTGTCCTTTCTCACAGTGCAATCATTTCCGCTCCCTTCAGCTGCTATCGCTGTGTGCACATTTCTGTACTCCCTTCTGTAATTTCTCACCCTGCACTCATGTCTTTGCTCCCTTCAGCTTCCACCCCTACTCCCTTCAGACCTTTTGCACTCATCTCTCTACTCCCTTCAGCTGACCCCCTGCTCCATTCTGTATTTTCTCACTGTGCACTCATCTGTCTGCTCCCTTCAGATGCCGCCCCTGCTCCCTTCTGTCCTTTCGCACCGTGCACTCATCTCCCTGCTCCCTTCAGCTGCCACCCCTGCTCCCTTCCATCATTTCTCACTGTGCACTCATCTCTCTAATCCCTTCAGCTGCTATCACTGTGTGCACATTTCTGTACTCCCTTCTGTCCTTTCGCACCGTGCAATCATCTCTCTGCTCCCTTCAGCCGCTATCACAGTGTGCACATTTTTGTACTCCCTTCTGTCCTTTCTCACCGTGCACTCACCGCTCTGCTCCTTTCAGCTGCTATCACTGTGTGCACATTTCTGTACTCCCTTCTGTCCTTTTGCACCGTGCACTCATTTCTCTGCTCCCTTCAGCTGCCACCCCTGCTCCCTTCTCTCCTTTCTCACCGTGCACTCATCTCTCTGCTCCCTTCAGCTACCGCCCCTGCTCCCTTCCGTCCTTTCGCACCGTGCACTCATCTCTCTGCTCCCTTCAGCTTTTATCACTGTGTGCACATTTCTATACTCCCTTCTGTCCTTTCTCACCATGCACTCACCTTTCTGCTCCTTTCAGCTGCTATCACTGTGTGCACATTTCTGTACTCCCTCCTATCCTTTCGCACCGTGCACTCCTCTCTCTGCTCCCTTCAGCTGTCGTCCCTGCTACCATCTGTCCTTTCTCCCCATGCACTCATCTCTCTGCTCCCTTTAGCTGCTATCACCTTGTGCACATTTCTGTACTCCGTTCTGTCCTTTCTCACTGTGCATTCATCTCTCTACTCCCATCAGCTGCCGCCCCAGCTCCCTTCTGTCCTTTCTCACCATGCACTCATCTCTCTGCTCCCTTCAGCTGCCGCCCCTGCTCCCTTCTGTCGTTTCTCACTGTGCACTCATCTCTCTGCTCCCTTCAGCTTCCACCCCTACTCTCTTCAGACCTTTTGCACTCATCTCTCTACTCCCTTCAGCTGCCCCCTTGCTCCCTTCTGTATTTTCTCACTGTGCACTCATCTGTCTGCTCCATTCAGATGCCGCTCCTGCTCCCTTCTGTCCTTTCGCACCGTGCAATCATCTCTCTGCTCCCTTCAGCTACCGCCCCTGCTCCCTTCTGTCCTTTCGCACCGTGCACTCATCTCTCAGCTCCCTTCAGCTGCCACCCCTGCTCCCTTCCATCATTTCTCACTGTGCACTCATCTCTCTAATCCCTTCAGCTGCTATCACTGTGTGAACATTTCTGTACTCCCTTCTGTCCTTTCGCACCGTGCAATCATCTCTCTGCTCCCTTCAGCTGCCACCCCTGCTCCCTTCCATCATTTCTCACTGTGCACTCATCTCTCTCATCCCTTCAGCTGCTATCACTGTGTGCACATTTCTGTACTCCGTTCTGTCCTTTCGCACCGTGCAATCATCTCTCTGCTTCCTTCAGCTACCGCCCCTGCTCCCTTCTGTCCTTTCACACTGTGCACTCATCTCTGCTCCCTTCAGCTACCCCCTGCTGCCTTCTGACCTTTCGCACTGTGCATTAATCTCTCTGCTCCCTTCAGCTGCCACTCCTGCTCCCTTCTGTCCTTTCTCACTGTGCATTCATCTCTCTGCTCCCTTCAGCTGCCACCCCTGCTCCCTTCTGTCCTTTCGCACCGTGCAATTATCTCTCTGCTCCCTTCAGCTCCCGCCCCTGCTCCCTTCTGTCCTATCGCACTGTGCACTCATCTCTCTGCTCCCTTCAGCTGCCACCTCTGCTCCCTTCGATCATTTCTCACTGTGCACTCATCTCTCTAATCCCTTCAGCTGCTAACACTGTGTGCACGTTTCTGTACTCCCTTCTGTCCTTTCGCACCGTGCACTCATCTCTCTACTCCCTTCAGCTGCCACCCCTGCTCCCTTCCATCATTTCTCACTGTGCACTCATCTCTCTAATCCCTTCAGCTGCTAACACTGTGTGCACGTTTCTGTACTCCCTTCTGTCCTTTCGCACCGTGCACTCATCTCTCTACTCCCTTCAGCTGCCACCCCTGCTCCCTTCCATCATTTCTCACTGTGCAATCATCTCTCTGCTCCCTTCAGCTACCGCCCCTGCTCCCTTCTGTCCTTTCACACTGTGCACTCATCTCTGCTCCCTTCAGCTACCCCCCTGCTGCCTTCTGACCTTTCGCACTGTGCATTAATCTCTCTGCTCCCTTCAGCTGCCACTCCTGCTCCCTTCTGTCCTTTCTCACTGTGCATTCATCTCTCTGCTCCCTTCAGCTGCCACCCCTGCTCCCTTCTGTCCTTTCTCACAGTGCACTCATCTCTGCTCCCTTCAGCTGCTATCATTGTGTGCACATTATTGTACTCCCTTCTGTCCTTTTTTGTCGGGGAGATGAAATCGCAGGTACACTAGATGGGGTTAAGCTGTTTTTTTATTGGTCTTAGGACCCTTTTCTTGCGAATAGCCAGTCTATAGTATGGCAGGGGTGGCTCGGATTCTTTCTCCGGTGAAACACGACCTCTGGCCGCATGGGCGTAGGAAGTGTGGGGGATACGGGGGACATATCCCCCCCAGATTTTGTAGTGGGGGGACGCGGGGGACGAGGTGATGAAAGAATTTCTCCTCTCTCTTCTGTCTGTGGCAGGGCCATTGGTATGTCAAAGCGCGAGTGCTTTGACGTGCTAATGGCCCTGCACTTGACCTGTGCCCTTCCCTTTTGTTGTGCGTCAAAAACTCCAAGAAGGTTTTCACACCTCATCACTCGCCCCCACAGCTGATTGCAGTCTGAATTTCCAGGACGAATCAAGAGAGGTAGTTAAGTTTGTAGATTGCTCACTACTGACAGCCACAGCCCACTGGCGTGATCCAGCACTGCGGGGCTCCAGGTCACCAAAAGATTCATGCTGTGTGTGTAATAACAAGGCCCTCCTATCCCTGATCCAAGGCAGTGTTTCATGTGCTGTGATGAGTACAGTTGAGTTCTGCTCATATTACCCGAGATGGAGTCCGGTGCGAGCATGTTTGTGGTAGTGTACGCAGCAAAATGTAAAACAAGTTTATTGCTATTAGAAAAATGAAAGATTCCTGTGCTTATAAAAGGAGTTCACGTACGAGTTAATTTTTGTGCGAATCAATCTGCTGAGGTGTATCTACAAGCAGTACTGTATGTGAATGTGCACCTCTTTTGGAAGCACTAACATGTACGTTTCAGTTTATTTCTAAAAACTTAAACAACGCTTCTCCAGTAATAACATGGATTGTGGAGTCTCTTTAAATTGTTTTTCAAGCCAAATGTACCAGATATGCAAACTATGTGTAGTTCCTTTTAATATGCCCACATATTGTCTGCACTGAAAAAACACAGGGCCTCATTTATGAAAAGTGACGCATCGCTGCGTGAAAACAGCGATGCGTCACTTTTCACTGTGCACTCCTTGCGACACCAATGATGCGTCATATTTAATGTATGACGCATCATGTCGCAAGGAGTTACAGATACGTCAGTATTTCTGACGTATCTGTAAGCGCAAAAGTGACGCATTGCTGGAGTGTGTCACAAAAGTGACGCAACTCCAGCAATGTTCCCTTTCACATGGGGCAAGCCCCATGTGAAAGGGCCTGCGTCAGTCTTACGCCTGCTGTGAGGCAGGCGCAAGATTTTGACGCAACGGCGTCCTAAAAGTGACGCAGTAAAATCTCATAGATTTCACTGCGTCACTTCAACGACCCTTCCTTGCGTCAATACGCCCCCCCTTGCATACATTATACCTGGCGCAGGTATAATGGGGCGCAGGGGTTTACAAAGTGACGCATCTACCTAGATGCGTCACTTTGTAAATACGGTGCAACAAGGCACATTGTTTAAGCTGCTGGTGCGTCACAAAAAGTGACGCACCGGTGGCGTAAAAGTGAGGCACGGCCTCATAAATGAGGCCCATAATTTTCTTCCACATGGTGTCAAGATTACAGTTTGGGCCTGTAATATTTTCTCCCAGTTAGTATCGTATTTTAGTATTTTGCATGCAAATCTATTTTTAACGGTGGGACTCCTGAACCTTTAAACGTTCACTTTAGCTACAAATATATTTAGTATTGAGGTGCTTTCCCAGAGTCTGTGTGACCTCCAGCCCCTTTGAATTGGTCCACTGCAACACTGTGGAGTATTCACAACATATGAGTGTGGAAGAAACGTTAAAAAATTTATTGTAATGAGTTAGTGGACCATAACTGAAGCTGTTTACTTTATAAAATATTGTTTTGCCCATAAAGCTTAAATTGCTTTCAGATTAGTCAATTGAGTTGGTGTTAATAGTCTGTGCAGCTGGACTGCAAGGAGGAGTCTCCTGTTTGCGCCCTTCCATTTCTGGTGCTTTGCAGCAATTTTAAGATATCCTTAGAGTTTTTCATTGCTCGTATGGGTGTAATTTCTGATATTTATATGTTTCTCTCGTCTTCATTGCTCACGAGAAAGTGTCACTCATAGTCATTGATATGTCACTCATAATTATACTGATATTATGAAAATGTCCAACAAAGCATTCTGAAACCTTGGCAGCTATGCTGACTGCATCCTGCCCCTCCTCAGCTGGGACCCTACTTTATTTGACTGTTTCACACTGCACAATTCAGCCACTCAAAAGCCTAATGTTTTGTTTAAATATTTGAGCAGTTAAACCTCGCCCTGGAACATGAGAACAATTAGCACCAGACATAGTCTAAGCACACATCTTGCATTATATTGTGTTAGATGTGTTTGTTTGTCCTAATATTTACATAAATAACAATTTAAATACCACTATTTTGTCTTATTTCAAATTTTATACCACTATCCAGTCCAGGGTTTCGGAGTTCCTTAAATCACACATCCACGTTATACAAAGACAATAAATCATATGTACGTAAATCAATTTACAGGATGTGTTACATAAGATAGTGAGGGTTACAAGGTGTAGGAGTCGCATGTTGACTCCTTCACGCCAAGGCAGTATACTTTGGATGTCCCTGATCCCCACAGGCCTTCTGGAGAACCTGGATGATGCACAGACACAGATGACTCAGAAGACTTGAAGAGCAGTGAGGCCAGGAGCAGTAGGAGTCTTCCTTGATGCAGTCTTGGGTCCAGTCGAAGTCCGCCGAAGTCCAAGTGTCAAAATGGTCAAAGAGTGTCTTGGTTTCAGAGGTTGAGAGTCTTGTTCCACGAAGAATCTGAGGACCTACCCACAGGGGAGCCCTTAATTACCCTAAGGAAAGGTTGGAACGACTCGGGGGTCCCTCCCAGGGGAGGGGTTGGACAAAGGGAAGGATACTCCCATGGTCTTTGTCCAGTTTCGCGCCAAAGTGGAAGCCTGGGGTTCCTGAACTGGCAAATGTGCCCTTCAAAGCAGTCTGAAGCCACCGGCAAGCCACACCTCCCTGTGACAGGAAACATATTTTTCTACCTTCTCGTGTCGAGCTCAGTAGCAGTAGGGCAGAATTGAGTCTGTGGTTGGCGGCAGCACTAGGTTGCTGGCAGACCCTGAAAGGCTGTTACTTGGAGTACAGGGGGTCCCCTGAAGAGCCCCCCAGTACTTGGGATCATCCTTGTAGCGCTAGAATTGGTGTTGAGATATGATTCCAACATGTTTGCTACAAAACATGACCAGGTCCAGTGCAGCCATTATATAGTTAGACATCACGTAATAACTGATGTCCACTATATACCTTAAAATGGCTGACCGCTCTTACAAAGCCTGGAGAATCAAATCCGGGGTTTGTAGGGGTGTCCAGCTCATGCAGGGGCACCCTCACATTTGTAACCAAGCACCCTTTCTATCATAGGGGTGACTTATAGATTTTGAGTGCAGTGACCTCACACATAAGGAAATATATCTGTTGTGAGAGGTGCAAGCAGCATCTCACACAGGCTGCAATGGCAGGTCTGTACTCAAGTTTAAGTGGACTTCCACAGTTGGCAAAATACATGCTGCAGCCCATGGGAGCCTCTGGTGTACCTATGCCCTGAGTACCTTAGTACCATATACTAGTGACTTATAAGGGTACACCAGTAGCCAATTGTGGCTGTACCAAAGTACTTACCAGAGCCAATTTATGGGAGAGAGCACAGTTGCTGGGGTCCAGACTAGCAGGATCCAAGCAGTCTACAGACAAAACACACTGACACCAGATACAAAGTGGGGGTAACCATGAAAGCAGATTCTGCTTTCCTACACCCCCAAACGTAAGGACATGAGGCTAACCTTGCCCATTTGAGTCTTCATTTTCTAAGTGGAAATATCTGGAAAGTCCATCTTTGTTGGCATGGTTACTCCCAGGTCTACGTTCTACTGAAAAGTCCATCCCCTGTAGAGAAATGGACCACCTCAAAAGTTGAGGTTTTCACCCTTCATCTGTTTAAGCCATAAGAGGGGCTTATGGTCTATCTGAACAATGAAGTGAGTGACAAACAGGAATGGCCTCAACTTCAAGGTCCAGGCCACAGGAAAGGCCTCCCTCTTATCTGACCAATGCTTCTCCCTGAGCATCAACTTTCTGCTTATAAAAGCTACTGGTTGATCCTGACCTTCTGAATGAAGCTGTGACAATACTGCACATATCCCTATCTCAGAAGCATCTGTTTGTACAATGAATTCTTTGGAGTAATTAGGACTTTGCATAATTGGAGCTAAATGTCCACTGAATTTCTTAGGCATTCTTTTGGGGGTGGGGCACTACTACCACTAGTGCTATTGCTAGGGGCACTAGGAGTTTTAGGATTAATAGTAGCAGTATTGGTGTGGCCTTATTCCTTACACAAATAGCACCAAGGTTTCTTGTTAGAGGAGGAAGATGAATTGGACCTACCCCCAGAGGAAGATTTTTTGAGGACCTTCAGAAGACTCTTTTTTTCTTTAAATTTCTTCCCACTTTTCTCTTGAACCTTAGAAGAATCTTGGTTCTTCTGGTCACTACTACCATGAGACTTTTGTTTCACCCTGGTGCGGACCCACTCATCTGCCTTCTTTCCAAATCTTGGGGAGATGTCAGATCTGAGTCCACCATGTACTGGTGCAGTTGCTGATTTTGACAATTATTAAGGATGTGCTTGCTCACAAGTAAATTGTACAGTCCCTCACAATCATGCACATTACTTCTATGAAGCCAGCCTTCCAGAGCCTTAATAGCACTATATACAAAATCTACCCAGTCTTAAGTGTTTGCCTTTTGTGTGTCCCTAAACTTAACCCTGTATTGCTCAGTGGTTAACCCAAACCCACCTATGATGGCACTATTCAAGACTTTGTAATTGTCTGCATCTTCTTCCTTCACAGTTAAGAGTTTATCTCTATCTTTGTTAGCAAAGGAGAGCCACAGAATAGCTGCCCACTGACCCTGAGGAACCTTCTGAACTACACAGGCCCTCTCTAAAGCAGAAATCCGCTTATGAATGTCATCACCTGCTGGTAAGGAGGGACTATCCTGCTCAAGTTCCTAGTGTCAAAGGAGTGTTCCCTAACTCTAGGTTCACTAGTGCTGCCACCATGGGATGATTCTAATACCAAATTCTTCTAAGCCCTCTGGACTTCTAGGGTTTCCTTATCTAGGGCCAAATGTTCTTTCTTGATTCTGAGCTTTGCTCGCTCAACAGTGAACAGGTGGGATTCCATTTCTAAAGAATACTCTCTCTTGCTAGAGATGGAGGTCTCTATTGCAATGGCGGAGGAGGGACCTCCCCTGAGCACTTTGTTCCCCCCAGGAGGAACAAAGGGGGTCCTACCTCAAGGGCATCCCTCTGTGTCACTAGAGATATTCCCTGGGGACTAGAGTTCTCCAGTAAGGGGTCTTCAGACTCCTCTTCGACATGCTCAGAAGCAGAGTCATTGGTGTTGGACACCCCGGCTCATCTTCTGAAGCATCACCACCCATATCCAAGTTATCCTGCCCATCTGACCTTTTTTCTTTGTAGCAATAACTATTCTCCAAAGATTACGTCACTGTTAATATGCAACTCCCCAAATGTCACTTGTAAATAAACATAGTCTTGAGCATGGTCTCCACGCTTTCAATTAAATGCTCAATATTTTAGCTCGAATAATCCTAGCACAAGGCATATTTGCTTGTTTTGAGAATTTTATAGTTTTTGTGAGCCTCCCATATAACAAAGTTTTTGTACTTTAGTGCATTCCATGCACTACTCATTTGTGCACTGCTAAACAAGGGGTTTCCAAAAGGGATCCAACTGACTTCAGTACTCAGACACACAGAATCCTATACCATGTTATTAAACCTGTCAGTCTTGTGTGGTCTTCCCCCAAACATTTTGCCTGCTTACCTCCTCTTTATACTGATTCTTTTCGTTGGCCTTAGGACTCTGAGCACTTTACCGCAGCTGACCATTGCTAAAATGTGTGTACTTCTCCCCCAAACATGGTAACATTGGTGTATACACAACTAGCATATTTAATTTACTTACAAGTATCTTATTACAGTGGTATACCAAATACCCAGGGCCTGTAAATTAAATGCTACATGTGGGTCTGCATCACTGACTGTGCTACCCACACAGGTAGCCCTTTAACCATATCTCATGCCTGCCAATGCAGAGCAGCCTGTGTGTGCAATTTTACTGCCATGTCGACTTGGTATTCAAAACCCCTTGCCAAGCCTTAAACTTTTCTTTTTTTACACATAAGTCACCCTTAAGGTAGGCCCTTGGTAGCCCATAGGTCTGGGTGCTATGTTACTAAAAGGTAGGGCATGTACATTTAAGTTTTGCATGTCCTTGTAGTGAAAAACACCTACATTTGTTGTTTACTTCTGTGAAGCCTACTCCTCTCATAGATGAACATTGGGAATTCATCTGTACACTCTTTTGAGCTGTAATTCCTATTTAGAAAAGAGAAGCTGTGTCATGTTTTGCTTCTTTGGAATGGCAATGATAAATCCTCTTTACTGGTAAGATTGGATTTCATATTACTATTTGACATATACCACTTTTACAAAGTGGACATTTCTCTGCTCTTACAGCTCTGCGTGCTTCTACTCTCTCTCAGATACACTCCAATATTACTCCAGTTGCATTTTGAGGTTTAGGAATATTGCAAAGAGAAATCAGTTTATTCTTCCTTTTTCTTCCCACCTTTGTTTGCTTGTTGCATGAAGATGTATGTTTCAAAAATATGTTCTTTCACATTTGGTCTAATTACTTTGTGAATATAAATAACAATTAAAACATAGTTGCAAACTGTGACTACATGCCTGCCTTTATCAATGTTTCACTACAAAACTATGGGGCATATTAGCAAGGAACCTCGTAAAAATGATCGCCGTTTTAGCGGAAGAAAACTGCTGCTAAAACGGCGATAATGGGCTTGCTAATATGCGTTGTAGAATTCCTATAGAAGCCCAGGTTAGATGTGCAGGACATCTAACCTGGGCTTCTATTGGAATTCTATACGCATATTAGCAAGCCCATTATCGTTGTTTTAGCGGCAGTTTCCTGTCGCTAACACTGCGATAATTTTAACGAGGTTCCTTGCTAATATGCCCCTATGTGATTGTATTTGTTTAACGTAGTGTACGGTTCTCAGACAATGGTCGATTTGTATCGGGTCACTGGAAACTCCAAAAGGTTGTCCTTGTCCCCCCCAGAAATTGAGTGTCTCCTACGCCCCTGCCTCTGGGGGAGCTCCTTCCTCGTCCTGTCCACTCCATGGTGACGTCGTCGTAGGTGTAGGGATTCTGATTCCCAGACCGACAGAACCAAGATCCATGGGAACGAAGATGATGCTTCTTCACTCCTGTAGGGTATAGCCACCTCAAACCTATTGGCCACACTGAGATATACTACTACCCCCCAGGGCGTGGAGAGACAGGAAAGGACCACCTGGACGTCTTCCTGTAGTAAGGAACTGTAAATCAGATAAACCTAGGGACAGGGAGACAAAAGTAAAAACTTTATAGAGATATGAAAGCGATGCTAAAAGTAAGTTCGAAAGATCAAGATTGCACATTGTATGCTTGCCCATACTTACATGTACTTTAATCACATGAACTTAAATGCATCTCTCCAAGAAATTCCAAGGAAATAAAAGATATGCAGAGTTCCTTTTGAAAAGTTCTTTAGCAATATCAATTAGCAGTGTTCATTAGTGCTCAGGTAAGAATGAGACCAAAGAAAAATCAGAGAGGTTCACTAAATGAAGCTTGAGCGAAGCTAGAGTCTTCAATAGGACAAGCAACCAAAGTATATATTAACTTATGGCAGGAGGCAAGTCGAACTAGTATGGAAGAGAGAGAGACAGTGAGTAACTTCTCTCTTAGCACAATGTGTGTCCATTTTGAGTAGGCGGAAAATAAATGCTCGAACAAATGTTATAAAAAAATTGCCCGGTACCAGTAAGAATTACACCCTCTGTGTACTTTGTTGTATTTAGCAATAAATATTAAGTTGGTACATTCCGATCCTCCCCCAGTCCTGCCCCAGTTGGGCTGACCTTTTCCCTGCATGTCAACGTTCTAAGGTACACTCCCGTCAGTACATGACTGGCAGGGTTATGGATGTCGTGTTTCTGTGTCATCTCTGAATAAAGGACTACAAGTTATAAGGTGTTGTCTTTACTTACAATATACTTCTAATTGACAAGCACAGCTCCGGCTTATCGAAAAATCAGGGCGTTGTAATTAGTGCGTCTCGCGCCGTGAGGGGGAAAGGAAAGACAAGCCTCGCGTCCGAGGCTAAAAAAAGGAAAGTACCCCAAACCGGGTGACTCGAGCGCAAACTCGTGCTGAGTAACAAAAGCAAAGCAGCATCTTGAACAGGTGTGCAGTGCGACCTTGTGCTTGATAAACAAAGTCGCGTTTGAAAGCAGGCAGCGCGACCTCGCGCTTGACAAAAAAAGCCGCTTTGAATGCTAGCAGCTCACTATCAAAATAAATCTAAACTCTGTGTAGGAATCCAATAGTAGAAAACAGGTCCGAAGCAGGATAGCACGGCAAGTCCACTACTCGAGCAGGCAAGAAGAAAGGGGCGTGGTCCAACGCATGAAGGAAAGCCAAGCACCTGGTACCAGGAGCTGGCAGGCTATATGCTGTAGTAGGTCAGCTGACTTCTCCTATTGCACCATGGGAAAGCATACAAGGCGACTTCCCTCACAATGAATTCTGGGACTAGTAGTTTCTTGAGTGTGGGGGGACAGTGAAAGGGTGCAAGAGGCCTGGCGGCTGACAGTTCTCCCCCCTAACGGCCTATTCACTGGTCTAGGTTTAGAAGGCTGTAAGGCATGGAATCTTCTCACTAATACTGGGGCATGAATATTCTCTGCTGGTTCCCAAGTTCTATCTTCAGGAGCATATCCTACCCAATCTACCAGGTATTGTAGTCTCCGGTGGTGTCTCCGAGAATCCACAATACGTCTGACTTCGTACTCTAGTTCCCCGTCAACGGTAATTGGAGGAGGTGGAGGTTCAGGATATGAAGGATTGACAAAAGATTTAAGCAGAGATGTATAAAATACGGGATGGATATGCATGTCTGATGGCAATTCTAATTTCATGGCTACAGGGTTAACTACTTGTACTATCAATCAATCAATCAGAGTACTTGTAAAGCGCGCTACTCACCCGTGAGGGTCTCAAGGCGCTATGGGGAAGAGGGTGCTGCTACTGCTCGAAGAGCCAGGTCTTGAGGAGTCTTCTGAAGGCAAGTAGGTCTTGGGTCTGCCGTATGTGGGTAAGGAGGGTGTGCCAAGTCTTGGCGGCAAGGTAGGAGAAGGATCTGCCGCCGGAGGTCGTTCGTTGGATGCGGGGGACAGCGGCGAGGGCGAGGCTGGCGGAGTGGAGCTTGCGGGTGGGGGTGTAATAGCTGAGTCTGCTGTTCAGGTGGGCTGGTCCGGCGTTGTGGAGTGCTTTGTGCGCGTGGGTGAGGAGCTTGAAGGTGATCCTCTTGTCGACCGGGAGCCAGTGTAGGTCTCTCAGGTGGGGGGTGATGCGGCTGCGGCGGGGGACATTGACGATCAGTCGGGCGGAGGCGTTTTGGATGCGTTGTAGTCATCGTAGGTGTTTGGCTGGGATTCCTGCGTAGAGTGCGTTGACCTAGTCCAGTCTTGTACTGACGAGGGCATGTGTCACCGTTCTTCTTGTTTCGGTCGGGATCCACTTGTAAATCCTGCGGAGCATGCGGAGGGTGTTGTAGCAGGAGGAGGAGACGGCGTTGACCTGCTTAGACATAGAGAGGGAGGAGTCGAGGATGAATCCTAGGTTGCATGCATGGTCAGTGGGTGTAGGTGGTGTTCCCAGTGTGGTCGGCCACCAGGAGTCATCCCAGGCTGAGGGGGTGGGTCCGAGGATGAGGACCTCCGTCTTGTCCGAGTTCAGCTTCAGACGGCTGCTCCTCATCCAGCCGGCGATGGCCTTCATTCCCTCGTGGAGGTTGGTTCTGGCGGTGTGTGAGTTTGAGTTTAAGTTTGAGTTTAAAAACACTTTTAAAGCGCACGTATACCGGCGGTTTCTTGGCGCTGTAGCTAGCGGGAACTGAGGTTTAGGAGCAGGGAGGGTGGAAGGGACGCTTATTCAAAGGCCTTTGTGAATAAGTAGGTTTTAAGATTTTTACGGAATTGGGGATAGAGGGTGATAGCGCGAAGTTGAAGGGGAAGGGAATTCCAGAGGGTAGGTGCAAGAATGGCAAATTTGGAGCCGCCCCACTTCTTTCTCCGGAAGCGTGGGATGGTGAGGAGAGACTGGGAAGACGAACGTAGGTCCCTGGAGGGGACATAAGAGACAAGATCGGAGGAGATGAAGGTGGGTGCCAGACCCGATCGGGCCAGGAAGGTGATGGATGCGAGCTTGAATAGAATTCTAGCTCGCACGGGGAGCCAATGAAGAGATTTCAGAAGTGGGGTAGAGCGGTGGAATTTAGGGAGGTTGAAAGCCAGGCGGGCCGCCTGGTTTTGGATCTGTTGTAGGCGACGCAGACTGTATGCAGGGATACCGGCATACAGAGCGTTCCCATAGTCCAGGCGGGACACCACCATGGCCAGAATGATAAGTTTGAGGGCAGAGAAGGTGAAGAAACGGGACACCTTGCGTATAGTACGCAGTGAAAGGAAGGAAGAAGATACCACAGAGCTAACCTGGGAGTGAAGGGTGAGTTGGGAGTTAAGTTTTATGCCTAATGTTTTGACTGAGGAGGAGGGAACAGGAGGAGGGCCAAGAGAGGGGGGCCAGAAGAGAGGGGACCAGGGCCTGGATGAACCACCCGTCAGCACCAACTCGGTTTTATCCGGGTTGAGTTTGAGGTGGTTGTGGCTCATCCAGTCCCCGATGTGGAACATGACAGTTTGAAAGTTAAGGACAGCAGAAGGAGAGGAAAGATCAAAGACCAGCTGGAGGTCATCCGCATAATTAAATACGGCGACCTCCATCTGTTGAAGAGAGAAAATAAGAGGGGCAATATATAGATTGAACAAAAGGGGGGAAAGAGAGGAACCTTGGGGGACCCCGCACTGAACTTTCCGGAAATCCGCTGTGAAGTCACCCAGGCGGACACCCTGGGTGCGGTCGCTCAGGAAGGAGGATAACCAGACCAGGGCAGTCCCCCCGATCCCCGCCGCTCCGATACGGGAAAGTAAGATGTTGTGATCCACCGTATCAAAGGCGGCTGAAAGATCGAGGAGCACAAGGGCCTGGTGCTTATTGGTATCCATACCCTCCCTGAGGGTGTCGAGAACCGACATCACAACGGACTCCGTAGAGTGTGCGGGGCGGAAACCAGCTTGACGGGGGGCAAGGGCTCCATGTTTTTCCACAAAGGAGCTCAGAGCGCAGGTGACGTGGCGCTCGAGCACCTTGGCCAGAAATGGCAGGAGGGAGATGGGACGGAAGTTGGCAGGGACAGAGGGATCTGCCCCAGGTTTTTTCAGGATGGGCACAATTACCGCAGACTTCAAGGAGTTAGGGACTGTGCCTTGAGCAAGGGAACTGTTGAGGAGGTGAAGGGGGGGATCTGGACAAGAAACAAAGATGTGACGGAGGATGTGGGCAGGACAAGGGTCAAGTGGGGAGCCAGATTTGATCAAAGGCACCAATGAGGTCAGATTATCCCGAGTGATAGGGGGAAAGGTGGTCAGTTTGCCTTTGGGAGGGGGACATTGAGGGTCAACAAAAGATGGGGAAGGTGGAGGGATGTTGGCCTTGATGGTGACAATTTTGTGGATGAAATAATTATTGAGAGAGAGACAGAGGTCTTCGGACGGGGCTGGTTTTAGCGTAGTTCTGTCCGAGAACGCCAGGTTGTGGACGATGGAGAATATCTCCTTAGACTGGTTCTCCGCTGCTAAAATTTTGGAGGAGAAATAAGCTGTTTTGGCCTCCAGGATGCCTTTTTTGTACTGGCTGAGGATGTTGATATATTCCAGTTTCAGAGTGGGGCAGTAGTTTCTCCTCCAAGCCCGCTCCGCGTGGCGAACTGTTAGTTTGGTGGCTTTAAGCTCTTTATTAAACCACCGGTTGGCGTCTTTGTCGCGTTAAGAAGTGATGCGCTTGAGCGGGGCAACGGAGTCGCAGCTGTGGAAGAGCCACTGATCTATGGCGTCAACCTGGGAGACGGTAGTAAAGCCATGAAGAGACGGGAGAGAGCTGGTAAGGAGGGAGGAGAGATTCTCAAGGTTGACACGGCCCCATGATCGGACCCAGGTGTTTTTGGGCCGGGAGGGCTTGGCTGGGGGAAGAATAGGAAGGAGAAATGAAATCAGGTGGTGGTCGGACCAAGGGCAAGGGGAGATAGATAGTGACTCCACAGGGCAGTTCAGGGACCAGATCTGGTCAAGCAGGTGACCTTTGATGTGGGTAGGGGAGTGAACATGAGATATGAAGTTGAGGGAGTGAAGGGTTTCGGAAAATTCCTTTGATGATGGACATTCAGCGGGATCAGAGGGCCAAAAATTAAAGTCGCCAAGGAGCAAGATGGAGGAATTGTTGACTGTAATGGTGGCCAGGACCTCCAAAAAGTCAGGAAGAAACTGTAGGGGGGACTGAGGGGGACGATAAGTGAGGAAGCAGGTTAGAGGGGGAGAGGTAGATACTGTGCGAATCACCAGAAATTCAGTGGTAGCAATGTTAGGTAGGGATAGTATTTGAAAAGGGAGATCGGTACGTGCGATGACCGCCACGCCGCCCCCGGCTCTGCCTGAAGGGCGGTCAGCCCTAAGGGCATAGTAGGAGGCCGGAAGGGTGGATAGGAGTGCAGGGAGGGAGTCATCGCAGAACCAGGTCTCAGTTAAGAAGAGGAGATCTGGAGCATGAAGATCCAGCAAGACCGAAAGTTCATGCGCGTGGGCAACGGCGGACCGGGTGTTGAGGTAGAAGGCTGTGAGGTTTTTAGGGGTTGGCGGAGGAGCAGACCTACAAGACGTGGGCGGGGTATCCAATGTAGGAAGAGGGCGAGGGAGGGGGGAGAGGGAAGCTATGCCGAGAGCAGAGATGCGAGAGCTGATAGTGGCCGAAATGGGCCAGGGGCCCTGGTAGCCGCGAAGAAGGTCCGGGGTGTAGGTGGTAGGTGGGGCAGAGTGTAGAGCCCCTAGTCCCGGCCGGTCGCGGACGGGCGCAGACGGGCTTGCCTTAGGCGCGCCTTCGGCGCGCAATCGTCGCGCCCGCTGCGCTCGTCCGCTGCGCTTCCTACCAAGACACATAATTTATGGCAGTGGGACAAGGTGTTGGAGGGGGCGTGGCCAACAGAGGGGGCGTGTCTGTGGCGCGCCTCGCGCTCGAGAATGGGGGCTGGAAGAAGGGGGTCGTTGCAGCGTGTAGCGCTGTTTAAAAGATGCCAAGAAGTGCAGGTAGGAGGGGGGAGTGACAGGAACAAAGTGTCACAAGTAAATTTTTAAAATCAGAGTTATGCTTTCTCCCGGCTTTTCGCCTCAGGAGTCCAATCGCTAGTGAGGCGCCTGGCGTCTGCGCACACTATTTATATAAACTGCCGAGGGGGCGTGGCCAACAGAGGGGGCGTGTCTGTGGCGCGCCTCGCGCTCGAGAATGGCGGCTGGAAGAAGGGGGTCGTTGCAGCGTGTAGCGCTGTTTAAAAGATGCCAAGAAGTGCAGGTAGGAGGGGGGAGTGACAGGAACAAAGTATCACAAGTAAATTTTTAAAATCAGAGTTATGCTTTCTCCCGGCTTTTCGCCTCAGGAGTCCAATCGCTAGTGAGGCGCCTGGCGTCTGCGCACACTATTTATACAAACTGCCGAGGGGGCGTGGCCAACAGAGGGGGCGTGTCTGTGGCACGCCTCGCGCTCGAGAATGGCGGCTGGAAGAAGGGGGTCGTTGCAGCGTGTAGCGCTGTTTAAAAGATGCCAAGAAGTGCAGGTAGGAGGGGGGAGTGACAGGAACAAAGTATCACAAGTACATTTTTAAAATCAGAGTTATGCTTTCTCCCGGCTTTTCGCCTCAGGAGTCCAATCGCTAGAGTCCTTGGTGAGAGAGGATGAGCTGGGTGTCGTCGGCGTAGGAGATGATGTTGAGGTTGTGAAGGCGGGCCACTTGTGCGAGTGGGACCATGTAGACGTTGAACAGCGTCGGGCTGAGAGATGAGCCCATGGGGGACGCCGCAGATGATGCCGGTGGCTTTGGATCGGAAGGGTGGGAGGCGGACGCTCTGGGTTCTGCCCGAGAGGAAGGACGTGGTCCAGTCAAGGGCCTTCTCTTGGATTCCGGCTTCTAGGAGGCGTGTCTTTAGAGTGCGATGGCAGACCGTGCCAAAGGCGGCTGACAGGTCCAGCAGGATGAGGACTGATGTTTCGCCGTTGTCTACTTGGCGCCTGATGTTGTCTGTGGTGGCAATGAGGGCTGTCTCGGTGCTGTGGTTTTGTCTGAATCCGGACTGGGACGGGTCCAAGTTGTTGTTGTCTTCCAGGTGGCGGGCCAATTGCATGTTGACGATTTTTTTGATGACCTTTGCCGGGAACGGGAGCAGGGAGACGGGCCGAAGTTCTTGAGGTCCTTGGGGTCCTTGGGGTCCGCCTTGGGCTTCTTGAGGAGGGCGTTGATTTCGGCGTGCTTCTAGCTTTCCGTGAATGTCGCTGTTTCAAAGGAGATGTTGATGACCTTCCGTAGTTGGGGTGCGATGGCTGCGTCTGCTTTGTTGAATACGTGGTATGGGCACGGGTCTGACGGAGATCCTGAGTGGATGGAGTTCATGACCTTGCGTGTCTCGTCGTCGTTGACGTTGGACCAGGAGATCAGGCGGTTGGCGCTGGTAGTGTTTACAGGTGAGGTGGAGTCTAGCGTAGTCGGGGTGGTCGTGGTGTTGAAGCTGTTGTGGATGTCAGCGATCTTGCTGTGGAAGAAGATGGCTAGTGAGTCAGACAGTTCTTGTGAGGGCGAGATGTCGTTGGCGTTGGCGCTGGGGTTGCAGCGTCTGGCATATATGGGGAGGTGGGAAGGAGGAGCAGCTGGGAGGCGGGAGAAGCGAGTGGGCAGGGGGCAGGCCGCAGGGGGCACAGTGGTACAGAAAGCAAAATGGAGCACAAGGGGGGAAACGAGTGGCACAGAGCAGAAAACGAGGCACAAAGAGGGGGAAACAGTGGTACAGAAGGCAAAATATGGCACAAGGGGGGTAACGAGTGGCACAGAGCAAAAAACGAGGCACGACGAGGGGGAAACAGTGGTACAGAAGGCAAAATGGGGCACAAGGGGGGGAAACGAGTGGCACAGAGTAGAAAATGAGACACAAAAGAGGGAGACAGTGGCACAGAAGCAAAAAGAACGGAGGACACTTACCAGCGGCAGTAGCAGCGGCAGCAGGAGCACACAGTCGGAGCTGCGTGGAGGGGGAGCGACCTACCAGGAGGGTCAGGGGTCGCTCACCTTACCACGCAGCGTCCGGCATATATGGGAAGGTGGGAGGGAGGAGCAGCTGGGAGGCGGGAGCAGCGATTCGGCAGTGGGCAGTCAGGGGGGAAGGGCTGTAGGGGGCACAGTGGAGGGGGAAACAAGTGCAACAGAAGGCAAGAGGAGCACAAAAAACGAGTGGAACAGAGGGCAGAAGGGCACAAAAAACGAGGTAAAAATGAGTGGCACAGAGGGCAAAAAACACGAGTGGAACAGTGGGCAGAAGGGCACAAAAAACGAGGGGAAAACGGGTGGAACAGAGGGCAGAAAGGCACAGAAAACGAGGGAAAAACAGGTGGAACAGAGGGCAGAAAGGCACATAAAACGAAGGAAAAACAGATGGAACTGAGTGCAGAAAAGCACAAAAAACGAGGGAAAGCGGGTGGATGTGAGAAGTTGGCCTGATATATGATGTTTCCAATTCTGGAAACACCTTGTATCAGTCCAAACAATCCCTTATGGTGTCTGGTTGTAAGGCAACCTTATTAGACAAACTATCCTAGTGGTAGCATGGACTAAGCAGCCTTAAAGGCTAAACTCAAGAGGTCGTGTTAAGCGAGCTGTTTTACCAATCACAATCCTGTAATACCAAATGAAAGGACACCACACAAGTATATATTATAAAAATATAAGTGTTTATTACTAAAAATAATCCCCAGTACTCTTTATGAGGAAAGGGGCACAAGCGTTAAATCAAAAGCACAGTATAACATATGAAAGTTGCACAATTATGGATGAGGGCGGGTGGCCACTCAAACCATATATTAAGAAAGTGGTGTAAGAGATACCAATCGAACAGTGGTTAGGCCTAGGGCCTAGGGAATCGCTGGGAGCAGTCGGGACAAGCAATGCTGAAGTCGGGAAAAGCCCGCAGGATTCGGGTGCAGCGCTTAAAGCACACGCATGCACCAATGAAAAGTCAATGGTGCGTAAAAGTTATACAAATAGAGTTTAAGGATACTTCCGCTGAACCTAGAAGGACAAAACTTTAGACACAGACCCTAGAGGTGTGTACCAGTGTGGGAACACCGGCGTTGCTGAGTTATGCGGGGAATGAGATTTTGATACCCTTTTTGATCACTTAGATACTTATCTCATTCTTCTATTTGGATCGATTATTTTCTGTCATTGAGTAAAAGACAAATCCCGCATAGGTTAAATAAACCCCATAAACTGACGCAACTCTGAAGAACCACTTACGACTGATGAAGTTTTAAAATTTAATATAATCAGAATAAGTTGCATATACAATCCTCTCAGGATAAGATTCAACAAGTATACAGGAACTAAAAGGAACATAAATTCCCTAAAGAACCTCAGTCTACAAAAGAATACAATTAAAGTCAATTCCAATATCAGCAGATTAAAAAGCATAGACACAAAGTGGTTCTGTTGCGTCATCTACAAAAAGAAAATAAACAAGTTAATTCTGTCCCTACTCTGTACTAGGTGACATCCCTACTTCGCAAGTTCCTTACCTAAAAAGGTGTCAGCAGTTTGACTTCCAAAGAAGTTCAAACTCTCTTAACCCCTAATGGTAACTTATATTGAGAAACAGTATCCTCTCTGCCTACCCATCCGCTCTCTAAGGGTCCTCGGCCTACTGTTCTCTCGCGCTCTGCTGTTCTGCGCTCGCTCCTAACTTCTCCTCCCCAGGGTGCTGTCCCTAAATACACAATCACAGTATGGGTGGAACGCCCCTTGACGCCCACCACGTACACATACATATGATGTCATTTCTGGCTCTTTCCATAGCTTCATCTCTTCGCATCGTCCGTTAAGTTGACCTTGCTTCGTAGGCACCATCTTCGTCTTCTTGCTGGTGACTTCATTGACATTCCAATTGACACTTTCAGAGCAAAGTCTATCACCTCAACAGACCTTTATTCTTTACGACTGTATTCGTAACCTCATTTGGTCCTGTGAACGGTCATTTCTAAACAAGACTCAAATTCCAAGCGTCTCTTATCTCACTTAGGCCATAAACTTCGTCCAGCATTGTCACCTTAAATCTAGCAAGACCTTTGACTCTTGTCTCGCACATTCAGATCAAGGCTATCCACTGTTCCTGTGAGCCCACTAAATTACATACAGCGGACTACACTCCTGCGAACCCTTGGTCAGTTAGGTTAAAATCACACATGACCAAACCTTTCCAACATTCCTACAAACCCTTCTACACAGTATAACCTTTAACACACATTTATATATAATCGAATTTAGCAAATCAGTGATTATACGCGAATGCATTCTACATAGAATACAACATTTATATTTCTCGTGCTTACATAGTGCTATACATACTCTCTGCACATTTCTTCGCTTTACGTTTCGTCTTCTTCCTCCGTTTAATAATTACACACGTATATTCAGTTTTGCACGTTCTACTATTCTTAAGCATTACTATACATTTCTATATTAGCCCACTATGTATACGGGCCTTTCTAATTCTAATACACTTTATAGAGTACATACAGATACATTTCCTATTACATTGGTTACATCGGCTAATTTTACGCTACAAGTGTTAACTTCACGTTATAGATTCTACGTTTATGCGATATGCTTGTGAATATGTTACAGATATATTTTTTATTCAAATTGCGCTCTCTCAGTTACCTCACCCACAGGAAGCTGGTGTATAGGGTCAAAGTGGCGTCGGGTTTCGTCACGCAGGTTGTTGGTGCTTGAAGCTGAAGATGCTGCAGGCGATGTGAAGGAGAAGTGTCCGGTGTGATCCAAGGGTGGATCAGAGTTGCAGAGTACCTGAAAGCAGAGGGGACAGAGTCTGGGTCACTCAGGGTGGAACAGGATGGAACCAGGCAATGTTGGGCGCAATCAGGTGGTTGTCGAGGAGCTTCTCTCCGCTGCCACGTGGGCTCTGGGGCATCTGCGACGTCCAGGAGCAGGTCACGAGCTGTCCCACGCAGGCTCTCACCGTCGGCGCTGTTGGCTTCAAGATCGGAGCAAACAACACTTGGCAAGAGCAATCCATGCGGGATTGGAAGATTGCTTCTCACTCGGACCAGGAGGGTCAGAGCAGGGGCTCCTTTTCAGAGGAGTGGGTGCAAGTCTGGAGCAACCAGAATCATAAGTCGTATTTCGGTTTTCGTCAGCACAGGGGCCACAAGCCAGCTGGCAAGTGACCGGGCCAACGCGTTGAGCCAAAGAAGCAGAAGGGCCCCACGCAGCACTCGTCGAGTGTAGAGGGGTGAGCTTCGGTGCACAAGTGGCTCAGGGTTGGGGCTTCTCAAACCCCAGTGTACAGCTTCGAGGGTCACTCGTGGGCTGCACAGTCAGCGTCTCATGGTCTTTTCAAGATGGCGTGCCCCACGCTTCCGGTCGCCTCCACGGGTCTCAGCTCTGCAGGGACTGTGGATCGGGCTAAAAGAAGGCAGGCAAGCTTGATATCGTCGATCTCTGTCGCTCGACTTCCGGCGGGAACTGCAACAAAGCAGACGTCAAGGTGCTGGATGGTGCCTGTTTGCACAGGGTGGTCACTCCTTGACCACAAGGGAGATTCTTCAGTCTTCTACGTCGGGTAGGATGTCGAAGGGTCCAGAGTTTTGTTTCAAATGTTTCATCAGGATAATCTGAGTGCGTTGGCACTGCTCCCATTCTTATACCAATCTAGGGGGCTGGATTACCTGCTAGGTCCCCTCCTATGGGTGGGGCCCAAGAAGGGGGTGGATACACCCCTTTCCCTTTGATCCAGGCCGCGCTGGGACTGGGGTTGGGGTGCCCCAGAACCGGTTTGGCCCGATTATGCAAGGGGCAGCCTTGTGCTCCCCAGGCAGTGTCTGGTTTCTTTCAAACCTCCCTGCTACAATCCACTATCTCCTGTCTGGGGTGGTGTAACACCTCCCTGCGACAGGAAAGCCTTTGTCCAGGCCTCCTCTGCTGAGTTTCGGTCAGCAGCAGGCGGTCAGACTTGCGTCTGTGGCAGAAGCATCCATTTTGTGGATCTGAGGCTCTTTTTAAAAATCAACCGCGTTTCAGTAAAGTAACATGTCTTCTCCCTCTAGAGGGGTGGAATGCTATCCCCGTCGACAGGACTGTCGAGGGGATAGTATTCCAAATCGTATGACACCTTACACGACATGTTTTGATAAAGCCAAACCAAAGTTGCTATATAACCGCGAGGATTATAATGCACTCAATAGTATATGGTATGGCATTATCCCTGAACAGCTTAGGGAATTGGTCCCGACAGCTGCAGACAGGCTCAGCTCATGCTAGAGCACCACCTTACATAAAACCAAGCACTCTGCCTCCAGGATTGTTAAGGCCTGCCATAGGAGTGACTGATAGGTATATATGTGTCCAGATAGGTTTAGATATAGGCATACTATATCCAAGCAAGGGGTGATTACACCACCTTGCCCCAGCTGAGTGATCAGCCAGTTGTGTCAAATTTAGCTAGCCAGCCAGGGGTGGCAAAAGTTATGCTGCAGCCCCTGGTAGGCCTTGGATGCACCTATGCCCTGGGCACCTACAGTGCTCTGTACAGGGGCTGATAAGGTGACCCAAGCCAATCTAGTTATGCACCTAGGGTACATGGAATCCATTTTACAGAGAGAGTAGATAGCCTGGGGCCCTGATTAGCATGGAACAAGGCCAACTAAGTCGAAAACCAGCTAAATACAAGGCAAAAAATCTGGGGTAACCATAGTCAGGTAGCCACCTTCCTACAGTGGAACAGAGGGCAGAAAGGCACAAAAAACGAGGGGAAAACGGGTGGAACAGAGGGCAGAAAGGCTAAAAAAACGAAGGAAAAACGGATGGAACAGATGGCAGAAAACGAGGCACAATAGGGGGAGACAGTGGCACAAAGCAGAAAACGAGGCACAAGAGGGGGGACAGTGGCACAGAATCAAATCAAATCAAATCAAATAAACTTTATTCGGTTGTTCGTTTTGACAACCATAAAAGTATTTACATTACAATTAATAAAACACATAATCATCTAAAAGAGAGAATTCAATTGCAATTAAAAATCACAAAATTAAGAGTACTAGACTATATCAAACATTGAAGACCGTTTAAAAATAGAATTCCTTTAACAACAAATATAAATAACAATTCATATATCAGTATTATTATCCTTCCATACTGTTTCTGAATTTAACTGCCAACTTTAAAAAACTACATATGAACAAAGTGTATTCACAGTTTAGCAGCTGTAGAAAATATTGTGCAGGGCGAAATTGTACAAAGTTCAATTTTTTCAAACAGGGTTTCAAGTATAACTTCCTTGGTATGGCATAAAAAGGACAAAAAACCAGAAAGTGTGCCAGGTCTTGCGGAGACTTATCGTCGCAGCCGCAAGCCGGCAACACTTGACCTCGATGAGAACCCCTAGGAACAGCCAACAAAAAATGAAACAGGTTGAACCTGAACCTTGTCAGCAGGAAACGGTCGTAACTCGACATTTGCCATGTCAGGTAGGGTTCCGTAAACAAAATGCTTTTAATTAATATATGGTTACGTACACTTTCTTTTTTTAGTTCACATGATTCCCTTTCCTGTTGTTTAGAGTCAATAAAAGCATTTTTGACCGTAATAAGATCCATTTTAGTGATGGATTCCGGAAATAGAAAAAGTTCAGAGCGGCCTAGATCAGTAAAGCACTTAGATAAGTACTTAAGCCAAGGAACCTCCTTCCTGTTATCCCATGTAAGTGCTTCTCTTAGAATAAGCTTGGTAAGTGGGATATTATCATTTAGCCAACAATTCATCCAGCATAACAAGGGATTCACTGCAATTTTATCGCATACGTACGGAACCCCCAGTTCTTCATGCACAGAAAAATTTGCTGTACCCCTGGGGACCCTTAAAATCTGTTTTAAAAAATTATTTTCGACTATCTGTAGAGCATCCAGGGGAACATATCCCCATATTTCACTGCCATAACAAGCTGTGGTTACACTTTTGGCCTTGTAAAGTTGGAGTAGAGCGGCAACTGGGCTATTTCCCATTTTTTTTTAGAAATCCAATATAGCCGCATTTACCCTAGTAACATCTCCCTTCTTTTTTTGAATCACGGGTCCCCAATTTAGTTGACTGTCAAAGAGGACCCCGAGGTAGGAGAATGTGTGAGTTACAGGGATTTCTACTCCAGCTACATTTAGGCGATTTGATTATTTAAAGCCTTGACCAACCTTCATTATGTAGGATTTGGTGTTGTTAATACTTAAATCTCTTGTCTTCATAAATGTGTAAAAGGAATCTAATAAAATTTGGAGTCCATTGGCCGTTCTAGATAAAAGGACTGCGTCGTCCGCATATAATAGAACCGGCAGTCCTTTTCGACCAATGTACGGATAATCTGTGTTGGTGCTTAAAAGGTGCTCTTCCAAATCATTAATGTATAGGTTAAAGAGGAACGGGGCCAAGATGCACCCTTGCCGGACGCCTCGATACACTCCAAAGTCTTTGGTCACTTTTAGGTCCTGGGTGTATCTGACATTCGCTTTAGTATCTGAGTGCATATCTTCTAAAAAATTTACTAGGTTTTTATCCACGCCCATTTTTTCCATGGCGCCCCAGAGCTTCTCACGATTCACGCAATCGAAAGCCGAGGAAAGGTCCATGAACGCCATGTGAATCGTTCCTCTTCGAGCCTTGGTATACTTCCCAATGATAAGATACAAATTAAGACATTGAGAGATGGTAGAGTGTCCAGGCCTGAAACCATACTGGATTGGAGATATTATATTATTTTCCTCTGACCAACTGATCAATCTATTTAAAAAGACTCCTCCTACCACTTTTGCCACGGAGTTTATTAGTGATATTGGTCTGTAGCAGGCCGGGCTGCTACGGTCTCCTTTCTTGAATATAGGCACAATTGTAGATACCCCCCATGATTTTGGGCATCCACATAACACGGCAGCATTAAGTACTGCTGTAAGTACCGGCGCCCATAGTGCTACACATGATTTAAAGAGGTCAGGCGGAAGTCCGTCAGGACCTGGGGCCTTATTATTTGATAGACCTTTAATTCCTTTGGTTATTTCATCATTTGAGAAACATAGTGAAATTTCTCTACTTTTATTTAAGCTGTGTTCTGCCTGTGACTCATTGTTTTTAAAAGTAGAGCTGAAGTGGTTTATCCATTCTTCCTCTGAGATGTTTGTGCCAACAATTGAGATGCTAGGACAATCAAATATTGGTTTATTGATTATCTCCCAGAACTTCGAGCTGTTTTTTAGTGTCTCGGGGTCTAACAGTGACTCCCATACACTTTTTTTAACTGCTCGCTTGCGGGCGGCCAGTGACTTCTTATATTCAGCCCGCAAGCCCCTGATGATCAGTGGATCTCTTGGTTTTGTGTTTAGGGCTTTCTTAAGCTCACGACTAGCCTTCGAACAGTCACTGTCAAACCATTTCGGGTTGCTATTTGAATTGATTCTCCCCTTGATAGGTATCGTTAAAAATGACTCCACCTTCTTGGCTATCTCCTTGAAGGATGTCAAGATTTGCAACGGTGCTGATGCAGGAGATGTGCATACCGTCAGTTCATGGTTACATACTACATTAATAGCGGTATAAAATTGATCGCAATCCACCATTGACCATTTTAGGCGACGCTTGCCATTAATGCATTTTAAAAGGCCACGGTCCTCTCGAGAGTTGCGTTTTTCAAGTAAACTCATGCCCATAGTAATGCATAAAGGGTTGTGGTCGCTGTAAATACTCATAAGGATCAAAAATTCCTCAATGATATTAACAAAGTCAACTGAAAGAAGAATATGGTCTATATATGATCCTGTAGCATGACCTTTAAAGGTAGGGGTTAGGAATACAGTTTGATCAGGTACTGTCGACATTGCCGTGAATAGATTGTTTTCATTCATTAAGTCGTTTAAACCTGTACCCCTCCGCGAGTGTTCAAAGTGTATTCCTTCCATACTATTACAACCCAATTGTCCAGCAGGTCTCACGCTAGGGTTCCCACATAAATGTGTATTAAAGTCACCCACTAGGATTTTAAGACGTGGCAGAGAGCTGTCATTTGCCCCTAGCAAAACACGTAAGGATTCTATATTGCAATCTCCAAACAGGTTCACAGCATTATAAAAATTAATCAATACAAAGTTAGTTTTACACCTTTTAAGTTCCAGGATCTGGATGTTATTATTACCAGAGTGGTGTTCAGTTTTGTGACATATGAGCGACAAGTTAACAAAGATAGCCAAACCCCCTTTAGCTCTTCCACTAGCAGATGGGATTGCCGGAATTATAAAGCTCTGATATCCTTCAATGTATAAGTTTCTCCCTACTACCCAGGTTTCTTGGAGACATATTATGGGGTATTTTTTAACAAAGTGCAACCAATCTTTGTCTTTCAGTTTATCAGAGAGTCCAGCTATGTTCCATGATAACAGTGGCACAGAAGCAAAAAATACGGAGGACACTTACCAGCGGCAGCGGCAGTAGGAGCACACAGTCGGAGCTGCGTGGAGGGGGAGCGACCTACCAGGAGGGCCAGGGAAAGGACCCATATATCTTGTTTGAAGTTTACGAGGTCCCGGCAATTTAAGGTTGTTCGTGGATAGCCAGACTCGATCTCCCACAGCGTATTCAGGTGCAGGCTGCCTACGAGTGTCAGCGTATTTTATCATCTGTTGTTTGGCTTCAAGTAGTGCTTATTTGGCCTGTTCCCAAATAGACTTTAGCAGCTTGTGGTGTTCAGCAGCTGCTGGCACATCCAGCATTTCTGTCGAGGGGTGTAAAGGAAGGAATTTAGGATGACATCCAGAAACAAAATAAAAAGGAGAGATCTTGGAGGCAGAGTGCGTAGAATTATTATAAGCGAACTCTGCCTAAGGTAGAGCTTGAACCCAGTCACTGGTAATGGTGCTAAGTAAACACCGCAAAAACTGCCTAAGAGTTTGATTGGTTCTCTCTTTCTGCCCATCTGTTTGAGGATGGAAAGCCGAAGAGAGCCTGTGATCTATGTGCAGTGCATGCATAGTCCTTGCCAGAATTTGGACACAAACTGAGGGTCTCGGTCTGAAACAATCACAGAGGGTAACCCATGCAATTTAACTATGTTTTCTATGAATACCTCAACCAGTTCTTTGGCTTTGGGAAGCTTCTTAAGAGGAATGAAATGTGTCATTTTGGATAACATATCCACTACTACTAGTATAACCGTAAACCCTCTGCTGACGTGGAGTTCTAAGATAAAATCCATGCTGATACAGGACCAAGGGTAATCAGGGACAGGCAAAGGCTGTAAGAGCCCAGATGGGGCACAATGTAGTGTTTTCTGTCGAGCGCATGTGGGACAAGCTTTAACAAATGCAGAAATGTCCTGAGACATCCCTTTCCACCAGAACCATCTCTGACAGGTTTGCAATGTTTTTTCTCTCCCAGGGTGTGCAGCCATGGGTATAATATGACACCATTTCATAATCTGTAGTCTTACATTTTCTGAAGGGATAAACAAACGGTTTTTGTGGTAGAACAATCCCTTCATGATTTTCTTTAAAGGATCGGCCAACCATCTTTCTCTATCCAATGTAGCGAACTCCTGCTCTAATTGTAAGAAAAAAGAGCCAGAGTCCACCTCTTGATGCTCACCCAGTGCTATGATTTTATGCTCTGGTATAATGGGTACAAGGGTCTCCTCAAAATACTTGTAATCTTTTCCTAACCGAGATAGGGCATCAGCTTTGCCATGCTTGGTCCCAGGACGAAAGGTAATGACAAAGTCATTTTCAGAAAAAAAAGGAAACCCATCTCATCTGTCTGGGGGTGAGGGCTTTGGCAGACCGAAAAAACTGGAGGTTCCTATGGTCTGAATAAATAGTAATGGTGTGAGGAGACCCTAAAAGATAGTGACGCCACTCTTGGAAGGCCATCTTGATAGCTAAGAGTTCTCGTTCCCCTATGGTGTAATTCTGTTCTGCCTGTGATAGGGTTTTCAAGAAATAGGCTACGGGATGGAGGGCGCCTGATTTTACATCTCTCTGTGACAAGACCCCGCCTACTGCGTACTGAGAGGCATCCGCTTCCACAAAATATGGCTGTGTCTCATCTGCATGTCTCATAATGGGAGCCGATGTAAATCTGTTCTTCAAAGCACAGAAGGCGGTTTCAGCAGCATTATCCCATTCAAATACTACTCTCTTTTTTATTAACCTGGTTATTGGAGCCACGAATTCAGAGAAATTATGTATAAATCTCCGATAAAAATTTGCGAAACCTAAAAAGAATTGTACTTCTTTGACAGTTTTGGGACTAGCCCAGTTGGTAATGGCAGATACTTTAGTAGGATCCATGTGAACACCCTCAGGGGATATAACAAAATCTAAGAAGTCCACTTTCTGTGAATGGAAGAGACACTTATCCAGTTTGGCGAACAACTGATTATCTTGAAGCCTTTGGAGTATCAACCTTACATGCTTCACGTGCTCCTGTTCATTCTGAGAATAAATCAAGTTGTCGTCAATGTAAACGATCACGAATATGTCAAGATATTCTCGGAGTATTTCATTTACAAAAAATTGAAATGCCGCAGGGGCATTACATAAGCTGAAGGGCATTACACAGTATTCATATAGTCCGAACTTAGTGCGGAAAGCCGTCTTCCACTCATCTCCCTCCCGCACTCTGATTAGATGGTAAGCCCCCCTTAAATCAAGCTTAGTAAAGATCTTAACTTTACGCACCTGATCCAAAAGATTGTAGATGAGTGGAAGAGGGTATTTGTTCTTTACTGTCACCTTGTTCAGCGCTCTATTATCCAGGCACGCTCTCAATCCCCTTCTCTCTTAGGGATAAAAAAATCGGAGAGGAAACTGGAGAGGTTGAATGGCATAGAGGGAGGGGTGGAGTGGGCGGGAGGAGCAGCTGGGAGGCAGGAGCGGGGTGGCGCGGGGAGGGGATCGGGGTACAGAAGGCAAAAGGGGGGGCGGGCCGCAGGGGAGCAGCGGCAGGGAGCGGGGAGGGCGAGAAAAGATGGCTAGAACGAAACAAAAACAAGCACTGGTAGCGAGCAGGTAGGGAGACCAGGCACACTCACGGAGAGCCGTGCGGCGGGTGGAGCGACCGTCACCGACCAGGGTCAGGTCAGGTCACAGCTCCCCGTCGCGCTGGAACACCTTAAGTATCCGGAGGGAGGAGCAGTTGGGAGGAGGGAGCGGGGTGGCACGGGAAGGGGATCGGGGTACAGAAGGCAAAAGGGGGGGCGGGCCGCAGGGGAGCAGCGGCAGGGAGCGGGGAGGGCGAGAAAAGACGGCGAGAATGAAACAAAAACAAGCACTGGTAGCGAGCAGGTAGAGGCAGGTAGGGAGACCGGGCACACTCATGGAGAGCCGCGCGGCGGGTGGAGCTACCGTCACCGACCAGGGGCAGGTCAGGTCACCTGATAAATATGGCAATCCCCCATAGACTGGAAAGCAATCATTTCTCCACTTGTTTTTGACTTGGGGCAATGAGGCAACATAGGAAAATGCTACCAAAAATGCCCTAGGTTGTGCTGTGCTTGAGGGTTCTAACTCAAGGAGGGCTCTAAAGTTGAACGCTAATTCTACCTCTGAAGATGCCATTGAAAAAGTCTATGATATACTATTTTCTACTCTAAATCTAGTAGCTGGCAAGTTAGATAATAGTGAACTTCTTTTAGCCAGTCATAATGATTGCTTGTCAAAGCTTAAGGAGGATTTTGAGAAGGATTTCAAGCCTGCAAGGAAATCAGCTAAACCCAATTTTTTGTGTAATTCTACATGCAGGGAAGCAAAGCATGCCCTGCTGAATGCAACAAAAGAAGGGCACAGACGTGTGATTCGATTAACCAGCGCTCAATATTAAACTGCACTCATGACAACCCAAGGAAAGTGGAATGATGACTTATGGGCCGACCTTTGAAGCACGACAACCAGTAAAGATGTTAATACATTTTGTCACATCGTGAAACATGCTCTTCCCATACAGCAATGTGTTCAGAATTCATACACAGGGTGGAGTATGGGACAATCATTTAAAGTTTCTGTACGCAAATAGTGCCCCTTTGACCTGTGAGCTATGTGTAGATGAATCCACCACCCTAACTCCTTAGTAGAGTGTGACGATCACCACACTGAACAATTCCTATATTTTTCTTTAATAGCTACTGAGAGGGCTGTACCTATGCAAAAGAAGGGGAAGGCTGCTGGCCTAGATAAGATCCCTGTGGATCTTTTTCTTTCAAATATCTGGGTCCAATACATCAATACAACTTGAAAGCCATTCTGGCATGTATTCCTATACCTCAAACATGGATAGTCTTGGAAATTGTACCCATATATATAAAGGCTTCCAGTGATATGCCGCATAATGATCGCCCCATTACTCTGATAGACTCAACTGAGAACATTTTTTGCCGACAAATCCTCGATAAGCTCAATGGGTGGATAGCTGATGGGCAAGTGATTATCTGCTTTCAAGCTGGCTTCCAAGATAATGTGGGCATTTTTGATCAATCCTTCAGATTTCTGGTAACCAAGTGGAAGACGTTCAACATTAGTGGCTGCAACTTGTTTGCTGCCTTTGTTGACCTCCGTTCTGCTTTCGACATGGTTCCGAGGGAGAAATTGTGGGCATGCTGAGGGAGCAGTAGATGTCCCATGAAGATTTAGACATTTTGGTTACACTGCATGAGTGCACTTATGCCCAAGTGAGATGGGACCCTAATGGTGATTTGCGAAGCATATTTTTTATAGAAAGGGGGATCCGTGAGGGCTCCGTCCTGGCCCCACCCTGTTTTTATTATTTATTAATGGGTGTGTGTATTTCCTAACTGATTGTCAGAATGACTCTCCTACATTAGCAGGATTCAAGGTCCCTGCCTTGTTCTTCGCTGAAGACACCCTTTTGCTGTCAAAGACTGCTAGGGGGCTGTCAACTTTGCTGCAACCATTTTCTCTTTTTTGTGACCAGTCTGGCCTTGCCCTGAATACAACTAAGACCAACTATATGGTCTTTAATCCAAGTAAAAACTACAGGGGGAGATAATCGCTGAAGGTGCCTCCCTCAATACAGTGATAGATTTTGATTTTCTTGGTGTTAGAATATCATACTCCAACTCTTGGGTGGCCCAGGTTCAAAAGAGTGTTGTTACATTAAAACACAGGGCCAGGGCCTTACTTGAATTTTTTTTAAAATTTATTTATTTATTTTTTCATTTCAAAAGAATTTTATTGTTATAAAGAAGCAAATGAAGATACAGAATACAAGTATACGTGATACAATTGATAGCAGATAAAAAGCAATCAGAAGCTGAAAATCAAAAATGAGTCGTAGCAAATACATCCATAAACAAAAATAGTCTGCCAAAAACAGAAAAATGAATTAATTAAAATAAGGTAAGTAGCTTAGGCAGAGTCCACAATCAAGAGTATCACTATCAGCTGGTATAATCAGGGGAAGAGAGGAAAGGAAAGAAGAAAGAAGAAAGAAAGAGAAAAAGAGGGAAAAGCTGGAAAAAGGAGAGAAGACAGAGAAGGAGGAGAAGACAGAAGGAGAGAAGGATTTCCAACGAACTAACCCGACAAACAAGACGCCATTCAACCAGACAAATCGAAGGGATATTGGTCAACCAACCCCTTTGATGACAAATCCATATAGTTATCCAGAGCATTCCAAACTCCACTAGCAATAGATGGAGAAAGGTGAGCGTAGAAGGAATCCATTGGTATAAAAAATCAATCATAGAAAATGCTTCTTTCTCATCTTCTTCAGGAAGGCCAAAAATGCACAGGTTGGATCTGCGGTGACGATCCTCTTGCTCAGTGAGATCCCTCCGCAATGCCGCCATTGAGCGCTCTAATTGGCAAAGAGATCTAGATTGCTTTTGCGTAGTATCTTCTGTACCACTAATACGTGTTTCCGTGGCTGAAACACGAAGGGAGAGAGCCTTAAGGTCATTTCTGATGGCTGACACCTCCACTTGCAGCAAATCTGTGTTAGTCTTGGTAGACTGCGCAATGACATGAACATCATTCAGACGCGTCAGAATAGTCTCCAGAGTGGAATTGGTGTCCTTTTGTGAAGACTCAGGTGTAGGAGATAATTGTTTGGACCTCTTAAGAGAGGTTTTGGAGTCCTTTGCATCTTTTGCATTCGGTAACAAGCCCATATTCGCAGCCATAGAGCTCACAGGCACAGAAGAGAAAAAATAAAACCACTTCAGGTAAGTGAGGCCAGCAAAAGTTCAGAGGAATTAGGAGGTGCTCACACGAAATGTGAGTAAATAACTGGGCAAAAATAACAGAGCGCACTCTCAGCAAGCAAAGCAGAGCAAAATATAATGGCGGACTTACATGGGAAAAAAGAGGAAACTCAATACACCTATGATATGCCCCTGCATATAGTAGTAGAACACTTTCATAAATCAGAAGCCGAGAGGTAATGTAGCACTGAGCAGCTGAAGCACATCACAAAAGCAGTGGAAACCCACAGTATCAGCTCACATGCATTCCTGGCAAGTTTGTAACAGTAGCGCTGCCGTCTGAGGAGAAATTCCGAACTCCGACATCAAAGGAATTCAAGATGGCGGCCGCTCGTGAAAATACCAGCGTCACTTAAAAATGATAAAATGCAGAGAGCGGCAGCTCGAAGAGGAAGGAAAATGCCCTCAAACTACACACGGCGACTTCATAAACCTGGGAGAGGCTTTCGACGAAGATGGGCCACCTGGAAACCGCAGAAAAACTCTGACGGACCCTGTTCGCCTTAGAGCTCAAGCGCAAACCGCCATCTCAAAGCGGGGCGCAAGCCACGCCCCCTTACTTGAATTTATTAAAACAGTCAAGTCTCACCCAATTAATCCCCCTCTGAAAATATATAGGACACAAGGTTTAAATGCGGTGTTGTTTGGAAGCTAATTATAGGCATATTCAGACTTGGCCTATCTGGGTTGAGAAGAAAACAAATTTGTGCAATTATTATTAGTATTCCCCCGAGTTGCCCCTCGCTACCAGTGTGAGAAGTAGGCCTGGTATGTGATGCTCACTAATTGTAGTGATCACCTTGTACCCGGCCAAACAACCCTTATGATGATTGGTTGTAAGTCAACCTTACAGACCAGCTATCTGGGTTGAGAAGAAAACAAATTTGTGCAATTATTATTAGTATTCCCCAGAGTTGCCCCTCGCTACCAGTGTGAGAAGTTGGCCTGGTATGTGAATCTCACTAATTCTAGTGATCACCTTGTACCATGCCAAACAACCCTTATGATGATTGGTTGTAAGTCAACCTTATAGACCAGCTATCCTAGTAGCGTGGACAAAGCAGTCTTAGGCTAAACTCGGTAAAGGCATGTGAAGCAAGCTGTTTTACCATACACAATCCCCTTGAATACCAAATGAAAGGACATCACACAGATATATATTGAATATATATATATATATATATATTTATTTACTACAAACTCCCCTGTACTCTTTATGAGCACAGAAGCAAATGCGTTAAAACAAAACACAGTTTAAATATACAAAAGTTGAACAATATGGATGAGCCCTAGGGGCCACCTAAACCATATACTAAAATAGTGGTATAAGAACCACCTAGCTGAAAGGAAGTAGGCCTAGGGCCTGGGGAAACGCTGGAGCTGTTCGGAACTAACAGTGATGAAGTCGGGAAAGGCCTGCGGGACTGTGCGGAAAGTGCACGCATATACCAATGTTAAGTCAATGGTGTGTAAAAGTTACAAAGTTAGTTATTAAGGAACCTTCCGAGTGACCTAGAAGAATGAAACTTTATACACAGACACTAGAGGTGTATACCAGTGTAGGAACACCGGCCTTGGTGTGTTACCTCACCCACAGGTAGCAGGTGCACAGGTGCGAAGTAGTGTCGGGTTTCGTCACGCAGGTCGATGGTGCTTGGAGCTGAAGATGCTGCAGGCGGCTCAATGTGAAGAGTTCCGGTGGATCCAAGGGTGGATCTGAAGTGGTGAAGACCTGAGAGCAGAGGGGACAATGTTCAAAGTCACTAGCCAGTGACTACCGTGGAACCAGGATGGAACCAGGCGATGTCGGGTGCAAACAGGCGATGAGGTGCAGCTTGTCTCCCCAGCCACGTGGACACGAAGAGGTCGAGGACATCCAGGAGTCGATCACAAGTTGTCCCACAAAGGCTCTAGCTGATGGGGGTGTCGGCAACTTGATTGGAGCAAACAGGCCTTGGCTAATGCAAGCCACGCAGGAAGTGGAAAAAGCTTATCACTCAATCCAGCAAGGTCAGAGCGGGAGCTCCTTTTTACAGGAGCGAGGGCAAGTCTGGAGCAACCAGACCCCCAGTGTAGATTATAGGTTTCGTCGCCAAGATCGCCGCTGACCACGTGGCAAGTGGCCGGAATGGCGTGTCGAGTGGCACGATGCAAAAGGGACCCATGCAGATTGTGGGGGGGCTGATCTTCAGTGCAAGGGCTGCTCGGTTGTGGGGCTTCTCAATCCCCAAAGCACAGCGTCGAGGGTGCCTCGGGTGCTGTGCAGTCAGCTTATCGGGGGTCTTTCGAGATGTCCAGTCCCACGTCTCTCGGTGCCTCCACAGGTCCCTTCTTTGCAGGGACTGTGGATCGGGCGGTGAGAAGTCTGGGAGTCTGGGTCTCGTCAGGCTCTGGGCTCGGGCTCCGGCAGGAGGCGGCGGCAAAGCAGATGTCGAGTTGCTGGATGGTGCCTGTGTTCACAGGGTGACCACTCCTAGGCCACAAGGGAGATGCTCTTCAGTCTTCTGTGCAGCAGAATGCCGAAGTCCAGTTGTCTTATTTTCAAGTTGATTCAGGATGATCTGAGGTGCTATGGCACTGCTCCCACTCTTATTCCCAATCAAAGGGGTGGATCACCTGCTAGGTCCCTCCTCTGGGTGGGACCAGGAAGGGGGGTGGTTACACCCCCTTTCCTTTGTCCAGCTCCTCGCCAGGCTTGGGTCTGGAAAGTCCCAGGACCGGTTTGGACTGGCTTATGCACGAGGACACCTTGTGTGCCCCGGGCATGTCTGATTCTATTCAGCCCTGTCCTACCCAATACACAAAATCCTGTCTGGGGTGGTGCTTGCACCTCCCAAGGCAGGAAACCCTTTGTCCAAGCCTCCCTCGCTGGAAGGACCCCCAGCAGCAGGAGGTCAGACTTGTGTCTGTGGTGGCAGCATCCATTTTGTGATGCTGAGGCTCGAGTTTAACTTTAACCGGGGTTCAGGTTATGTACATGTCGTGTCCCTCTAGAAGGGTGGAATGATATCCCCGTTGACAGAACTGTCGAGGGGATAGTATTCCAATTCATATGACACCTAACTCAACATGTTTTGATAAAGCCAAACCAAAGATAGCATATAACCACAAGGATTATATTGCGCTTAAGAGTATATGGTATGGCAGTATCCCGGAACAGCTAAGGGAGTTGTTCCCGACAGCTGCAGACAGGCTCAGCTCATGCTAGAGCACCATCTCACGTGTAACCACACACTCTGCCTCCAGGATTGCAGAGGCCTTCCATAGGAATGGCTTATAGGTTAACATATGTCCAGTTAAGGTTAGATATAGGGATACTATATCTAAGTAAGAGGTAATTACGCCAACTTACCCCAGCTGAGTGATCAGCCAGTTGTTTCAAATATGGAGGCCAGGCCAGGGGTGGCATAACACATGCTGCAGCCCCTGGTAGGCCTTGGCTACACCTATGCCCTGGGTACCTATGGTACACTGTTACAGGGGCCTATAAGGTGAACCAGTTCCAATTCGTAATGCACCTAGAGTGCATTGGTATCAATTTAGAGAGAGAACAGCAGGCTGTGGGTCTGATTAGCAGGCCCACAGCAACATTAAGTCATAAACCAGTGAAGCAAAAAGCAGAAATTTGGGGTGACCATAGGATAGCAGACCCTACTCTCCTACACAACCCCCCCCCCAAACGCAGGGACATTAGACTAACCTTGACCAATTGTGTCTTCATGTTCTAAGTGGAAGTACCTGGAGAGACCATCTGCATTGCCATGGTCAGTCCCTGGGCGGTGCTCCGCTGTAAAGTCCATCCCCTGTAGGGAAATGGACCACCTGAGTAGTTTGGGGTTTTCACCCTTCATCTTATTAAGCCATAAGAGGGGCTTATGGTCGGTCTGAATCAAGGAAGTGAGTGCCAAACAAGTATGGTCTCAACTTCTTCAGGGCCCACACCACAGCAAAGGCCTCCCTCTCAATAGCTGACCAACGTTTCTCTCTGGGGGTCAGCCTTCTGCTAATAAAAGCAATGGGCTGGTCTTGACCATCTACATTAAGTTGTGAAAGCACAGCTCCCACTCCCAACTCAGAAGCATCTGTTTGGACAATGAACTCTCTTGAGTAGTCAGGACTCTTCAGGATAGGTGCAGAGCACATGGCCTTCTTCAGGTCATCAAATGCCCTTTGACAGTTTACTGTCCACTGAACCTTTTTGGGCATCTTCTTAGATGTCAGATCATTAAGAGGGGTCACAATGGACCCATGGTTCTTAACAAACTTCCTGTAGTACCCAGTCAGGCCCAAGAAAGCTCTGACCTGAGTCTGGGTAGTTGGAGGGGACCACTAGTCCTTTATGGTGTGGATCTTACCCTCCAGTGGCTGAACTTGGCCTCCACCTACAAGGTGGCCCAAGTACACAACCTTACTCTGCCCTATCTGGCACTCGGTGGCCTTGAAAGTGAGGCCTGCCTTTTGCAGAGCCTCAAGCACTTCCTTCAGGTGGAACAGGTGATCCTCCCAGGTGGAGCTGAAGACAGCAATATCATCTAGATATGCTGCACAAAAGTCATCCAACCCAGTAAGGACTTGATTCACCAACCTTTGGAAGGTGGCAGGTGCAGTTTTCAAACCAAAGGGCATCACCACAAATTGGTAATGCCCACCTGGGGTAGAAAATACAGTTTTGGCTTTAGACTCCTCAGCTAACCTGATTTGCCAGTAGCCAGCTCTCAAGTCAAATGTTTGGCAGAAGCCAACTTGTCAATGAGCTCATCTGCCCTTGGAATAGGGTGTGCATCTGTCCTGGTGACAGCATTGAGTCTTCTGTAATCCACACAGAACCTCATCTCTCTCTTGCCATCTTTGGTGTGAGGTTTGGGGACCAGAACCACTGGGCTAGCCCAGGGGCTCTTGAAGGCTCAATAATACCTAATTCCAGCATCTTTTGCACCTCAGTCTTTATACAGTCCCTGACGTGGTCAGGTTGCCTGTAAATCATGCACTTTACAGGAAGACTGTCACCAGTGTCCACCACATGGGTACACCAGTTAGTCTGACTGGGTGTCAATGAGAACATATGTCTATATGACTGCAAAACTTGTCTACAGTCATGTTGCTGATGTTCAGTGAGGCTGCCATCCAAGGCCACACCATCAACTGAGCCATCTTCAGGGTTCTGAGTGAGCAGGTCTGGGAGAGGGTCACTCTCTTCCTCCTGTCCCTCATCTGTAGCCATGAGCAAGTCCATGTCTGCCCTGTCAACATATGCCTTCAGTCTGTTGACATGGAGCACCCTGTGGGGGCTCCTGGGAGGTCCTAGGTCCACCAAGTAGGTAACCTCTCCCTTTTCCTCAACAATTGTATGGGGTCCAGACCATTTGTCTTGCAGTGCTGCTGGGTCCACTGGCTCCAACACCCATACCTTCTGTCCAGGCTGATACTCAGTCAAGACAGCCTTTTGGTCATGCCAAGCTTTCTGTAATTTTGGCTAGCCTCAAGGTTTTTGGATGCCTTCTCCATATACTCAGCCATCCTGGAGCGGAGACCAAGTACATAGTCCACTATGCCTTGTTTAGGCTTTTTGAGAGGTAACTCCAATCCTTCCCTCACCAGACATAGGGGTCATCTTACAGGGTGCCCAAACAACAATTCAAAGGGGCTAAAGCCAACCCCCTTTTGTGGGACCTCTCTGTAAGCAAACAGAAGGCAGGGTAGAAGGATGTCCCATCTCCACCTGAGCTTTTCTGGTAATCCTTTGATCATACCCTTTAGGGTCTTGTTAAATCTTTCAACAAGCATATTACATTGTGGATGATAAGGAGTGGTGAACTTGTAGTTGACACCACATTCCTTCCACATAGCTGTCAAGTATCCTAACATGAAGTTGGCACCTCTGTCAGATACTACCTCCTTAGGAAACCCCACTCTGGAGAAAACTCCAAGTAAGGCCCTGGCCACAACAGGAGCTGTTGTGGTCCTAAGTGGAATTGCCTCTGGGTACCTGGTGGCATAGTCCACCACCACCAGTATGAATCTGTGCCCAGATGCTGTAGGGGGATCCATTGGACCTACAATATCAATCCCCACTCTTTCAAAGGGAACCCCCACCACAGGTAGTGGTATCAGGGGGGCCTTTGTGGTGCCACCTGCTTTACCACTGGCTTGGCAGGTTACACAGGAGCGACAAAACTCCTTGGTGTCTTCAGACATGTGAGGTCAGTGAAAGTGAGGGACAAGCCTGTCCCAAGTCTTATTCTGACCTAGGTGTCCTGCTAAGGGAATATCATGGGCCAAGGTAAGAAGGAAGCCCCTAAATTGCAGAGGTATAACCAACCTCCTGGTTGTACAAGGCTTGGGGCCTCTACCCTCTGAATAAAGGAGCCCATAATCCCAATACACTCTATGGGTACCTTGAGCATTCCCAGCAGCTTCAGCAGCAGCCTGCTGTCTGAGGGGTTCAAGAGAAGGACAGGTTAACTGAGCCTGCCCCAAGTCTGCCCTAGAAGGTCCCCCTGCCCCTAGAAACTCAACCTGATCAGGTTCAAGCTCTTCAGGGACAGTTCCTTCAGGGGTCTCAAGATCATCTTTCTGTGAAGGCTGATCCGCACTTGCAGGCAGTTGGGAAGGCACAGCCTTTACCCTCCTGTTCTTCTTCTTGGAAGGTGCTTGGTCCATTGTTCCAGGATCCAAGACCTGAGGTTCAGAGAGGCACTTTTTGGCCTGTGACCTGGTCACAGCAAGGACATGTGATGATATCCCTAACATCTCTGCATGAGTCCTGTACTCAACTTCTGACCATAGAGAGTTCTCCGGGTCATTGCCCAACAAACATTCAACTGGGAGATCAGCACTAACCACAACTCTTTTTAGGCCAGTTACCCCTTCCCAGGAAAAGTTAACAACTGCCACAATATGTGTAGTAGTGACATTGCTGGCATTGGTACACCTGGCAGGTATTGTCCAGGGTCCACAAAGCTAGGTGTCACCACAGTGACACTGGCACATGTGTCCCTGTATGCTTGAGCCACTTTTTCATTAATCAAAGGCGTCTGCCTGTACTTGCCCAGATTACTGGGGCTGACAGTAGGGGTCCAATCTAGTTCCCCATCACAAATCAGAACAGCCTGTGTAGGGGTTCTGACTAAGCCAGAATCTCCCTCAGTTCCCAAGGTGATACCCACTACCCCCTTAGTTTGTGGACCAACACTGCTGATTGTACTAGTGGGTGCAGGTGCCTTAGCGGCTGCAGTGTCGGGCTCCACCCTTTTTACACTCACTTGTCCAGTGAGAGGTGTTTTTACATGTACTACACCAGGGTTTTCTTTGACCTTCTTTCTTCTTCTTCTTGGAAGTTTGGGACCCACCCTCAGTATTAGTTTGGGGCCTGTTGAAGACTTCTGGTCTTTAACTTTCTGCTCCCCACCCTTCTGGTCTGTTTTCTTTTGGTCACCACCCTGGTTCTGGTTCTGGTTATTTTGCTTAACTCTGGTTCTAACCCATTTGTCTGCCCTCTTTCCCAATTCTTGGGGAGAGGTCAGATCTGAGTCAACCAAATGTTGATGCAACTGCTGGTTCTGCCAATTATTTAAAATGTGTTCTCTCATAAGCAAATTGTACAATCCTTCATAGTCTGTAACCTTACTTCCCAGCAACCATCCCTCCAGAGCCTTAGTGGCACATTCAACAAATTCAGACCAGCCCTGATTCTGTGTCTTCTGGGTATCTCTGAACATTAACCTGTACTGTTCAGTGGTTAAGCCTAACCCATCAATCAGAGCACTCTTCAGGACCAGGTAGTCTCTAGAATCCCCATCACTAACTGTGAGGAGTCTGTCTCTGCCTCTACCTTCAAAGGAGAGCCACAAGATTGCTACCCACTGCTCCTGAGGGATCTGCTGTACTTTGCAGGCTCTCTCAAGTGCAGTCATCCATTTGTGGATATTATCCCCAGCTTTGTTGGGGGGCACAATCTTACTCAGGTTTCTGTTATCAAAAGACCTGTCTTTATCCTTAGGGATAATGCTGCCACCAGTGGGTACTAACCCACTCTCTCTAGACTGCCTTGCTCTAGCAAGTTTCTCTTGGGCCAGGGCAACCTCTAATTCTTGCTTCTGGATCCTAAGTTCAGCCTCTCTCATTTTGGCCTCATGTTCCCTTCTCTGAGGGCTAGTCAACCCCCTTCTGGAGTGACCATGAGATCCTCTAGAAGCCTGGGAGGTATTGGATTCACCTGAGTGATTCCTCCTCCTCCTATTCTCCTGGTTAAGTCCACCTGGGTGCCTGGGTAAGGTCATCCTTACTTCAGTCCCAAATACACTTAATTTAGCCTGGGTAAGCCGGCTGGCTGGCATCTGACTATTTCTTCCATCATCAGAGTCACTGCTCCCCCCTTCTGTCTCCTCTTCTTCTTCCTCCTCATCAGGCTGAATATCTCCAGTGACTTGGTAATCCTCATCTACCTGGACTATGGGGACAGGGGTATCAGTATTGTCATCTTCAGTGGGAGAGCCTCCTTCAGCATTCCCTGTGGGGTCTGCTTTAGAGGTCTTTAGAGCTTCAGACTGGTCTAAAAGCTCTCTAAGGTGGTCTGTACTAGGGGTTGGCCCTGTCTTGAGACCTCTTGAGGCACAAAGCTGCCTCAAGTCCTTAAAATTAAGCATAGCAAATTTGGATGGTGCCCTTGGAGGGTCACTCTCAACAGAGGCATTCCCAGTGGAACCCTCTGCTCCAGACATTGCTCTAGTGTGGGTGGATATGTTGCAATCTACCTACACTGGTGTTTACCTACTAAACCTATCTAGTAGTTGTAGTCAGGGTGTGCTACTCCCTAACCTCTACAACAACTAAGTTCAGTAGAACTCAAGTATACTAGTCTTGTTTTATATGTACCTAGCAGGTACCTGTATGATCTTTCAAATGATACTCTCAAAGATTGTAATGGTAAAACAAACAGCAAGCTCAAATCCCAAACGCTGCTCACCAATGTGAGAAGTTGGCCTGGTATGTGATGCGCACTAATTCTAGTGATCACCTTGTACCATGCCAAACAACCCTTATGATGATTGGTTGTAAGCCAACCTTATAGACCAGCTATCCTAGTAGCGTGGACCAAGCAGTCTTAGGCTAAACTCTGTAAAGGTATGTGAAGCAAGCTGTTTTACCATACACAATCCCCTTGAATACCAAATGAAAGGACACCACACAGATATATATTGAAAATATATATATATTTATTTACTACAAACTCCCCTATACTCTTTATGAGCACAGAAGCAAATGTGTTAAAACAAAACACAGTTTAAATATACAAAAGTTGCACAATATGGATGAGCCCTAGGGGCCACCTAACCCATATACTAAAATAGTGGTATAAGAACCACCTAGCTGAAAGGAAATAGACTTAGGGCCTGGGGAATCGCTGGAGCTGTTCGGGACTAACAGTGATGAAGTCGGGAAAGGCCTGCGGGACTCAGGTGCAGTGCGGAAAGTGCACGCATATACCAATGTTAAGTCAATGGTGCGTAAAAGTTACCAAGTTAGTTATTAAGGAACCTTCCGAGTGACCTAGAAGAATGAAACCTTAGACACAGACACTAGAGGTGTGTACCAGTGTAGGAACACCGACGTTGCTGAGTTACCTCACCCACAGGAAGCAGGTGCACAGGTGCGAAGTAGTGTTGGGTTTCGTCACGCAGGTCGATGGTGCTTGGAGCTGAAGATGCTGCAGGCGGCTCGATGTGAAGAGTTCCGGTGGATCCAAAGGTGGATCTGAAGTGGTGAAAACCTGAAAGCAGAGGGGACAATGTTCAATGTCACTAGCCAGTGACTACCGTGGAACCAGGATGGAACCAGGCGATGTCGGGTGCAAACAGGCGATGAGGTGCAGCTGGTCTCCTCAGCCACGTGGACACGAAGAGGTAGTGTAGTTCCTATTTTCCCTATAGGCCCTGCGCTTTGGAATAACATAAACAGCAGTGTAGACGTAGGACTGAGGTCTTCTAGTTCTCTACTGACTATGTTAGACTTAATTTAGGTTTGCGCCAGCTAGCTAAGAGGTCACTGGAAACTTTCCTGACTGAATAGGAAGTGATCAGCTTCCCTGGCTCAGACAAGAAGGGATTCAGCTTCCGACAACCGCATAAACATGACAACTTTGCTCCCCAGAATAAGAGTCAATCTCTAGAGTCGTGTGAAACAATAGATAGCTATTTCACTCAGTCAGACGTGCGTTCTTAGTTTCACCAGGGTGCAGAGAAGAGAGAGACAGGCGTTTTCAATAAAAGATATTATTTATTGAGCAGTCTTCCTTCTCATGCAAGAGAAATGAATTGCCACAATTGCAAGACTTGCTATGATAAAAAGTGCGTACAGTAAAAGGAGTATTACGAAATAATACTGTAAAAGCATTGATATGGTTTCTTAGCCATAAGATAGTTAAAATGAATAAAATATATACATTCATATATACATTGGCTAACAACCTCAACTGGTGCTTTTAACTACGCCTACCCCGGTGTACCTGACCTAAGCCTAATACCTGGGAGGGAGTAAGTAAGTAGCAGTTTAAGTTAAGTTGGTTTTGCCAAGAGTTTGATTCAAGAATTCTCTCTAAGGGTTTAGTCAGCACCGTACCTCTGGAATAGAATGTAGGGGGTCTGGTATCTCCCTCTCAGGACCCGATATCTCAGTCACCCGCAAGGGTAGGCTGGAAACGCCGGAGCTGGATTTTCTCGGCAGGAGAAAAGACAGCGTCTTTCTCAGCGCGTCAAAGAGGAGGGGCAGCGTCCGTGGGCTTCTCGCATCTTCTGGGCTCTCTGCAAGGGGACAGCTGTTCTGCTCCAGTATTTACCACCACCGTGTTTGCTTAAGGCAACGTTGGTATATTTATACCTGAAAGGTGCCGAGTTTGACGTAAGTTTTTGGACATAAGACGCCAATAAAGATGTCACTAAGAACTGGTCGTTCTTACAGTGCTCGCAGGAGTTCTATTACTAATCAAAACAAAGCAAGCGGGGCTTTCTCAGGTTGCTGGGGGTTTGGTGTGTCGAAAGAACTCGGTGTGCTCTCTAGGAATCTAAGGAAGTGGCTTCTGCTGTGTCATGGACTGCAGAGGCGAGTTACTGAAATATGGCTCTGATTATTATGCCATTATAGGGATATTTATTGATTATAGCAGTATAGGGGCATAAGGTCACAATATTGATCGGGTTCCTAGATAAAACACATCACCCACTCCACGATTTTATGTCCATCAAATTACTAAAAACGTAAGCAATAAGATGCATGTGTATTCCTACCCACCCCAAAATACATTTTGCATTTGAAATGGTGTATATGAAATACATGAAAATGGTAATAGGTACTGTACGTTTTCAGCAGGGTAATCATTTAAAAAACATTTGTGCATATATATTGGGGCTAAAACTGAGGTGCTAGTGATAGGGGGAGATGGGGCGAGCTGGACTCAGGAATGGTGGCCGCCCTGCCTTGGCTCTCTGCCCATCCCATGCAGTGAGGCCAAGAACCTGGGGGTCTGGGTTGATCCTAAACTCTCTTTTGAGAGTCATGTTGACAAATTGGTGGGGAAATGCTTTGGGGTTATGAAGACCCTAAATCGCACTCTGGACCTACTGCCACTTGAGGCCAGACGCATTATGATCCAAGCTCTGGTCACTTCTCGCATGGACTATGCGAATGTGCTGCTATTAGGAACTACGGAGAAGAACCTGAGAAGACTGCAAGTGCTGCAAAATACGGCGGCCCGTCTAGTCCTCAGACTCCCCAAAAGAACAGCATCCAAGCCTACTTTGGCTGCCCTTCATTGGCTTCCTGTAAAGAAGAGAATCCTCTTTAAAGCCCTCCTTTTTTGTTACAGGATAACCTCTGCAGAAGCGCCAGGGTATTTGAAGGATTTGGCTATCCCATATCTACCCCAAAGAGCACTTCGCTCGGCGGGTATGGGTCTCCTTACAGTTCCTCGTGTAAGAAAAGCCAGGATGGGAGGCCGCTCCTTTCGGGTGCTGGCAGCCACCCAGTGGAACAGCCTTCCACCTGTGATCAGACTAGCCGATACTGAAACTATGTTCCGGAAACTTTTAAAAACTCATCTGTTTGCCCTGTAGGGATTGATGCCCCTCCCCGTTTGATTCTCGCTCCACAGCGCGGGGACACGCCGAGATGGCGTAACCAGGCGCTTTAGAAACTCCTTTATTATTATTATTATTATTATATTCAGTTTGAACGATTTTGCGAAAATTACACATGAAATGTCTCTTAATACAGAAAAGAAGGGCGAGACTATTTCATCACATACAAATACAATTGCTGTAAAATGGGCTAGAGGCTGAGGTAATATTTTGTCTCTAGATCTACTAAAAATAGAAGCTCTGTTCTTTATAAATAGTTCTACTTTAAGCAAAGTACGTGTGCCAGAAAAAGGTAAATATTTTGGAATGTTTGGAAAACAATAATTTTATGATGAGTGGGGCAAAAATAGTTCCAAACGCTTTTCAGTAGCTTTTGTTTATCAAAGCCGAAGGCCGAATTCAGAGTTCATGGGAACGTTGTGTGGCGGATTGTTTTCCAAAAAGTTATTGTTTCTGTTCAGGGGAGAACCTCATTTCAGACAGGCTCGCAAAGAATTGGTCTACATATTCAGGTGACAATTCAACCAAGTTCGATAATGCTGTAACTTGGCAGTTGTGACAATGATTGCTATCATCGATTTCAGGATCAGCAATGCTCACAGAAGGTCGTACCTGGGTGGGGTTGCTTTCATTTCTTGCTTCACTGCCACCACCTAGTCGTAGCGCAGGAGTCTCAACGAATGCCATCATCAGGATTGGTAACCGCTGGGGACAACACGATGCATGAGCCGTTACTGGACTTAGCAAAGTATCGATATCCATTGGTACTGCTGATTGTAGTGCAAGACAGGTGTCTAACACGCATTCCTCTTCGCATAGCATACATCGAAGCACAGGTAGGATGCAGGTCTGCCATATAGGTCTGAATGAAAGAAACCAGGTCATATTCAGATCTCTTAGCCGGGCTAGTCCAAGGACTTTAGTTATGCGGTCCCGGTAGCGTATTGCTAGGATCGTTTCTTCCATCCTTGCCGGAGTCATGTCTGCGTTTTGGCTTGCCATATCGGAGCAGAAGGGTCAAAAATAAAATCCCTGCTATGACTCCCAAAAGTAGTGGTAGGCCGCCAAAGACTGAATGGACAAAATTGGGAAAGATGCCCAGGACTGCTTCGAAGGGTGTTAACAGTCCCGAAAAAATTGTCTTAAATACATACGAGATACCACTGGCATTCGACATATTTAGGATTTGGCTAAGCATTTCTGTGAAATGCACGGGGCAATTTGTTGATAAAAGTGTATGTATTTCTGCAGTTGTACTTGCAACTTGGAGATCATACGTCTCTTTTGATGACGTGATGGGCACTGTTGTCTGTAAAAGCACAGACTTCATTCTGCTTAAAGTATCAATTCATATAGAAGAGATATTCAACGGAGGCCAAATCGGAGCCACTGAGTCTCCAGGGCCATTTGGATACAATGCTTGCATACAGCAAGTGACCATGGAACTGACGCTTAAGAGATATGCTTTCCCTGGCACCAAGCCACAACAGCTGTGATCCATTATTAAAACGTAACTCCAGTTAGAAAGCTGTCTAAAGAATGGCTCTATCTGTGTTGCAGGTGTGCCGTGCTGGTGGCATGAAAGGTTATTTGAAGTTCCCTCAAAGGCCCCATGCAATTTAATACCTTGGCACAAAAGTATACCGCTTAGTGATTGTTTACAATCATTACCACTAAGAAATACATTTTTGTTGTTGTCATTGTAACATGTATGTGTATAAGGTAATTTCCCTGATGACTTAATGTATCCTTTACCCAACCTTTCATACTGGCCTGCTGGTATATACTTTAGGCAATTTTTAAATTGGAAAGTTGTTATCGGAATTGTGATTATTCAGTGTATTATCCATTCAATGACAGGTCTTTCTGACAGTGTCAATGGTAATCTCTCAAGTTTTTCGATGCTCAGGATTGTATAGTCTGCTCCTTTCTGTGCCAAACTGATTTGTTTATCAGTAAGGTTAAAGATAGAAAACAATGACGTTATGTTGATTAAACGCCATGGCACATAGCCTGAACGGAGGTTTTGCAACGTCCAGCATAGCTGTACAATAGAACGTAATTGAGACTGGCCATGTTGTAACATTAGCAAGTCCTGGTCTATTATATCAATAGCAGATGATACAATACTGTCCAGTGAATATATTCTGGAGGACAGAGTCATTAACCCATTGTCCACAACAGAAAGTGATTTTTCCAAATGAATACGATCAATTTCCCGTATTTTCTCTGCTGTCTCAATTTGAGTTACTTTCCATGCCTCGTTGTAAGCAGCATATATACTGGCCGCTATGAAATGTTTCTGACGCTGTTTGCGTGGTCCCATTATGAAATCGCGCAAGTCAGCACCATCTGTAAGTAAAGACAAGTGTTGCTTAATTTGTGCCAGTGTGGATGTTTGTAGCCATTCAAGGCATAGTTTCCCTACACTGTATGTTGTTACTATCCCTGGATGTTGTCTCTGGGAGTATCTAGGGTCTGGTCTGGTCTGGTCATTTTTAACCCCTGTATTTTGTTCAGGAATCTGTCTTGACAGTTATTCGTGTCTGTAGGCCAGATTAACCACTTTTTCCAATCAGGATGTGTTCTGTTTTCATTTAAAATTTGGGATACGTCTACTTCAATATCTGTGGTTGCATTATCAGGTATTGGCTTTGGAATAGACGGTTTGTTAAGGTCTTTAATCTTGGCTAGGCCAAGACAGGTCGTTTGTTGAATTGTGTCATTCAAGAACATTATTTGTTCTGGGATCATGCAGGCTCGAAATAATGCTTCTAGGCCTTGTACCTGCCAATCTTTTGTACGCCAGATGGTTTTTGTTTCAATGATATTCTTCCAGAAATCAAAACCAAATGTAATCATTTTTTTCATAATCATATATCAATTTAGTATTTGTCAGCATGGTTTTTGTCCCTGTTTTATCTAACAGTTTATAATAAAATGTTTCTGCATCACTTGTGTTAAACCCTGAGAAGTATTGGAATTTCTCATAGAATGTTTTTGAACTGCTTTTAGGTGGAGTAGCACAATGTTCCCATTGGTTGTATTTAAAAACATTTCTAGGTTGAGCAGATTTATGTAAATAGTGGTCTGCATAATGAGTAAAACAGTACATCTGTTCATAATTCGATGAACTTTGCAAATAATCATGTTCTGTAAATTTTGCTGACAAAACTAAATCTGACATCATATTATTTATACTTTCAAAGTCTCAATCATCAGAGAATGTACTTCGTTTTACGAAGTCACTTAATGAAACCTTAAACTGATGAGGATATTTCAAGAGCTCGACCGGGCCATATATTTCGTAGTCTGTTTTGTCCCAAACTACCCCGCCGGGTATTGGAATGGCTGTGACATTCACTGATGATAGTTCTCTTTTCTTGATGTGAGATGATTTGTGAGGCTTCAGAACTACGTTGATGTTCTGACTTGCTGTGTCCATTGTACTGTATTTTCCCTCAATGAATTTTCCCAAACAAAGTACCATGATGAGCCAAAGCAGGAGGAAAAATACACCTAGCCCAATCCAAAATTCTAACCATGGAGAAATAAGATAGGTTTCTTTGAAAGAGTTCGCTTGCTTTTTCTGTAAAAGTCTTTGTTGCTGGCGTTACTTCAGTGTCGTTAAGATCTTCAGAAAAGTTATCGAAATTGATGAGGTAGCCAGATGCAGTTCTGTCGATTGTTGGAATTGTTTTCTCCATTTGGCTTTCATTAGCACATTCTGATGCTACATCATTGCAGACTGGTGTTTCATGACGAACTGTTTCAATTTGGGTTTCAAGAGGCACAAGTTCCATAGCATTTCTGCATAGTCCTTTTTTCTTCACTGCAGGTTTATCAAATGTGATTAGTCTTCCAGTTTGAACCTCTTAGATACTAGCAAATTTGGGTATTCTGTTACTTCTCGGGAGTCCACTGGGCCTACTATTTATTATAGGCCACATGATTGTGGTTTTACCAGGTCGATGGATACAACTCTGTTCTCCTTTCTACCAGCAAGGGGTGGTAGTACTACTGATCTTGTTCCGTTGATTGCTAAGACAGGTACTGCTTTTCTGTAAGAAGGCCCAAATTCCATCTTCACCGCTATTTTCTCTCTGACCAGATCCCCAATCTTTGGAATCCAGACAGGTCTTGCTGGGACAGGTGGTGTATCTTCAGTGGTTGTTGGCTGTTGCTTTAACTTTATGTTGCTCAGGGCTTTTCTTGTTTCATTAAAGTCCTGTAAAACAGCCAAACGATCTTTGATGTCAAAGCCTTTTTTCTTATCTTCTACCACTGAAGCATGACAATCTAAGTCCTGAACATACATTCTAGTTCCGAACAATAGTTCGTACGGGCTGAAACCTTTTAGAGAATTTCTTGGCAAGTTGTTAAGACTACGTTGGACACTTGTTAATTGCTGGACCCACCCATCACCCGAACCTAATACCTTTGCTGTTATAGATTGCTTTATGTCTCGGTTTTTTCTTTCCACTACCCCGTTTCCCTCAGGTTGGAAGGGACAAGAGAACCGCAACCCAATGCCCATGCTAGTCATGGCCTCCTTATAGGCTCGAGAGCTAAAAGCAGGACCCTGGTCAGAATGAAGCATGGCAATTGCGTATGTGCCGATAAAGACTCGCAAATCTTTTATAACAGTTCTGGCGTCAGCCGAGCGCTGGGGCCACATTTTTAATTGAATATAGTCTTAAAAGAAATTCATAGGACGCTGGATTTTATGTGTAGACAGCCCTATGCTACCTACAGAAATGGCCATGGCATTACTCCGGTTGGCTCGTTACTGCGGTCTCTGTTGCAGTCTGGACAGCTCTTTGCAAATTTATAATGTTGCAGGCTCATCCCCGGCCACCAGTATTCTGATTGTAATTCTGTCAGAGATTACTTCATCTGTTTGTGCCTTGGACCCAATCCCATGTGTGCGTCTGCTATTAAAAAGATTCTCCGATTCGTGTTTGGAATTACCCTATCCCCCCTCCAGGGATTCGAGCAAAAGGAACCGAGTTTGCATCAATTACGTATGTATAATTGAGTGCATAGTTCACAGGTAGTGCTGCACAGTTGCCTTTTAAAGACGTTTTTACCGCCAGCATGGTTTCCCCGCCTATGTATTTTTCTGAACGCTTTTTTGTGGCTACGGAAGCCGGTTTAGTTGCTTCTGCTGTGGCTGAATTAGCCAATGAATTCCCTGCAACGTGAACGCCATCACGTTGATGAATCAGAGTGTGTATCGCGTGAGTCTTTTGTAGTTCTTTCTGTAAAAGAACTACTTGTTTCCAAAGCATTTTATGCTTGATTGTGGCACCTGTGTCATCTTTGTAATAATTTTGAACCCAGTTCTGCAAATCATTATTGTAAGAATTGACGCAAAAATGCGAATCGCAGACGATTAGTGTCGGGAATTCACGTTCGGCATTTTCAAGCGCCATCTTTAAAGATCTGATTTCAGCTCGCAGAGCCGAACATTTTCTCAGTGATTCAGTTTTTGTTATTTTCGGTCTGAATTTACCGCAGAGCCAGTGACCTTTTACAATCGCGCAGGCTGCATCGTAGGATTTATCATCTACATTGTAATGCTGTACAAATCTGTCTGTATAGATTATACAAGAGTACTGTTCTAGAGGCAGAATTTCAATTGGCAGAGGATATTCTTTTTCATATTTTAAATCATTCAGTTTTTTCATGTTCGGGACAAAATAGTATGTCACGTCTTCTGCAGCAAGAGAATTTTCCCACTGTATCCATTTCGGATCTAGTGCCACTGTTTTTAGATTTACTGGGCTGAATAGCGCCTCGAAGGCTGATTCTGCTGTGAAAACAGTTATTCTTTTGCCTTGGGCTAGGGCTCGTTCTCTTGCTACAGCAGTCTGAACTGCCTTTACAGTATTTTCTGTGAGACTGAATGTTTTTTCTGCTTGTGTGTACAAATGTGATTTGTAAGCTATTGGTACCGTTTCTCCCTCATTAGAGGTCAGGTACGTGAATCTGCATCTTCCTGGGATGACCCGGATTACAAGGTTGTGTGTATTGTCACGTGTTTCTAATTTTGTTTTAGCTAACATGTCTGTTTGCAGTGATCTCAAAATGTCTGTGTGTTTTTGAGTCCAGTTGATTGGTTTAAAATCAGGTTTTTTCAATTCGTAGAGAGGTTTAACCCTCTCTGCATAGTTTAGAATGTAAGTTCTTCCAAAATTCAGGAAGCCTAGAATCGAGTGTAAGTTCTTCAGCGTTTTCGGTGCTTGGAGTACAGCGCACTTCTCTAAGAAGTTGTCCGCTAGGCATTTTCCTTCACTTGATAATTCATATCCTAAAAATAAGACTGTTAGATGGGCAATTCTTGACTTTTTAAAGTGGAATTTGTAACCCTCTGCTGCGAACCCAAGTATTATGGTGTTCACTCTTTTCAAGTGAGTATCCAAGTCGTCGTCTGTGAGATAGATGTCATCGACATAAGATAATGCCTCATCATCATATATTTGTAGTAACTCTGTTACTCTGGCTGAGAATAATCCTGGGCTATTCTTGAATCCCTGTGGGAGCCTACAGAAATTTTTCTGTGACCCCATTATTGAGAAAGCGGTCAAGTACCTGGCTTCTGGTGCAATATTGTGACAAAAGAAACCATTAGATATGTGTAATGTTGTTTTGTATTTTTTGCGAACTATGTTATTCATTAGTGCCGCACTGAGCGAATTTTGTACCGCAAATGATTTGCAACATGAGTTAAGGTGTCTGTAGTCCAAGACTAGACGATACGAATCGTCTGGTTTGGAGACAGGAAAAAAGGATTGTTCATTTGAGAGGTGCATGTTTCAATCACCCCTTGGTATTCAAGTTGATCTAAAATCTCCCTGACCTGTTTTTTAGCTTCTTGCTTAATTGGGTACTGCTTTTGTGCAGTTGGTTGACAGGTTGACATTTTAACTGGATTTTGTGAGGAGGAAAAGGAGAATCCTCATCCCATCCTACATGATTTTTATATAATGCAGGTGCTTGAGCTACTGCCCATTTCCTTGCATATACATATTTAGTGTGAATTGGAATATGATTTGAGAAGGCAGGCATAATCATTTCTTCGCCATGAGGGCACTCCCTGACAAACTCTGGGGGCCAATTTTTCTCAGCTAACAGGATGTCATAGCCTTTTGAGAGATTATCCCAAAATAGACCCCTTATTTTCCTAGTCTTATCTCCCTCTATACGCAGTGGTATTTCGTATATCTTATGAGGTTCGCTAACTCTGGTATCTGCAGTTTCTACTTGAATGTATTCATTCGTGTCCACTGTCTCCAGATGACTCATCAGGATCTTGCGAGCTATGCTGACTTCTGCTGCACTGTCTAGCATTGTCTGTGCCCACTCTCCGTTTTTCAGCTGTGTCCTCAGGATTCTCGGCATGTTCGATTACTCTAATACTGGCTACCTTCTTTCATGGAAATTGTAATTTTTTACTTTGAGCAGGTTCCTTATCTTTGGACTTGGTGTGCTCTTCCCTTGGATCTGACCGTCCTCTTCTTTCCGATTTCTACGAAAAAGATCGAGAGGGACGTGTATCAATGCTTTGATATCTATCAGGTTTTTCCAAGTTATCCCTATTTCTAAGGTTATATCTTTTTTCAGAGTGTTCCCTCTGGGGAGACTGGTGTTCTCGGTTCGGAGTTTTTTCCCTCCGCCAAGGAGACCTTCCTCTGGAATTGAAAACTTTTTCTTTGGGAGTGGATTGTTTATTTCCATCCCAGCTCTTTTTAGGAGTGTTTAGATTATTTTTAACAAATAATTTTTCAGGATTTTCAAGTAGTTGGGGTTTTACTGGTTTCCCATCCAAACTATCTCTACCTAATTCTTCATAGCATTTTTCTATGATTCTGGCAAGTTCAATTGGTTGCTCTGTTATATCTGTTTCTTTCAATTTCTGGCGGATTGCCACAGATGCTGCTTCTCCTTTTATGTTGGCTAATAATATAGCCGAGACCTGCTTGAAGTCTTTCAGTAATTTCATACCAAGAGTTAAAGCAGGTTCTGGACCTTATTCATTCTGAATTTGTTTTACCACATCTGGTATTACCGCCATGGACGGAACACCATGTGTTTTTGTGTAAATGGAAGCAAAGACTGTAGCCCAAGTGTCACAGTCCTCCACATGTGGTGCGACTCCCATTGGGAGGCAGATAGTCAGAATTCTGTGTTTCTCAATAGGGGTAGTATTCGGGAATACTGCCTCTATCAGAGGTATTTTTTGTGCTAGCCAGAATGGAATTTGTTCCCGTTTTGCAGGTGTTTTTCCAAGACATGATTGTATATTCTGTGGTGTGATTTTATTTGTGTTCCCCTGATGAGGGGTTAGCTGTGGAATATTAACAGCTGTTTGGACCGTTGCAGTCCGCATTACATATTGGACTAACTGTCTGTGTATTTTAATTAATAATTTTAGCTGTGCTAAAAGTTCTTCTCTTGACATTTCATCAATGTCTGGATGTGGTGTGTAGCTGGCTAGAACCGGCCACGTTGCTCCTGGTCTACCTAGTGGACCGAGCCTGGTAATGTGATCATTATGTTTTAGGGCGCCTTTAAACCAGAGCAGGTGCTCTTGGTATTTTAATGGGATTTCAATCTCCTCGAAAGGAGCGTACTCTTCCGGTGGTTCCTCTATTTTGTAATAGTGAAACTCGTGTGTTGTTGCGTTTGCCGCTGGAAAGTTTATTCATGAATAGAATACCTCTGTCTGCCGATATTCGTGTGCCTCTATCACGAAAATGACTGTACCACCTCGTGCTGACAGTCCGTTTTCTATAAGTTTTAAAGTTATAGTTTTTCTTATGTTTGCCGGGATGATAATTGCACCCGGTTCATTAATCCCTGTAACATCGAAACCAAGTTGATTTGTGTCTACTGCGACTTCATTGGTTCCGTTGTTATCGCCATTATTTGACATTGTTTTAATGAAAGTTTGCAGAGAAGGTTTCAAGGAAATAAAGATTAGGTGCACAATATTTCGGAACACTGTATCCTTCAACGTTGCCTAAACCAGAAACTCTACATAGGAATCTCTTCCTACTAAGTTCCGGCGGATTTTAACCTTTCACCCACTCCAGACGTCTATTGGAGTATTTATGGGAGAAAGAGTCTGTGTGAAAAAGCACGACTGAGTTACTCTAACGTCTTGCATTAGTTTTATCACCTTACCAAACGTTGGGCGCCATGTAGTGTAGTTCCTATTTTCCCTATAGGCCCTGCGCATTGGAATAACTTATACAGCAGTGTAGACGTAGGACTGAGGTCTTCTAGGTCTCTACTGACTATGTTAGACTTAATTTAGGTTTGCGCCAGCTAGCTCAGAGGTCACTGGAAACTTTCTTGACTGAATAGGAAGTGATCAGCTTCCCTGGCTCAGACAAGAAGGGATTCAGCTTCCGACAACCGCATAAACATGACAACTTTTCTCCCCAGAATAAGAGTCAATCTCTAGAGTCGTGTGAAACAATAGACAGCTATTTCACTCAGTCAGACGTGCGTTCTTAGTTTCACCAGGGTGCAGAGAAGAGAGAGACGGGCGTTTTCAATAAAAGATATTATTTATTGAGCAGTCTTCCTTCTCATGCAAGAGAAATGAATTGCCACAATTGCAAGACTTGTTATGATAAAAAGTGCGTACAGTAAAAGGAGTATTACAAAATAATACTGTAAAAGCATTGATATGGTTTCTTAGCCATAAGATAGTTAAAATGAATAAAATATATACATTCATATATACATTGGCTAACGACCTCAACTGGTGCTTCTAACTACGCCTACCCCGGTGTACCTGACCTAAGCCTAATACGTGGGAGGGAGTAAGTAAGTAGGTAGCAGTTTAAGTTAAGTTGGTTTTGCCAAGAGTTTGATTCAAGAATTCTCTCTAAGGGTTTAGTCAGCACCGTACCTCTGGAATAGAATGTAGGAGGTCTGGTATCTCCCTCTCAGGACCCGATATCCCAGTCACCCGCAAGGGTAGGCTGGAAACGCCAGAGCTGGATTTTCTCAGCAGGTGAAAAGACAGCGTCTTTTTCAGCGCGTCAAAGAGGAAGGGCAGCGTCCGTGGGCTTCTCGCATCTGCTGGGCTCTCTGCAAGGGGACAGCTGTTCTGCTCCAGTATTCACCACCACCTTGTTTGCTTAAGGCAACGTTGGTATATTTATACCTGAAAGGTGCCGAGTTTGACTCCCAGTTTGACGTAAGTTTTTGGACATAAGACGTCAATAAAGATGTCACTAAGAACTGGTCGTTCTTACAGTGCTCGCATAAGTTCTATTACTAATCAAAACAAAGCAAGCGGGGCTTTCCCAGGTTGCTGGGGGTTTGGTGTGTCGAAAGAACTTGGTGTGTTCTCTAGGAATCTAAGGAAGTGGCTTCTGCTGTGTCATGGACTGCAGAGGCGAGTTACTGAAATATGGCTCTGATTATTATGCCATTATAGGGATATTTATTGATTATAGCCGTATAGGGGCATAAGGTCACAATATTGATCGGTTTCCGAGATAAAACACATCAGAGGACGTCCAGGAGTCGATCACAAGCTGTCCCACGAAGTCTCTTGCTGATGGCGGTGTCAGCAACTTGATTGGAGCAAACAGGCCTTGGCTAATGCAAGCCACGCAGGAAGTGGAAAAAGCTTATCACTTGGACCAGCAAGGTCAGAGCGGGTGCTCCTTTTTACAGGAGCGAGGGCAAGTCTGGAGCAACCAGACCTGCAGTGTAGATTATAGGTTTCATCGCCAAGATGGCCGCTGACCACGTGGCAAGTGGCCGGGATGGCGCGTCGAGTGGCACGATGCAAAAGGGCCCCACACAGATCGTGGAGATGCTGGGGGGCTGATCTTCGGTGCAAGGGCTGCTCAGTTGTGGGGCTTCTCAATCCCCGAAGTACAGTGTCGAGGGTGCCTCGGGTGCTGCGCAGTCAGCTTCTTGAGGGTCTTTCGAGATGTCCGGTCCCACGTCTCTCGGTGCCTCCACGGGTCCCTTCTTTGCAGGGACTGTGGATCCGGCGGTGAGAAGTCTGGGAGTCTGGGTCTTGTCAGGCTCTGGGCTTGGGCTCCGGCAGGAGGCGGCGGCAAAGCAGACGTCGAGTTGCTGGATGGTGCCTGTGTTCACAGGGTGGCCACTCCTAGGCCACAAGGGAGATGCTTTCAGTCTTCTGTGCAGCAGAATGTCGAAGTCCAGTCGTCTTATTATTTTCAACTTGATTCAGGATGATCTGAGGGGCTATGGCACTGCTCCCACTCTTATTCCCAATCTGAGGGGTGGATCACCTGCTAGGTCCCTCCTCTGGGTGGGACCAGGAAGGGGGCGGTTACACCCCCTTTCCTTTGTCCAGCTAGTCACCAGGCCTGGGTATGGAAAGTCCCAGGACCGGTTTGCACTGGCTTATGCACGAGGACACCTTGTGTGCCCTGGGTATGTCTGATTCTATTCAGCCCTGTCCTACCCAATACACAAAATCCTGACTGGGGTGGTGCTCGCACCTCCCAAGGCAGGAAACCCTTTGTCCAAGCCTACCTCGCTGGAAGGACTCCCAGCAGCAGGAGGTCAGACTTGTGTCTATGGTGGCAGCATCCATTTTGTGATGCTGAGGCTCGAGTTTAACTTTAACGGAGGTTCAGGTTATGTACATGTCGTGTCCCTCTAGAAGGGTGGAATGCTATCCCCGTCGACAGAACTGTTGAGGGGATAGTATTCCAATTCGTATGACACCTTACTCGACATGTTTTGATAAAGCCAAACAAAAGATAGCATATAACCGCGAGGGTTATTATGCGCTTAAGAGTATATGGTATGGCAGTATCCCGGAACAGCTAAGGGAGTTGTTCCCGACAGCTGCAGACAGGCTCAGCTCATGCGAGAGCACCGTCTCACATGTAACCACGCACTCTGCCTCCAGGATTGCAGAGGCCTTCCATAGGAGTGGCTTATAGGTTAACATGTGTCCAGTTAAGGTTAGATATAGGGATACTACATCTAAGTAAGAGGTGATTACACCAACCTACCCCAGCTGAGTGATCAGCCAGTTGTGTCAAATATGGAGGCCAGGCCAGGGGTGGCATAATACATGCTGCAGCCCCTGGTAGGCCTTGGCTACACCTATGCCCTGGGTACCTATGGTACACTGTTACAGGGGCCTATAAGGTGAACCAGTTCCAATTTGTAATGCACTTAGAGTGCATTGGTATCAATTTAGACAGAGAACAGCAGGCTGTGGGTCTGATTAGCAGGCCCACAGCCACATTATGTCATAAACCAGTGAAGCAAAAAGCAAAAATTTGGGGTGACCATAGTATAGCAGACCCTACTCTCCTACAACCAGTATGATTCGATCTTGAATTAGAGCCTTTGGGCCTGGTTGCCAAATTTTGCCCATTAGTTTATTGGGTGCATATCTGGAAGTCAGAGGCACTGAAGCTACATAGGGAGGGATTTGCTGCCATTCTCGGAAAGTCAGGAGCTTCACGGAAAATCCATTGGCTGAGATCGAACAAGGTGAACTTGATGGAGCTTGACCCGGAATTTTTTGGGGAATTCTCTTAACTTATTGGCCAGGTAACCTTGGAATTGTTAAGAGTGAGGTTCAAGGACAGGCACTATGCTAAACGTATGGCCCGTGGCGCTGCAGGTGTGTTAACTCAATTTTATTTTACTCTCGAAGTGCCTCTGTGATATCTCTCTATTTGAAAATTTGCCAAGCATTCTGCCCCTCACAGCATTTTCAAGCACTTGGCTACCTAATGCCGGAAGATCCACAGCATGCCGTGTCTGTTCCTATTACGAGGCAGAGGAATATTTTCTTTCTCTTGTCCCACATATTCAGCAAGTCGCTCTAAATAAATAATCCTGGCATGCTGCACATTGGGTCTACTCCATCGGACATCTGTGCTGTTGGCTTTTAAGAAAGGACAAGATCTGCTTGCTGTGTATGCTGTAGTGAAGTACTTGCAGGGTTCATGGTACAAGTGGACAAGTCTTTTAATGTAACTTTTAAATTCATCATGGTTGCACTATCTCGCTCACTTTCACATGTATTTTCATTTTAGCTCCCATGTATTGCTGCGCAGCTGTCAGTCTTATGTAGTACATGACTATCACAAGGTTTCCTTTTTTCTGGTTTTATAATGCTTTAGATTTGTACTGTATCATTAACATGCTTTAAAACTGGATTTTTAAGTGATGACCTTTGTCACTGATGGACTACAGTTTGCCTTTTTCTCTTTGTTGAGTGGTCCATTCAAGACTTGCTGTTTGATTTCTATATCTGTTTTTGTTGAATAGTATTTGTCATAGTATACTGTTTTATCATACTTTGTGTACTTTAATGGTTTGTAATAACCAAATAATGTTATGATGATGATGGAAAAAATAGAAATTAGGAAACCAACAAGTAAGCATATTTTTTATGTTTTGTGGAGTGTGCTGGAAACAAATATTGTAATGCTATTAAAACAAATCAATGCACTTGGTTATGCCATTTCCACACATTATCGTTGTGCGCTATATAGTTTTATTAGTAAAAATGTATGTCTCTGGAAATGTAATGCTCATTTCAATTGAAAATGTCTGACCTGCAATGGAAGTGCACAACCACGCCATGCATATTCCTAGCTATGGCACTCCACTCAATGACACTCTACGCCATTCCACTCTACCCCACTCTATGCCACTCCACTACACTGTACGCCACTCTACTCTATGCCACTGTACTACATTCCATTCTACTCTACTCCACAATATGCCATTTTACTCTATTCTATGCCACTCTTAATCACTCTACTCCACTTCACTCCACTCTATAGCACTCCACTCTACGCCACTCCACTCTACTCAATGACACTCTACTCCAATCTGACACTCCACTCTAGCCAAGCCCACACTATGACACTCTACTCCACTCTCACACTCCACTCTACTTCACTCTTCGCCACTCCACTTTACGCCATTCCACTCTATGACACTTTACGCCACTTCACTTTAGGCCACTCTATTCCAATCTACACTACTCCACTAAACTCTACGCCAATCCACTCCACTCTGTGACACTCCACTCTACAACACTCCACTCTAAGACACTCCACGCCACTCCACAACTTTCTATGTCACTCTACGACACTCCACTCTATGCCACTTTAAAAAACTCCACTTTATGACACTCTAAACCACTCCACGCTACATCACTCTATGACACTCCATTCTATGCCACTCTACAACATTCCATCCCATGACTCTTTGCATCATTCTACTTTATGTCACTCTACTTTAATGCCACTCTATCCCACTCTAATCTACTCTATGCCAGTCTAATCTACACTATGCCACTCTAATTTACTCTACTCTACTCCACTCCATGACAGTTTATGACCCTTTGCTCTACAACCATCCACAGCATTCCATTCTGACACTCTACACCACTCCACTTCCCTCTACTCCACTCTAGAACACTCTACACCACTCTATACCACTCTACTGTATGACACTCTACTTCACGCTATACCAATCCACTCTATGCTCCTCCACTCTATGGTGCTCTACTGCACTCTATGCCATTTTACTCTATGACCCTCTGCTCCACTCTATGCAATTCCCTCTAATCCACTTTTCTCCACTCTATTCCACGACATACTACTCTACACCACTCTAGACCACCCCACTGTATGCCACCCCACTCTATCACTCTCTATGCCACTTCACAACACTCTGTTCCACTGTATGCCCCACCAGTCTTCCCCATCCACTCTACGCCACTCTACACCACTCCACTCTACACCCCTCTTCACCCCTACACTTTACTCTACAACAGTCCACCCTAACCCACAACACTCCACTTTATGACACTCCACTTCACTCTACTTCACAAAACTCCACGGAACTCGACTCTACTCTAAGACACTCTTCGACACTCCACTCTGCGCCACTACTTTCCACTATTTGCCACTTCACAATCCTTCCCTCCAGTCTATGCCACTTTAAGGCACTCCGGGTCAACACACCTTACGACACATCTACTCCACTCTACAGCATTCCACTCTACAACATCACACTCACTCCACTCTCCACCACTAACTTTTAGCAATGCCGAACAGCAGCAATGCTGGTATTCAACATGGCTAAAACACATCAGCAAAGTCAATAGCACTTGCTTGTTTATGATGTAAATTCATTTTGGAGTAGGATCATTGGGCCTTAACTAGTTTGGGTCCTGAGACAGAGAGCTTTGTCTGACCTTACTTGTGACAATCTTCCCCTAATTAAGGGATTAACATTTATATAATTCAATATGATCTGTCATCTAAATAAATACAACAAAATAGGCAGATGCTGTCTTTACCCTTTCCTTACTCTGTCATCAACTGCATCAAAAAATCTTAACCACATTAAGGTATTTTTGTTTTTTCCCCATTTTCTATTTTTGTAGATCTTGAAACAGTCATGTACGGAGGTTCTGCAGGTCGAACCGTCAAGTGTGTGTGCTGGAGGTAAGTTAGTATTTTCATTCACAAACCACTTACATATCTGCCAACAAATACCATTTCATCAGGGTAAATTTCAGCCAGACCTGGCTTGTCAGCCAGTAGCACTAAGAATTCTGGAAGGTATAGTCTCACATTTCTCTCAACATGGATTTAAATCTAAGTATGCTTAGTGTTAATAGGTCTTAAATGGTCTTAAAGGTTGCTTATTGTACCTTAAAGTGAAATACTTTATTGTTCACAGCCAGCAACCATGCCACATCAAAGATGAGTAAAACATGTCATGGAAATGATATCACTAACCTGAATATACCCTTATAAAATAAGCCTATAAAAGACTTCTCAATTTTTTCTAGCTACTCTTCCAGCCGAGTGGTATCTTCTAGTTTTTTAGCAGCACTCTCTCAGCATATGATTTGTTTGACCCTTATTTTCTTGCATCCCTTCTCTTCCCAAGCTTGAGGTTCCTTCCATCAAAACAGCGTTGTTGGTTTACTTCTTGCCAATTTGCCTTAGCCTTTCTGCCAGATTTCATGTTAAGCCATATGTAGCCCCTTCTCACCTCACTGTATTGTAGCATTGTCTGTTTCACCAAGGCATCCTTTAATTTTAATTTTCCTCTTTCACACTATGGATGTTCCATTGGTTTCGGCATTATCTTTATTTGCTCCCCTACAATATACCTCTGCATTATTACTTCACATAAATTAATTTTGAGCTTTAAGTAGGGCTTTCATTCTTAAGGCAGATTGCCCCTCGTGCTCCATGCCCCCAAGCATTGCTGAGTACCACGGCTTCTGTCTATACTTCTTAGACCCATTTATAACTTGTCGGACAAGAGTAGTCCCTGGCAAACACAAGAGAGTACCCTGACCCCCAAACCCTTGGTCAGTCTGCTTCATTTTGAGAGAGAATTACCTTAAAAATTCGGTCAATGGAGCCCAGTTGACTTCATCAACTGAATACTTCCTCCAACAGCTTGACAGACTGGGGGCCGGTGAAGGAAGGACATTACACCACCTGCTCCATTAAGAGAATATGCCCGGTCCATGAACACAGTCCTTCTGCCTGTAGTTCCACAAATAGACACCTTTTGTCTCCATTACTATTATGGAAGATTTATAATGCCGTTGCCCATACTACTTTGGGACAACTCTCCATGCAGCTCTCCATCCTGTGCCTCTGGCATTGGCTTGACGAGCAAATCCTCTGGTTCTCCACCACACAACTTTCTGACAAACTTGTATAGACCCCTCATGATTCTAACACACCTTGAAGGGGAAATCCTATGCCGTCTAAAACCCATATCTTTAACAATCCCTTGGACAACTATATGCTTGGACCCTTAGCTATCCAGCACCTGCTCTATCTAATGTGGTCTTATCTGCCCACATAGCGGAAAAAGTGAATGTCTGGATCAGTTTGTTAATCCTAGAAATACATGTATATGCATGTGTACTAAGTGTACCCCATATCTCATGTTTACTCTCACACCCTAGTTCCTACTACCAAGGGGCTGAAGGACTGGCTTCTGGATGTCCCCACTCCTTTAGTTAAGGTCATGGATTTAGTTGAGTCTGCCTCAGACTGGTCTGACCTTGATGTGGAAATGTTTAGTGGATGGCCGAGAAGCTTTTTGTGCCTTCTCGACAATGCTAGCACAGTCCTGTAAAAAGAGGGGTATCTTGATTAAATGTAACCTGTGCTATGTAGGAAGGTCCAAATCTCTTTTCATGCTTTCTGGGACACCTTTATGAAAGAACTTTCCCAAAACATTGGTGATTTTACATCTGAAAGAAGCAAAATGACATGTTCTTTACCAAATGTGGCTGTACTAAAGCTCAAAGTGGCAGCCTCCTCTGCTAACAGCATTGTACAATCAGAGGCCTTTTGCTAGGTCATGGAAGAGTTGGCAGAGCTGACCTCTTCTACTAGCAGCTCTGCAGAGCCAGGAGTTCCAATGGCACCTTGTCTACACCCAAGACTGAGAAGCACTAGATATTCCTCCCTTAAAACCTAGATCTATTCTTCTACAAATTGGGGGTAGATTTGCATTCTTTTTGTGTAGATGCGCCATCATCACATAAAACCCATGGGTTCTGGAAACACTCAAAGGAAATGGCATGTATTTGGTCAGCCCTCCTTCCCAGATCATTATTCCCCACCAATCCCTTTCCCATTATATCAGGCTTTTCTGATAGTTCAGAAGATCTGTTTACAAAAGGAACCTAACAAGAATGACTCTTAGAGGCAAATAGGCATTTAAGCACCATTTTGGTTATAGAAAAGAAGGACAATGTAGGTAGGCAGACTGTTATTATTGTTTGCTTGCTTAATTCATGTTTTTATGCCTATTTCAAGATGAAGTGTATTCATCTCCCCTGAGAATTTTCTGTAAAAGAGCTGGTTCACCACTCTGGATCTGCAGTATGTATACCTTTCCCAAACGCTGCAAGCATCAACATTTCCTTAAATGTATTTTGGGTAGAAGACAATGGAAATTCACCCGCCTTCCTTTCTTCAGTGGGCTAGTGCTTCACCAAACTGATGTGCTGCCCTGCCGCCTGGCATCATGTCCACATCATGTTTCTTATTGTCTACTGCAACTATATTCTGATTACAGCGTATTCATACCAAGAATCATTTTCACATAAGCTTCGCAATTTCTCTCAGGAGTTAAAATTCCTGAGCTTCTTGATCAACACAGTCACCTAGTAGGTAAAGGTATATAGCTTAGTCAGTCACATTATTGACAAAAACAGTAGCAGGTCGAAAAAATATGCAGTGTGTCACCCCATATACAGCATGAATCGACTAAAACTAAGTAACCAAATATTCAAAAAAGCTTAGATACTTTTATTTGATAATTATATTTTTTTCACTATTTTCTTTAACCACATGGCTGCTAGGCGTTTTCCCGTCCTGCGCTGAAGAACCAAAATCACCATAATTCATGACGAGCTGGCCTTGTCATCCGCGCACGGCAGGTAAGCGCCATGACGAGCCCAGCTCGTCATTAGCTTCGAAGGGGTTAAGTATTGCCATTCAAATATTTGAACAATATATACATCAGACAACAATTCATATGGAGCGGTACAACCAAAACTTAGAGAAGTTGATGGAGGCAAGGCGGTAGAAAAGACTACGCGCGTTCCGGCGTTATCGCCTTCATCAGGTCACCGTCTTATTGCACTGATCAGACAAGTAGATATATCTTTTCCAATATTCAATGCTCGTGAATGGATGATTAAAAACTCCGAAATGGAGTAAGTGTCTGCCTCAAACTCAGACGGCAGTTCTGGTTAAGGAGAGTATGGCGTGGTTGACAAATCAAATGGTTAAAAAGGACGTTCCAAAAAGACGTTCCAATGTTTAACTCTGATATTATCCAAAAGTCACCATGCTTCAAAGACGAAGAGCGCTGAACTAATTCTGGTTCAATTAAAAATGAGCAGCAAAAGCCGGAGAAAGGATGATTTCGCATATAAGATAGGCACCGCCCTAGACAAAAAAGGTCTTCATGTCGGCAAGGGGTTCGGTAGCTCGCCTAACACTGGCGATGACGAGATGGCAGCGGTTTGTACACCTGCCAGCTAAAAAACACCCCGCTGCTAAATTGTGAAAGGTTTCTGAACTCACGCTCGCAAAGCCCCCCATTTTTCCCCTATAAAAGTTGGCACACAATTTGGGGATTCTATCTTCCTGCCAGTCTTTTTTCCAGGCCCTGTTCATTACCATGTAGCACAGCATCTTAGTGGCCCCCTATCTGCATAATTGTCTTGTGAGCGGTCCATGTTTCAAAGTTCTTGTGGATATCACAAGAGACTTTGACATGTTTGGTTGGACAGAAAGAGATCTGAGATCATTCCTGGTCTCAATAATGAGAATGCTGATGTGCACAGATGCATTCCATAGAACAGCAGAGATTAAACTCTAGCTATAGAGATGTTTATCTGAAATAAGGCACTTACCGGGTAGATTCTATAGCTTAGAGCTGATACCTTTAAGTACTTTCTTCTTCAGATAGCACCTGTTTCGAAGGGACTCAGTTTGGGCACCTTCTTCTAGATTTATTACAGCCTCCTGACTTATATTTTGTCATCCTATGCCGTGATTCCTTGACTTCTCTTCAGGAAGAGATCCATTCTGGAGATGATGGTCTTGTTGGCTCCTTTTTGGAAGTCTACAGGCTGGTTCACAACTCTCCTGCTGTAGGCAATTGGCAACCTCATTTATCTTCACTGCCTCCCATCCCGCTGTCCATGCTAGTCGAAGCAGCTCACAATCTGTCATCCAGGGCCACCTAGCAATGGTGGCCTCGAGGATATCTGGTACTCAACTATATCAGGACTTTCGGCTTTGGCTGAGTAGTTCATTCAAAATGCTGTATCTCTAGCAATTTGTAAAAGCTATAGATAAGATTCGTCCCATTAAGTTTGCTTGTGAAGTGCAGGAGTTTGTATCTCCTTTCAGTAGTTGGTACTCTGGAGATTATAACTTGAGCTTTAGCCCTCAAATTGACAAGACAAACTAAGACCTTGACCTCCAGGATTGTTTATTTGGCCTTTCTTGGTAACCGTGGCCTATGTGCTGGTTAGTCCCTCAGGGCCAATGACAGGAAAAATAAATCCTCTTGTCTTCCACTCAGTTTTTGATCTCACTCTGCTCTCAATTTTTGGATTATTTCCAGCGGCATATTTACAAGCACCTAATGCCAATGGAATGTCACTTTTTCTGATATTCCTGTGGTGATAGGGACTTCACCTTATTCACAAGGGGGCGTTATGCCACTTAACATGGCTTAATGCTGCCTTGTGAATAAGGCACCCTTTCACACTATACTTAGAGTGAAATTGGGTTGGCAATGGGTGTTGCAGTGGGTGTTCTGCCACAATACCCATTGATTTTGACCCTGCCCCATATTTACAAGCGTGGCATAAATATGGGACAGTGGCAAAATTATGACTGGGGAAAACCTGGTCTTAAACAGGTGAAACGAAAAGAAAGGCTTTATTTCTCCTCGTTTTTTCTGTTTCTATGTCTGCTGCATTGTGCAGCACGCATAGAAATAGCAAAACGCCATGTATGATTGTTTAAGTGCAGGAAGGTGTGCCTTCCTGCAGATAAACAATCATTCTCATAACACAGGCACCCTTGTACTATGGAGCAAGGCAGCCTGTGAAGTTGCTAAGCAGCTTAATTTAACGCCAGCGCAGGGAGAAATTCAGGGCTGCACCATATTGTAGTAAATGTGGTGCAGCCATAGGTTGCTAAAGTGACAGAGTGCGACATTAGAAGGCTTAACGCCGCACTCCGCCAATTTACTTGTAAATATGCCCCTCAGTGTAATTCTTAGCCCACTAAATGTGCTACATTTGGATTACGTACTTTACGCTAATTATGAACTCAAAAATACTTGTATTCAAACATTCTCTGATAATTTAACATCATTAACAAATTTACCAAATCAATTTTTATTGTATAATTGTTAATAATCCCACGCACTATTATGAGTACAATAATCCTGAATAAGAAGTGCAATATAACATCTTGTTTAGGCAAAATATAAACCATTGCATATATAACTGATCAATGACATCCTAGCCATTTTTTTCTGATGCTTTTTATTGACTCTGTGTACAGAAATCTGTCTTCTATGTTAATTTTCATCTTTCTGAAAAATATTACATATGTGGACCCCGATTCAAACATACTATCTGTTTACTGGCAATCTTCAAAGAATATGAGTGTCTTCGTTTCATTTTGGATGAACTGTATCCTATAGTTTATTTCTCCATCATCATAACATCTAAATTAGATATGGTAGGTTCTATTGAAATCTTAAGGTTCGATTAGAGGTAACCAGCAGTGACAGTATCTTGTCATTATTCCATATGGATGTAGATACCACTGATATTCCTTTCGCAGTACCATCTATATGAATTTCAAACATTCACTATATTTATGAATGCGTGTACTTGATATTCCTTTAGCACAAACGTAGCCAAAAGGCAGGGGAGAGCTGTACATGTTAAAGGCAAGTCATGAGTATTTGGAGAGGTAGAAGAGTTGTGGACAGTTAGTGCATTGTGATTATGTTTACTTTAAAGAGGTGAGGCTTCTACACTTCCCTAAATTGGAGCAGCATTGGGGCAGTCCTGATGATATGGGGATTTTGTTCCAGATCCATCCTTGGTGCATAGACAGAAAAGGCCTGCTGTCTTGTTTTTTCTTGTTTACATTTCGTAGTCTGCAGTTTGTTGGTGTCCTGGCTGTGCCGAGAACCAACAGAGATGGTGAGTCTATTTGCAAGTTAAGTGGGGGTGCTGGTTATGATAGCTTTGTAAATGATGCAGCTGGTTTTAAAGATGACGTGTGATGGCCAAGGGAGCCAATGGAGTTCCACCAGGTTGCAGTCATGTGATCATATTTCTTCAGAGATCTGGATGAGATGCGCTGTGTGTAGTCTTGGAGGACATAGAGTATGTCGCTATCTCCATCCAGATGAGAAAGTTCAAGAGCTTGAATAGCTGTTCTAAAGTCGCTTTCTAGAAATAACAGTTTGACTTTTTGTCAGAAGAGAGAGCTTGTGCCAGGGCGAATCCAAGGGATTTGGCATTCAGTGAGCGCCCGGATTTTGAAACCATCTAGGGTGATGCCAGTGAGAAAGGTTTATACTACATTTTGTTTGTTGCTCTTGCCAAATGATATAAATATTATCTTGGTTGGGTTGAGATTTGGCTAGGCGCTGTACATCTAGGTCTGGATGATGTACAACCAGGCACTGGATTTCTGAAGCAGAGGAGACTTTCAAGTAGAGTTGTGTATCATCAGCTTATTGTAAATCTTGTTGCAGTTATCTGTGAGTATACTCCATACAGCGCCATGTCAAGTTTTGAACATGACAGGAGACAGTTTGGAAACCTCCACATGTGCCAGGGATCTTTTGTGACCTGGACGAGCCCATGTGAACAAACTGGTGTTGGTTTGAACCTCGAAGAACATTTCCATTAAGCCCATTTGCACCTCAAAGGTGCCTATTAGGATGAGAAGGTTGATTGTCTCAAAGGCGTCTGAGCCATCCATCAATATCAGGAGACAGGGATCATCTTCATCTCTGGTTAAGAGAAGGCGTCTCTGTCCTGCGGTAGACTGGTAGTCATGCAGTAGATGGTTAGCACTGATGTGATCTTGGAGTTGACAGTATACTGGTGTTTTCATTGATCTTGCTTATAAATGGTAGTTGAGTGATGGGCTGGTTGTTGGCTAGGTCATCAGAGTCTAGTCTAGGTTTCTTTTGGAATGGGAGGACTTCCCAATCTTGAGAGCTTCTGGGAAGATACCTTGAGTGAGGGAGGCATTGACAATGCTAATTCGGAATAAGAGAGGATTTCCAGAGAAAGCTTTAATGAACGCTCCATAGTAAGACATCAACTTCATAAGAAATGATTTCAGAGACTTGAGTATGTCAGACATATCTGTAAAAGATAGGACTTTGAGAGCTGAAAAGTGCAGTATTCTACAGGAAGAGAAGAGTGTGAGAGATGAAGTAGGCTTGATAACATCAATGAGCTGGTGACTCTTCTGTATTTTGTTTACTGAAGAAGAGGTTGATGGCATTGTACTTTTCTAAGGCGTGAGGAAAGGGATTTATGGCTCTGGCAGGAGGTTGGTGCATTGTGTCTAGTATTTTACTATGAGTGATGTGATGAGCTGTCTGTGTGATGCACCTAGGGCATTCAGTATCAAGAGGAGGCCAGGAGCCCTGTTTTTCTTCCATTTTCTTTCCTGTTTGTGAATGGATTCTTTATTGTCAGCAAGATCTTTAGAATATCAGGGTGCTGAAGCCTTTGGCTTGCACTTGCATATTGTAATATGAGCCTGTACATTCACACAACGTTCAAGAAATTGTTGAATTTGTTTAGAAGGGTGTTGAAATTAGACGTGGAGTTGATGGGCTGAGAGATGAGTTCCAGCATTAGGTTTTCTATGGGGAACTTTTTGAAGATCTGAAGGTTTGTTCTTTTCTTTTTTGTTGACTTTATTCTTTGGAAGTATGTTGAGCAGGGAGATAGGGATGGCAGATTGTTGGGTCTAGTCCAAGGGTAATGGTGGTTTGAATTGGATTGCTGGTGATGTTGAGGAGATAAAATCAAGGATGTGGCCTGTGGATTATGTTGATTGTGTGACATACTGTGCCACTTTGAGTGTATCAATGAGGTTGAATTGGGTGTCTCTTATTTTTTAAAGTTTTTATTGTCTGAGAGGTTAAAGCCACCCAAGAGGATGGTGTGGGCATTTCAGAAGGGCAAGGTGGGCCGGAGATCTGAGAATTTATCAAGGAAGCCCTCGTTCTACCTGGGAGGCCCGTAGATGAGATGGAATGTGGCGTTCTGAGTTGCAAAGAGAAGGAAATGGCATGTCAGCAGCTCCATGTATTTGAGTGTTACTTGACTAGTGTGCAGGACCAGTAGGACTTAAGGATGACATTGAGGCCTCCTGCCTTCTTATGGGTGCGATCACCATGATGGGTGCTATAGCCTGTGGAAAGAAGGACATCTAAGATGTTCGAAGATGTGGGGGTCTACCTTATTCCTACGATGAAGAGGGTAACAAGAACTGCAGAGTTGGGAATATGCGTTCTGTATTACAAGGGTGTGTAGTATTTAATAGGGTGTGTATGAGGTTGTGCAAAAGCTATGCGAGTCTCTCGGATGTCTACATCTGGGTGTGAGCAAGGGGATTGGCAATATGGGGTGCAGAGGGAGGCAATTGATTATAATCTTAACTTGTAGGTTTCACTAGATCTGAGGTTCTGGTCCATAGCCCTTCAGGCCTCAACAGGCAATGCCCTTATCTGTGTCCACCCTTTGCTGGGGATGCCAGAGTGATGAGAAAAACAGGCGATGGAATGCACTGGAGAGTGGATCAAAGTAGGGAGAAGGCAGGAAGTAATGTTACTTCCTGTGTAGATGGATGATGGGAAATACAGTGATGACACTTCCCGTGCAGGTTGGTGATGGGAAAGGCAGTCCTCTTGCTTGGCTTCTTCTTTTAAAGACAGCTTTGGTGGGAAATCAGTGATTTCATATACTGTGCAGATGATTGAGGGGAATACAGGGATGTTACTTTCTGTTCAATTGTATGATGGGAAATGTAGTGATGTCACTACCTGTGTAGGTGAATGATTTTTAATGAAGTCCTCTTGGCTTTTTCTATTAAAGACAGTTTGGGCTGGAAACCATTGAAGTCACTTTATTCACTTCTTGTGGAGATGGATGATTTCATTGAAGTCCCTTTCTGTGCAGGTTGATGATGGAAAATAATCCTCCTGCTTGGCGCCTTCTTTTAAACACAGTTTTGGGTGGAAAACCAGTGATGTTCACTTACTATGTAGATATAAGATGGGAAATCTTGGGATGTCACTTCCTATGCACCTGGATGATGGGAAATGCAGTGATGTAATTTCCTGTGGAAATCTAATGATGCACTTTGCTGTGCAGGTGGATAATGGGAAATCCAGTGACGTCACTTCCGGTGCAGAAGGATGATGAGATATGCAGTGATGTCCCTTGCTGTGCAGGTGTATGATGGGAAATTAGTTATTTTGCTTGACTTCTTCTTTAAAGACAGTTTTGGCAAGAAACCAGTGATGTTATTTCCTGTGCAGATGGATGATGGGAAATACAGTGATGCAATTTGCTGTGCAGAAGGATGATAGGAAATGCAATGATGTCCCTTGCTGTGCAGGTGGAGGATGGAAACTTAAGTTATTTTACTTGGCTTCTTCTTATAAAGACAGTTTTGACAGTTTTTCATTTTTCATTTGGAGGGAATCCTACCTGTGGGCAGACGCTGGTACTCCTGCTCCTGGGCTCCTGACGCTGTAGTCTCGCCGCCGCCGCTTTCCACCTCGCGGCTAGAGACTACAGCTCCCAGGGTGCTTTGCGCCCATTTCCTACTTCCGGTTTCCGGCCACAGCGCGCCCGGAGGCGCTACTTGAACTGGACGCTCCCTCGGTGGAGCGGGGGCTGGAATTTCATTTGGAGGGAATCCTACCTGTGGGCAGACGCTGGTACTCCTGCTCCTGGGCTCCTGACGCTGTAGTCTCGCCGCCGCTTTCCACCTCGCGGCTAGAGACTACAGCTCCCAGGGTGCTTTGCGCCCATTTCCTACTTCCGGTTTCCGGCCACAGCGCGCCCGGAGGCGCTACTTGAACTGGACGCTCCCTCGGTGGAGCGGGGGCTGGAATTTCATTTGGAGGGAATCCTACCTGTGGGCAGACGCTGGTACTCCTGCTCCTGGGCTCCTGACGCTGTAGTCTCGCCGCTGACGCTTTCCACCTCGCGGCTAGAGACTACAGCTCCCAGGGTGCTTTGCGCCCATTTCCTACTTCCGGTTTCCGGCCACAGCGCGCCCGGAGGCGCTACTTGAACTGGACACTCCCTCCGCGTCACGGGACGCGCGCGGGACCGCGCCGGGCTAAGCCCGGGCAAAGGGCGGGCCCTCTGTGGCCCTCAGAGGCACGAGGAGGACGGGACGGGCCACATTTCTTGGCTCTAACGCTAAAGATTGTGATACATAAGGGGGCATACGAACTTTCTTTACTACAGCCAGAGAATGGAAAAACTTATTCTGAGCTATGCATCACCTACCACTATTTGTGAAATGGTTATTGATGATCGTCGTCAACTGCTATCCCCGTCACACACCCCTGTTAATCTGCCAAACTTGCCCTATTGGGAGGAACTAAATGCACTGTGCGGGACTAACTTTGTTCCGGTAACATCCCCCTCCCCCATAAAAGGCCCTAGTATTAACACTCCCCCTGACAGACCATGTGAACTTTCCCTATTACCCAATAAGGATAACATCGAGGCAACTGCTCTATCGCTGGGCCAAAGAGTGAAAAGGAAACATGAAGGGGCAATTGATTGCGAACTCCAACCTAAAATACTAAAACGCTGTATTGATCCCCCATCGCCTGTTATTAACTCCATCACACCCAGGGGGTTCAGTGAAAATTTGGATGCCAAAGTACCATCGCTGCAATTGCAACTACTGCCCCAGCTCGAACAGTTGTTAAACTCTGTAATAGCACCCCTGCTAGAACAAATTTCCGCTTTAGGGGATAGGCTGACAAGTATAGAGTCCGCCATAAAAGCCAACTCTTTACCTGTTATAAAGATGACATCACCCAATTGCTCTATTCCACGTTCTGTTCCTGAAGTGCCTTTGTTAATTGATACAACAAAAAATGTTCCAGCCCCAAGCAAGTTACCTCCAACTGCTACTAAAACCGCACACAAACCTTTGGTTAATACAAAAAAGGTCCAGATTGATAGACGGCCTCCTAAGAGTCAACCCCCACCGGTCACTAAAGTTGCCCCCAATCCCTTGTTAACAAATCACTCTGCTATTAGAGCAGAGCATAACAGAACTGCACATATAGACCTACCTCCAGAAGCCGCCCCCTTTGTGCTAGTTCTTTCGGGAGTTCCAGCTCCCGCTCACAGGAAACCCGAGAGATACCAGGACCTATTGTACAAGGTCATTTTCTGGCTTGATAAAAATAGACCCCTGCCACCAAATATGGATGGTGGTATCCTGAGTGTTAGAAGGGTGGGCTGGTTAGGGTCACTAGCCAAGGACATTCCGGGGGACTTAATCCTTGTTAAATTTAGGAATAGGAACATCGTCCCCTACCTACGATCCTCACAGCCCCATGAAGGTGACGGTCCCATCTCCATTTGGGATTTGTATGATTTTTATCCGTGTACCCCACACATCCCCTTATTAAAATCTACAGCAGTTTACAATTGTTTGCTAGAAAGGGGTGATATTAGCCCTTCAGCCCCCCATAGACACGACATACCCTATTAATACTGTAATGGTTGAATAGCTGTTACTAAGGGTCTAGTTTATATTTTACCCCAGTCAGTAATGTGGTTTCATGTAGTATGTTCTTAGACCAGGTATAGGCTCCTATAGATTGGGCATATTTTTCTTTTTAACTTGTATAATATGTAACTACGAAGTGCTAATAGCTAAGTGTCTATTCTGTTAAACTATTTTTTCCGGGAAGCATTCCTGAATAGACCATTTATATCTGTATTAACATTGACACTAACGTCTTTCTATGCAATTTAATTGTTTTTTAAACAAGATTCTTGAAGGAATATTTTAATTGTCTGTATAAATCTGTACATATTAGTTGTGTGTTTTGTATATGTATTTTATATGCCTGTCTTTTATGAAGAAGAACTTCGAAATAAAGACGTTAAAAACTGATATATATATATATATATATATATATATATATATATATATATATATATATATGTATATATATATTCAATGAAAAAACCATAGGTTATAGACCATATATAGTTAGGAATTCGCATTTACAAAACCTTATTTTACTCGCATAAAACCATTGAAATTCCATATATAGTTAGTTGCGCTAACTATATATCGCGCACCCGCAATCCACTGCTGATGATGTCACATATTACATCATTCATGACATGGTCAGTGACATCACTGATGACATCACTGATGACATCTCAAATGACATCACTGATGACATCACTGATGACATCTCATTTGACATTACTGATCACATCACTGATGATATCATTCATGTGATAATACGATGAACCTCTTCAGACTCTAATATAACCTTAGATACAATCAGTGTAAACAGACACTCACAGACTGTCACTCATCCATGGAGTTACTCACACACCTAGTCAGTCATGCAAAGAATCAATCACACCTCCATTTCCTCAACTATACAGTTATACAAACTTTACTTATTCAAACATATACTAACACATATTTACTCTCTTATACAATCCCTGATACAAGTTCACAATGATCCATACAGCCACTCACACATTCACTGGCTCTTATGCACAGTTATTTATATATGTCAACTCTCACATGTACTGTGTTTTACATATGTACTTACTTTGACATGTAGCACTGAGATATCCATTCACTCACCAATACACTCATGCACACAGTCAACCGCCCATACAGCTGTTACCACATGCACTTTTGAAACCATACCTCTAGTGAATCAACTGCTCACACATCTATGCACAGAGTCATACACCTCCCAGCCACCCACACACACACTCAGTCTCCCATACAAATACTAAGGTAACCAATCAATAACCCATATAGTTACTCATATAGCTACTTATCAACACATGCAACAGTTTACAGAACAACAGACATAATGATGCACAAATTAAGACAGTTTAGTCACTAACCCATGCACTCAGTGAGACACATTTAATCACTCACTCATACAGTCAGTCATGCACCTACTAAATCCTTCATCCAGACACTTATACATCCACTCATTCTTCAATATGTAAGACATATTTTAACTTCACAGAAACATACAGTCACTGGATGTTGTCATCAGTGATGTCATTTGAGATGTCATCAGTGATGTCATCAGTGATGTCACTGACCATGTCATGAATGATGTAATATGTGACATCATCAGCAGTGGATTGCGGGTGCGCGATATATAGTTAGCGCAACTAACTATA